>NC_090924.1:843411897-844024147 GCF_040938575.1 Ambystoma mexicanum | reverse complement strand
ACAGCCATCCAGGCAATGTCTTTGCGCTGGTTTGTCTGTCTGTTTTATGAGATGTTTTCCCACACGTGTTCTGTTGCTGCTGAGGGTAGTGCACCAATTTGCTAATGGATGTTCTTTGCCCTGGTTTGTCGTACATTGGTTTGGTGTAATGGTCTTCACAAGGAAATCCTTCTGAATGGTACCATGGCAACATCAAGTTGTAGGGGATCCTGATGTTCCACTAAGCCCATCCCATTCTTTTCTAGGCTGGCAGGAGAAAGAATTGGGCCCACAGGAATCCTGCGTGCATCTTGTTGATCTTCAGGACATCCTTACACAGTTGCAGTTGAAGAACCCTGTCAGGATGATCCAGATTTCCAGCACTCCTTTCTCTCTTTTGTCATCCACCATGTAAATGACGATCCTCTTCACTCTGTCCATCTTTGAGTTTCAGATGAAGTTAAACACTATCCAGGTGGTGATCTTTTCCAACTTCTTTTGTACGGGCGAGACCTGAGCCACGTACTGTAGTAGCTGTAGCACATAACTTTTCAGGGCAAGCATCTTCCCCCCCATTGGCCAGTTTCTGGAGGCTCCAGAATCTCATTTTCTGCTTAGTCATCGCAAATTGTTGGCCCCACGTCTTCTTGGTGGCTCCTTCACATCTGAACCAATCTTCCAGGATCTTCATGTGGTCCAGCCTGATGAGAAAGGGCAGCGGCTCATGGGTGGTGTCACCGCAGAGCATGGTTTCTGAATCTGCGCAGTTGGTCTCAGCTTCTCATACTTTTGCCAAAGTCCTCACAGACCTTCACTAGGGTCCCCACGCAGCGTTCATCTGTGTAGAGGACTGAGACATCGTCCATGCAGAGGGAGCAATTCAATTTGCGTTTGCTGTTACTTCCTAGTACCTTGATCCCTCTGATGGTGCTGTTCTGTCTGAGCTGTTCTGCCAGGAGCTCTATGACACAAACAAACAGAAGTGGCGAGTGAACAGCCTTGTCTGACTGCTGACACCACTGGAAAGGAGGTAGAACGCCAACTGCTAACCATAGCAGTACTAAAGACATCTCTATACATTATATTCACCATGTCACAGAAGAAGTCACCAAGCCACAGGGTCCATTCCATAAACACGTGGGAGACTTGGGTTAAATGTCATCTCCTGATCCAGGCTGACCTGAGTCAAATAGACTGTTCTGACATACTTGATCCTGTACCTTGTCAGGGAGAGGCTGCCTGTAATTTGGGGACCGGGTATCGTGCAGGACTGGTCTATGGGCTATTCTCCTGATCATCCGTTTCAGTTTTAGCAGGAAGAATTCTTGACCTCCCCTCTCTCCCCTTTTGTATAAGAATGCAATTGTGTCTTCTCTTCAGGGATAGTGGCATGCTACCTGTCTGATTCATCTCCTTATACAGCACAAGCAAGTCCAATCTTATCAGGTCCCAGGGTTTAACTGACAGTGCGACTGGGAGACTTTAACAGCTTGCTGCCTTGCTGTACTTCTAGGACATGGCTACCTGATGTAGCTTACCCAGTGTGAAGGAGGCATTCAGGCCTGTTCTCTCTTTGGGGTCCAATATCTTTGAGGTCCCAGCCAGGAACCTATCTTCCTGAGCTCACTGTGACACCTTTGGTGAATATAGGTTTGCATAAAAATCGGTCACAACCTTCATTACCTCCACTTTCCCCCCTTGGAGGTTACCCTCTAGATCCTGGAGCTACAACAGGGGAATAGGGGTGGAGTGAAGCTTCTTGTAGAAGAGCTACATTTCACATAATTCTCAAGGTGCTCAACCCTGGAACAGAATATGATTTTTTCTGGATTATTCCTTTTAAGTGGTTAGTTAGCTCCTTTGTGGTTTCTCTTGTTCATTTGGCACGTCCCAGCTGCAGAGCTTGAGTTGGAACGGTTACTGCAGTTTGCTTTTCAGCTCCATTAATTTTCTGCTTGCCTCCTGGAAGAAGCTCCAGACCTGGGTCTTCACCCACTCTGACCACTACGCCATGGATTGAAAGCAGTTCCTCATGTCCCTCCACTCTGTGTATGGCAACCCTCAGAGAGGCATACTCTCCTCACTGTCCAGCAGAGTGCAGTTCAACTTCCTGGCCCTGCTGGGAACTTTCCTGAAAGTTCCCCCTGTAGCTGATCACCCTGTGGTTAGTGAAGTGAATAGCACTAAGGAAATCTGAAGAGGCTTTACCAGCTGGGAGGTGAAGATGAAGTTAATCATGGAGCACACAGAGACAATGGTGTGACACTAAGAGTAGTTCCTGGCATTTTCCTCCATACCTCCAATGACATCACACAGGGAAGCCTCATCATAAATCTCCTGGAGCAACCTCAGCATCATATCCATCCCTACAGAGCCTGGGTGACTCTGTCCATCCTATGAATGATATAGTTGAAGTCACCCCTCCATCAGGGTATTCCTAGAGGTGGTAAGCAGCAGACTGAGGTTTTGGAAAACCTCCAATGTCATTCTTGTCCAGGGGAGCATAAACGTTAATCTGTCGGATTGTCTCACCTGCGAATGAACTACTGATGGTCAACAGTCTGCCGTTCACTTGCTCAGTTACCGATTTAACCATGTGCTTTCTCCACCTGACAAGGATGGTGACTCCTGCGGACTAGCCCCCATTCCCTAGAGACCAAAATGATGGGCAGTGCATCCACTCCCCCTTGAGTTGTTTTCACGACTGGGCATACAGTATTCTACTTTCCTGGGAAAAGAGCACAGTGCACTTCTGTGTTGCCAAAAATGCTCAATGCACTAGCCTGTCTGTTCCTCCCCTTCATACTTCTGACATTCAAAGTGAACAATGATATTGCTATGTTAGTAACACCAGACATGTTTCATCTGCATTGTGTGCCATCAGGGAGATGGAGCTTGGGTCTCTAGGCGCAGCAGACTGGGTCCAATGCCTGAACATACACGTCCCACTCAGGATGACAAATGCAAAGGTTGATGACTGGATGATTATGAATTAATGTTAACTACTGCCGATCCCGGTGGGCAACCTCTAGACCATAACTTTTCACCCAGCCATGCAATTACACAAGGGGAAAGACCTCATGGAAATCAGGATTTCTACCACCCCAAGAGGGGCATTCCAGCCTGAACTGCTAGATCACACCCCTTCTTCACAAGACCACAAACAACCACAGACTTTTTTAAAAAACATTTTAAGATATGCCGTACATGAACATATTTTACAGAACTCAACTAATACTGGCTCCTTTGTAGTGGAGGTTGCTTGGGAAAAGAACTACATACATATTCCAAAAGGTCAAACTCCCTCTGTGAAAAACCATAGCGCTAAAAGCTACTGATAATTAATTCTATCCTAATGAATTCAATGACTAGAAAAACCTTATAGTGAGAAAAAACTAGCAAGAGTGAAAAAACATTGTAGCAGTCAACAATATTTTAAAATATACTTCTCTTACAAGTGTAAACATTTACCAACTACTAAAAGGAAAAATGCCATTATACAAAAAGTATGCATGAAGCATATTTCTATTAAAAAAAATCCCAATGTAAAAAATCTAGATGACAAAGAATAAAACTAAATTAAAGACTGCATTATCATAAAACACATCCATAAGAACTTCCTGCAATTCCCTTTGTTCTTAAGAGAACCTTTCTAAAGGGTCTGTCCCTTTTCTGTATTGGTTTGCCAGGCTAGAGAACAGTGGTTTGAGTGGCTGCCCAGGGCTTTGGAAGAGGTTGAGATTAATTCTAAACTTTTCAGCCATTACCCTTTATTTTGCCATAGTCACCCTGAGTGGGACGGGTAGGCCCAGATGTGGGTCCCGAGCCTGTTGGGCCTAGAGACCCAAGCTACTCCTCTCTGATAATGCCCAATGAAACCAAAACATGTCTGGAGATGATTGTGGTCTTGTGCAGAAGGGATTTGACCTAGCAGTTCAAGCTGGACTACCCTTTTGGGGTGGGTTCAAGCCTGATTTGAATATGGTCTTACCTTTTTTGGTAATGGCTTTGCAGGCTGAAGAATGATGGTTTATAGGGTTGCCCAGAGCGTTGTCAAAGGTTGAGATTGATTCTAAACTTTCCAGCCATTACCTTTTGTTTTGCTGGATATCGCACTGTGCAAGGGGCATGAAAATCAACCATACAACACTTACTCAGCAGTGATATTTGTTGTAAAGATCAGGCTCCCAGTTACTTGGACAGCTCTCTTAGCAGGTCTCTGGTGTAGGTGCAGTCCCTGAAAAGGTGGTACTCTGTCTCATCTGCTGTGCATCCTTTCTGGCAGTTCCTGAAGCAGTTGAGTCACCTGGCGTACATGAAGACTCAGACTGACAGATCTCCAAGGACAGCCATCCAGGCAATGTCTTTGCGCTGGTTTGTCTGTCTGTTTTATGAGATGTTTTCCCACACGTGTTCTGTTGCTGCTGAGGGTAGTGCACCAATTTGCTAATGGATGTTCTTTGCCCTGGTTTGTCGTACATTGGTTTGGTGTAATGGTCTTCACAAGGAAATCCTTCTGAATGGTACCATGGCAACATCAAGTTGTAGGGGATCCTGATGTTCCACTCAGCCCATCCCATTCTTTTCTAGGCTGGAAGGAGAAAGAATTGGGCCCACAGGAATCCTGCGTGCATCTTGTTGATCTTCAGGACATCCTTACACAGTTGCAGTTGAAGAACCCTGTCAGGATGATCCAGATTTCCAGCACTCCTTTCTCTCTTTTGTCATCCACCATGTAAATGACGATCCTCTTCACTCTGTCCATCTTTGAGTTTCAGATGAAGTTAAACACTATCCAGGTGGAGATCTTTTCCAACTTCTTTTGTACGGGCGAGACCTGAGCCACGTACTGTAGTAGCTGTAGCACATAACTTTTCAGGGCAAGCATCTTCCCCCCCATTGGCCAGTTTCTGGAGGCTCCAGAATCTCATTTTCTGCTTAGTCATCGCAAATTGTTGGCCCCACGTCTTCTTGGTGGCTCCTTCACATCTGAACCATTCTTCCAGGATCTTCATGTGGTCCAGCCTGATGAGAAAGGGCAGCGGCTCATGGGTGGTGTCACCGCAGAGCATGGTTTCTGAATCTGCGCAGTTGGTCTCAGCTTCTCATACTTTTGCCAAAGTCCTCACAGACCTTCACTAGGGTCCCCACGCAGCGTTCATCTGTGTAGAGGACTGAGACATCGTCCATGCAGAGGGAGCAATTCAATTTGCCTTTGCTGTTACTTCCTAGTACCTTGATCCCTCTGATGGTGCTGTTCTGTCTGAGCTGTTCTGCCAGGAGCTCTATGACACAAACAAACAGAAGTGGCGAGTGAACAGCCTTGTCTGACTGCTGACACCACTGGAAAGGAGGTAGAACGCCAACTGCTAACCATAGCAGTACTAAAGACATCTCTATACATTATATTCACCATGTCACAGAAGAAGTCACCAAGCCACAGGGTCCATTCCATAAACACGTGGGAGACTTGGGTTAAATGTCATCTCCTGATCCAGGCTGACCTGAGTCAAATAGACTGTTCTGACATACTTGATCCTGTACCTTGTCAGGGAGAGGCTGCCTGTAATTTGGGGACCGGGTATCGTGCAGGACTGGTCTATGGGCTATTCTCCTGATCATCCGTTTCAGTTTTAGCAGGAAGAATTCTTGACCTCCCCTCTCTCCCCTTTTGTATAAGAATGCAATTGTGTCTTCTCTTCAGGGATAGTGGCATGCTACCTGTCTGATTCATCTCCTTATACAGCACAAGCAAGTCCAATCTTATCAGGTCCCAGGGTTTAACTGACAGTGCGAATGGGAGACTTTAACAGCTTGCTGCCTTGCTGTACTTCTAGGACATGGCTACCTGATGTAGCTTACCCAGTGTGAAGGAGGCATTCAGGCCTGTTCTCTCTTTGGGGTCCAATATCTTTGAGGTCCCAGCCAGGAACCTATCTTCCTGAGCTCACTGTGACACCTTTGGTGAATATAGGTTTGCATAAAAATCGGTCACAACCTTCATTACCTCCACTTTCCCCCCTTGGAGGTTACCCTCTAGATCCTGGAGCTACAACAGGGGAATAGGGGTGGAGTGAAGCTTCTTGTAGAAGAGCTACATTTCACATAATTCTCAAGGTGCTCAACCCTGGAACAGAATATGACTTTTTCTGGATTATTCCTTTTAAGTGGTTAGTTAGCTCCTTTGTGGTTTCTCTTGTTCATTTGGCACGTCCCAGCTGCAGAGCTTGAGTTGGAACGGTTACTGCAGTTTGCTTTTCAGCTCCATTAATTTTCTGCTTGCCTCCTGGAAGAAGCTCCAGACCTGGGTCTTCACCCACTCTGACCACTACGCCATGGATTGAAAGCAGTTCCTCATGTCCCTCCACTCTGTGTATGGCAACCCTCAGAGAGGCATACTCTCCTCACTGTCCAGCAGAGTGCAGTTCAACTTCCTGGCCCTGCTGGGAACTTTCCTGAAAGTTCCCCCTGTAGCTGATCACCCTGTGGTTAGTGAAGTGAATAGCACTAAGGAAATCTGAAGAGGCTTTACCAGCTGGGAGGTGAAGATGAAGTTAATCATGGAGCACACAGAGACAATGGTGTGACACTAAGAGTAGTTCCTGGCATTTTCCTCCATACCTCCAATGACATCACACAGGGAAGCCTCATCATAAATCTCCTGGAGCAACCTCAGCATCATATCCATCCCTACAGAGCCTGGGTGACTCTGTCCATCCTATGAATGATATAGTTGAAGTCACCCCTCCATCAGGGTATTCCTAGAGGTGGTAAGCAGCAGACTGAGGTTTTGGAAAACCTCCAATGTCATTCTTGTCCAGGGGAGCATAAACGTTAATCTATCGGATTGTCTCACCTGCGAATGAACTACTGATGGTCAACAGTCTGCCGTTCACTTGCTCAGTTACCGATTTAACCATGTGCTTTCTCCACCTGACAAGGATGGTGACTCCTGCGGACTAGCCCTCATTCCCTAGAGACCAAAATGATGGGCAGTGCATCCACTCCCCCTTGAGTTGTTTTCACGACTGGGCATACAGTATTCTACTTTCCTGGGAAAAGAGCACAGTGCACTTCTGTGTTGCCAAAAATGCTCAATGCACTAGCCTGTCTGTTCCTCCCCTTCATGCTTCTGACATTCAAAGTGAACAATGATATTGCTATGTTAGTAACACCAGACATGTTTCATCTGCATTGTGTTCCATCAGGGAGATGGAGCTTGGGTCTCTAGGCGCAGCAGACTGGGTCCAATGCCAGAACATACACGTCCCACTCAGGATGACAAATGCAAAGGTTGATGACTGGATGATTATGAATTAATGTTAACTACTGCCAATCCCTGTGGGCAACCTCTAGACCATAACTTTTCACCCAGTCATGCAATTACACAAGGGGAAAGACCTCATGGAAATCAGGATTTCTACCACCCCACGAGGGGCATTCCAGCCTGAACTGCTAGATCACACCCCTTCTTCACAAGACCACAAACAACCACAGGCTTTTTTAAAAAACATTTTAAGATATGCCGTACATGAACATATTTTACAGAACTCAACTAATACTGGCTCCTTTGTAGTGGAGGTTGCTTGGGAAAAGAACTACATACATATTCCAAAAGTTCAAACTCCCTCTGTGAAAAACCATAGCGCTAAAAGCTACTGATAATTAATTCTATCCTAATGAATTCAATGACTAAAAAAACCTTATAGTGAGAAAAAACTAGCAAGAGTGAAAAAACATTGTAGCAGTCAACAATATTTTAAAATATACTTCTCTTACAAGTGTAAACATTTACCAACTACTAAAAGGAAAAATGCCATTATACAAAACGTATGCATGAAGCATATTTCTATTAAAAAAAATCCCAATGTAAAAAATCTAGATGACAAAGAATAAAACTAAATTAAAGACTGCATTATCATAAAACACATCCATAAGAACTTCCTGCAATTCCCTTTGTTCTTAAGAGAACCTTTCTAAAGGGTCTGTCCCTTTTCTGTATTGGTTTGCCAGGCTAGAGAACAGTGGTTTGAGTGGCTGCCCAGGGCTTTGGAAGAGGTTGAAATTAATTCTAAACTTTTCAGCCATTACCCTTTGTTTTGCCATAGTCACCCTGAGTGGGACGGGTAGGCCCAGATGTGGGTCCCGAGCCTGTTGGGCCTAGAGACCCAAGCTACTCCTCTCTGATAATGCCCAATGAAACCAAAACATGTCTGGAGATGATTGTGGTCTTGTGCAGAAGGGATTTGACCTAGCAGTTCAAGCTGGACTACCCTTTTGGGGTGGGTTCAAGCCTGATTTGAATATGGTCTTACCTTTTTTGGTAATGGCTTTGCAGGCTGAAGAATGATGGTTTATAGGGTTGCCCAGAGCGTTGTCAAAGGTTGAGATTGATTCTAAACTTTCCAGCCATTACCTTTTGTTTTGCTGGATATCGCGCTGTGCAAGGGGCATGAAAATCAACCATACAACACTTACTCAGCAGTGATATTTGTTGTAAAGATCAGGCTCCCAGTTACTTGGACAGCTCTCTTAGCAGGTCTCTGGTGTAGGTGCAGTCCCTGAAAAGGTGGTACTCTGTCTCATCTGCTGTGCATCCTTTCTGGCAGTTCCTGAAGCAGTTGAGTCACCTGGCGTACATGAAGACTCAGACTGACAGATCTCCAAGGACAGCCATCCAGGCAATGTCTTTGCGCTGGTTTGTCTGTCTGTTTTATGAGATGTTTTCCCACACGTGTTCTGTTGCTGCTGAGGGTAGTGCACCAATTTGCTAATGGATGTTCTTTGCCCTGGTTTGTCGTACATTGGTTTGGTGTAATGGTCTTCACAAGGAAATCCTTCTGAATGGTACCATGGCAACATCAAGTTGTAGGGGATCCTGATGTTCCACTCAGCCCATCCCATTCTTTTCTAGGCTGGAAGGAGAAAGAATTGGGCCCACAGGAATCCTGCGTGCATCTTGTTGATCTTCAGGACATCCTTACACAGTTGCAGTTGAAGAACCCTGTCAGGATGATCCAGATTTCCAGCACTCCTTTCTCTCTTTTGTCATCCACCATGTAAATGACGATCCTCTTCACTCTGTCCATCTTTGAGTTTCAGATGAAGTTAAACACTATCCAGGTGGAGATCTTTTCCAACTTCTTTTGTACGGGCGAGACCTGAGCCACGTACTGTAGTAGCTGTAGCACATAACTTTTCAGGGCAAGCATCTTCCCCCCCATTGGCCAGTTTCTGGAGGCTCCAGAATCTCATTTTCTGCTTAGTCATCGCAAATTGTTGGCCCCACGTCTTCTTGGTGGCTCCTTCACATCTGAACCATTCTTCCAGGATCTTCATGTGGTCCAGCCTGATGAGAAAGGGCAGCGGCTCATGGGTGGTGTCACCGCAGAGCATGGTTTCTGAATCTGCGCAGTTGGTCTCAGCTTCTCATACTTTTGCCAAAGTCCTCACAGACCTTCACTAGGGTCCCCACGCAGCGTTCATCTGTGTAGAGGACTGAGACATCGTCCATGCAGAGGGAGCAATTCAATTTGCCCTTGCTGTTACTTCCTAGTACCTTGATCCCTCTGATGGTGCTGTTCTGTCTGAGCTGTTCTGCCAGGAGCTCTATGACACAAACAAACAGAAGTGGCGAGTGAACAGCCTTGTCTGACTGCTGACACCACTGGAAAGGAGGTAGAACGCCAACTGCTAACCATAGCAGTACTAAAGACATCTCTATACATTATATTCACCATGTCACAGAAGAAGTCACCAAGCCACAGGGTCCATTCCATAAACACGTGGGAGACTTGGGTTAAATGTCATCTCCTGATCCAGGCTGACCTGAGTCAAATAGACTGTTCTGACATACTTGATCCTGTACCTTGTCAGGGAGAGGCTGCCTGTAATTTGGGGACCGGGTATCGTGCAGGACTGGTCTATGGGCTATTCTCCTGATCATCCGTTTCAGTTTTAGCAGGAAGAATTCTTGACCTCCCCTCTCTCCCCTTTTGTATAAGAATGCAATTGTGTCTTCTCTTCAGGGATAGTGGCATGCTACCTGTCTGATTCATCTCCTTATACAGCACAAGCAAGTCCAATCTTATCAGGTCCCAGGGTTTAACTGACAGTGCGAATGGGAGACTTTAACAGCTTGCTGCCTTGCTGTACTTCTAGGACATGGCTACCTGATGTAGCTTACCCAGTGTGAAGGAGGCATTCAGGCCTGTTCTCTCTTTGGGGTCCAATATCTTTGAGGTCCCAGCCAGGAACCTATCTTCCTGAGCTCACTGTGACACCTTTGGTGAATATAGGTTTGCATAAAAATCGGTCACAACCTTCATTACCTCCACTTTCCCCCCTTGGAGGTTACCCTCTAGATCCTGGAGCTACAACAGGGGAATAGGGGTGGAGTGAAGCTTCTTGTAGAAGAGCTACATTTCACATAATTCTCAAGGTGCTCAACCCTGGAACAGAATATGACTTTTTCTGGATTATTCCTTTTAAGTGGTTAGTTAGCTCCTTTGTGGTTTCTCTTGTTCATTTGGCACGTCCCAGCTGCAGAGCTTGAGTTGGAACGGTTACTGCAGTTTGCTTTTCAGCTCCATTAATTTTCTGCTTGCCTCCTGGAAGAAGCTCCAGACCTGGGTCTTCACCCACTCTGACCACTACGCCATGGATTGAAAGCAGTTCCTCATGTCCCTCCACTCTGTGTATGGCAACCCTCAGAGAGGCATACTCTCCTCACTGTCCAGCAGAGTGCAGTTCAACTTCCTGGCCCTGCTGGGAACTTTCCTGAAAGTTCCCCCTGTAGCTGATCACCCTGTGGTTAGTGAAGTGAATAGCACTAAGGAAATCTGAAGAGGCTTTACCAGCTGGGAGGTGAAGATGAAGTTAATCATGGAGCACACAGAGACAATGGTGTGACACTAAGAGTAGTTCCTGGCATTTTCCTCCATACCTCCAATGACATCACACAGGGAAGCCTCATCATAAATCTCCTGGAGCAACCTCAGCATCATATCCATCCCTACAGAGCCTGGGTGACTCTGTCCATCCTATGAATGATATAGTTGAAGTCACCCCTCCATCAGGGTATTCCTAGAGGTGGTAAGCAGCAGACTGAGGTTTTGGAAAACCTCCAATGTCATTCTTGTCCAGGGGAGCATAAACGTTAATCTATCGGATTGTCTCACCTGCGAATGAACTACTGATGGTCAACAGTCTGCCGTTCACTTGCTCAGTTACCGATTTAACCATGTGCTTTCTCCACCTGACAAGGATGGTGACTCCTGCGGACTAGCCCTCATTCCCTAGAGACCAAAATGATGGGCAGTGCATCCACTCCCCCTTGAGTTGTTTTCACGACTGGGCATACAGTATTCTACTTTCCTGGGAAAAGAGCACAGTGCACTTCTGTGTTGCCAAAAATGCTCAATGCACTAGCCTGTCTGTTCCTCCCCTTCATGCTTCTGACATTCAAAGTGAACAATGATATTGCTATGTTAGTAACACCAGACATGTTTCATCTGCATTGTGTTCCATCAGGGAGATGGAGCTTGGGTCTCTAGGCGCAGCAGACTGGGTCCAATGCCAGAACATACACGTCCCACTCAGGATGACAAATGCAAAGGTTGATGACTGGATGATTATGAATTAATGTTAACTACTGCCAATCCCTGTGGGCAACCTCTAGACCATAACTTTTCACCCAGTCATGCAATTACACAAGGGGAAAGACCTCATGGAAATCAGGATTTCTACCACCCCACGAGGGGCATTCCAGCCTGAACTGCTAGATCACACCCCTTCTTCACAAGACCACAAACAACCACAGGCTTTTTTAAAAAACATTTTAAGATATGCCGTACATGAACATATTTTACAGAACTCAACTAATACTGGCTCCTTTGTAGTGGAGGTTGCTTGGGAAAAGAACTACATACATATTCCAAAAGTTCAAACTCCCTCTGTGAAAAACCATAGCGCTAAAAGCTACTGATAATTAATTCTATCCTAATGAATTCAATGACTAAAAAAACCTTATAGTGAGAAAAAACTAGCAAGAGTGAAAAAACATTGTAGCAGTCAACAATATTTTAAAATATACTTCTCTTACAAGTGTAAACATTTACCAACTACTAAAAGGAAAAATGCCATTATACAAAACGTATGCATGAAGCATATTTCTATTAAAAAAAATCCCAATGTAAAAAATCTAGATGACAAAGAATAAAACTAAATTAAAGACTGCATTATCATAAAACACATCCATAAGAACTTCCTGCAATTCCCTTTGTTCTTAAGAGAACCTTTCTAAAGGGTCTGTCCCTTTTCTGTATTGGTTTGCCAGGCTAGAGAACAGTGGTTTGAGTGGCTGCCCAGGGCTTTGGAAGAGGTTGAAATTAATTCTAAACTTTTCAGCCATTACCCTTTGTTTTGCCATAGTCACCCTGAGTGGGACGGGTAGGCCCAGATGTGGGTCCCGAGCCTGTTGGGCCTAGAGACCCAAGCTACTCCTCTCTGATAATGCCCAATGAAACCAAAACATGTCTGGAGATGATTGTGGTCTTGTGCAGAAGGGATTTGACCTAGCAGTTCAAGCTGGACTACCCTTTTGGGGTGGGTTCAAGCCTGATTTGAATATGGTCTTACCTTTTTTGGTAATGGCTTTGCAGGCTGAAGAATGATGGTTTATAGGGTTGCCCAGAGCGTTGTCAAAGGTTGAGATTGATTCTAAACTTTCCAGCCATTACCTTTTGTTTTGCTGGATATCGCGCTGTGCAAGGGGCATGAAAATCAACCATACAACACTTACTCAGCAGTGATATTTGTTGTAAAGAGCAGGCTCCCAGTTACTTGGACAGCTCTCTTAGCAGGTCTCTGGTGTAGGTGCAGTCCCTGAAAAGGTGGTACTCTGTCTCATCTGCTGTGCATCCTTTCTGGCAGTTCCTGAAGCAGTTGAGTCACCTGGCGTACATGAAGACTCAGACTGACAGATCTCCAAGGACAGCCATCCAGGCAATGTCTTTGCGCTGGTTTGTCTGTCTGTTTTATGAGATGTTTTCCCACACGTGTTCTGTTGCTGCTGAGGGTAGTGCACCAATTTGCTAATGGATGTTCTTTGCCCTGGTTTGTCGTACATTGGTTTGGTGTAATGGTCTTCACAAGGAAATCCTTCTGAATGGTACCATGGCAACATCAAGTTGTAGGGGATCCTGATGTTCCACTAAGCCCATCCCATTCTTTTCTAGGCTGGCAGGAGAAAGAATTGGGCCCACAGGAATCCTGCGTGCATCTTGTTGATCTTCAGGACATCCTTACACAGTTGCAGTTGAAGAACCCTGTCAGGATGATCCAGATTTCCAGCACTCCTTTCTCTCTTTTGTCATCCACCATGTAAATGACGATCCTCTTCACTCTGTCCATCTTTGAGTTTCAGATGAAGTTAAACAATATCCAGGTGGTGATCTTTTCCAACTTCTTTTGTACGGGCGAGACCTGAGCCACGTACTGTAGTAGCTGTAGCACATAACTTTTCAGGGCAAGCATCTTCCCCTCCATTGGCCAGTTTCTGGAGGCTCCAGAATCTCATTTTCTGCTTAGTCATCGCAAATTGTTGGCCCCACGTCTTCTTGGTGGCTCCTTCACATCTGAACCAATCTTCCAGGATCTTCATGTGGTCCAGCCTGATGAGAAAGGGCAGCGGCTCATGGGTGGTGTCACCGCAGAGCATGGTTTCTGAATCTGCGCAGTTGGTCTCAGCTTCTCATACTTTTGCCAAAGTCCTCACAGACCTTCACTAGGGTCCCCACGCAGCGTTCATCTGTGTAGAGGACTGAGACATCGTCCATGCAGAGGGAGCAATTCAATTTGCCTTTGCTGTTACTTCCTAGTACCTTGATCCCTCTGATGGTGCTGTTCTGTCTGAGCTGTTCTGCCAGGAGCTCTATGACACAAACAAACAGAAGTGGCGAGTGAACAGCCTTGTCTGACTGCTGACACCACTGGAAAGGAGGTAGAACGCCAACTGCTAACCATAGCAGTACTAAAGACATCTCTATACATTATATTCACCATGTCACAGAAGAAGTCACCAAGCCACAGGGTCCATTCCATAAACACGTGGGAGACTTGGGTTAAATGTCATCTCCTGATCCAGGCTGACCTGAGTCAAATAGACTGTTCTGACATACTTGATCCTGTACCTTGTCAGGGAGAGGCTGCCTGTAATTTGGGGACCGGGTATCGTGCAGGACTGGTCTATGGGCTATTCTCCTGATCATCCGTTTCAGTTTTAGCAGGAAGAATTCTTGACCTCCCCTCTCTCCCCTTTTGTATAAGAATGCAATTGTGTCTTCTCTTCAGGGATAGTGGCATGCTACCTGTCTGATTCATCTCCTTATACAGCACAAGCAAGTCCAATCTTATCAGGTCCCAGGGTTTAACTGACAGTGCGACTGGGAGACTTTAACAGCTTGCTGCCTTGCTGTACTTCTAGGACATGGCTACCTGATGTAGCTTACCCAGTGTGAAGGAGGCATTCAGGCCTGTTCTCTCTTTGGGGTCCAATATCTTTGAGGTCCCAGCCAGGAACCTATCTTCCTGAGCTCACTGTGACACCTTTGGTGAATATAGGTTTGCATAAAAATCGGTCACAACCTTCATTACCTCCACTTTCCCCCCTTGGAGGTTACCCTCTAGATCCTGGAGCTACAACAGGGGAATAGGGGTGGAGTGAAGCTTCTTGTAGAAGAGCTACATTTCACATAATTCTCAAGGTGCTCAACCCTGGAACAGAATATGATTTTTTCTGGATTATTCCTTTTAAGTGGTTAGTTAGCTCCTTTGTGGTTTCTCTTGTTCATTTGGCACGTCCCAGCTGCAGAGCTTGAGTTGGAACGGTTACTGCAGTTTGCTTTTCAGCTCCATTAATTTTCTGCTTGCCTCCTGGAAGAAGCTCCAGACCTGGGTCTTCACCCACTCTGACCACTACGCCATGGATTGAAAGCAGTTCCTCATGTCCCTCCACTCTGTGTATGGCAACCCTCAGAGAGGCATACTCTCCTCACTGTCCAGCAGAGTGCAGTTCAACTTCCTGGCCCTGCTGGGAACTTTCCTGAAAGTTCCCCCTGTAGCTGATCATCCTGTGGTTAGTGAAGTGAATAGCACTAAGGAAATCTGAAGAGGCTTTACCAGCTGGGAGGTGAAGATGAAGTTAATCATGGAGCACACAGAGACAATGGTGTGACACTAAGAGTAGTTCCTGGCATTTTCCTCCATACCTCCAATGACATCACACAGGGAAGCCTCATCATAAATCTCCTGGAGCAACCTCAGCATCATATCCATCCCTACAGAGCCTGGGTGACTCTGTCCATCCTATGAATGATATAGTTGAAGTCACCCCTCCATCAGGGTATTCCTAGAGGTGGTAAGCAGCAGACTGAGGTTTTGGAAAACCTCCAATGTCATTCTTGTCCAGGGGAGCATAAACGTTAATCTGTCGGATTGTCTCACCTGCGAATGAACTACTGATGGTCAACAGTCTGCCGTTCACTTGCTCAGTTACCAATTTAACCATGTGCTTTCTCCACCTGACAAGGATGGTGACTCCTGCGGACTAGCCCTCATTCCCTAGAGACCAAAATGATGGGCAGTGCATCCACTCCCCCTTGAGTTGTTTTCACAACTGGGCATACAGTATTCTACTTTCCTGGGGAAAGAGCACAGTGCACTTCTGTGTTGCCAAAAATGCTCAATGCACTAGCCTGTCTGTTCCTCCCCTTCATGCTTCTGACATTCAAAGTGAACAATGATATTGCTATGTTAGTAACACCAGACATGTTTCATCTGCATTGTGTGCCATCAGGGAGATGGAGCTTGGGTCTCTAGGCGCAGCAGACTGGGTCCAATGCCTGAACATACACGTCCCACTCAGGATGACAAATGCAAAGGTTGATGACTGGATGATTATGAATTAATGTTAACTACTGCCAATCCCTGTGGGCAACCTCTAGACCATAACTTTTCACCCAGCCATGCAATTACACAAGGGGAAAGACCTCATGGAAATCAGGATTTCTACCACCCCAAGAGGGGCATTCCAGCCTGAACTGCTAGATCACACCCCTTCTTCACAAGACCACAAACAACCACAGACTTTTTTAAAAAACATTTTAAGATATGCCGTACATGAACATATTTTACAGAACTCAACTAATACTGGCTCCTTTGTAGTGGAGGTTGCTTGGGAAAAGAACTACATACATATTCCAAAAGGTCAAACTCCCTCTGTGAAAAACCATAGCGCTAAAAGCTACTGATAATTAATTCTATCCTAATGAATTCAATGACTAAAAAAACCTTATAGTGAGAAAAAACTAGCAAGAGTGAAAAAACATTGTAGCAGTCAACAATATTTTAAAATATACTTCTCTTACAAGTGTAAACATTTACCAACTACTAAAAGGAAAAATGCCATTATACAAAACGTATGCATGAAGCATATTTCTATTAAAAAAAATCCCAATGTAAAAAATCTAGATGACAAAGAATAAAACTAAATTAAAGACTGCATTATCATAAAACACATCCATAAGAACTTCCTGCAATTCCCTTTGTTCTTAAGAGAACCTTTCTAAAGGGTCTGTCCCTTTTCTGTATTGGTTTGCCAGGCTAGAGAACAGTGGTTTGAGTGGCTGCCCAGGGCTTTGGAAGAGGTTGAGATTAATTCTAAACTTTTCAGCCATTACCCTTTGTTTTGCCATAGTCACCCTGAGTGGGACGGGTAGGCCCAGATGTGGGTCCCGAGCCTGTTGGGCCTAGAGACCCAAGCTACTCCTCTCTGATAATGCCCAATGAAACCAAAACATGTCTGGAGATGATTGTGGTCTTGTGCAGAAGGGATTTGACCTAGCAGTTCAAGCTGGACTACCCTTTTGGGGTGGGTTCAAGCCTGATTTGAATATGGTCTTACCTTTTTTGGTAATGGCTTTGCAGGCTGAAGAATGATGGTTTATAGGGTTGCCCAGAGCGTTGTCAAAGGTTGAGATTGATTCTAAACTTTCCAGCCATTACCTTTTGTTTTGCTGGATATCGCGCTGTGCAAGGGGCATGAAAATCAACCATACAACACTTACTCAGCAGTGATATTTGTTGTAAAGATCAGGCTCCCAGTTACTTGGACAGCTCTCTTAGCAGGTCTCTGGTGTAGGTGCAGTCCCTGAAAAGGTGGTACTCTGTCTCATCTGCTGTGCATCCTTTCTGGCAGTTCCTGAAGCAGTTGAGTCACCTGGCGTACATGAAGACTCAGACTGACAGATCTCCAAGGACAGCCATCCAGGCAATGTCTTTGCGCTGGTTTGTCTGTCTGTTTTATGAGATGTTTTCCCACACGTGTTCTGTTGCTGCTGAGGGTAGTGCACCAATTTGCTAATGGATGTTCTTTGCCCTGGTTTGTCGTACATTGGTTTGGTGTAATGGTCTTCACAAGGAAATCCTTCTGAATGGTACCATGGCAACATCAAGTTGTAGGGGATCCTGATGTTCCACTAAGCCCATCCCATTCTTTTCTAGGCTGGCAGGAGAAAGAATTGGGCCCACAGGAATCCTGCGTGCATCTTGTTGATCTTCAGGACATCCTTACACAGTTGCAGTTGAAGAACCCTGTCAGGATGATCCAGATTTCCAGCACTCCTTTCTCTCTTTTGTCATCCACCATGTAAATGACGATCCTCTTCACTCTGTCCATCTTTGAGTTTCAGATGAAGTTAAACAATATCCAGGTGGTGATCTTTTCCAACTTCTTTTGTACGGGCGAGACCTGAGCCACGTACTGTAGTAGCTGTAGCACATAACTTTTCAGGGCAAGCATCTTCCCCCCCATTGGCCAGTTTCTGGAGGCTCCAGAATCTCATTGTCTGCTTAGTCATCGCAAATTGTTGGCCCCACGTCTTCTTGGTGGCTCCTTCACATCTGAACCAATCTTCCAGGATCTTCATGTGGTCCAGCCTGATGAGAAAGGGCAGCGGCTCATGGGTGGTGTCACCGCAGAGCATGGTTTCTGAATCTGCGCAGTTGGTCTCAGCTTCTCATACTTTTGCCAAAGTCCTCACAGACCTTCACTAGGGTCCCCACGCAGCGTTCATCTGTGTAGAGGACTGAGACATCGTCCATGCAGAGGGAGCAATTCAATTTGCCTTTGCTGTTACTTCCTAGTACCTTGATCCCTCTGATGGTACTGTTCTGTCTGAGCTGTTCTGCCAGGAGCTCTATGACACAAACAAACAGAAGTGGCGAGTGAACAGCCTTGTCTGACTGCTGACACCACTGGAAAGGAGGTAGAACGCCAACTGCTAACCATAGCAGTACTAAAGACATCTCTATACATTATATTCACCATGTCACAGAAGAAGTCACCAAGCCACAGGGTCCATTCCATAAACACGTGGGAGACTTGGGTTAAATGTCATCTCCTGATCCAGGCTGACCTGAGTCAAATAGACTGTTCTGACATACTTGATCCTGTACCTTGTCAGGGAGAGGCTGCCTGCCTGTAATTTGGGGACCGGGTATCGTGCAGGACTGGTCTATGGGCTATTCTCCTGATCATCCGTTTCAGTTTTAGCAGGAAGAATTCTTGACCTCCCCTCTCTCCCCTTTTGTATAAGAATGCAATTGTGTCTTCTCTTCAGGGATAGTGGCATGCTACCTGTCTGATTCATCTCCTTATACAGCACAGGCAAGTCCAATCTTATCAGGTCCCAGGGTTTAACTGACAGTGCGACTGGGAGAATTTAACAGCTTGCTGCCTTGCTGTACTTCTAGGACATGGCTACCTGATGTAGCTTACCCAGTGTGAAGGAGGCATTCAGGCCTGTTCTCTCTTTGGGGTCCAATATCTTTGAGGTCCCAGCCAGGAACCTATCTTCCTGAGCTCACTGTGACACCTTTGGTGAATATAGGTTTGCATAAAAATCGGTCACAACCTTCATTACCTCCACTTTCCCCCCTTGGAGGTTACCCTCTAGATCCTGGAGCTACAACAGGGGAATAGGGATGGAGTGAAGCTTCTTTTAGAAGAGCTACATTTCACATAATTCTCAAGGTGCTCAACCCTGGAACAGAATATGACTTTTTCTGGATTATTCCTTTTAAGTGGTTAGTTAGCTCCTTTGTGGTTTCTCTTGATCATTTGGCACGTCCCAGCTGCAGAGCTTGAGTTGGAACGGTTACTGCAGTTTGCTTTTCAGCTCCATTAATTTTCTGCTTGCCTCCTGGAAGAAGCTCCAGACCTGGGTCTTCACCCACTCTGACCACTACGCCATGGATTGAAAGCAGTTCCTCATGTCCCTCCACTCTGTGTATGGCAACCCTCAGAGAGGCATACTCTCCTCACTGTCCAGCAGAGTGCAGTTCAACTTCCTGGCCCTGCTGGGAACTTTCCTGAAAGTTCCCCCTGTAGCTGATCACCCTGTGGTTAGTGAAGTGAATAGCACTAAGGAAATCTGAAGAGGCTTTACCAGCTGGGAGGTGAAGATGAAGTTAATCATGGAGCACACAGAGACAATGGTGTGACACTAAGAGTAGTTCCTGGCATTTTCCTCCATACCTCCAATGACATCACACAGGGAAGCCTCATCATAAATCTCCTGGAGCAACCTCAGCATCATATCCATCCCTACAGAGCCTGGGTGACTCTGTCCATCCTATGAATGATATAGTTGAAGTCACCCCTCCATCAGGGTATTCCTAGAGGTGGTAAGCAGCAGACTGAGGTTTTGGAAAACCTCCAATGTCATTCTTGTCCAGGGGAGCATAAACGTTAATCTGTCGGATTGTCTCACCTGCGAATGAACTACTGATGGTCAACAGTCTGCCGTTCACTTGCTCAGTTACCAATTTAACCATGTGCTTTCTCCACCTGACAAGGATGGTGACTCCTGCGGACTAGCCCTCATTCCCTAGAGACCAAAATGATGGGCAGTGCATCCACTCCCCCTTGAGTTGTTTTCACGACTGGGCATACAGTATTCTACTTTCCTGGGAAAAGAGCACAGTGCACTTCTGTGTTGCCAAAAATGCTCAATGCACTAGCCTGTCTGTTCCTCCCCTTCATGCTTCTGACATTCAAAGTGAACAATGATATTGCTATGTTAGTAACACCAGACATGTTTCATCTGCATTGTGTGCCATCAGGGAGATGGAGCTTGGGTCTCTAGGCGCAGCAGACTGGGTCCAATGCCTGAACATACACGTCCCACTCAGGATGACAAATGCAAAGGTTGATGACTGGATGATTATGAATTAATGTTAACTACTGCCAATCCCTGTGGGCAACCTCTAGACCATAACTTTTCACCCAGCCATGCAATTACACAAGGGGAAAGACCTCATGGAAATCAGGATTTCTACCACCCCAAGAGGGGCATTCCAGCCTGAACTGCTAGATCACACCCCTTCTTCACAAGACCACAAACAACCACAGACTTTTTTAAAAAACATTTTAAGATATGCCGTACATGAACATATTTTACAGAACTCAACTAATACTGGCTCCTTTGTAGTGGAGGTTGCTTGGGAAAAGAACTACATACATATTCCAAAAGGTCAAACTCCCTCTGTGAAAAACTATAGCGCTAAAAGCTACTGATAATTAATTCTATCCTAATGAATTCAATGACTAAAAAAACCTTATAGTGAGAAAAAACTAGCAAGAGTGAAAAAACATTGTAGCAGTCAACAATATTTTAAAATATACTTCTCTTACAAGTGTAAACATTTACCAACTACTAAAAGGAAAAATGCCATTATACAAAACGTATGCATGAAGCATATTTCTATTTAAAAAAATCCCAATGTAAAAAATCTAGATGACAAAGAATAAAACTAAATTAAAGACTGCATTATCATAAAACACATCCATAAGAACTTCCTGCAATTCCCTTTGTTCTTAAGAGAACCTTTCTAAAGGGTCTGTCCCTTTTCTGTATTGGTTTGCCAGGCTAGAGAACAGTGGTTTGAGTGGCTGCCCAGGGCTTTGGAAGAGGTTGAGATTAATTCTAAACTTTTCAGCCATTACCCTTTGTTTTGCCATAGTCACCCTGAGTGGGACGGGTAGGCCCAGATGTGGGTCCCGAGCCTGTTGGGCCTAGAGACCCAAGCTACTCCTCTCTGATAATGCCCAATGAAACCAAAACATGTCTGGAGATGATTGTGGTCTTGTGCAGAAGGGATTTGACCTAGCAGTTCAAGCTGGACTACCCTTTTGGGGTGGGTTCAAGCCTGATTTGAATATGGTCTTACCTTTTTTGGTAATTGCTTTGCAGGCTGAAGAATGATGGTTTATAGGGTTGCCCAGAGCGTTGTCAAAGGTTGAGATTGATTCTAAACTTTCCAGCCATTACCTTTTGTTTTGCTGGATATCGCGCTGTGCAAGGGGCATGAAAATCAACCATACAACACTTACTCAGCAGTGATATTTGTTGTAAAGATCAGGCTCCCAGTTACTTGGACAGCTCTCTTAGCAGGTCTCTGGTGTAGGTGCAGTCCCTGAAAAGGTGGTACTCTGTCTCATCTGCTGTGCATCCTTTCTGGCAGTTCCTGAAGCAGTTGAGTCACCTGGCGTACATGAAGACTCAGACTGACAGATCTCCAAGGACAGCCATCCAGGCAATGTCTTTGCGCTGGTTTGTCTGTCTGTTTTATGAGATGTTTTCCCACACGTGTTCTGTTGCTGCTGAGGGTAGTGCACCAATTTGCTAATGGATGTTCTTTGCCCTGGTTTGTCGTACATTGGTTTGGTGTAATGGTCTTCACAAGGAAATCCTTCTGAATGGTACCATGGCAACATCAAGTTGTAGGGGATCCTGATGTTCCACTAAGCCCATCCCATTCTTTTCTAGGCTGGCAGGAGAAAGAATTGGGCCCACAGGAATCCTGCGTGCATCTTGTTGATCTTCAGGACATCCTTACACAGTTGCAGTTGAAGAACCCTGTCAGGATGATCCAGATTTCCAGCACTCCTTTCTCTCTTTTGTCATCCACTATGTAAATGACGATCCTCTTCACTCTGTCCATCTTTGAGTTTCAGATGAAGTTAAACACTATCCAGGTGGTGATCTTTTCCAACTTCTTTTGTACGGGCGAGACCTGAGCCACGTACTGTAGTAGCTGTAGCACATAACTTTTCAGGGCAAGCATCTTCCCCCCCATTGGCCAGTTTCTGGAGGCTCCAGAATCTCATTTTCTGCTTAGTCATCGCAAATTGTGGCCCCACGTCTTCTTGGTGGCTTCTTCACATCTGAACCATTCTTCCAGGATCTTCATGTGGTCCAGCCTGATGAGAAAGGGCAGCGGCTCATGGGTGGTGTCACCGCAGAGCATGGTTTCTGAATCTGCGCAGTTGGTCTCAGCTTCTCATACTTTTGCCAAAGTCCTCACAGACCTTCACTAGGGTCCCCACGCAGCGTTCATCTGTGTAGAGGACTGAGACATCGTCCATGCAGAGGGAGCAATTCAATTTGCCTTTGCTGTTACTTCCTAGTACCTTGATCCCTCTGATGGTGCTGTTCTGTCTGAGCTGTTCTGCCAGGAGCTCTATGACACAAACAAACAGAAGTGGCGAGTGAACAGCCTTGTCTGACTGCTGACACCACTGGAAAGGAGGTAGAACGCCAACTGCTAACCATAGCAGTACTAAAGACATCTCTATACATTATATTCACCATGTCACAGAAGAAGTCACCAAGCCACAGGGTCCATTCCATAAACACGTGGGAGACTTGGGTTAAATGTCATCTCCTGATCCAGGCTGACCTGAGTCAAATAGACTGTTCTGACATACTTGATCCTGTACCTTGTCAGGGAGAGGCTGCCTGTAATTTGGGGACCGGGTATCGTGCAGGACTGGTCTATGGGCTATTCTCCTGATCATCCGTTTCAGTTTTAGCAGGAAGAATTCTTGACCTCCCCTCTCTCCCCTTTTGTATAAGAATGCAATTGTGTCTTCTCTTCAGGGATAGTGGCATGCTACCTGTCTGATTCATCTCCTTATACAGCACAAGCAAGTCCAATCTTATCAGGTCCCAGGGTTTAACTGACAGTGCGAATGGGAGACTTTAACAGCTTGCTGCCTTGCTGTACTTCTAGGACATGGCTACCTGATGTAGCTTACCCAGTGTGAAGGAGGCATTCAGGCCTGTTCTCTCTTTGGGGTCCAATATCTTTGAGGTCCCAGCCAGGAACCTATCTTCCTGAGCTCACTGTGACACCTTTGGTGAATATAGGTTTGCATAAAAATTGGTCACAACCTTCATTACCTCCACTTTCCCCCCTTGGAGGTTACCCTCTAGATCCTGGAGCTACAACAGGGGAATAGGGGTGGAGTGAAGCTTCTTGTAGAAGAGCTACATTTCACATAATTCTCAAGGTGCTCAACCCTGGAACAGAATATGACTTTTTCTGGATTATTCCTTTTAAGTGGTTAGTTAGCTCCTTTGTGGTTTCTCTTGTTCATTTGGCACGTCCCAGCTGCAGAGCTTGAGTTGGAACGGTTACTGCAGTTTGCTTTTCAGCTCCATTAATTTTCTGCTTGCCTCCTGGAAGAAGCTCCAGACCTGGGTCTTCACCCACTCTGACCACTACGCCATGGATTGAAAGCAGTTCCTCATGTCCCTCCACTCTGTGTATGGCAACCCTCAGAGAGGCATACTCTCCTCACTGTCCAGCAGAGTGCAGTTCAACTTCCTGGCCCTGCTGGGAACTTTCCTGAAAGTTCCCCCTGTAGCTGACCACCCTGTGGTTAGTGAAGTGAATAGCACTAAGGAAATCTGAAGAGGCTTTACCAGCTGGGAGGTGAAGATGAAGTTAATCATGGAGCACACAGAGACAATGGTGTGACACTAAGAGTAGTTCCTGGCATTTTCCTCCATACCTCCAATGACATCACACAGGGAAGCCTCATCATAAATCTCCTGGAGCAACCTCAGCATCATATCCATCCCTACAGAGCCTGGGTGACTCTGTCCATCCTATGAATGATATAGTTGAAGTCACCCCTCCATCAGGGTATTCCTAGAGGTGGTAAGCAGCAGACTGAGGTTTTGGAAAACCTCCATTGTCATTCGTGTCCAGGGGAGCATAAACGTTAATCTGTCGGATTGTCTCACCTGCGAATGAACTACTGATGGTCAACAGTCTGCCGTTCACTTGCTCAGTTACCGATTTAACCATGTGCTTTCTCCACCTGACAAGGATGGTGACTCCTGCGGACTAGCCCTCATTCCCTAGAGACCAAAATGATGGGCAGTGCATCCACTCCCCCTTGAGTTGTTTTCACGACTGGGCATACAGTATTCTACTTTCCTGGGAAAAGAGCACAGTGCACTTCTGTGTTGCCAAAAATGCTCAATGCACTAGCCTGTCTGTTCCTCCCCTTCATGCTTCTGACATTCAAAGTGAACAATGATATTGCTATGTTAGTAACACCAGACATGTTTCATCTGCATTGTGTGCCATCAGGGAGATGGAGCTTGGGTCTCTAGGCGCAGCAGACTGGGTCCAATGCCTGAACATACACGTCCCACTCAGGATGACGAATGCAAAGGTTGATGACTGGATGATTATGAATTAATGTTAACTACTGCCAATCCCTGTGGGCAACCTCTAGACCATAACTTTTCACCCAGCCATGCAATTACACAAGGGGAAAAACCTCATGGAAATCAGGATTTCTACCACCCCAAGAGGGGCATTCCAGCCTGAACTGCTAGATCACACCCCTTCTTCACAAGACCACAAACAACCACAGACTTTTTAAAAAAAACATTTTAAGATATGCCGTACATTAACATATTTTACAGAACTCAACTAATACTGGCTCCTTTGTAGTGGAGGTTGCTTGGGAAAAGAACTACATACATATTCCAAAAGGTCAAACTCCCTCTGTGAAAAACCATAGCGCTAAAAGCTACTGATAATTAATTCTATCCTAATGAATTCAATGACTAAAAAACCTTATAGTGAGAAAAAACTAGCAAGAGTGAAAAAATATTGTAGCAGTCAACAATATTTTAAAATATACTTCTCTTACAAGTGTAAACATTTACCAACTACTAAAAGGAAAAATGCCATTATACAAAACGCATGAAGCATATTTCTATTAAAAAAATCCCAATGTAAAAAATCTAGATGACAAAGAATAAAACTAAATTAAAGACTGCATTATCATAAAACACATCCATAAGAACTTCCTGCAATTCCCTTTGTTCTTAAGAGAACCTTTCTAAAAAAAAAAAATCAACCATCACTCCAAAAAAGGATCCTGAATCCTCACTAAGATCCCCACCAGCACGCTATTACACATTCCACACCCAAAGCTGTTGCGACGATGACATATCCTGGTGGCTACTAGTATTTTGCAGACGTAGAAAATAGGCTTAGAGTGTCCATCACAATTTACTAATGTCTATCTGTCTCAAGGAGGTTATTTCAGCTGTCAAGGACAAATAAAATATCATGTTTAATATATTTCCAAACATCATGATCATGCTTGCTAAATGATAGGAAAACAAAATCGTTTTAATTAGTGAGTATACATTGGGTACATAAAAGCATATAAACCCTTTAAGAACAGGACTAAACATTGTTTTTGAGTTGGGTGATGGAACTGTATACTGACATTGAGTTGAGTACTATTGATGGATGGCTGATTGATAAGTGGTGGTTGGCATGGATGGCCACTTTAACCTTCACTTTCTATATGTATTCTAGAGCCTTTAGATTATTTATTGAGAGATGATACGAGTATAACAGTAGCACGTATGCCGGTGACAAGTGGCTGCCAGGTTAAGAGTGTGATATCCATGGATCATGTTAATGTGTTGTGTGTTAATGAGCTTTCTGTTAATAAATCTTTAACACATACACCTCTTTTTTTAAGCATCTGATTCTAAGCTGAATATGGCTAAAAGCAAGTGTGTGTTATACAGAAAATATACCCAGCTACAATACAAAGAGTAAATCATTGCATTTGACATAAACATTCTGGGGGTTCACTTTAACAGTGCTGGTGGCAGTGCACATATTTTGTCTTTGAAACTTACATAGATAACACAAAAGCTGGGGTGTTTGAGAAATGTGTCATATGAAGGTAAAATCGTAATTCTGAGGGTGTGGCTAAGCGCGCCATCAGGAGGATGGCTGCCTAAGTGTCTCTGACGCCGATTGGACAGAAAGACCCATTTTGACCCTCTTCCAGCACCCTAAATTGCAGGAGGGATGATGGCACGGAGACCTGTGGCTGTTACTGGGTGAGATTGCAGCTCTGACGGTGCCCGCATTCCGAGGATCAAGCCGGGTGAGAAGATGGCAGCCATGGGCTGAACCCGGACTTGATGGGAAGGTGTGCTAGCTCTGCGGCTCCGACTGTTGATCAATGTCAGAGCCGCCTATATGGCACTCTGTGGTGTGAGCTCACTGTCCCCACAAAACCGCTGTTGCTCCGGAGGGGAGCCTGGGGTGTGTGCTGGAGAGCGCAGCACCGACACAGCATCTGCCCTGGAGGCGAGACTGGAGCGGCAGCAAGCGCTGCACTGCGGGCCCAGTGAGGAGGTGTGCAGTACCCCAGTATTCCCGAACCTGGAGGCAACAGTCATCAAAGCCGTGAGTCGGGGGAGTGCAGCGCCCCCCTGTCCACTCACCTGCTCCATGAATCTTGTGGGGGCCGGGACTCTTGATGTGGCTCCCTGTCCCTCTTCCTCGCGGTACCGGTAGGGCGTGAGTGGTCTAACTGATGCAGAATTGGCTCCTCCTCAGGCGGGCTCTCAAGCGGCACACAGACACAACACACCATCCTGACAAATGTGGCTAAAGGGAAGATGAGCACAGAGTAAGTTCCCTCGTGTGGCTAAAGGCTCTGGGGGACACAAGGATGTGTTACTAGGAGCAGGCATCTTGACTTCTCTACCTGGATTCATGACCCCTCCTGTGCATTGGTAGCACTTCGACTCTAAGCTATACGAGGCCTGGTGGAGTTGGGGCGACAGAGGCAAGCAGGTTGTCCTTTTGGCTTGTTCCTTCTTTTTGCAGCCCAGGTGGACACGGGAGACACACATTGTTCTGAGGCTTTGCGAGGGGGCTGCTGGAGGGGTGGCCTTGGGTTGTGTAAGGAACTCATGTTCGCAACAGTAAACACAGACACAAGGAATCACAGTTCAAGGGTATTTATTAAACTGTATGCAGGTTGGAAAAACACCTAATCTAAACCTAATTCTAAGATGGGGGCAAGTGTTGACCATCAAATGAGAAATAAGGTAGTCCTAGCGGCGTTGTGTCCAATAAAAGGGCCTATACTAAGGAAAATCTATTGCCAATCCTTACAACTAATACAAAAAGGGTGTAGGATCGTTTTCAAGAAAAGCAAGAAGTGATCACAAATAATATGTCAGGATGCGGTAGCCTGGGTCTCCCTTAGCCATGTTTTTAGCATGGGATAAGGTGGGTCTTCTGAGCACAGCACACTTCTCGAGCTTTCCCCAGCACGAGACAACAGTTCCTGTTTAACTTCTCAGAAGCCTCAACGGCCAAGTCACTTTTCAACAAAAGTGTCTTGCCTTCGAGGGTCAGTAAAATTACAAACAAATGAAAGTTATTTTCAACTTGTATTTGGGATGATGATTCTTCACCCCTGGTTCCCCCTCTTCTGGGCGCAGACCCCTGTAAATTCTGAGCCTCCCTCCACCAGGTTCACTATGGCTCTTCTCGTTCAGGAATCTCAATGTCTATTTAAACAGTTCAAGTGGACATCCCTCTGCCTGGTTCACCTTTGTCAACACACTGCGTCTTGGGACTTTATACTTTGCCCCCTCTTTGTCAGCATCCCTCTGCCGGGTTCACTCTGGCCAACTTTTACCACATAGTTCACTATGGGACTTTTAGACTTAGTTCCTTTTCATTAGCATCCCTCTGCCGGGTTCACTCTTGCCAACTGCACATTCACATTTGCTTTCAGTGTCTGCGGGATTCACTTCCCTTGCTTTCTCTACAGTTCTTAGGTCAAAGGCTTTCGACTGTATGGGGATTTTGCTAGTCCATCTGTATGACCACTTTGACCCATCTTGACGGCTTTCCTATGGCCTTCTGGGATCTGTAGTTTCATCAATATGGGATAAACCAGGGTTTCTCAAGACAGTACCCATGTGGTGCCGGTCCATCAGGCAGCTGGTCTTCCTTTAACAATTTTACAGTTCTTTGAGCTTCTCTCAATATGCCACTTTGCGACTTTCATTCAGCACAGCCCGGATCTTATCAGTTCTCCCTTCGGCTCACTGGCTGTGAGAAACCACTTGGCTTTCCTTCTATCTGGAGTCAAGGCCGGTACCATGGTAGCAGGAGTCTCTCTCGCTCCGGCATATCGGCATAGTCGTGCCCCATGTACCATTGGCATATGCTGCAAGACTGTATAGCTATTGTCTCAGACTTATATTTTCTTCCTTGAGGGTTTAGTGGGTTTGGATCGCAAAGGGCAAGGTCGCTTCTCTCCTTGGCACCCTCTCGATTGTCGCCGCATTTCGTCTTCTTTTAAACTGACAGGCTTGATTAGCTGTCTCGTCATGCAGTCTGCCTTGCTTGTATTGTGCTCCCTTCCTCTGCCTTTTATCTCTGTGGGGAATGGAAAGGCCAGTCAGGTGTCTGTGATTCTGGTCATTTGCCTGACCCTTGTATTGGAACATGTCAGGTAAATGGCTCTGGTGTTAGTCCATTCTCTTGCGTGTTGTGCAAAGGTTTTTCTGTCGGAAAAGGGCAGGGGCAGTGTTTATGAATGTCCTACGTGGTAGGATGGGGAAAAGGTGTTGAAAAAGTGGGATACCGCCTTTCACCCATTGGTGTCCCACTCCCCGAATACCCCACTCCAGGTGATCTTCGCTCGCTGGTCCACCCACAGGAACTGGATCCAATAGCAATGGTCGTGTCCTGGCAACCTGGATGACAGATCCCCGGGGATTAGCTAGGGAGACACCTTCAGGTTTCTTACTGTTGTCTTGATCTATACTCCTGCTGGGTGCACGATTCTCCAGCAAATGTAAAGAGGGGTTGCTTCTGGGCACGCTAGTCTTTGGATCCTACAACTTGTCTGCAGCCTCCCTAAGACATTGCCGCATAATCTCATACTGCTAAGCGAGAGCCCGGACTGGTACTGGGGTGTGTTCACCTCAGGCTGATTCCCTGTTGCCCTTGGTGGTGGAGGATACCCTGTGCGAGCAGTTCTATGAGGTGGGGGACTGCACCAATCGACTGGAGGCTTTGTAAACCCTGTTGTGAAGCCCTGGAGGATAAACAGGAGGACAGGGAAAATCATTCCCACAGGAATAATATCAGAATTAGGGGCATCTCCTCAGCCATCCCAGATGAAGACCTACCCAGCTTTGTGACTGATCTCTTACGTTCCATTCTGGAATTGCCTGGGGACCAGGAGATTGAACTAGACAAGACCCACCGGACCAAATCTCTTGGTGCCTCGACTCAGCACACGCCTGCTGATGTACTATCCCAGGTCCACTTCTTTACACTGAAGGAATGAATAATGGCTGCAGCCAGGCCATTGCCCTCCATATCCTTTCGCAATATGTCGCTCTCCCTGTATCGAGACTTGGCATCGACGACTGTCAAAGTGGAGAGCATTGCTGCCACTGATGGAATGGCTGCATGCAGGGGAGGTGGCATATAGGTTGGGCTTTCCTACAGCGCTCTATTTCACACACCAACAGAGGAGCTGGGTGGTCAAAACACTGAAAGAAGCAGAGAGCTGACTTAATTCAGAGGGGGAAGGTGGGGGCGGCCTGGGGGTTGAGCAGGGCCCTTGTTGTGGGGTTGACCTGGTGTCTCCACAGAGATGGCGCAAGGTGGGCAATGGGAGAGGGGAGAAGGGGCCAAGTAGAAAGACTTGAATCCTCTGAGGTCTGGTGTGCTAACCCATTTCCTGTTCGGGGGCTCTTTTGGAGCTGCGGCTATTGGAGCGTCCTTGGGGCCCGGCTGGAAGGGGCTGGTGCTGGTATGCATGGGCTGTGCTGGGAGGGAGAATTTCTTGGGGTTAGAGCTCTTTCCACCCTCCAAGTCGGGTTCCTTCCAAAGTTTACAGATGTCTGGAATATGCTCATGTTTGAGCAGGTTTGGGGGTTAGGGGTATGGGGCTTGGCTCTCTGTGGAAACGTTACCTGCTGATGGGGCTGGAATTGAGGGGGAGGACCTAATGCTGATGGGGACATGGAATGTGCAGGGCTTGAACTCCCCAGTGAAAAGAAAATTGGTGTTGGGCAAATTGAGGGATATGTGTCTTTCTATTGTGTTCCTGCAGGAGACCCACCTGCTTGTGCAGAATGAGAAGAGTATGAAAAATAGAGCATTCCTGCACCAGTTCTTCACCTCTGGGGTCGAAAAAAAACGAGGGGTGGAAAATTTGGTGGGAGAACAAACTCTGATTTCTAAAACCAAGGCCCTACGGGACTAGCAGGGGCGCTATGTGTGTGTTAAAGGTCTGTTGTGGGATCGGATGTTCACATTGGTGTCCCTATATGTCTCAAATGTTGGCCAGGAAGCCTTTTTGGAAAATGTCCTCCTTAAAGTGCTCCCATTTGCTGAAGGACAGATCATCTTTGGTGGGGAGCTCAACCTGGTACCTAATCCCCTGGTGGACAAGACCCTGCCACCTACCAAGTTAGACTTCAAATATTATATGGCCTTTGGCTGGTTCCTCTGTGGTTCCTCTGTGAATTGGGATTGGTAGATGCATGGGGATGGGCTCACGGGGAGCACAGGGATTTCTCAGGGATTTCTCTTTTTAGTCACATGTTTACGAGGGCTTTTCAAGGCTGGATTTTATGCTCGTTCCCAGTGCACTGTACCTTTGTGCTTTAGGGGTGGAAATAGGGGTGGAAATAGGCACATGCACCGTGTCCAACAGTGCACCAGTGTCTCTGTCTCTGGCAGCACTGGGCAGGTCTGAGAGGCCCAGGTGCCCATGGAGGTTGTGCGACCCAGAGTGAAGAGACCCTGTGTTGACTAGAGTGCTGGGGGGTGGCTATATCATAGTATTTTAATGAGAATGAAAACTCTGGCTCTTCGAGGGGTATTGTGTGGGATGCCATGAAGGCAGTGGTTATTGGGGAGCTCATTAGCAGGTCTGCAGCATACAAGAGGGATAGGCAGCTGGTCAGGGTGGGCTTAGAGGGGGAGGTTGCTCAGGCTGAACAGGCACACAAGAGATTGGGGTCTCATAAGGTGTTTTGTGAACTGAGGGTGGGACGGAGCAAACTTGAAGCACATCTGGCCGAGAGGACAGCTCATGCAATGCTAAAAACTAAGCAGTTCTACTATGCTAAAGGGAATCGAGCCAATCGCCTCCTGGTGGCCAAGCTGCATAAGCTCCAAAACCGGAACTCATTTTAGCCCTGCGGGATGAGCAAGGGGTGGCACAGATGGGTGAGGCTGATAAATTGAGGATTCTAGAGGCACATTCTAAGGAGGTATTCAGGGGTGAGCTTCCTCTGGATTAAGCTCAGGCCCAATATCTGAGAGATGCGCACTTGTCGAGTCTATCTGACGAGTATCGGGAAGTCATGGAGGTGCCCATCTTGCCTGGAGAAGTAGAATGGGCAATCAAATCCCTGAAGAACAAGGCTACGGGGCCTTTCATGGCTCCATTTTATAAGAAATTCTGTGAACTCTTGGTTCCCCCCCTTGGTTGATCGCTTCAACTCAATTGTGCCCTCTGGTCGATCGCTTTTTCATGGGAGCCTCCACTACATTCTTGATTCCCAATCCGGGCAAAGATGCGCTTTGCTGCTATTCATATTGCCCCATTACTCTCACCAACATAGGCTCGAAATGTACTAAAAAATGTTGGCCCGTCGTATGAGGGAGGTCCTCCCTGACCTTATAGACAGCGACCAAACAGGGTTCATTGCGGGCCGCAGTACGCACGATAATGTGCGGCAAGTCCTTACCTTGTTGGAAGTGAGGAAATACTCGGATATAGATTTGGGCATAGTGGCACTGGACGCCCTTAAGGCTTTAGACAGGGAGGACTGGGGCTATCTCTGGGGTGTCCTAACGTGGTTCGGGTTTGGGCCAGGATTCACCAGCGTGGTGATGGAGATCTATCAACACCAATCCACTTGCCTCAGGGTTAACGGGGCTCTGTCGTCTAGATTGTCAATTACCAGGGGGACGAAACGGGGCTGCCCACTATCACTGCTGATCTTTGCCTTGTGCATGGAACCGTTCACCAGCCGTCTGAGGACTAATGGGGCGATTGGGGGCGTCCGGCTTGGGGAGGTGGTCCATAAGGTATCCCTTTATGCAGATTATATTTTGCTCACCCTCGGTTGGTTTTCTGGGTGCAAGGTAAACTATACTAAATCGCATGGGTTGGATGTGTCCTTGAGGCCTCAGGAGAGGAGTATGATCGGGGCTCTTGCCCCTATAATGTGGACTTGTGAGCCTATCCCCTATCAGGGGGCCCGCATCCCTTGCAAGACCTCTGAGGTCTTCTGGGGTAATATCACATCGTATTCCAGGAATTTGAGGAGTACTTGCTGAGATGGGGACGTCAGGGGAAATCTTGGTTTGGTTGCACCTCGGTGGTCAAAATGTACCTTATTCTGTGCCTACTTTACCTATGCTAGGCTTTGCTGGTAAGGATTCCTGACCCAGATCTCCGTACAATCCAGGGTAGGATCTTCATATTCACCTGAGGGAATAAGCATGCCAGAATCTCCAGGAAAGTGTTGTTGAGGCCAGTGAGTGTGGGAGGCCAGTGAGTGCGGGTGGTCTGGAGGTCCCTGATGTCTTCCGCTACAATTTAGCCACACAGCTGTCTCATGTCTTTGCCTGGGGGGACCCCCAACCTACAACCAAAGTGGATACAAATCGAGCAAGCCCAGTTGGTGGTAGACTTAACGCACATACCCTATGACACTTGTGGCGGGAATGGGGTTTCACCCTGCTAGCAACTACAAAGTGTTCACTTTACTACATGGGGAGGGCTCTCCGTAAATGGGGAGTGTCAATGGGGATGGGCCCCCTCACACCAGTCTGGAACAATCTGAGCTTTCAGCCCCAGCGGGATCGGATGGGCTTTGGGAGGTGGGCAGCGGGGGGTTTGTCGCACACACATCAGCTTTACAAAGAAAATCACCCAATGACATTTGAGGAATGTAAGCACGTCTTTACCCTACAAGAAACGTATTGCGTCCAATACGCTCAACTGCGGCACTGGGCCCTTTGAGGACGAGGGGTGGCCTAGAATATGGGGAAGGATGCTTAAGTCCAGTAGATGCATAACAGATAGGGAATGTTCCTAAAAGTTTTGTTACAGGTGGAACCTCATTCTAGAAAGGTTGCATCAGATCCTTAGAGACTATTCTGCTACTTGCTGGCGGGTTTGTGACCCTTGGGTGTGTTTGTGTCCTAAAGTGGGCGTCTTCTGGAAGGAGGTGCTCTCTAAAATAAAAGACATTACAGGGTTGTCACTCCCCTTGGACCCACGGGTGGTAATACTGGGTGACACAAACTGTGGGCGGTTTCCCCTTACTGACCCCTTGGCCACACTAATTGGACACTTTCTCCTGGCGGCGATCTGACCATAGCTCGAATCTGGAAATCCACTGAGGGCCCGGTGGTTCAGATGTGGTGGGTTAAGATCTGGGACATTATGGTGGCTGAGAAAATTACTGGACTGTGTGAAGGATGCTATGTATAGTATGTCTCTATCTGGACCCGATTTATTTACTTTGCAGAGACTTTTCCCGAGAGATCGTGGTCAAGCCCCCCTTGTTGCAACACTTATCATCACTGTAAAAAAAATGATCCTGGGGGGACGAGAGGATTGATGTGGTGTATGACGGGTGTGGGGGAGGCTGCGGCTTGTTTCATATTGTATTCTAATTTGCTTCATGATTCGCTGTCACTGAATTGTCTGGTATTTGCCTGTTGTTCACGATGTTCTGTACCCACAGTATGTTGATTTAAAATAAAAGCTTTTTTGAAAAAACTGTTTTAATTCTAAATTCTGTGATTGTGCCTCTCTTACTATATGTAGCAGTGTTTTTCGACCGGCCCATCCCCAATGCAATGTCCTATAACAATTGATGCAAAACATTAGGGCTTTTTTCTGAGAGGTACAGTTGAAAAGATAGGGAGAGATGTACCGTATAAGAAAAAAAACACACAGGTGAAGAGGTTCCAAATTTACATACGTTGTCAAACTTTAATTAAAAAAAAGCATCTCTCTTGGTCAGGTATTTTTTGGGTGGGGTTTTAGAGAGTCTGAACATGTTTAGTCCTTAGCTTACAGGACCTTACAGAAACTCACTAGTTAAAAATCTTTTGATTTAGGTAAATCAGGATCATCATTTTTTAAAAGAAATGTACAAGTCATTTTATTCTTGACAGGACAGCAGTATGCCCAGTGAAACAGAACTCACTGGAGGAAGTGAGGGAGACGTGGAAAATGGTGTCCCTCCCCAGACTCTTGAATTCACACCAGGATTTGCAAAAGGAGGTTGTTTACAAAATCCTCCAAGTTTAGCACAATATGTATCATCTATAATTGGCCAGCAGTCCATGGTGTACATGTGGAGGCCGTACAGAAGAAGAGTTATCTGCATACCTTATATGGGACTTTAATTTGCTCGCTGTTGCTGCAAGAAATTTTATTTGCAGGAAAAGCACCTAATATGGAGTTGGGTAAATGAGGGCCTGACTCTATTTGGTTTGCATCATGGGTTTGTGACCCTTGGGTGTGTTTGTGTCCTAAAGTGGGCGTCTTCTGGAAGGAGGTGCTCTCTAAAATAAAAGACATTACAGGGTTGTCACTCCCCTTGGACCCACGGGTGGTAATACTGGGTGACACAAACTGTGGGCGGTTTCCCCTTACTGACCCCTTGGCCACACTAATTGGACACTTTCTTCTGGCGGCGATCTGACCATAGCTCGAATCTGGAAATCCACTGAGGGCCCGGTGGTTCAGATGTGGTGGGTTAAGATCTGGGACATTATGGTGGCTGAGAAAATTACTGGACTGTGTGAAGGATGCTATGTATAGTATGTCTCTATCTGGACCCGATTTATTTACTTTGCAGAGACTTTTCCTGAGAGATCGTGGTCAAGCCCCCCTTGTTGCAACACTTATCATCACTGTAAAACAGAATGATCCTGGGGGGACGAGAGGATTGATGTGGTGTATGACGGGTGTGGGGGAGGCTGCGGCTTGTTTCATATTGTATTCTAATTTGCTTCATGATTCGCTGTCACTGAATTGTCTGGTATTTGCCTGTTGTTCACGATGTTCTGTACCCACAGTATGTTGATTTAAAATAAAAGCTTTTTTGAAAAAACTGTTTTAATTCTAAATTCTGTGATTGTGCCTCTCTTACTATATGTAGCAGTGTTTTTCGACCGGCCCATCCCCAATGCAATGTCCTATAACAATTGATGCAAAACATTAGGGCTTTTTTCTGAGAGGTACAGTTGAAAAGATAGGGAGAGATGTACCGTATAAGAAAAAAAACACACAGGTGAAGAGGTTCCAAATTTACATACGTTGTCAAACTTTAATTAAAAAAAAGCATCTCTCTTGGTCAGGTATTTTTTGGGTGGGGTTTTAGAGAGTCTGAACATGTTTAGTCCTTAGCTTACAGGACCTTACAGAAACTCACTAGTTAAAAATCTTTTGATTTAGGTAAATCAGGATCATCATTTTTTAAAAGAAATGTACAAGTCATTTTATTCTTGACAGGACAGCAGTATGCCCAGTGAAACAGAACTCACTGGAGGAAGTGAGGGAGACGTGGAAAATGGTGTCCCTCCCCAGACTCTTGAATTCACACCAGGATTTGCAAAAGGAGGTTGTTTACAAAATCCTCCAAGTTTAGCACAATATGTATCATCTATAATTGGCCAGCAGTCCATGGTGTACATGTGGAGGCCGTACAGAAGAAGAGTTATCTGCATACCTTAAATGGGACTTTAATTTGCTCGCTGTTGCTGCAAGAAATTTTATTTGCAGGAAAAGCACCTAATATGGAGTTGGGTAAATGAGGGCCTGACTCTATTTGGTTTGCATCATGGGTTTGTGACCCTTGGGTGTGTTTGTGTCCTAAAGTGGGCGTCTTCTGGAAGGAGGTGCTCTCTAAAATAAAAGACATTACAGGGTTGTCACTCCCCTTGGACCCACGGGTGGTAATACTGGGTGACACAAACTGTGGGCGGTTTCCCCTTACTGACCCCTTGGCCACACTAATTGGACACTTTCTCCTGGCGGCGATCTGACCATAGCTCGAATCTGGAAATCCACTGAGGGCCCGGTGGTTCAGATGTGGTGGGTTAAGATCTGGGACATTATGGTGGCTGAGAAAATTACTGGACTGTGTGAAGGATGCTATGTATAGTATGTCTCTATCTGGACCCGATTTATTTACTTTGCAGAGACTTTTCCCGAGAGATCGTGGTCAAGCCCCCCTTGTTGCAACACTTATCATCACTGTAAAAAAAATGATCCTGGGGGGACGAGAGGATTGATGTGGTGTATGACGGGTGTGGGGGAGGCTGCGGCTTGTTTCATATTGTATTCTAATTTGCTTCATGATTCGCTGTCACTGAATTGTCTGGTATTTGCCTGTTGTTCACGATGTTCTGTACCCACAGTATGTTGATTTAAAATAAAAGCTTTTTTGAAAAAACTGTTTTAATTCTAAATTCTGTGATTGTGCCTCTCTTACTATATGTAGCAGTGTTTTTCGACCGGCCCATCCCCAATGCAATGTCCTATAACAATTGATGCAAAACATTAGGGCTTTTTTCTGAGAGGTACAGTTGAAAAGATAGGGAGAGATGTACCGTATAAGAAAAAAAACACACAGGTGAAGAGGTTCCAAATTTACATACGTTGTCAAACTTTAATTAAAAAAAAGCATCTCTCTTGGTCAGGTATTTTTTGGGTGGGGTTTTAGAGAGTCTGAACATGTTTAGTCCTTAGCTTACAGGACCTTACAGAAACTCACTAGTTAAAAATCTTTTGATTTAGGTAAATCAGGATCATCATTTTTTAAAAGAAATGTACAAGTCATTTTATTCTTGACAGGACAGCAGTATGCCCAGTGAAACAGAACTCACTGGAGGAAGTGAGGGAGACGTGGAAAATGGTGTCCCTCCCCAGACTCTTGAATTCACACCAGGATTTGCAAAAGGAGGTTGTTTACAAAATCCTCCAAGTTTAGCACAATATGTATCATCTATAATTGGCCAGCAGTCCATGGTGTACATGTGGAGGCCGTACAGAAGAAGAGTTATCTGCATACCTTATATGGGACTTTAATTTGCTCGCTGTTGCTGCAAGAAATTTTATTTGCAGGAAAAGCACCTAATATGGAGTTGGGTAAATGAGGGCCTGACTCTATTTGGTTTGCATCATGGACAGTGGAAAAACTCTGTTTCTGATCATATGATGTTTACAGGCGTGTATCAAACAAACTTTATAGTCAGCTAGAAATGTTTTGATACTTGGGAACTGGTGCCTTACACCCAAGGTGTCAAGAGACTGGCGTCAAGCTGCATCAAGGACTACTTTTCAGTGATATGAGGAAATATGAATTGGACTGGGTACAACCAAATTGGAAGGAGGACTTCACATGATTATCCGAACAGTGTCAGTCAGTCAAACTTTATTTCAGGCAAAGTAGACATGCAATGAGCGATCACGTATCCAAATGACCAAACCTGTCACATAAAGAGTGTGTTGAGTAGCCCACAATGCCTACATTATATCCAGTCCATTGACATGCACTGTAACCTTTCACACTCGCATACAACCATCCCCAAACTGTGATGGATTATGACCTCAAGATCAGGAATGTAATGGGCCAAACAGCCATATCTGGGACACATGTCATCTACCTATGCACCAACTATTAGCAACAAAGCTTGGGCAGCAGTAACAATATGGTAGGGGTGCTGAATGGGAGGTTGAGGGTTTTCTTTATACATTTATTTGTATCATGGATAAAGAGGGGGAAACATCATATCTTCACATTTCGATGCCATACAAGGCAGCAGACCATGCCTGAGCTGAGTAAACTTCTAATATGGTTAGTGGTAATAAATATCCTGTTTGGTTATTTAGTGTCTGAATAGCACAGGGTCATCTTATAAGTCTGAGTTCACTTTTATACAATTGTTGGAATCTCACTCCCAGGCAGTCGGTGGGGCATCAGTTTGATTTTTTAATTCTTACAATCAGAAAATTCACATACAATAAAAACAGGGGTGGCTAGCACAAAGCCCTGATGCACTCTGCTTGTACCTGGGAATGGATTCATTCTTTCTTCGCCCTGCCCGCATCTAACTGTAGCGGAGGCATTGCCATAGAGTTTATTTGTAGGATGTAAGATGTTAGGAGGAATTTCAAAGTGTACTAAAATATTCCATAAAATAGTTCAATAGAATTGAATGCCGCTTAAATATCACCAAAAACTAAAAAGAGAGTGTTGTTGTTTAGAATCACGTGCTTGCTGATGTTAGAGTGTAGGCAGAAGAATTGATCTATTGTACTTCGCCCATTTCTACAACCTGACTGGAGGACTGAGATGATGTTCCCTTCAGCCACCCAATTCTCTAGGTGCAAAAGTAACAATTTTCCATAGACTTTGGAAAGACTGTCAAGCAAGCTGATTGGTCTGTACTTCTACGGCATTTGCCTACCGCCTTTTGGGTATATGGGCACAAGCTCTGCCTGGTTCCATCTACAAGGTACCTAGTCTATCATATGCAATCGATTGAACAAAGTGGTAAGAATTAGCACCAAGACATTTTTCATCTTTCTCAAAAAGATCGATGGGGATCATATCAACTCTGGCGGCCTTGCCATTTTATTTGAAATCTTAATGCCTTAGATGTTTCATCAACAGTAAATACTAATTGGGTCAAGAAAACATCCTGAAATATTATAGGTGATCTGCTCAGAGTGTGCGGCATAAAGGGAGCTAAGGTGGTGGTACGAAATGTCTACCACAATAAATGACTCTACCTCACGCTTGAGTTGGGAGTCTGCTAGCATGTCAGAGACAAGGTCCCAAAAGGAGCAGGTGTCATTATTCTCAGATGCACTTCATGAGCAGTGAATTCTGACCTGTGATTGAATGGAGAGAACCTGCTGGTGCTGCATCATTGTAACCTTTTTCATTCCGTATCCCAGAAGCAAATGCAGTCCATGAAATTTCTCTACAAAGGTGCAACATTTTACAAACAATGAACATTAGTATCTGGTGCTGCTGAAGGACAATGTAAGACTATTTTACTGCTTCTGCAAAAACTCAGACTATGACATTGTGGGAACGGTTTTGGGAGTGGACTAAGCTATCGCTGGCTGGTTTTGCTCTTGATGAGTATTCAGGAGCCTTTTTTGGGGGGTTTGCTAATTTTTTAGCGCATGTCTTTTGAGTGAATGATTTTATTTCATGATAAGTTATACTTTAAGTTGGCTTTAGTCTTTGACTTGCAGTTTGTTTGTAATGCAGAGACCTTTTTCTATAGAAATATTCTTCCTTCATCTGTTTTCTACAATGGCATTTTTCCTTTTAGTAGTCAGTCATTGTTTAGACTTTTAAAGTTAATTATATTTTAAATGTCTACTTCTAACTCGTTTTTTTCCTCACTCTCTTGTTTATTTTCACTTTATGGATATTTAATTTGGAATTTGTTATGGTAAAATGTATTGTGATGTTTTGTTGCAGAAAGATTCGGACATTTTGGTATATGTAGGTCGTTTTTCCCCCCAAGACAACTCTATTTCAATCTGAGCCAATGTTTTTACATGTTCATTGTCAATGGTATTTCTGTAAAATGTTTTTATATGCGATTTCCATGCTTCAAAATGTAATATGCACCCGGAAATGTTGCAATTACAAAAAATGGCTGGTTGCTTATGGTCTCGTACAGAAGAATTATGTTCTAGCAGTTCTGGTTGGACAACCCCTTTTGGGGTGGGACCAAGCCTAATTTGCATATGGTCTTACCCCTTCTTTAAAGTCATTGCTGGTTGAAAAACGGTTCCCTTCAGGTTTCCCAGAGCAATGCCATGGTTTAGATTAATTCAAAATATTTCAGCCATTACATTTCTGTTTTGCTAAGGTAATAGTTAATGGCACTTTTACAGAGTTTTTAGAGTTACCAATGTTTTTCCCATAGGAATAAATTAAATAAACTCTACAGGCCTCTCACAGGTATAAAGAAAAGGTAAGCAGGTAAGTATGACTTACAGCCCACAGGTGCAAGAGAAGTGGCAACCTGCCAGCAGGCGATTCGGACGGACCCGCCCATAAGAGTTCCAGACCTGGAGGCCATGATCCCCAGTCTCCTTGCACTCCACCACACGGACAGAGCTGCCAAAGAAGAATACACCTTAGAGCCCCCTAAACGGACCAACTATGAGGAAACTGTCAGCAACACCCCCAACATTGCTGCCCTGGAGGGTGTAGGATATGTCGACTGTGGAGCTGGCAGTCAAGCTTACACTGGCGAATACACAATTGCCCATTAGTCAATGTGAAATCCCTTATTTAATGAAAAGGCCTCCCCTACCTGTCACCCTCCAGACTTTGGGGCTAGCAATGCACATGCACAGTGGAGTAAACCAATAATCGTTGACAAAAGAAGGTCACACCGAGGAAAAGTAGACATGCAATGAGCGATCACGTAACCAAATGACCAAACCTGTCACATAAAGGGTGTGTTGAGTAGCCCACAATGCCTACATTATATCCAGTCCATTGACATGCACTGTAACCTTTCACACTCGCACACAACCATCCCCAAACTATGATGGATTATGACCTCAAGATCAAGAATGTAATGGGCCAAACAGCCATATCTGGGACACATGCCATCTACCTATGCACCAACTATTAGCAACAAAGCTTGGGCAACATTAATTACCCATAATTCAGTGGGCACTCCATGGGGAGAACTACCACAACTCACAGCTCTGAGCAGCACCTGTGCCCACCCCAGTGTCACTATTAACCTGCATCACCGACTCACATTACCTACAGCATGCATGGAGGCTACATGCATTGGGTAGACTGGTAGAGCAACCAATATAAAATGTTCCCAAGAGCACTTGGCAGATAACTCAATCAACCAGAGACCATGATATCCTGTCACTAGGTGCATGGAATCTATAAAGCTTGTCCCACATGCCCTATGTGTAATGACCACACCCATCTCTTCATGAACTGCACCGAGACACCTACCCAATACTATAGTGTAATGCACAACCATCATTGTGTGAGCATTTCAAGTGATAACATGTCACATCTTAGATGCCCATATCAGGCAGGTGGAGGATGAAGGCACCAACACAGCAGGAACTTCTGTGACCACTTTGTCCATCCTAGCCTCAGCCTCCAAGGAATGCATGGCAGCATGCCAGCAGTCAGCATATAACACTCCACAAGATAGCTACATAAATCTTCCTGCCAGACGCCACCACTTCTTTCCACAGAGCCCATCTGTACACTGAGAACCTGCAGCATCCCCACCTCCACCAAAGTCACAATGTGGCTATTACCACCAGCACCTCTGCCATATATAATTCTGTGACCACTACAACCACGTTTGTCACCAGCACCCAAGCTCCATGTGTCTCTGAGGCTTCTACCACCACTGTGGCTAGTACCACCTTTGGCCCATGTCTGGTAATGAAAGTCCAAAGATCCACCCCATCCTCTCCTGTTGGCTAATGTAAGGGTGTCGAAGAAGGAAGCTGACACAAGGGTGGCATGATGGTTGCTTTAAACTTGTATTTATAGTAAAAGGAAACCTTCATTATCCCTATCTTCTAAGAGAGGTTTCCCTGCCTCAAAATAATACTAAATGATCTGTAAGAATGTCAGTCAAAATTAAATTCCACCATCCTGTGTCGCAACCTACCTCTATCCCTTACACTATAACTAATGAATAGGAAGATGAGTTCCTTCTCCTGGCATTCAGGTGATGTCCACAAAATGTTCTTTTGCAAAAGGATGCCACGGGGAATGACTCCCTTCCCCTGGCATGTGGTTCCAACAAAATGTTTATACAACTAAACTCTTGGGACCAGGATAATTACTTCCTTCTCCTGGTATTGATCCGCACCCTCCAATAAAGTTCACATCAAAACCAGGGGGACTTACTCCCTTCCCCTGGTGTCTCTTGCGTATATTCAAAGGCTTCAGTTTGTTCTCCAGGAGAATGACTTCCATCTCCTGGTGTTTGGGAGTTCTTGTCTGTATCTTTCAACTTCATGTTTGTTTTGTCACTCTCTCACGGTATAAGCAAATTCCCAAATCTTTCTCTGGGTTTCAGTAGACATATCTCTGCCACTATGATGTTGATATCATCAGATGTCTGCTTCACTGGTGTCAAATTCCCAGACTCTTCTCCAGTTGTCAGTGGAATTATCCCTGACACTGTAATGAGGATACTTTCCACAGATAGGCAAATCTTCCCTCTGAGGGTCAGCGGCCTTGGGGCTACCATTGAGATGAGGAGGTTTTCCTCGGATGCACAAATCTTCACTTTGAGGATCAGTGACCTTGGGGCTACTGCTGTGACGAGGAAGCCTTCTTCGGATGCTCAAAATCTTCACTATGTGGGTCAGATACCCTATTCACAATGTTGGCCTTATCACAAGTTAACCAGAGGCTAAGCAGAGACCCCCTTACTACAACTGTGTCCCTACCAGTCCACCCGTGCCTCTAGTTACCTTCTCTGGGCTTTTGGCACATCCCCCGGTTCTTCCTGGGACTGGGGTCAGCGTCTTGTCTGCTTCACATGCCTTTGCTGTGCCCTGGACGCTCTGCCATGGCTATGTGACTACCAGCTTCTTATGGTCTCAGCATCTTTGTCGAGCCACCTGGCCCACCTCCCTGAGGTCACGTGCCTTCCTCTCTCAGTTGACCTGGGTGTTGGGTCAGCTCCTGCCAGACCCAACAAGGTCTCCCTGCGCAGTTCGCCAGCGTCCTTCCCATGTCTCTGTTCTGCTGACAGGATTTGAAACTCCTGCTCTGCATGTTTTCCACACCTGTTGCCTCTCCCAGCTGGGCTTGACTAGTTCTTTAGGCCATCATCTCTTCTGGATTGTCAAAGTGCTTTGTTTCCTTTGACACTTTGATCTAAATGCCTCCTCAGGGCCACCTCGTACTAGTACTAGCACAGTCTGTAATCTTCATGTTTTCTGTGCTCTTCTTCATTCTAGTACTTTCTGTATCCCAAGTACTACAGTAATACATTGGTCTACTCTCAAGGAATTGTCTTGGAATAGAGGGAGAGGTTAGAGAAGGTTGGGGTGTGACGCTGGTCAATGAACTGTACCTTAAATGCTTGTCCTTGTCCCCAGAATAAGTCCCTCTCCATGTGGTTCTCCCACATTAAACTTCCCCTAGGGGGACTACTGGGTAGCGGCCGAACCTCCCTAGCTGATTATGGGCAGGACTCACCCAGCTGGAGCCTTAACAAAAGCATATAGATGCCATAGCTCAGGAACTATTGAGGCATTTTCAGGACATGCATGGCACTGTAGAGTCCATCAAGGAACGTGGCATCCACCATGGAAAGGGCAGATCTGTAGAATAGCAGATGACACTGCTGACATCACTGTGGTTGGGCAGAGGGTGCAGGAGTTGAGCTAGTCAATCTCTACATATAATGAGACCATACTGAGGGCCATTACTCTCATTCTACAGCCTTTGGGATGGGCTTGTCCAGTTCCATCCGGGCCACACCTAGAGAGGGATCAGTTCACGAGTTCATAGCAACCCAGTGATGTGTTGTCACCAGAGACTGCAGATCTCGCCACCAGCTGTTTAGGGATGTGGCAAGACCCCAAACAAATAGAGAATGCCATTGCACAGACAGTTTGCGGACAAGGGTGGTGGGTGGGCATGGGTTTTGGGGATGAGGGTGGTAGACAGTAATGGATGTTGGAGATTTGAATGGCATCTGGGCATAGATTTTGGGCAATGAGGATGGTTGTAGGCATGGGTCTTCGGGATCACAGTGGTGGATGGGCATTAGTGCGTTGAGATAACTGCAATGTGTTTGCATGTCTTTCGAAAGTTGGTTTAGAGAATATGGGGAGTTTTAGGTGCTTTTAGATGCACCTCTGGATTCCTTTTATTCACTGTGATGCATTTACTCCCATATATGAGCTAGAGATGACTGCACTGCTTGTTTGGAGGAACTACCACCCGTTTTGTAATTCATGTTTGTCTTTTGGCTCCTAATCCCTCAAAGAATTACCGGTGTATGAATTACAATTGTTTTCAGTGGCAATTTCTCCAGTAACCCTTCCTATGATGGAACTTCCACTGATTTTGTGTTGCTTGTAGTTTGGCGTTGCAGTAAAAGTGGTGTTCATTCTATTACAGACTGTAAGGGGACTTAAAAGAAGTAAACATGCTTATTATGCTGCAAGACAGCATATCAACCTTTAGGTTGTGAGCGTGACGGGTGGGGGGGACGCAACCAGTATTCTTGATCCCTTCATTCTTTTGGTTTGGGGGACGGGGGAGCCAAAGATGTCCCTGCCCACGGCCCCAAAAGTGCCTAAAATGGCCTGGGCATGGGGCCACAGTAAATGCTAAATTGACAAGATACGCCAGTTAAAACATAATGCAGTGCTGATCAATGGTAATAGTGTGTCAATACAAATGTTCTTGACTTACCGATTTACTCTAGATAATCAAGCCAAAGGTATGTATCTGCTACTCGAGCGGCAAAGAAAGAGGAAGTGGAGCTTGAGGAAACGAGCTTTGTGAGGAATTCTGTGTCATATTTGGAGGACTCTTTCACATGTATCCACTCTGTTGGGCAAAGTAGTGTAGCTACAGTTTTCCCTACTGTTGTTAGGAAATGTAGTTGTTTCAGTTAATTTATTGCTTCCATGTTTTGCTGCTCGAGAAAATAATAAAGAAAATGAAGCATAAAACGAGCCTCGGGTATTGAAATGGAATTGTCTTCTAGCACACAGCTGCGGGCTACACCAGCTGATACATGTCCTGAACATTTAACTTCCGGCACATAGCGCAGCCGTGGGATATAAAACAATAAGGAAGATTACCACTGCTAACAGCCCAGGGAGTCTTTATTCTATTAAAGACAGGGAGGCAAGCATTATGCTTCATCTTCCACTTTATTCCTCTCTCCAGCAGTTTCAACAATAAACAATTTTGTAACTTCTCATATGAGAAAAACACATTTTTTCTTTTTTTTACTTTTTAACCAAAAAACGACATTTCCCTTTAGCTCCAGGCCAACTGTAGTCCCAATGTCCTGACCACATGACCTTAATCCTTCCTCTTCCTGTTCTCTTCCTCTTCTTGACTGCTCTTTAACTGTAATCCAACTTGAACTGAACTCTCAACTAGTCCAAACATGGTTTCTGTCCATTTCACTTTCCAGTTCTGCAATTCCTCTGCACTAGAACTGGCGGTCTTGCTCTCAACGACTTGTCTTTCTCAACAATCTGGCTCAACTGTTCTTCTGGTCATCTCCTAATGAAAGATACAACAGATCATGTTAGGGAGGTGGATACACACCCTATTCTGGGAGAAATTTATCATTAGTACATTTTTATAATTCAACATTAACTCTCCCGTGTATCTAGGGCGAGAAAATAATGCTTGCCTCCCTGTCTTTAATAGAATCAAGACTCCCTGCGCTGTTGGCAGGGGTAATCTTCATTCTATGTGAAGACGTAGGCGAGCATTATGCTTGTTCAAAGCTTGTCATCACTGTCTCTGCCACTGAATGTACAGGCTTAAAATAGAATATTCTAAAAGTAGTATCACTGGCCCAGTTGGCTGCTCGTAGGATATCTTGCAACATCGCTCCCTGCTCTAGTGACTCTGAAGTCATCGTGCCCCTAACGAAATGTGCTCCAAACTTAGCCATATTTATTCCTGCCAATTGCATTACTTCTCTGACCCATCTTGCTATGGTGGCTGCCGCTACTGCCTTGTGAGGTTTTCTACGTGCTATAAGCAATTGCGTCGTCCCCACCGCCTCATTTCTGCCGTCCTATGCTCACATTCTTTTATGCAGGCCACTACGCACCACTTCGGATGTTCCTGCAGATAGGGGTATACTATTATCACTGAATCTGTCTTTGTTCTTCAGGCTAGAGTCAAGGTTACTCTTTGTAGTCCGTACGCTTTCCTATTTACGTCTAAGGCTCTGACGTCTGCTACTCTTCTGCATGACACTAGACATAACAGCATTGGCAGTTTCTCTGACAGTTGCTTCAATGACAGGTGCCCGTTCCCTGGCCAGCTGGCCAGTAGTTTCAGAACTACTGAAACATCCCATAGTGAGTCATACTTTGCCTGTGGTGGTTTCCTAAATCTTATTCTTTTAAGCAGTCGGATTACTGCTACGTTCTCCCCTATGGGCAATCCCTCAATAGGTATATGGCCCGCTGATATCGCTGATCTGTTTACTTCAAATTGTTCTATAAGGCTTCCCGCCTTGAAGTAGTTCTGTCAAGAATTTAATATCTCTACTAAAGGGGTTGAAATGGGATGAATACTTCTGCTTTTGCACCATTGTGGTGACCATGTATTCCAATCTGCGTCGTAGCTCCTTCTAGTCAATGGCGCCCATGACTCCGCGATGAGGCTAGCAGCCTGCGCCAAAATCCAAGGGAGATTCAAGTGTCTCCTGCTATCCTGCATGCCATCAGCGGGAGAGTCCCTCTCCCTCTCAGAGGTTGATATGACCCAACTGGGTCCGTGAGAAGACTGTCTCCTGGTGGTAGTATTCTCGGGTAATCAGTCACTAGTACCATCGACTTTGGAAACCATACTTGCAACTTCCATATTGGGGCTACTACAATCATTGTCGCTCTCTGCCTGCACACTTTTGTTAGCACTCTGTTCATCATAACAAATGGCGAGAAGGCATAGTGCATCTCTCCTCTCCAACCTTGTAGAAATAGATATACTCCTACTGCTGTCGGGTCCATCTCCATCTGAAGTACCTGCTCTTTTGAGCATTCAGTCTGGACGCAAACAGATCTGTATGTACTGGACCCCATGTTTCTTCTATTTGTCGAAAGATCTCCTTGTCTAGCATCCAGTCGCTGGAATCTGCTAGGTGTCTGGAGTTCCAGTCTGCTACTACGTTTAGCAAGCCTGGGAGCTATTCTGCTACTACAGATATCCCCGACTACAGGAAAAAGTGCCAGAAATCTTTGACTAGTTCCGCTAATAATCTGGACTTTGTCCCTCTTAAATGATTGATGTATCTGACTGCTGACATGTTGTCCATTTTCAGCAGCATACACAAGTTCATTTTGTCTCTCGTAAATGCCTTCATCGCAAACGACCTGGCTAATAGTTCTCGACAGTTCATGTGTATTTTGAGTTCTTCTGAACTCCACTTGCCCCGTGTCTCTTGCTCTCCACAGCGGGCTCCCCAGCCTGCTCTGCTGGCGTCTGATTTTGTCACCAGATCGGGCCGATCGCCGAATATGGCTTTCCCATTCCAGGCTTCCATATTCTGTAACCACCACTCCAGTTCTGTCTTCGACTCTAGGTCTAGAGGTACTAGCTGATGGTATCCTAAGCCCTGCTGTAAGTGTTTTATCTTCAACCTTTGAAGGGCTCAATAGTGTAGGGGTCCTGGGAATATCACCTGGGTCGATGCTGCTAGTAGACCTACTACTCTCGCTATCGTCCGCAGAGAGATCACAGTTTTGCTGAGGCAATTCCTTATTTCTCTCTTTATTTCCCTTATTTTCCTGGCTGGTAATTCTAGTGTAGCCATCCTGGTATCTATGACGAATCCTAGAAATTCTATCCTCTTCGCTGGTATCACCTCTGACTTCTCTCGATTCACTAGGAACCCCAATGACGTCAGAAGGTTTGTCACCTAGTTTTTCTGGTACAGGAGGGTTTCTCTGCTGTTTGCCATTAGCAAAATGTCGTCCAAATATATGATCATTCTTATCCCTTTCTCTCTAAAAGTCGCGGCTATGGGCCTCATGAGCTTCGTGAATGCCCAGGGTGCTGAGGCTAGCCCAAACGGCATTGTCACAAATTGCCAGAATCACCCGCCCCAGTCGAACGCTAGAAAGGGTTGATATTCTTCTTGGACTGGTATTGTGAGATATGCATCTTTCATGTCGACTCTTATGAGCCAGTCGCTCTGTATGAGGGTATCTCTGAGCTGATGGATTCCCTCCATCTTGAAATGGTGGTAGACTACCCAACTGTTCATCTCCCTCATATTCATTACGGGCCTTACTTTGTCCTTCCTGTGCACCAGGAACATATTGCTAATAAACTTTGGGGTTGTAGTGCAAGGCTCTATCGCTCCTTTGCTCGCTAGACTCCGTAGCTCTGCATGTAGCGTCTCTTTTTCTGCCTGCGCTGAGTGTAAGGGGTGGGGGATTGGGATTGTGAGGGTATGTCTGTAAATTCTAACTGCAGACTTTTGACTGTCTGCAATACACAGGCGTTGCTGGAAAGCGTGCGCAAGTTCTCCCAAAATCTCAATGTTCTCCCCCCACTGCCGGGCATGTGTGCTTTCTCACCTTTGGGGAAGTTCTGTCCTCTTCCATGGCCTCTGCCTCGCCTTCCTCTTGGGAAACGGCCTCTTGGGGGAAAGACGGCATCCTGCTGCCTGTTTTCCCAATAGTGCGCCCTGTTTTGAGGCCTCCTCGTGGCTTAGTAGCGACTGGTCGCTCGGCCTCGGTACCGACCGGTCCCGGCAAAAACTCTTCTGGGGAATATTTTCTTTATTGAGGCTTGAGCCTTCTCCAAGGAGGTGTAGGTTCCTACGAACCTTCCCATTTCCTTTCCGAAGGTCTCTCCAAATAGCAGTCCTTGGGCTGCTTCGCCTGCCTCGTCGGATGCCAGATCGCCTAGCTTGTGGTCCATTTACAGGAGTAGTCCCCTTCTGCGCTCAGATGAGATGGCCCAATTCGCGTTTCCCAGAAGGCAAACTGCCCTTTGGGCCCAGTTAGCCAAAACCTCCGGGTTCACTTCCTCCACCATATCTCTCGCTCATTCAGCCAAGTCCATGATTTTCAATAGCACTCCCGCTAGGTCAAGCACTTTTTCTTGGCAACTTCACCAGGATCGGTCAATCCCTTTTCTGGGATCTCTGTTGGTCTTTGCAACAAAGGCCAACATCTTCGGATCTAGTTTCGGTGGCTCCCCACGTTCCCTGGTAGCTCAGGCTTAGTGCATTGTGCCCTCATCCTCTGTTGTACCTCTTTTTCTAGAGCTTTACATAACCTGTGGGTCATTTATTTAGTAACCGTGGGTGATGGCAACCATTCCGAAGATTTTGGGTTTCAGATGTCCCCTGGCTGCAACATGTCCAATTGTCCCTTCTTCGTCCTCTGTGTTGTTGAGCTTCGCCAACTTTTTCTTAGGTCGAGGTTGTACTTCTTCCTCTTGCGAGGATTTTGGGGACCCAATGGGCTCCTCTTCAGAGAATTGCTCTTTATTGCCCATATTATCTTCCCCTGGTTAGGGGGACTTGAGGTTCGGCACTCCCAACGTTTGTATAAATGCATTTCACAGTCTCAAGAACGCGTCAGTAACCTCGGAAGGCTTCAGTTCTGCCCCGTCTGTATGGCCGGGGGTTCAGAAGAGTTCTTTCTCTTCCAGGCCTTCTTACACCCTTGAGGGTCCTCTAGAGTGACCCTTGTGGATGTGCTTTCTTTTGGCAAGATGCCTGTCTTTTTCTGGCTCTGGTAAGTCTCGATTGTTTCTACTCTCTCTTGCAGGGGCTTAACCCCTTGAGCCATTGCCTCTATGAGCGACTCCCCCAGCATTTCCTTGAAGCTGCAGGCCAGATCCTCAGAATAGGCTGCCCCTTGCTCCTCCTCACTCCATTCAAATTCTGTCATTTTTGTGCTGGCAGTGAATTGTAATACCTTTTCAGGTGTAGTGGCACGTCCACTTGCTCACTTTGGTTGAGGCTGCACCTTGGTCTGCTACGCAGGGGATTCTATGTGCTGCCACTGTATGCTAGCTTGCACTTGGCTGAGTGGAGAAAGCGCTCTTGTTTAGCTATTGAGGGCTTTGACTTTGTAATACCCGTTCTGTGGGTGTAAAGAACCTTGTAAAAATGTATTTTGTATTCTCCGAAGTAGGGAAAATCTCTCTCTAAGAGCAGCGCGAACTCGAGCGTTACACTACGCTTGTTCGCGTGAGGAGGCTCCTCCTTCGTGAGCTTGGGGCTCTTCCGCCTTCCAAGGAGCTGTCCACTCTGATGTTTGTCATCACGGCGCTCCCTCACACGCGCGGGGGTTATGCTCCACGACCCAAAAAGGTGGGGGCTGGTTCTCTCATTCGCGCTGAGTGCGCAACTTCAGCTTTTCCTGCTGACAGGCGGGCGCTTCTCAAAGCTTGCTACAAAGATCGCCGGCTCCGTTTATGTAAATAAAGTTATACAGATACACTGCATGCTCTGAGTACTTGAAATCCTAACATGGATGGTGCGCGAGCTCCTATAATACATCAAATCAGTTACTAAGTCACAATAGTTTACTCAATAGCCATATCAATTACGCTACTAAAATAATGGTACTTATCTGCTTGGAGAGCAGGAAAAGAAGAGGGAGAGAACAGGAAGAGGAAGGACTAAGGTCACATGGTCAGGACATTGGGGCTACAGTTGGCCTGGAGCTAAAGGGAAATGTAGTTTTTTGGTTAGAAACTAAAAAAAAATATTTTTATTAAAAAATGTGTTTTTCCCATATGGGAAGTTACAAAATTGTTTGTTGTTGAAACTGCTGGAGAGAGGAATAAAATGGAAGATGAAGCTTAATGCTTGCCTCTGTATTGACATAGAATCTTTTGCTATAGTTTTACTTCGGTAATGACTCCTGTTCGTTCTTTTCATGCAGTATCGCCAGGGTATTGCAGCCCTGGCTCTGGAATCATTAACCATGTGAGAGGAGCATGTTCCATCGAGATAAAGGTCTCCTGTTTCCGAAACATATCTGCCCTGAACCCGTGCCTCACTGCCTATTACTCAACTGCACCCTCTGCACTGGTTATTGAATCCACTTCTCATTTTTCTAGAATCAATATAGCTGCAGCCCGGGTCCTCACATGGAAATAAAGTAAGTATTGGCGAAGACCTCGTTCTGAAAATGGGGGGATGGTACCATTTTATTTTTGTGAAGCCAGGACAAAAAAGGTTTATAGTCAAAAACTGCAAAAGCAGGCATATTCCCTTTGCCAATGCTTGATCATGTAGATTTGCAATTGAAGAACATTTCCAATGCTTCTACTTCATAATGTCTGCCAGATTGCCAAGATTCTGATTTATCTGTATCCTTTTTTGTATTTCTTTTCCTCCAACGGGCATCTATCATGCATTCTCCAGAAATCAGCCATGTTGTATTTGCATACCAATCAAGTGCCGTTGTTTTGATTATTCACTTATTCGTTCTTCATATAAATTACACTACATGTTTATGCAGGTTTGACTAAAAGGGCAGATTGAAGATTTGTGCGGCTGGGCAGTGATGTGAGAATAAACATGGTCACCGTACGTTTGAGAAACATTTTCAGTAATGTAGCATTATATACCAATTTATTCTACTTTTGAAAAAGCTTGTGCAGTGTGATACATTAACCAAGAAAATGACAAGCTCCTTTCACAAAAACAATACACACAATGCCACCAGAATCTCTATGAACCTTAACGTCCAGGTTGGTAATCTTCATTATTCCAATCATACTCTTCTTCATCACAGTACATATCTTTGAGGTATCAACCTTCATGACAGGAACATGTGTTCTTTATTTTAGAGGATCATTGGCTGTTCATGCAATGAAGGGTGGGAGAGGGTTGTAAGTACTTTATAGAGGAATAGCAGGACTAGTAGTAACTAAGATTTGCGACAAGTCATCAGGTCATTATCTCCATGTCTCTAGTCCCAGTACTTACGTTTGAGGTATAGTAAAACTAGTAGCAGGAGGGGCTTAGACAAAAAACACAGACCACAATTTATGTTGCTGCGTATCCCATCATCACGTCATTTTGCAACCGAGAAAGTCATCACCCTCACTTTTCTCAACGAGTGACCACGCTCAGGACACCTATACCAAAGGTGCTGGTTGACTGACTGTCCACATTCAGGAGGCAATGTAGAACAAAAGTGTTGAGCCCAGGTTGCTCATCTGCACATCTCTTAGTTTCCTGAAGGGGGGGAATGGAGAGATACCCTCTTTCTTCTGCCCAAAATGCTGCCATCCCTCTCGTGGATCGACCTTGAATCTTTTTCGTGGGCATTTGGAGATCTCTGAAGGAGTAAGCCAGAGCATTGGTTGTCCATATACATCTGCTGATAGTTAACCATGAGGCCTTCCTTCCTTTATCCGAAGGCCCAGATGAAACAAGCAATGCGTTAGATCACCTGTCAGGAGAAGGTCTATTTGGTTAAATCAGAATGACCCTCGTTACATCGAGATGGTGTCATTCAACCTCTCCGTTTGTAGTAAGCCAGATCAGTTCTAAGGACCAATGCTTCAGGGTGGATTATCTTTTCAAAGCAGGGCCAAGAAGGTCAAAAACATGAAATCTATTTTTGTACTGGCTCACAGAGGTGCTTCTGGAGAGTTTTGAGAATATGTGCAGAGCCCATGGGGGTATCCTTGAACAAGCATCTTGACCAGATATTAAAAAGCTCTTTGTGCTCTCATTCCCAGTGAAGCTTCTCTTTTGCAAAATAACACTTTCCTGTCTGCTGCTGCTGCCTGCAAACCAGCACTGCGAGTCTCTAAATACTTGCGCTGTACAAACACTCGCATCCAGGAGGAGGCGGAGCTGTGTGGCCGTCACGTGATTGCTCACGTGACCTTCCCTCGGCATAAAGCACAGCTCAGACCACCCTTGCGGCGTTAAACCCGACGGAGTAAAGGGCGCTGGCTGTTGTGCGGCTGTTAGGCGCTGGAGGAGCCCACAAGCTTACAAGGTACATTTTATTCTAGTTAAAAATTGTGGAGAGTTCCCAACCCCTAGGCTGTATGGTGGTTCAACGTTTGCCCTTTGTGGGTGAAATCATACTCCCAATGAGTCCTATGGTCATTACCAGCCCCAGTACCTCGGAACTTGGTATAAATGATGAGGTTTTACACTAAACGGGGGATGACGGAGGGGTCCGTCCGCTCACACGGCATCAGTGTCATTTTTTGGCTGCAGGGGGTAGAGAGCTGTCCGAGCCCCGAGCTGCTCCTTTGGTGACTGCTCGTACTGCTCAAAAACAAACTGTTACATCGACCACATCCACACATTCTGACATCTTTTTTGACTGCCCTTCCTCTACATCTCCCTTGCTATCTCTATCTGCTGTAATGGATATGTTGAAGAGAGGGGTGGTTGAACTCAACGGTCTAGAACCGTCGCTTAGCAAAAAAGCCCCGGGTTGCTCAAGTTTGAATATTGCCTCAAACGTATGTGATACAGAAGTCTCGGAAACCAACTTGATCAATGATCTTAAAATGACAGAAAATGAAAATGAAGAGGTACAAGTGATTTGTTCAAAGGATTTGGAGGATGACATCCTTATTGCCAAGTCCATGCAACCTATAGTGGCAGAAACTACTTGTGATTTGACCTACATCAACGATCATGAAGAAAGCCCCAAGAGACCAGAAGTACCATCATGTGTAAAAACCTTTCAAAATTGCATGATAGACGTTGCTCGATCGTGGTTGTAGACACAGTTCTAAAAGATCTAACAGAACTGAACGCAAGATTTGGTCATCAACCAAATCCGACAAATTTGGTCGAAATTTCTAATAACAGAGATCGACAAATCCCGCCTTTATGGACATCTGAATCTAGGCAAGTGAACCGGCCTCAGATTTCAATCTCTGAAATTGTGCACCATGATGGACGTCTGCCGTGGCCTCAACCTATGGCAAAAAGAAAGAGACTAGAATCCTCAATGGAAGATTATATACCTGGCTCTCAAAAGAGACTCCTAAGAGAACCGCTACTCGATTTTAATCCTTTAGGAAATAAATCAGTGGACCAACATCTGACCTTCTCTACGGAGTGTAACTAAACAGATGAATCACCAATAAAGAAGATCTCTCGACGCAAAAAACATCGCCCTGTACAAACCAAATTCAAAAAATCTCATCAAACACATTTGGCGCAGGAACTTGCGAAACTAATATGGCAAGATTTGAATACACTGATAATGGCGGCTCACAGAGTGTCATTAGCACCGTACATGAAACTGTACAAACATATAAATGATAATGCTAAAGACCAGACAACTCTATTAGCTATGCTAAATACCAAAATGGTCATGGTCGAACAGGAGCTAACAGCAAATAAACAAATCATGGCAAATGAATATGCAAGATCTGACGCAAATGTGAAAGTGATACTGGAACAAACTAATAATAGTGCAATGGACAAACGCCTATTCGCAGAAGTTGCTCGCGAAGCAATTGCGTTGCTGAAACGGCAAAGTATAGAAACATCAACACCGGACCAGTTTAACAAAGCGAAAGATGATGGTAGTTTGATAACTGTTGTAAACCAGTATAATTTGAAAGATCAAACAAAGGCATCTTGTGCGACAAATGATGCAGTACAAAACATTGTGAGCGAAACTTGTACTGTTATTCTATCCACAGACCAGCCGAACATATCACAACCACAAAAATGTCAACACAAAACCAAGCATCTAAGCGGAAGCAAAAGAAATGGGACCTTATTGGACCACTACTGCGAAGAAAATGAGAATGGGCCTGCATATACTGGAGACAAAGCAGCTCTGATAACTGAAGGGTCTAAGGAGGCTGACCTCACCAGTCAACCTCAGATCGTGACCGTTGACACCACTACGGAGCATCCTTTACTGGATACTACTGTGAAGGTTTCATTGGTACCTCCAAGTCTTATTCAAAGCCAAGAGAGGCACTTACTGAGTTGTGATCTACCCAATCCAGAAATAGTCAATGGTCTCACATGTGTGGAAGATCAACCAGCTAGCAATGAGTCTCCTGTGACTGAAGAAGTGTTTGCAATCTTTAACCGCAATAAAGTGGCGGCAAAAGAGGGCAGGTCAAACAACACTAATGTGAGAAAGAAGACTAAAAATATAGGAAAAAGGAAGACCCAACAAAGATCACAAGTTTGATCATTCTTAAGAAACATTAAAGGGTTTAGTATAAGAACAACCTGCAACAAAATACACCAAGAACAAAAAAAGATCGGTGTAAATAGTGGGACAAAACTGACACCTGCTGAGGAAAAAATATGTACTGCAATAGAGGAAATTACAACATCTAAAGATGACTGCAGCATAGGAGAGCTGTTGGATCCCTCATCGCATGAGAATGACGAAGATGATGTATGTGACCAGTTTAAAACTGGGGATGTACATTCAAAGAAGATCCCCAAACCAGATGCCAGTAATTTAAATATAAACATCGACTGCGAGACACCCAAGAAAGGCCAAGAGATACGGGCCAACACCAAACAAAACAAGCCTATTATAGAGAAACTTGAAGCTCCTAACAAAAATAAACTACCGTTATGTGAACATAGACTGGTCACCATTGAAGCCAAAAAATCGGATGAGATTAATCTAAAGAATCAAGCTGACTCGTCTGTCAGTTTTCTTACGTTGGAGGAGAAAAGGAACCAAATTGCGATTGGCAGAAAACATACAATTGACGAATCTGAAGAGGTAACACACAACCATGATCTGTTGAAATATGAGCTGAAATTTCAGACCCTGGACTCTAAAAGAGCACTTATTGACAAGGAGAAATCCACAGAAAGCTCAAATATCAGACCAGAGAACCGGAATAACGAGGCGACTAAACAAGAAGGAAATTCCCGCTATTCAAACAAATGGTCCCCTCCAACAAGAAAAATGAACTTTGACTCTTGCAAATCTAGAACAGAGGCTTCCCAAATAAACGGAAAGGCTGATGTTTCTTCTGGCCCTAAAACTGGCATTTGGCACCATGCTGACCTAAAAAAAAGAACTGGGAAATATCTATTACGGCTGGAGCGTATCGCGAAAGAAAGAGACAGCCTGATATTAAATCGGAAGAATGTGATGATGCTTCTTCACCACACACCACAATTAAGAACTGTGGTCTCCGAAGATATCCAAACTGTGGAATTCGAGAATGAATCCAAAAATGATTGTGTAATATTGCACATACCCCCGAAAATTATTCACGATTCATTAATGAACAGCGGCACAATACTGAATTCCTTGGGATTTGACATTGATGAAATCTGCGATATTAAGCAGCAAGCCAAGCTTAAGGAACGCTTTTTTTTTTTTTTTTTTTGATTCAACTGTTTTCACAGTTTTTACAAATGGTGTGAACATGAAAAGGCTGCTTTTTTATCTTCTCTTTTCCGCTTCACCGCCTGGTCAGGTAGAGATTTTAGTTTTCCCGGTTGCTCTCAGGTTGCCTCTTCTTTCTTCAGGTTTATATTCTGAAAGAACTGACCGACTGCAGATACTGATTTTACATTTGCCCCTGACATCAAGATGTTCCACCAGTATTCTTCCTCCCCGCACCTGCTGTTTTTGGATAAATGTCCCATGTGTGTCATTCTTTTTGCGGCCAGTTCCGGGCATGACAGCAAAAGGTGCCTCAGGGTTTCTACTGTTTCTGGTTTGTTGCAGAATCTGCAGAGGTTGTTAGGAGCAGAACCCCTGATGAATAAGATTTCTTTCGTATGTAAGAGATTCAGCCTAGCCCTTAGGAATGTATTTCTAATTTGCTTACTAGGCCCTTGTAGTAGATAGCTCATGGGTTCGTTCTTTTTTTGGTGGTTCACTGGAAGGTCTGCAGTCAGTTTGTATTTAGCCGCTTCTTCCAGCGTTTTAATCCAATCCATTTGTTTGAATTTTTTTGTTGTTTTGGTGGGGTTACTTTCCAATTCTTCCCATGAGCTTCCGATTTCATCGAGGATTTCCGTGTTTCTTTGCTCCCAAGAGGCTAGAATGTTATTCTCTCCTTTTTTGAGTTCTTCCTTTATTACCTTGAAGATCTTCTCAGAGGATAGCCTGATTTTCCGGCTCAGCATTAGGGTGTTTAGCTTGACTCTTCCTTTTAAAGAGATGACATTGATTTCTCTGCGGATAGAAGCCATCGGGGTAGAATTTGGGAGCGTTAGAATTTTCCTCCAAAATAAGCCTTCCAGCTTCAGCCATATTCGCTCCGGAATCATGAGCATCGCCTCTGCACCATAAGTGATGGCGGGTACTGCTTTCGCTGTGTAGAAGTTCAGCACTGGTTTTAATGAGAATTTTCCATATGTTTTGTCCATCAATCGAGCTTGTGTCATCATAATTTTAGTCTTGGCGATCAAGGATTCCTGCATGGGAGTTTCAAAGCGGTTTGTATTGATCGTGACTCCCAGATATCGGAATGATTTTACTTTCTCCAATCTCTCTCCCGCCAGAGACCATTTTGATTTTCCTTTTTGTGTTGTGGTTTTTTCAAGAATCATTATTTTTGTTTTTGATGAATTTAGAATCAGGTCGTTAACCTCAAGATATTCTGAAAGCGAGGTAAGTTTACGTTGTAGTCCTATGGCGGTTTGATCCAATAATAAAATATCGTCGGCGTAGAGTAGTCTCCCAACCTTTTCATCTCCAATTTTGGGGGGGAATGTTCTAACAGTGAGGTCCCAGTTTTGGTAGTCGCCAATGAACGCATTGTACAATGCGGGGGCTAGTGGGCACCCTTGTTTTACGCCTCTGTAAGTGTTGATCTCCTCTGAAAGTTGGCCGTTTCCATTGAGTCTAACCCTCATAGATGTTCCGGAATACAGCTCGGTGATTGGGTTCAGGATTGAAGTCGGACAGTTCCGTGTCCTCAGTTTTGTCCAAAGTAGCTCTCTATTGACCGTATCAAATGCATGAGAGAGGTCTATAAAAGCCAGGTATATCTTTGGTCGTCCCTCTAACACCTTGGCTTTCAGTACACTCAGTAGCATTATGTTTGCCAGTGTTCCGATATTTTTTACAAATCCTGTCTGAAAGTCATCGTGTAATTCAGAGGAGGCTACCCATATCTTGAATTTATCCAGAAGAAAAGTTCCGAATAGTTTCCCAATGGTGTCCAATAAGACGATGGGCCGATAGTTTGCTGGATTGGCTTTATCGCCTTTCTTGAAAATTGGGGCCACGTTTGCTAGCTTCCAAGATTTCGGGATAGATTGGGTGTCGGCGCATTGTTGGAATATTCGAGATATTAGTGCGCCCCATACTTCGCTGTTATTTTTGAGATCCACATTGGAGATTCCGTCGGGTCCAGGTGCCCGGGAGTTATTCAGTTTCCTTATTTTTTCGCAGATTTCCTTTTCGTCCTTTTCAATATCCCATCGATTTTTTTGGAGCTGTATGGTTTCTTGGGTGTTACCCTTTGGTAAGGCAAACATATCCGAGAAAAAGGATCTCCAATGCGTCTCTCCAATTGAATTGGCTAAAGCATTATTTGAGTTGTCTCCTTTCGGGTCAATCAGGGCCCAGAAGTTTTTAGATTGTTTCCCACTTAGGGTCTTTAACATGTTCTCAGAGTCTTCTTGGTACAGAATTGCACGGTGTGATTTAAGCCAGTTTTTGTAGGATTTTTTCGCGAATACTGCTGCCTCCTCTGTTTGTTTTGAGGGGCGAGATTTCGCTTTGCGTAAGGTTCTTCTCAATTCTCTTCTTTTCTCCACCAATGGCTTGTTATGCGTGTGGTATGGCTTTTTGGCTAAGGCTTGAGCATTCCTTTGTTGGTGATAGGGGATCAACAGGGGGTAATAGTCAGGTGTATTTGCTTCCCCTGGAGCAACAGTAGTTCTTTCGTAAGTCCTTGTGATGTTTCTTATTGCTTCAGCGGTGAGTCTTAGTCTAGTCCCTGCGCCGTTAGTAAGAATTGACGAGGTCATTTTCTGTCTGTTTGCCTCCGATTTCCGTTCTGGGGCTGACCATATGGCCATCAGGAGGTTATGGTCACTGTTTTTGGTTCTTATGACTTCGAATGCAGATGTCTTTGCGAGCAGGTTTCTGGATACGTATATGTGATCCAGAAAGGCCTTACGAGAGCCTTGTTCCCAAGTTGGAATACAGTTTGGTGTGTGAGAGGTCAAGTAATGAAGATTATGAAGATCAAGTGCATCCATAAGGAGTTCCCATCCTTTACCTCTCAGATCAGAGTCTCGAGTTGTCGAAGAGTCTTTGGGTACCAATGCGGAGTATGGATCCCAGTTTGGTGTAGTTTGGCCAATGTTGGGTAGTGTCAAGTTTAAGTCTCCGCATATTATGATGTGGTCTAATGCCATCATGTTTAGGCAGGACTCTATTGTTTGTCCGATGGTTTCAAGGAGTACTGCTTCCTTCACGACTTTTGGATTCCAGTATGTGTTTATCACTAGATACGATGTTGGTTTGTTCCCGTTCACCCACTCTCCAGACTTCAGTTCTAATATCAAGGAAGCTAGGATTGACGCATTCGATAGTATTGTTTGTTTAAGTTGTAGGCCGCTGCAGATTCTGACTGCTGTCAGGAGGCCTGAGGTGGGCCTTCCTAATGTTCCTTGTGTAGCTGGAGAGAAGTCGATTTCGAAGCCGTCTAATGTTGGCTTCTTTAGGAGCCACGTCTCCTGTAGACAAAGGAGGTCGAATGACCCCAGTTGCACGTCTGATTTGAGTGTCAAGTGGGAGAATCCTCTTGTGTTCCACGACCCCATTTTTAATTTACTTGCGGTCTGATGAAGGTTGTCAGATTCTTCGTTGACTCCTTTCGTGGTCGATCGTGGCTATCTTCTTATTTCTGTTAAGAGGCTTTCCTGCGTCCCGGACCCTCTTTTTTTTCCGGATCTTGCCGATGGGGACGTGAATTATTGTATAGTTCGCTTGTACTATTTCTGGAGTGTGCTCGGTCCTTTGGTGACTTCCAGTTCTGCAGGGATCCCTTCAGGTCACGATCTGAAACCCTGTTACTCTGTTTTTCGTTGTGTTCGCTCCTGGACCCACTCAGCGCACTTTTATGCCATTGTTGGGTTTTGATTGGAGTGAACTGCAATTCCCATCTGTCTCTGTAGTTGACAGTTTTTCTCGTCTCCCAATTAGGTGCCCTTCCGTGCTGTTTTCCAAGTGGGCTCCTATCTTCTTGGTTCCAGGTTCTAGTTTCCTCGACGTTTTTATAAGGTCTATAGTGTGAGACCCGGTGTCATGCGTGATCGTCATGGTTGGCCTCAAATGTCTTCCTTTCGCTCCTGACTTGAGCTTTATTGCCCGGTTGAAAATTGGGAGAAGCGTAATGTGAAGCTCGGTCTCTTGGGGAAGTGTCTGTCTTATATGGGGGCACACGGCCTCTGATGTATGTGTGATCTCTATCCTTTAGTCCGATCGATGTGTGGCTAGGATTCACCCTGTCTCCGTGTAATTCTTCCAAGTAGTAGCCTAGTTCTTTGAGGGCTTTGGCCTCCGCCTTGAGTTTGAGTCTCGTGCTAGCTGAAGATATGTGGATAAAGACACTGTCTATGCTGTGGGGACCCGAGAATTCAATTACGTCTAGACAGTCAGATGTTACTGATCTGAGCGCCGGGATTTGATGGGATAGGTCCAATATTACGGTTCTATTTAGAACCTGATTATGCTTTGATTTAAGGCTGGGCTGCAGGAAGAAAGAGCGCGTGTCAGTTGTTCTGTTGTTTCTCGTTAAACAGGTGTGTTTCCATTCTCTTTCACAGATTTTCGGGGGGGTCTGCCAGGCTCTTTCCCTTATTTGGCTACGATCTATAGAGTCTCTTTTTTGTTTCGAGTGCACTCGAGTTTTCCACCTATTGGGAGAATGCTTGTTTTTCCCGTTAATGGCTTCCTCCCATTTTTTGGGGCTCGAATAGTGTCTTTGTTTGGTCCCGGCCGAGGACGTATGTTTCACGTCTTCCGCCCTGTGTGTTGCTGAGGATTTGGGCTCCAACTGTCTGATTTTCTTTGGAGGTGTGTCGTTGTCATGGCTTCGCTCAAAAGACACTGTTTTCCTTTTAGCTCCCCGGTTATTATCCGGTTTTGGTTCTTTGGCCCGCCATTGAGACGCAAGTTCCAAGGCGTCTTCCATTAGGTCGCTTTCGGTGCAAGAGGGCGATCTGTTGATGTTTTGACTGGCAATAGTTTGCTGGGAGGCTTTTGGAGTCGACAATTTAGGGCAAATTTTGATATATTTTCTATCAGGCGACGATGAAGATTTTTTCGAGCTCTGGGGTTGGGCCATAGCCGATTTGGATTGCACGGGTGGTCCGCTTTTTACTTTCTTTGTTGGGACCAGAAGCGTAGGTGGGTCAGCCGAAGAGACTCCGAGATCTTGGTCTTTCTCGTTGATGATGCAACCGTTGGTTTTCTTTTTAGTCTTGCTCGATGAGAGTTTTGAGAATTTAAGAATGCTTTGATTTCCACTGGTGTGGCTTCCATGTGCTTTCTTTGTTGGCTCAAAGTTAAGACTTAGGAGAGGTGTTTTTAAGCTCCATTTACCCGTGGTCGTGGGTACTGCTGGGGTGTTGGCGTGAGCCTCCAAGCCAGAGTTGCTGGTCTTATCATCAGTGCCTGCTTTGAAGTGGAATATTTTCTCCGAAGAGAAATCAGTCTGAGACTGTACTGCTTTCGTTTCTCGATGTTGTAGGTCCATTGTTTGTGTGCTGATGTGTTTTGAAGTCTTCCTATTTTCAGTTTTGAAGTGATGAAACCTTCTAGAAACGTAAGTTTTGTTTGAGCCAGTGCCGCCAATGATGCTTGGTCCTTTACAGAATCGTTCAATGATTCGTATAGTTTTGTGAATGGAGCTAAGGCTATGGTGATAGCAGACATTATCATCATTAAGTCTGTTTTTTTGTTTGGTGTTTCTTTTGTTGAATTTCCCACAATTTCGCTTTGTCTCCTGTTCCTTAGCGGAGGAGTTGACGTGCGCGGGTTAGGAGTTTGAGTTTCTGATTGTCGACTGGTCATAGGCGTTTTAAGCGTTATCAAGTGCTCCGAATGGGCGTTGGCTTGTATTTGCTTGCAAAGCAAGGGTTGCGTTGTAGGTCCCATCGAGTTGGGATTTGTTAGATCCAGATTTCTGGTTGGCGAACTGAGACTGTCTGATTTGGTCACTGTGGGTGTTGATTCTGACACCCCCTCGTGTAAGGAATTTTCTTTAGGCAGATTTGCCTTGTTGAGCTTGTATGATGGAGCTGAGGGCTGAGCAGGAATGTCTAAAGCTGTGAGATCCATGGTCTTTGCCGGCGGTTTCCCAAAATGCCATCTTTTATTGGTGTGAAACTGGGGACTCGAGGTGTTGGGGTTTTGGGGGTGTACGTTGAAAGTAAGTCTCGTTGGAATAGCAGGAGAGTTGAATTGAGCTAATTCTTCTTGGGACCCCTCCAGAAGGTCTGCGTCTGAAATCTCGCCTTTCACGTTCTGGTTTCTTTTTCCTTGTTTGCTAAAGAATTTGTCCAGAGTGCCCGCTAGGGGCTTCAGGACCTCTTTGCTCCGCTTTGTGGGCGCTGGCAGCTGGTAATTCTTTAGTATCTTGTGCGTGAGGGGGTTTGTTATGGTCGTTTTGCCTGAGGTGGTTTCTTCATCCTTCTCCGGCGCTTGTTTGTGCTCTCTTGGGATTAGGACTTTCTGCGACATTCTGTCGATAGTGAATGAGGGGTCCTTATCGAAGAGCTCCGATGGAACTGACTTTAAGTTGACTGGCAGGAGTGCTGGGTCTTGGTTTAGCGTGGGATCGTTTTCTGAATCCTCTATTGATGAGCAGGAACAGTCGTCCGACCAGACTGTTTCCAAGTTTCCCAAGCTGGAGGGAGGGGTAGCTAAGTCCTCTCTTGCTACTATTGGATGAATCTCCAGTTCAATTTTAATTTTGTTGGCCCCGTCGTTGGGGGCGTCTTTGTTAGTCGCGTTTTTGGAGTCGTAGCCCTTGTTGAGCTCGGGTGTAGTGGTGCACTCCAAGTTCTTGGATGGGTCTTGTGGCGCCGCTGGATCTGGCACAGCGCCCCTTCCCTCCCATCCCGGGCTCTGGAGTCCCTGGCCCGCCCCTGTTGAGCCGGCCCTCGCCGGGGAGCTCACGCCCGCTGACCGCTCGCTGTAGACTCCTTGGTCAGAGGGTCCGCCCGTAGGGCGACTCGCCACACCGGGAGAAGCTTTCTCCTCGGCGACTGACTCCTTGAAATGGACCCCGCCCCCGTGGCCTGCCAGCAGCGGAGGGATCTGCCCGCGTCCCGCGGGTGGGCCCAGCGTGACCGCCTCTGCGACGATCGGGGGAGGTCGAGCCGGCGCATCCAGACCAGTAGGTAGGAACGGGAAGGGCTTTGGGGGTGGGCGATCCTCTCTGTCTTCCCTTTTGCCAGCCGCTGCGTTTGGCGGTTGAGCCGACGCACACAATCCGTCTGTTGTGATTGTGGCGTCCAGCTGCGGCTGGGTTGCCTCCGCGGTCTCCTTGCCCAGCTCGTTATCTCCAGGCAGTCGAGCTGAGGCGACCAGACCGTCCGGGGGAAGGCTATGAGCTGGTGCTGTAGAGTTCATACCCTCCCCGGCTCGTTTAGATCCTCCGTCCTTAACGCACGAACCGCCACTCCCTGTCCCATCGAGGCTTGTGGGCGGACCGTGCGGGAATTGAGGGCGTCGTCCAGAGACCCCCCTGAACCTCAGGTCCTGGCGGTCGAGCAGACGCTCCCAGACCAACCAGGAGTATAGGGGAGGTCCCGGTCTGCCTGTCTTTCTCCGTCAAGGCAACCCCCAGCACCGCCGGCACTGTGTAGATGGCGGGCTTTTCCCGCCCTTCCAAGTGAGGCTGAGTTGCTTGCGGGTGCGTTTGCGGGATCGCAGGCAAGCGGTAGGTCTCCGACTTGGGGTCCCCATTTGGTCGCACCAGTGGCTCCCATTCCCCTTGACTTTGGAGGTTTGTCAAGTGTTTATACATCTGTTGGGAGGGAATAGGCAGCCTTGCATCCTGTGTTTTCTTATTTCTTGGCAAATGTTTGTGAGGGCTACGGTGCTCAAGCCCGCTATCTTCACTGCGGGTTCTCTGACTTCTTAGCCAGTGTACTTCTACTTCTGGTACGCGAACCGCATGATTCATCTTGTCTGGACGTGGGGACCGCCCCGGACTGCCACAGACTGCCTTGACTCTGCAGCCTCGACTCCGCGGTAAGGTTGGTGTTTTGTAGACACGCCTTGCTGAAACAGCAACTGTAAAGAGACTGCCACAGACTGCCTTGACTCTGCAGCCTCGACTCCGCGGCCCGCTCCGCGGTAAGGTTGGTGTTTTGTAGACACGCCTTGCTGAAACAGCAACTGTAAAGAGACTGCCACAGACTGCCTTGACTCTGCAGCCTCGACTCCGCGGCCCGCTCCGCGGTAAGGTTGGTGTTTTGTAGACACGCCTTGCTGAAACAGCAACTGTAAAGAGACTGCCACAGACTGCCTTGACTCTGCAGCCTCGACTCCGCGGCCCGCTCCGCGGTAAGGTTGGTGTTTTGTAGACACGCCTTGCTGAAACAGCAACTGTAAAGAGACTGCCACAGACTGCCTTGACTCTGCAGCCTCGACTCCGCGGTAAGGTTGGTGTTTTGTAGACACGCCTTGCTGAAACAGCAACTGTAAAGAGACTGCCACAGACTGCCTTGACTCTGCAGCCTCGACTCCGCGGCCCGCTCCGCGGTAAGGTTGGTGTTTTGTAGACACGCCTTGCTGAAACAGCAACTGTAAAGAGACTGCCACAGACTGCCTTGACTCTGCAGCCTCGACTCCGCGGCCCGCTCCGCGGTAAGGTTGGTGTTTTGTAGACATGCCTTGCTGAAACAGCAACTGTAAAGAGACTGCCACAGACTGCCTTGACTCTGCAGCCTCGACTCCGCGGCCCGCTCCGCGGTAAGGTTGGTGTTTTGTAGACACGCCTTGCTGAAACAGCAACTGTAAAGAGACTGCCACAGACTGCCTTGACTCTGCAGCCTCGACTCCGCGGAACGCTATTTATCATCAGACTCTCAATCTTCAGCTCCCAATGTTATCGCACAGCAAGTAGAAGGAGACAAGGCTACTCGCAACATAAGTGTTCGTAAAGATCAGCCTTGTAGTAAAAAACAAGCCCGCGACACAGAACAGATTAAAATAACAATTGCAAAGGCTGACTGTGCAGCTAAAAAATGTAGTTCCCCTGCTGCTGGAGATGTCCAGGAATGGACTTGGGTCGCCCAAACCATCAATAGACATAAAGAAAGCTAATTCCGAAAGCCATGCGAATTGGGACACAGATGCATTACCTCGTGGAATACTAGAGGTCATATGCATCTGTTTGGTAACATTCCATCTGATTTAGAAGATGTAGACATAATTTGTCTACAAGGAACATGGCTTATGAATCCACCAATAGCGGATGGCTATGAGATTGCTTATAATCAAGCTCTAAAGGCAACCAAAGGACGACCCATGTCTGGTCAGTTGATTCTTGTAAAAACTGCAAGTGGCTTGCGTATTTTGGCATCCAAAAACATATCACCATACATACAAGTTGTCAAGATTAAATTTCCAACAATGCTGACCAAAGTACAGAATATACTAATGCTGATTAATATCTACTGGCATCATGCTGCAACACGACGACTTGACAACTTTATGGAGTTAATCTCAGAAGCGATCTGCGACATTAAAGAAAATGAGAAGGAAGCTGAGATTCTGATATGTGGCGATCTCAATATAAATTGTCTTTCAACACGGGGAAAGTAGCAATATTCAAGCAACCACGACATGGATGAACGAAATGAAAACATGGAACTTGAAAGTATTGAATGGTGACACTCCTGGTGATATTCCAGCACATTTCACCTGGCAAAGAAATGATCAACAATCCATTATTGATTACATGTTTGTAACAGAAAGACTGAAACAAGAGGTTGCATGCCTAAAAATTATTCAAACGAATGCAAGTGACCCCTGCATACTAAAAATGTATTGGAATACATACTCATCAACAACGAGAGTAGTCACTGCATGTAATGATTTGGTTGTTACACCAGGCTGCAACCGGCTACGGTTAAATCAAAATAAGGTTAACTCGCTGTTAATATTAATGGAAGAAAGCTTAGTCACTGAAAAAATTGACTATATAGCCTTCTTAGAAATATACCGAGAAAAGCAAACTGCGAGGTCGAGGCCGGATATTTTTAAAATACATGCATGGGATATCGAGATCACGGCTAAGAAAAAAGAACTGAACAAAGCCTTACGAAACCTGAGAAAAAACATCTACAGTAACTGTGATAAAGAGAAGAAGAAATCACTAAAACATAAATACAAAAATTGGTTGATCAGCCACAAACATGTAATGCTACAACGAGATGCGGAAGCAATGATGGAAACACTCGCAAAACGGAACACCAGTGCCTTTTGGGCCTATTTAAATAACGTTTTGACACCTCAAGGGGCCGTGATAAAAAACATGGTCCCGGAATCAGCTTGGGTAGAACACTACTCGGATAATTTTTACAACAAAAATGTTAAACCTAGTAATCTAAAGAATCCAAGACACGAGTGGACGATAACAATTGACAAAGAAGACATATACAACAACATTGTCAGACTTAGCACATCGAGAGCCCCCGGACCCGACGGGCTAACAAATCAACTTCTAAAGCAACAACCAGAGCAATGGACGGCCTTTTGACACTCCTTATTTCTTGCAATTTTGCAAGAGAAGAAGATCCCCATCACCTGGCGAAGCGCCATTATCGTACCATTCTTTAAAAAGGGCAAACGGACAGATCCAAAGAACTATCGCCCAAAAGCCCTACTTGATGTCATGGGGAAAACATTCACCACCCAGCTTCAAAGAAAACTGCTTAAATGGATAGAAGAAACAAGTCGATATGATCCCCGACAATCAGGATTTGTTAAGGGTGTCGGTTATAGTCTGAATCTCACTATCATAAATTTCTTAAAAATGGAAGCTATACAGCAAAATAAAAAGATCTATATTGCATTTGTAGACTTGTCAAGTGTATTCGACTCAGTTGATCGCGAGATGCTCTGCGCCAAATTGAAAAAATGGAACTGTCCGGAAAGCTTACTAGAGCCCATTAAAGAACTCCATACGGATACTGAGATTAAAATTAGACTGGATGCCAGAGGAAATCTAAGTGAGTCAACTAAAACAAACCAGGGTGTGAAGCAGGGCTGCCCTTTGGCGGCGACCCTGTTTGGCCTTTTTTTGTCTGACTTCGGGGAAGCCATAGAAGCAGTGAATTCTCATCCTCCGCAAATAAATGGTATGAGCGTAAATTGGCTGCTATATGCGGATGACATCGCTTTACTCGACTTAACATCAATTGGTCTAGCAAGAAAGCTTAAAGCCCTGGAAGGATATGTATTAAACAACAAACTGAAAATCAACCCCTCAAAATCAGAAGTAATAATCCTTCAAGATCTCACTCAAAATAAAAATCATGCAAAAAAAAAACAAGTTTACATGGAGACTGAATGATGAAAACCTGAACTGCGTACTAAAGCTTAAATATCTTGGTATGTGGATTAACAGCAACATAAACGACGCTCCGTGGGCTGAGAACGCAAAACTAAAATGTAAACAACTAGCATGCCAGGGAATGCTTATAAACAAAAAGTATGGAAAGTTCTCCCTGTTGCCTGCCTTTGCTCATTACAATCAAAAAGCAGTCCCAACAATAATCTACGGGGCAGAATGTGCCTTGGGAGTAACTTCGGACCTCTGCAGTCAACTTGAAAACCAGTATTGGAGACGAGTGTTACACCTTCAAAAAGGTATTCCCAGCGCGTGCTTACGTTATGAACTAAATTTAATATCCATGAACGCGCGTGTACTGTGGAATATGCTATCTGTGTACAGGAAAATAATCATTAATGACTGTACACCTCAATTTGCCATACTACGAGATGCGATGAAAAGAAATCAGGAATCACTCTTGATAAAGTGGGCCAACGCATGCAACAAATACCTTGACGAGATAGGTACTGACCTTGAAACTCTAAAAGCTAACCCAAATCAGGTAAAGAACAAGTGATGGGTTAAAGACTGGTGCTCAACAGTTGACAATAGAACTCGTTATAAGTTGATGGAGGATGCTGCAATCGAAGGGAAAAATCGCAAACAACAGATGCAATACCTGGTGAAAACATTGAATGCCAAGCACGTAGGATGCTTCTAAAATTCAGACTCAATTTGTATGATACAAAAAGAAGTCTAACCCTGAGATTCTGAAGAAAAAATGAGACAGACAATTGTCGATTCTGTAACCAACATACTGAGACTCTAAAACATCTTACACTGTTTTGCTCCAGCCTAAAGGACCTGAGAACTTTGCACTTAAATCAAGTAGTCAAACAATATGACACCTTATCTGCAGAAGAGATGCGGCTTTAATTTGCCAGCCCAAGAGAAAAGGATGTCTATGGGTTGACAAATTTTCTGCAGGAACTTGAACGGAAGCTGAACATCTGAGCTCAAGCGAGGCTAAACTAGGGTATGGAAACTACCTGAAAGGCAGAGCAGTTGATAAGCAAATGGAGAAAATGAAATCAATAGACACCACCCGGAGGAAATCTTACAAATAAGAGAACCATATAAAAACTGGTCAAGCTGATTAGAACTGAGATAGCTAGCTATGCAGCTGGTCACTGGGATAATTAGGTTGACTCTCCTTATGTTCCTCCGTTCAGTGTTTTTGTCATTATTGTTGTCCTCTTCTCTGCCTCTCTAGAATGATGTAAGACAAGGGTTTCTTTTCTCTTCTCTTTTCAAAAGTTTGTATAAACTAAATGAAAATAAAATTAAAAAAATAAAAATAAAAGCTCTTTATAAAGGTTCTATGACGTTTACACGTGGGCCACTTTTTCTGAGACCCATTTTCCTGGATCTGGCTTTGGGACTGCAGGCAATCCACTTCTGTTCACCCACCCCTGACCCTTCTGTTCTGCGGGTTCCCCCCAGAACCTCTGCAGCTACTGCCCATCATCCTCTCACTCCCTCCACCCTTCTCTTGTGCAGGGGAACCCCCACAGCACCCAATATCCAGTTATACCCATTCACTTTGTCCTACAAGAACACCTTACTCGTCCCTATCCTTGTGCCCCTCCCCCTTACAAGACTCCCACCTCTGACCCACTCCTTACCTCTTGCTGTTCGGCCATTCTCTGCCATGCTCTTCCTGCTTCTCCATCCCTAATCTCCCATAGTGAGATCGACAAGAAATTGACAGAGGTTAGGCAATCCAGAGATGCCACACTGATAGTAAATTTAGACTCTTAGGACGCGCTGTAATTCCATGAAGTCCGGGGCTATTAACAAGTTGCCAATGGCATCCAGCTTTGCTGGTACACTACAATCGCATCTGCAGAAACGATTTTTGCTGTCTGACAATATGGAAAATGAGAATCCATTCTTGATATTTGCCTCTTCACAAACCGTACACAAATTAGGAAACCGTACACAATGGATGATGGACGGTATTTTTTAAAGTTTCCCCAAGCCATTTAAGCAATTTTACGGCATCCATGGAATGGTTGATGGAGAATGCTTTCCATTGATATATATACTAATGTGCAATCGTTTGGACAAAACATACAGAGAGGTTTTTGGAAAAAGAAAAGAAAGTCTGCCAATTACTGACACTCATCCTAACACCTCCAAAATGGATTTAGAGATGGCTTCCATAAAAGCATTGACACATACATTCCTAGCAACTGAAAATCAGGGCTGTTCTTTTCTCAATTTAGCCAATCCTCTGGAGAAGTTTCCAAAAATGTTGCCTACAGATCAAATATTCCACAGACAATGAATTTCAATGTAATATTTGCAGAGTCCCAAAAAGTGATGTTATTAATGGTTATATTAACACAATTTCAGGAACATATTTTAGAACAAATGAAAAAGAATTTGGCAAATTTTTGAACTCTTTTGAGGCAGCGTGGATTCAATGTCAAATATGCTTTGGAAGGAGACAACCCAAAATTGGAATTGGTTCATCCGGAAGTGCATTGAAGTTCTGTGCTGTTGCGCTGGGTAGACTTTGCTTCCCTGCACGCATTTGGATTGACTTTACATCTGCCGGCGCCGTGGCCTTAACCTTTTATGCTGAAGAGGAAGCATCATCTACAATAGCGGCGACAATACGCTATTAGGATCTTTGGACTTCATTGACAACACTCCTGTGTGACCCTGGTCCCGCCCCCAGCCTTCTGGCACACTACTTCTGCTGGGTGCACGTGCATCCACGCGCGCACCATGAAGTGCATGGAAGTGCTGTGCTCTTGTGCTGGGTATACTTCGCTTCCCTGCGCGCATTTGGATTGACTTTACATCTGCAGGCACCCTGGCCCTAACCTCTTATGCTGAAGAGGAAGCATTATCAATAATAGCGGCGGCGAAACGTTATTAGGATCTTTGGACTTCATTGACAAGTAATTATTGTGTTTGGGACTTTCTCACTTGCTTCTCTTTAATCACGAACTGGGGATCTGCTGCAGTCCTGCTTTATTGCACGTAACTGATGGCCTCTATTCTCTTTTTTCCCTAGCACTGCTGTGCGACCCTGGTCCCGCCCCCTGCCTTCCGGCCCGCTACTTCTGCTGGGTGCACGCGCATCCGCATGCACATCCGGAAGTACTGTGCTGTTGTACTGTTAGGCTGGGTGCTAGAGTCTGGGGGGCACCCCTTCAAGTTTCTTCGTTTACGCATCAGCATTACTGATCTCCAAGTAGGTTTACATTTTCATAGTGTGGTTTGCACACAGATGTTTTGAAACGCACACGTCTACTGTTATTGCTTTCAACTTTGAACTGCGCTTTGTATTGGCCTATGATCCTACGGCAGCCGGTTACATTATTCTTTACAAAGTAGGACTGTGGATGTGCACTCGTGAAAATACTGTGCTGACCAGCTAAAGTGGTGACATACTAGCTGCCTGTCGATTCAAATGACTGTGTGTGAAATGATTATATAGCATGTGGTACATAGCTCTCTGCATTAAGCTGTATCTGTGCCACTTCATCTTGCATTGGTATTCAGGAAACCCACTGCAACTTACTTTGTGCCCTCTTGATTTCTTAAGTGCAACATGGTGGGAGGTGTGGTGCTTCGCAGTGGCAGATGTATTGAACCTCAGACTGTGAACACTCTGAATGTTAGCACGCTCTCCCAGCCGACTAGCATTGCAAATTCCACAATGATGACACCCCTGATAAGAGAGGAACAGGAGTGTATGGCTAAAGTGGTGGTTAGTGGTGCAGGTTCCACGGAAATGATTCCTCTTGTGCCTTTGTCTGAGGTCAGAGTATCACCGTCTGTTTCCCTGAATCACCCCAAGACGATTGCCTAAGTGCATGCTCCACCAATACCACTAACACACTCCCAAGATTTTTTGTACTCTCTTAAAGAAGTGAACTTGCAGGAGAAAACGATGTTGAGCATTGGGGCTGAACAGCTCCCACCAATTCATGGATCCAATGATCTTGCAAATTCTACAGTTTTTCACTTTAATGGCATCCATGATTTTGCTAGCTTAGGACCGGCAGTTGTGGATGAATTGGATAAATGCATTAGGCTCTCTTTAGGCTCCTCTATCCCTCAGTGAATGCGTGTTAATAGGGTTGAAGAGGTTGCGCTCTACTCAGTGAACATTCCTTAACCCACCGCAGCTTCTGCTATTTTGAGTAGAAACCGTAGGGGACTTTTACCACTTACGCCCTCTCCACTGTATCCCTCAAATGACATTTCTGCCATCTCTAATGATAATAGTGCTTTGGGCAACGATGTAGGGCCTTTAAACTCGTCATTCTCCACGGCGCAAACTGGTGAGGTTGCAGTGGGGAATGGGGAGAGGGCTTATGATTCCCCTCCCTCCAACCAAAAGGAATGCATTTCTCTGACGACCACAGGTCAAAATATCTCAAATATTGCTGAAGAGTCATCATTTCCGGTCATCATTAGGATCCTGGATTTGCTTGATAACGGGCACAAAGTTACCCACTTGGAAATTGGAGAAATCAAGAGCTCTATCGCGGACATATTGTCTAAAATGAATCATCTCGAAGGTTTCATTCTAGCAAGAGAAACCTGTAGACAATTGGACAATGAAGTCCGCAAAGACTTTAAAAGAAACATCTCCTCTCACCCAAATTAAATGTCTAAGCCACCTACTTGTAATCAATTAACTCAGACCAACTCAATTGATTCTGGTCTTGAGGAGGTGTCTCCTGCCACCACATGTGTTAGTGACTTGCAATCCGATCAATCAGTACACACGAGTAAACTACCCATTATTGAATCCTTCATGGCCTCTGTTGTATGTCTGAAAAACAAAAAGGAGAAGGATTCAACCTAGGAATCCTCCCGTCCTCTCTGCACACTTTCAATTGTTTGGATCACATCCAATACTATTATTTACGTAGACTCATAACATATAAGTGAATAAATCTTCATAATTCTCAAAAAGAAATGTCAAATAGTCAAAGTTATACAACAAAAAGGTTTATATCACCAACAATGTGGTTCAATTAGAACAAAACACAATTTATAACATGAAGAAGTACATGTAGTATCAATTGATCATGACACATTTAGAAAAAGAAAGGAAATTAAGTCCAATTCACTTGGCGACGCGTTTCGAGGATGATCTCCTCTTCTTCATATGGCCCGAATTGGATTCTTAACATAGAGAAAAAAAATGAATTCAGGCGCTTATTGTATAAATCCAAAATGTAGATTAAACACAGTTTGATTGAGTCCATTTATCTTAATTACAGATTTCTATTGTTAAATACTGACAATGCACAAATGCTCTAAAATAAAGAGACATAAGTTCCCATAGTTAATACATGCATGTTGGTTAAACTGTTGACGGAAATGTTCATGGAAATACAAACGGGTCAGTCACTCTTCATTCTTTGTGCTTGGCAACACTAAGTTAATAAAGTTGTTGTTAAAACAAACTCTGGAGCGGAGGGTCTAAAAGTTACAACTGTGGCATAGGCTTAAATCATTGCAGGAAAAATACATATGAAAATATAGTTACCAGTGCGAACTCGAAGTCCAAGTATAAGCGTGCTAGGCAGTGAACAGTCAAAAGAATATGGCCACGGGCGGTACTCAGTGTTGTGCGTAGCCAAGCGCTATGTCTAGAAAAATGTATGGGGGCGAGACATTAGTAAAAAGATAGTCATCTAAGTGAATCGGAATTATCACTGACTAGACAGTCAACATACCTAATGTTTATCCAAATTCAAAAAGAGGCGCTATGAATATCACGTGAAAGATGAAAAACGCTTCGCAGTTCCAAGCCAGCGTGAGGCAGCGGCATTCAACCTGAAAGTATGCACTAAACATGAAACTCAGGTCGGATCGAGTGGTGAGAAAAAGCATTAGACTCAGTGAGTTGAGTAGGAGGTCACATAACCCATTACCTTGATGTTGTGTATGGCACACCAGAAAAATTGAAGAATTCCGAGTCCAGCAGAGTTGCTATGAAAACGGTAAGTGCAGTTTAATGTGGATGCGGCGGTTTACGCACGTAAATGGCTGTAGAAAGAAAAATGAAAAATGGTGCCTCGCTTACAAGGGTGATCTTATATCTACTAAATCTATATCGAGAGCAGATGGAGGAGTGCAGATGCTTACCTCGAGGTACAGAAGAAACCGATCTGGGTACATTCTATGTCGGGAACAGAATCAGTTCCACTGCTCCACGTCTCTCCATTGTTACCATGGAGACGGCACGATTCTTGAAGAGTAATGGATAATAGTAATGGAGAAAGGACTAAGGGAGCCAACCCAAGGGTCGGCCATCTTAGAATGGTCAATATAGAAATAGTGAAGGGTAAACGAAAGAGATAGCCCCATAGTAGATCCAAGAAAAGAATAAAAATATATATGTATAAATATGTATATATATTAAATAATATAAGGGGAAGTCCAAATGATTAATTATGAAGCACCTAGTATATAGCCGGGGCCCTAGAGAGAGCCCTAAAGGATGGTCTGAGGATGATAGTAAACAAACTCAAATCAGTATGATGAAGAAGAGGGTGAATGCAAATGCCTATCAGTGTTATCAAGTCCTCAGAGTGGGGAGTGGTTGAACCAGTCGTGAATCAGTGGTGTAACAACAAACCAAAAATGTCAAGGTTCAGTAAATCAGCATGTACATCATTTCCCAAGAATATGCATATCTTATGTTGAACATGATGCAGCTGTCAGTCAAATATATACATATGGTTAAGTATTTCAAAAACAAATGTAGGACGGAGTGATTTAGATGATTTTAGGTAAAAGTTTGAGCTTAACTAAACACATTTTTAGTTCTGTCCCAAAGTTGTGGGTCTATCACTAGCATAGTATTGCTTCCTGTTCACAGGAAGCAGTTTAAGGTGAAGTCCTCGTTGAGCCCCCAAGGCTGTAGTGAGCCCATTTTGTCGATCCAGTATGCCTCCCTCTGTAGTAGGAGGGATTGATAATCCCCTCCTCTTGTGGGTCGTTTAACAACCTCAAGTATCTGGAACTTCAATTGTGCAATGGAATGTTTTTGTGAATTAGACTTATGTTCTGTCAATCTCAATTTGATCAAATTGTGATTGACGGAACATAAGTCTAATATAAGATGCAATAACCAGTACTCACCAGTGGCTCGCCACTTTAATTCAAAAAAACATTCCATTGCACAATTGAAGTTCCAGATACTTGAGGTTGTTAAACGACCCACAAGAGGAGGGGATTATCAATCCCTCCTACTACAGAGGGAGGCATACTGGATCGACAAAATGGGCTCATTACAGCCTTGGGGGCTCAACAAGGACTTCGCCTTAAACTGCTTCCTGTGAACAGGAAGCAATACTATGCTAGTGATAGACCCACAACTTTGGGACAGAACTAAAATGTGTTTAGTTAAGCTCAAACTTTTACCTAAAAGCATCTAAATCACTCCGTCCTACATTTGTTTTTGAAATACTTAACCATATGTATATATTTGACTGACAGCTGCATCATGTTCAACATAAGATATGCATATTCTGGGAAAATGATGTACATGCTGATTTACTGAACCTTGAAATTATTGGTTTGTTGTTACACCACTGATTCACGACTGGTTCAACCACTCCCACTCTGAGGACTTGACAACACTGATAGGCATTTGCATTCACCCTCTTCTTCATCTTACTGATTTGAGTTTGTTTACTATCATCCTCAGACCATCCTTTAGGGCTCTCTCTAGGGCCCCGGCTATACACTAGGTGCTTCATAATTAATCATTTGGACTTCCCCTTACATTATTTAATATATATATATATATATATATATTTATACATATATCTTTTTGTTCTTTTCTTGGATCTACTGTGGGGCTATCTCTTTCGTTTACCCTTCACTATTTCTATATTGACCATTCTAAGATGGCCGACCCTTCGGTTGGCTCCCTTAGTCCTTTCTCCATTACTATTATCCATTGCTCTTCAAGAATCGTGCCGTCTCCATGGTAACAATGGAGAGACGCGGAGCCGTGGAACTGATTCTGTTCCCGACATAGAATGTACCCAGATCGGTTTCTTCTGTACCTCGAGGTAAGCATCTGCACGCCTCCATCTGCTCTCGATATAGATTTAGTAGATATAAGATCACCCTTGTAAGCGAGGCACCATTTTTCATTTTTCTTTCTACAGCCATTTACGTGCATAGACCGCCGCATCGGTGTTAAACTGCACTTACCGTTTTCATAGAAACTCTGCTGGACTCGGAATTCTTCAATTTTTCTGGTGTGCCATACACACCATCAAGGTAATGGGTTATGTGACCTCCTACTCAACTCACTGAGTCTAATGCTTTTTCTCACCACTCGATCTGACTTGAGTTTCATGTTTAGTGCATACTTTCAGGTTGAATGCCGCTGCCTCACGCTGGCTCGGAACTGAGAAGCGTTTTTTCATCTTTCACGTGATATTTCATTGCGCCTCTTTTTGAATTTACTTGGATAAACATTAGGTATGTTGACTGTCTAGTCAGTGATAATTCCGATTCACTTAGATGACTATCTTTTTACTAATGTCTCGCCCCCATACATTTTTCTAGACATAGCACTTGGCTACGCACAACACTGAGTACAGCCCGTGGCCATATTCTTTTGACTGTTCACTGCCTAGCACACTTATACTTGGACTTCGAGTTCGCACTGGTAACTATATTTTCCTATGTATTTTTCCTGCACTAATATAAGCCTATGCCACAGTCGTAACTTTTAGACCCTCCGCTCCGGAGATTGTTTTAACAACAACTTTATTAACTTAGTGTTGTCAAGCACAAAGAATGAAGAGCGACTGACCCATTTGTATTTCTATGAACATTTCCGTCAACAGTTTAACCAACATGCATGTATTAACTATGGGAACTTATGTCTCTTTATTTTAGAGCATTTGTGCATTGTCAGTATTTAACAATAGAAATCTGTATTTAAGATAAATGGACTCAAACTGTGTTTAATCTACATTTTGGATTTATACAATAAGCACCTGAATGATTTTTTTTTCTCTATGCTAAGAATCCAATTCGGGCCATATGAAGAAGATGAGATCATCCTCGAAATGCGTCGCCAAGTGAATTGGACTTCATTTCCTTTCTTTTTCTAAATGTGTCATGATCTATTGATGTACTTCTTCATGTTATAAATTGTGTTTTGTTCTAATTGAACCACATTGTTGGTGATATAAACCTTTTTGTTGTATAACTTTGACTATTTGACATTTCTTTTTGAGAATTATGAAGATTTATTCACTTACATGTTATGAGTCTACATAAATAATAGTATTGGATGTGATCCAAACAATTGAAAGTGTGCAGGGGACAGGAGGATTCCTAGGTTGAATCCTTCTCCTTTTCGTTATTCAGTGTTGGGGTTTTGTGCCATGACTCCAGTTCCTCCCCCGCACCTAAAACACTTGACATATTCTTGATTAATTCTGTAATTGCTAAATCAAATTGAGGTGTGCACCTATACTCACCCACTTGCTGCTCTGTTGTATGTCTCTCACAGGAAATGAGACACACGATACAGGACATGAAGGATATTAAGGCGCAAATTCACTCTCGCCTCTAGGAACAAAGATCATATCATAGCCATGGGAATTCCAACCAACAATTTAGCAAAAGCTCAACAAACTTTGAGGATAGTTCAAATAGTCTTTCAGCTCTTACGTATATTATTGACTGTGCTGAATTGGACGCAGAGAAACCAAGTACCAAAATGTCCACTTTCTCACATAGGCACAAACGCTTACAGACTAGAGCAATTAAACGTAGAGCTAAGAAGAATAAGAGCCAGTTACAGACTGTTAAAAAAACAACTAATAACCCTCTTCCTAAGTTGTCAACAGACATAGGTAATCTGATCGACTCCCCGACCCTTCCTACTGAAGATGCCACAATTGACTTGACTCCGTTAACCGCAGAAAGCCAATTGCACTTACAGCCAAAAGAAACAAACCCCCCCCTAATATCCCCACACGATTATGTCCAGACCTCTCCACTAAACCAACAAACAATGCATCAATAAAAGCACCGCAAAGTAAAATGAGGTTGCCTAATTCTGGTGGGGTTGTACACCTCGGTGATCCTTTGTCCAAACATGTTCAAACCTGAAACATCACAGTATTTACTTTCAAATTTTTTTCCCAGCCAGGGTTGCAAACATGTAACCACTGGTTCTGTTCTTTCGTTGGCTACACCTAAACAAGACGTCACAACTCCGGCCCATTGCGATACTTCAAACTTCAAGTTGCCCATTAGACCTTATGACGAGGTGTGTAGCGCAGGTTCAGCTTTGGCTCCCTGTGTAATTATATCAAACCTGTCATTTCCACCACCTCAATTGACGGCCAAAGCAATACTGGATTCTAACAAAGAAATGGCTGTGCCCTCAGTGGTTGATGCCCCAAGGAGTACCACTTCAGAGATACCTGCTGATATTGATCCACATTTTGCATTACTTAGGCGATTCAGACAAGCACTGTATGATGGCTCCATCACGGAACAGACTTTGGGTGACATCATTTTGGGCTCGGACTCGGGGCTAAGTATTGCTGGACCGGCCCCTGGGTTGGGGACTTATGCGGTATTGATGTCCTTGTCAAACTCTGGTCCAATTAATACTGAACCCGCACCCGGTACTACTTCTGTCTTAACGCATGTTGATAAAGAAGGCTCAGGGGCTTCGCCTATGTCAAAGTCTTTGCCAAATTCCAATCCACCTGAAAATACCATTCCACACAATCTTACTCCTCCCTATGAACATGTAGGCTCTCCAGTTAACATCTTAGGTTGGGCAGGAGATCCAGCTATGCTGGGAAAGATCGCATGAATCGCCCATTCGTTCTGGAGGCCATTGGCCAAGTTCCTGCATCACAAAATTTGATCTTGAGGGATTTTGATAGAATATCTCTACTTAGTTATATTCCATCTGCAATAATTCAGAAACGTTTATGGTCCCACTGGTCTGATTTACATGCGGTGGGTTTTGAACTGCATTTGTTTGTATCTGAAATGGATGCAGTAGAATTCTTGAACTACCAACATCCAAAGATGGAAGAGGATGTGAGCCGATCACATGAAAAATTAGATGGGAACAAAGATGGTGCAACCAACATTGCGCAACTCCTCACCATGGCTGTGTCCATAAAAGACTGGTCTTCGGTGGACCCTATGATGAAATCACTATTTTCTCTCAATCCAGAAACTAAAGCCACATAGCCTGACCTCGAATTTGATAATTCCTAATACCTTTTGAATTTTAAGTTTTTGACTGTCAGTGAATAAACTCACCTGGCCTAGATTTGTCAGTGAACAAAAAAAGAAGGGGCTAGACATGTGATGTCATCAGTGATGTCATCAATCATATTTGTGATGTCATCTTTGATGTCATGGGTGTTATTCTTAGCAGTGTGCGCTGGTGGTGCGAGTTATGGTTGCTTAGCTTATCATAACTGGTGAATTTCAAGGGTTTTTCGGTTTTACTTGTAACCATAACGGCCCTTTAACAAAGTTTTTTCACTGAATTTGATAGGTTTTTGGTAGCACAACTTAACGATAACGTCCCTTTAATATTGAATTTCATAGGTTTTTATTAGTTCAACTTAACCATAACGTCCCCTTAACAAAGTTTTTTCATTGAATAATATATATATATATATATATATATATATATATATATATATATATATATATATATATTTTAAATAAAGGAAAAGTAATTACACTTCTCCACACGGGGACAGCACTCAATGCGGTCAGGACGCCAGTATAAAACTCCAAAAAAGTAAGTCAATCCACCATTCGCCAGAGTTCTTATGCCATATCAAGTTTTATTCAAGGCATTAAAACCTATGACGCGTTTCGCAACGCTCCCATTGCTTGCTCACATATAAAACATAATGAGACTGTAAAGTGCTTTTAAGTACGGAAGGGCTCGATCTCTATGATTCTGCCCTACACATTTTGTCCTTCTCTTTCAGCTCTTGCAATACCCCATAAGCATTCTGTGTTGAATGCATGCGTCCATTTTAAGATGTATTGATTCCCATGCTTAGTGCATTTTTTAGAGATATCACAATCATTTTTTAGTGCCGTTCAGTGTGCAGTGACAGGTTTTATCTTTCGTTTACGCAACAATTTTAAATATGTTGTCACTCTAATAGTTGTTAATTGAAATCGAAACCTGCTCGCTGTACACTTACACATTATTCCCAATTACGGCCTGAATTTGCAGTCAAATACTGGAGTCATAAATTTAATTGCACACTGCCCCCGATTAGTTTTCTGTTTAACAACTCTACATATGTGAGGAACTATGATATTCCGATCATTTGATCTTTTGTAGGTTCAAGATTATAAAGTGCATAGTGCTGTAAACATAACTTTCAATCCATTTACCTTGAAACCTAAAGTGCATAGTGCAAAGTGCTTTGTTAGTATCTTGAACATCAATCCTCACACATTGTCAAATTAATTTTGTAAATCTTTGCTTGGAAATTCAGATTATTTTCTGTGGCAGCGAGATAAAAGAATGCTAAAGTGCTTAGTACTGTAAACATACAATAGTACCATGGCCAGTATTAAATGTGCAAAATAGAAGCCAGGATTTTGGGCAATGTAAACAGGGTTATATCGAAGGACAAGATGAATGAAGTCAAGACTAAAAGCTATGCAGTTCTCACTGTTACATAAAAAGTCAACACACTTATAAAAAATGTAGAAAAAGGTTAAAGTTAAAACGAGCTCAAGTATCAAAAATCAGCAAAAGATGTTTTCTTAAATTGCTAACTTAAAGACATCATCAAGACTAAAGCAGAAGAGGAGATTCATGTCCCAAGGAATGTATACAATTCTTCATCTAAGTTATGTCCTCCTGGTTTCTTGGTTTGAAAATCTAGGATGAATCATGTCTCCATCTGGCGTAATTCCAGCTCGCGGTTCCCTCCACATGGATTGAGCTTTATGTGGTGTACTCCAAAAAATCTAAAACTTTCTAATTTGCTCTGATGTTGGTCTCTGAAATGTACTGCCATTGGGTAGGAAGCATCTACATTTTTTATGTCCCGCATATGCTGTAATATTCTCAATTTCAGATTGCCAATAGTACTTCCCACATACCAAAGGTCACATGAACAAAGCAGTACATATACTACAAATTCTGTATTGCATGTTATTTTAGTTTTCACCTCAATATTATGACCTAATATTGGGTGTGCATAATTTGTTTTGTTCAGAGCAAATTGGCATGCTTTGCACTTAGTGCATTTGGAGAACATAGTATTATTTTTATTCAACCATGTGGATGCAGCGTTGGTTTCTTTCTTCGGGGACATGAAGCTGTTAACCAGTGTATCTTTGATGGAGGTAGATTTTCTGTAGGTTATATTGACTCGTTCTCCCATGAATGGAAATAAAGTTTCATCGGTTTTTAAGACATGCCAATGTTTGTGTAATATTTTCCTTATTATCTTTGCATATGAGCCATACGTGAGTATTAATCTCACATCGTCAGGTTCCTGAATCTTTTCAGATGTTCGATTGGTGGAGAGTAATGCTGTTCGATCTAGGTTTCGTGCTTTGATATAAGCTCTATCAATAATTGCCTTAGGGTACCTTTGTTTGGCAAAGTTCCGAGCTGTGATCTTGCATTCTCGATCGAAACAATCTAATTTGCTGCAGTTGCGACGGATCCTGACAAACTCACCGTATGGTATTCTCCAGTTTAATGGAGTCGGATGATTGCTACTCGCAAATAATGGCATGTCAGAACTCGTTGGCTTTCAATGAAGTTCTGTGCTGATTTCTTTACGATCCGTTTTCACCAGTACATCTAGAAAAATGAAGGATTCATGGCTATGAGTCTCCGTAAATTTGAGATTCAAATTGTTGACATTTAACATAGTTACAAAGTCAAGCCAGTACTTTTCATTTCCATTCCACAAGATGAATAAGTCATCTATGAACCGTAGCCAGAGGACTATTTGGTTAGTATACTTGTATTGGCATCAGTTCAAATAACAAATTTTTACCACCATCCCATTGTCAGATTTGCGTAGGACGGTGCAAAACTTGTTCTCATCCCAGTTCCGCTCAATTGATTATAGTAGGAATTGTCGAAGAGAAAGACGTTATTCGTTAGGCATAGATCTATCATCTCCATAATCATTTGTCCATGACTTAGATAATTTAACGATCTACTGTCAAGGAAGTATTTACATGCTTTTTTTCCATCGTTATGTTGAATGGAGGTGTAGAGCGATACTACGTCCAATGTTGCAAACATGAAATCTCTTCCCCAGGTGATTCCTTCAATTTTGCTGAGAAAGTCTTTGGTATCGTGTAGATATGAAGGTAACGTGAATACCAAGGGCACTAATGTTTGATCAACATACTTCAACATGTTTTCCAATGATGCCCCGTTTAGGGTGACAATGGGTCTTCCCGGGGTACAAGTGGGGTTTTTATGGATTTTCGGTAGGAAGTAGATTATGGGTATGACAGGTGTTTTGTTGAAGAGGTACTTCGAATCATCATCATCAAGCATGTTCAATTCCTCCCAATTGTGTAAGAAGCACTCAACTTTCCTTTTTATGAGTTCCAATAGGTTTTCTTCAAGCTTTTCATAGCAGTAGTTTTCGCTAAGTTGTCGTTGTGCTTCCTTTACATAGTCTTCTCTGTTAAGGATTACTATGTTACTTCCCTTATCTGAAGCTTTTATGATCACATGGTCGAGTTCTTGCAATTCTTTTAAGATATTTCTCTCCTTAAATGAGAAATTAGGCTTCATGGTATTCCTATATGTTCTGACTATTTTAGATCCTGGATGACCAAATCCTGGAATGCTTCAACTTTGCTTCCTGGCTGGAACATAGGATTAAATCTAGATTTGGCTTTTAGTGTACTCTTGAGTGGCCAATCGGTTTCTATGTCCAACATTTCAGGAGTAATGTCAGAGGTCATATCTGTTGATTGATTTATGGTTTCCAACTCGGCCAAATCTTCGATAGCTACTGCTGTTCGACCTGATGAAACCAATTTAGGTTTTTCTTTGGGTGGATTCAAGATAAAGAATTTCTTCAGCCGAATTTTTATCATATATTTGAAGAAGTCTATTCTGGTTTCCATGTAATCATAGCCTGCTGTAGGGCAGAAGTCAAATCCGTATTGGAGAACTTTAGCTTGTTCCTCGTTGAGCGCATCATTTGAGAGGTTGATGATACTTATGTCAGGTTTATCTGGTTCTATTGTGCCTTCTTCTTCCCAGAGCGTGTTGTTGCTCCTTGATCTGACTCTGAGCTGCTTATGCCCTTGTCCCCTCCTTGTTTTTGTCTTCCTCCTGAACCCTGATGCTTTCCTCGTCCTTTGCCTGTATTTTTTGTGGGATTTTTTTCTGCCATCTAGACCGAGCATCCTCATCTCTTCTAAAAAATTAGTTTTCTTGGAGGGATTTTCACTACTGCTTGTAGAGGCTTCTGAATCCGAAGTTGTGGCTACTTCGCTCGAGGTGGGGGTTGTTCCCTTGTTTTCAGCATTTTGACTCGCCATATTTTTCTCAGATTGTCGAATCGGCGTGCAAAGGTATAAACTCTTTCTCTTTCGTAGTCCTGCTTATCACGGAGGAACTTTCTCTGCTTGTGTAATTTAATATCTTCTTCGTAAGCTATTAGGGTTACTTCCATGCTTTTTCTGAGTTTGTTCCCTTCTTCGCTAGGTGAAACAGCGGACAATTGTTCATTAATTTCTTCTATTTTAATTAGTACCTTTTGTCTGTCGATTCGGGCGTATTTGATCAAAATGTTAAAAAATTGTCCTGAGCACAAGTTTGTGGAATCGCCCCATTCTTTGAGCATTTCCGGATCTTATATATATATATAGATATATATGTAGATATATATATATATATATATATAGAGAGAGAGAGAGAGAGAGAGAGAGAGAGAGAGAGAGAGAGAGAGAGAGAGAGAGAGAGAGAGTTCGGAATAATCATCCTTTCAATCTTAGAATCAAATTGCTAAAACACTCCAAGAACAGGGATCTCAGAGCATTATTAAAAATGGACATTCCTGTGCAGGCATATCTAGCTCAAAAGAGATCTATTATTCAGTCTTATAAAAACAAGATGAAATATTTCCAAATTGAGAACTATAACCAAGAGAATGTCGAGATGTTGAAATATATATGCTCTCAAAACTCCAATGAAATTTGGAAACTATTAAAACAAAGTGCTGTACTTAAGACCACTTATAGCTCCTGTAGCTCTGCTGATACATTGATGGAGCACACTAAAAACAAATTTAGCCTTCCTTTGAAATTTAAGGATATTTGGTTCCTTTCATCAAACAGCACTTGTATTCCCAATGTTGTAATGTCCATCCAAGATATCATATGGGCGATAAACCAACTAAATGCATCTAGAGCCGCTTGTCCCAACGGTGTTCCTCCTTGTCTCTGTAAATCAGATCCTCTCTTATGGGCTTCAGTTTTGAAAAGCAAATTTGATCTCATCCTAGCAACTGATATGGTACCGGAGTCTTGGGTCCACTCCATCATAGTTCCCATTTATAAAAAAGGTGATCCTGTTTGTCTGGAAAACTATCGGCCCACTGCACTTAGCAATGCTGCTGCCTATGTATTTTCTATATAAATTCTATATCTCCTTGAAAAACATATAGCTGCCCACAATCTTTATTCAAGGTTCCAAATTGGCTTTCGCAAAGGGATGAGTACAGCTCTCAACATGGCAGTCATGGCTCACCTCTTGGCAAAAACCAAAACTAGTGGCGCCTGTCCTGTATACATGGCTTTTATTGACATGTCTTCAGCATTCGACACTGTCATCAGGGGGGTCCTATGGTGCAAAGTGACCAGCTTTGGGATCCCCAAAGAATTAATATCATGGATTGTTAAGCTACACACAGGTACCTCTTACAATATAAGAATTTCATAAAACGGCGCAACAACTGTTCAGATCCCAACTCAAATTGGACTGAAACAGGGCTGTAATCTCGCTGCGACCCTTTTTAATCTCCACCTTTGTGATCTAGATTTGCAATGGGCATCTCCGGAGATGTACGCTGTCACGCTTGGAACTACTCGTTTACATAGGCTCACTTTTCCAGATGACGTCATCCTTTTCGACGCCACTCTGTACGGTCTCCAAAGGAAACGATTTGTTTTCAAAATTTGACAATGATCACAATTTAAGCCTAAATGTTGAGAAAACAAAGATGTTGATTTTTATGGCGGTGAAAAAAAAATAGACACTTTACTTGGACGATTGAATAGGTGCTGATTGAGATAGGTACAACCATGACCTACCTAGGTTACACTGTGACCAATTTTTCATCTCTTAAGCATTGGTCAAACATATTAAATGAATAAATTTGACCCCTCCTATTACAAATGAGGCTGATTTTTAACACATTTTGTAAATACTCAATCTTGCCCCTAATTGAATTACACTTGGCTCTGTCCATTCCAAACACTGTGATTTGTTAAAATTTGGCCTACTATCTCTAGCAAGCCATTTAAAATGGAGGTCACTATGTACATATGCAAAGATCTTGGAGCCTCCAAAGAACTCACTATATCTAGATGTTAATACAATAACCTCACAAAATGGCTTTAAATCTTTAACCATCTTTACCAAGCGTATGAATTATATACTTTTGGACCTGGGTGTTACACAACTAGATCTAACACTGCGTCCAGGCTTTGTAAAATAAAAAAATGATACGAAAGGGACTGGATAATAATGACTGAATCACTAAGCACATATACAACTTTTAAAGAATATGCTAAACACACCAAGAAAAGAGAGCCTTGTAGCAATTATATCATTTATTTTCCTTGCTCAGTAACTTAAATCAAACCAGCTACATACGCGGGAGCAGACGTTACACTGGTCGGATGCAAAAGGAGTTATCTCCACTACCACATGTAGATTCCCAAATTGTAATTGGCCCGTGGAATCTCTTAAACATCTTATCCTGGAATGTTCACATTTTAAGGTTCCACGAACTTTATCTGATCAAGTTTGTGAATCCTGTATTTGCGGACTCCTATGACTATTTATGGGCCAGAATGATGTTAGGAATTCATAAACCACCAATTTTTGCTCTCGTTCAGTTGCTCCGACTTATTGAATTAGAATTAAATATTTCTGAAGAGAAATTTGTATAAGCAATAGCGAGATGCCATTGAGGTGCAATGTTTCCCAAAATGCATGGTTGTCAATCTGAGGAACACAGATTCTCACGAGCTGCTTAAAAATGCTAATCTGTTTTCTTTAATCGAAAGAAGTCTTGTTTGTTTTGTACCTCTACTGTTTTGCTCTTTGGTGACACTAACGAGCCATGTCTATTCAGAAACTCGCTTTAAGCACTAAGGATTGTATGTTTGCACATTGTAGTTGGCACAGAGATGTTTGCACAATGTATTTTGCGTGGAGAGGATCTATAATTGCTTATGGATTCTTATACCTTGAACTGAATTAATTGCTTATTATCTCATTCTTAAGGTAGTTTGTTTATAGGATATATGTTTTAATATTGTTCTTTCTTTCTTTATAGAATGTGGCGATTGATTTTTTTCATGATTTTATTATTATGTTTTACAGATTTTTTTTGTTTTGTATGATACTGTTATGGTTTTCAGGAAATGTTGTAAAGGTTTGAATAAAACTACACACAATAAAAAAAATTACAAAAATTTGAATCAACTTCTGGAATTCCTATGATGCACTACCACAAAAAAAAAACAGGCTAGAGGGGTGGCATCATAGCCTAAATATAGCTATGGGAGGAACAAAGCCATCTACATGAACATTATGAATGTTATAAAAACAGAACAAGGGATTCAAGAAACCAAAATTATCCAAACATTTAGTGGAACGAACGTACAAAATAAATCAGTAAAAGGTGCCTAAAAGAAATAAAGTGCACTTCTTTGGACGTATCTGATTACATTGCGAGTCTTGCCTTCAATCTAACATTCATGGTGCAGTAGATGCATTAACAACACTGTTACAAGAAATATACAGTCCACATGACAATCTATTTTTGTCACCACTATTTGCTTAACAACCTGATACCCATATTAACCTGGTGACTAGTTTTCATTTTTAAAGAAGCAGGGGACACACCCGCAACCCCCAAACCCCTTAGTCTAGTACACCCCCTTACACAAACCAACCATCCCCAAAGCACAAATAATATTACATCGCTCAGACACGTTTTCAAATCAATTTCAACTTTCTTCCTGTTATCGTTAGTGTTTATTGCAGTTTCAAAAATATTGTAAAGTTTACAGTTACATGGACGCATTTTATGAAACAACTTGTATATTTTAAAAATAAATTATTAGAATATAGACTTTTTAAGCTATCAAAATGCTTTTAAAGTAAAAAAACAAGTTTGTAAAATGAGAAAATAAAGTTCTTGTTCACACATTTAATTTGTATGCAACTCTGTTTTTTTTGGTGGGCCATCTGCTTTTCGTACATAGAGGTTGGTGGTTATTGCCGCTTGGTGTGGTGAAGACGATAGTGCTGCTTGATGTGGTGAAGACGATACAAGAAAAGTTAAATGCAACGTCTGCAAGAGTAATGCAGAAGAGTCGAGAGGCGCGACGATTTCAGGTAGGGATTTATAAATGTTTTATTTGCTTTAAAGGAAACAAAAGCGGCAAAACATTAATTTGACGATTTCATAACTGGGAACATTCCAAAAAAACATTTTTTTTAAACACTTTTTAGTATTTTGCACAGAAACAGGAATAAAAACCACCCCACATATAGGAGAAACATAATATTGCAACACGATTGGATGACTCTGCCAAATTCGAGCAAACAATAGACCAAGAGAAGCATTGTCAAAAGAAGAATCATCCAGAAACAACGCAAAGAGTTCACAATTAAAAAGGCCAGCTCCCCTCTCTCTAACTTCCCCCGTCTCATTTCCCCCAAATCTTCTCCCATTTCCCAGGGCAGCCCCCTGCATTGTATATCCTCTTCTCTGGAGTAGCGGAGTGTTTCGAGTGTGTTGCCTGGTGTCTGGCAGTCTCTCTGCCATTGTAGTCGAAAAGGAGGAGCTTCACAACAAAACACCCGACCCCGCCGAAGCGTAGCGTAGCGGAGTGTTTCGAGTGTGTTGCCTGGTGTCTGGCAGTCTCTCTGCCATTGCAGTCGAAAAGGAGGAGCTTCACAACAAAACACCCGACCCCGCTGAAGCAGAGCGTAGCAGAGTGTTTCTAGTGTGTTGCCTGGTGTTCCCTGGTGGTCTCTGGCGGTCTCTGGAGGACTCGTGGAGGCCCCGTGGAGGTGGAAGAGCGGCGGTTGTCTCTAGATTCTAAGAGGATGCGGTGCCTGACTCACCGCCCTTGAGACCAACGACGTACCCACTCTCCGTCACAAAACAACTCAGCTGGAAAGGAACACGGGAAGAGCACGGTAAGAGAACACACGAGTGCTTAATTAGCACAACAAGTAACAAGCATATTAAAAAAACAGTAAATAAATATTGTACTGTCAGGTTAGCTCACGATTTCGTGCGACAACAGTATCATCGGCAATGAGGGGGGCTATGACGAAAGCAAACACACGCGCACAAGCGAAGCGAGGGCTGTCTGTGACGCGCGCTTCAATCAGAACTCACGATGGTGAAACTGGAACGAAAAAACAGCCATCTCAGCCCCTGCGGAAGTCATTGCGGTGGGCGAGTGTGAGCCCAGCACGGTATGCGACGCCGTGCAATTACACTCCAATAAAGAGACACCCACACATGAACTAGCTAGTGTGGTCACGGAGGGAAAGAGAGGGGAACGATACCCTCGACACCCTAGATTTGAGGAGTGATACTGAAAGGGACCAGGATCAAGACCTGGGCCAGGATGAAGAGCCCGAGATCGAAATCACGGATGTGTATGAGCCAGAAGTTGAAGGGCCAACGGAAAGGTGGAAGAAGCTAAATGAAAACACACAACTAGTCCCCACAGAGACACACGGCAAAAAAATCCGCCCGTTGTCGGGTCAGGGGGAAGAGGTAATGGGATCCGGCGCGTATGAAAAGAATGGTGGTGCTAACGATAATCAGACGGGAGGGAAGAGTAAGGAAGTCTGCGCTGTAAGGATACACCAGGTCTGGAATGCGCAGCCTTCTTTAACTACCCCTATCCGGAGGTGGAGGCAGGAGACCCCAATTTGCAACCCGGAACAAGTAACACAAGTCACACAAGTCACAGCTGGAAGTAAAAAGAAACCACAAAGTGAGACAAACAATAGCGTGCACTCAAAATCGAGCTGGTCTCATAAATCATTGCCATGGCTAAAGGTGGCGGAGATGCACAATCCAGAGCCAACCAAAAAGGACAATGTCCCCATGATGGGAAAAAGAGGTGATCAATGGAGTGAGCGAACACAAGAACCAAGGGATTCTCTTTGATGTACATACACAAACGAAAGCATTAATTTGCTGGAGAAAACAAACGAGACTAGCGAGACTCTGCAACCACACGAAGTATGGACCAAAATCACTATGCTGCCAAATAATACCCCCACAACATGATAAATCTAGGGGGAAGAAGAAACTCTATAGGGATTGCTGATCAAGTGCTAAAAGATTTAACAAAGATGAACGCAAGTCTATCGCAAGCCCGAAGGATATCCCGATTTAGCACAATCGAGGGAAGTCCATCCCCCGCCGAGTCACATCACCTTAAGCACAGGAGTATTCATGAGGTAATGTCCCTAGAATCAAACTCTCCAGCGTTCAAATCGAGAAATGAAGAGATAGCATTGTCACAAAAGAGAAATCGAAGAAGCGAAAGCTTAGAGAATGAGAAGGGACGCCTGAATAAACGATTAAAAAGAAAAAAACAAGAACATTGCGCGTGTAGAATGGAATCAAGCGAGATAAGTTTGTCCAAAAAGACTAAACAGCGTACCACCTCAACTTCAACAGAGGAATCAGAAGGTGATGTTGATGGGATAACTATGAGAAAACTATACTGTGGGAAGTCCAATGAGATACCCTTGAAAGGAAGATCCAACACTGATGACATCTCGCATGCCGTAGAGATAATAATATCGAAGCTAAGCCCTATTTTGATGTCAGCTACAACGATAGCGGTCGCCCCCCTGATGAAACTCTATGAGAATTTAAATGAGAATTGCAGAGACCAAACAACCCTGATCGCTCTATTGAACTCTAAAATGAATAAACTAGAGACAGATCTCAAAGAAATGAATTCTGAGATTTCATTGACGAAACGAGGAAACGATATTTCTCTAACAACTAATCGCTGAGAAACAATTCGGAAGACAAGAAACTTCTAGCAGAAGTAGCGAGGCAAGCTCTCACGCTACTCCAAAATGAACGAGAAGGAAGGTGTGTCCTAGATGAAAATCGAGTCGCAAAAATTCGGCTAACGAGTACGAACACAGGGAATGCCCAGGAGTCACTAGACTATTTGGAGAATCAAGGTCAAGCTAATCACCTGCCCGCAAAAATGAGTCGAGCTGAGCCAAAGAACCCCCATCAGAACTTCTCTGATAGCACAGAGTTGGTAATCAGTTCTGAGGAAGTTAATTGTGGAGAGATGGTCAGTTCGGACCTGGAAATAATACAACCTAAGAAGATTTGCCCAACGAATGTACCCAAAACATCTACGGAAAAAGAGGGTGAGACCGGCAAAACCCAAAGTGAACAAGTCGCAGCTAAAGAACAAGGCCTCCGACCCATCAATCCACTCGAAACATCAAAATCCAATGACAACAACAAAAAGTCTACATGTAGCAATTTTGGAGATGACTCAGCTAAAAGGAAGGAAGGTGAGTGGTTCGATATATTTGAACATCCGAAAGCTCATCTGGGGGCGTGCAAAGAGCCAAAATCTTAAATCGACAAATCCAAAACAAATGTTTGTAAAAAGAAAACGAAGAATCAACAAGCCCAAAAGAATAAGAACTCACGAAGCTCAGCAAACTTTTTTCGAAACATTAAAGCCCTAAATATAACAGTGAACAATACGGAGCCACCGGCACTAAAGGAGCAAAAAAGATTGAAGAAGTGCGAATCGTGGAAGATAAAGCACAAACCGAAATCCAGAGTGGGGATAACATGCTTCAGAGTGAGAGCATTATAGAGGTGGACTCTGAAGACATAGAAGGCGATGAGGATGAATTGTTGAACATGTCAACCTACAGCTCACCTGAGGCTGAGGAAAATAAAGAGACCAGTAAGGTGGCGAGCTCAAAAGAACCAGCTAAGAATTGCGAATTCGGCGGCCGTGAGGCCAAAACGGTGACGCCTAAGCCATCAACATCGGGAAATGAAAATGAAAAAGGAAAGATATTGACAAGCAAAAGAGTGATTACCTGGCCTGAAACACCAAAAAAAATCATCCCCAGACCGAAAATAAATGAGAAAATGGCGGATCCTCCGCCAATCTTCTCAACCCTGGAAGAGAAAAGGATGAAAAGTATGATGAAATCGAAATCCAACTACAAATCTAGGGAAGATCCTCAAGATTCCACAAGAGATGATCAGGAGATCTCCAAGCTTGTTGTGGAGCTTCCGAAAGAGAATACAAAAAAAGCAACACGAGCTGAAGGAGCAATTAGGGAGAGTGCAGAACCGCCCGCCAAGTCACAAAAACCTAACATGAATGTTGTCAAGAAAGCCGTAGGAAGAAATCATCAATATAGACTACTTGTTGAAAAAATCGATAGCAAAAAAAATGATACCCCACTAAACAGATACACCATCCTACAGATATTCCAAAAAATACCGTCACTGAGAGCAATAAAGAGCAATCGGATTGCACGTGTAGAAATCATTGCTGATATGGCCCAGAAATAGGTACTCCTACACATAGATGACAAAAAAGATGTCGATTTGATCATGATGAGCGAGAGGCAGCTCCTGGAAGCTGGGTATCAAATATATGAGGTCGACAACTCACTTGGAGACTGTGAAGGTGAAAAAACAAAAGAAATGAAGGCTCCTAAATCAAAAGGGAAAACCTCACCGATACCTGAACTCAAAATCAACTCAATAGAAGACGGAAGCAAATCTGATTCAGCATGTCTACCCGAAGAGATAAAAATCAAGAAAATAAAAATAACAGTGGACAATTGTGAAAATCTAGGTGGTGGGAGTGCAAAAGATTTAGATCTTAAAGCCGCTGAAGATGAAAGGAAAAATTGGTCTTGGCTAGCCAAATCACTGAATACAACAACAACGAGTTAATGTCATGCTGAAATAGGGCAAATGAGGCTAGCCTCGTGGAATACTAGAGTATTTGTACACCTTCTGGGAACTCTACCGGAAGTGATAAGAAAGGCAGATATAATATGCCTCCAAGAGACATGGGTGACCAATTTCCCATGTGTGGACGGGTTTGAAATAACATTAAACCCAGCCATAAAACAAAAAAAAGGACGGCCCATGTCAGGCCAAATGACATTAATTAAAAGATCATGTGGACTAAGAATTAAGGAAGCATGTAATTTGTCACCTTTCCTTCAGAAGGTCTGCTTAGTACAAACAGAGTCCACAGGGCGGCTGGTGAATCAACTGCACATACTAAATATATACTGGAACCCAACCCCCAAGTCCGATCACAAGCTTGAAGATGACATTATTGAAGCCATAGACGCAATCAGAATGGAAGACTTAAAGGCCCCAATCATACTATGTGGAGATTTCAATATGAAATTAATTGAAGTAGACCCACAAAAAATAGCGAGGACTAGCTGTGAGACTCTTAAAAATGAACGCTGGCTAGAAGAAATGGCAAGCAGAAACCTTTCCATGTTGAATGGAGTAACAAGAGGGGACATACCGGCAAAGCCGACCTGGAATAGAGGAAGTCAGCAGTCCATTATAGATTACATCTTTGCATCTGAGAATATTCTACAGGCAACGGTCTCTTTCAGAGTCACTAAAAACACACAAAGTGACCACAATATTATATCAATGGAGTGGAAGTGGTGTAAAGGGGAAGAAAGGGAGCAGTGTAGATGTGGCATATCAGTGGTACCAGGGAGAAACAGATTAAGGATATTGAAAAGAGATATAAAAGTAGTATCGGATCAACTGCTACGATCTCAAGAACACGGGACAATTGAAGCATTGGAGTATCAACAGCTCATTGAAATATACAGAACCAAGAATAAGAGCTCGCTAAGGAATCAAAACTTTTACAAACATAAGTATGATCTGGAGGTGGCGAAAAAAAAGAGAGAACTGAGAAAAACTCTAAGGGCGATTGTCGCTAATAAGGGCAAACTGAACCAAGGTCTGTCAAAAAAAGCAAGAAACCAATATAATAATTGGTGCAAAATACACAGAGCAAAGATGGATCAAAGAGAGGCTGAAACAATCATGAAGACCCTAAATCAAAGGAATTCGAAGGGATTTTGGGCGGTAATAAATGACTCAAGCAACTCAGAAAAGGCGATAATAACTAATATGGTGACGGAAAGAACATGGGAATGTCATTACAAAAATGTATTTAAAAGAAGGAAAGACATAAAAACACCAGAGATTCAAACGAAAGTACCATGGGATTTGAAAATAGACAGAGCGGACATCAAAACCTCAATTCTAAAGAGCAGTGCGTCGAGAGCCGCCGGACCCGACGGCCTGTCGAATGCAGATCTTAAAGAAAATATCGAGGAATGGGCAGACTTCTGCGATATTCTGTTTCAAGCAATAATAAAGGAAGGAAAGATACCTACAACTTGGAAGTTGGGAATAATTGTCCCAATATTCAAGAAGGGAATACGATCCGAGCTGGCAAATTATCGACCCATAGCCCTTCTCGATGTTATAGGCAAGGTGTTTGCAACCCAACTCCTTAACCAACTCACAAAATGGATTAATCAAGAAAAGATCTATGACGAGCGTCAGTCCGGGTTTGTGAAAGGAGTGGGCTGCAGCACAAATCTCCTAATATTAAATCTATTAAAAATAGACGCCATACGAACAGGTCAAAAAATATATCTGGCTTTCATCGACATGGAATATGCGTTCGATGGTGTAAACAGAGAAATCTTGTGGCGTAAACTAAAGGAGAGGGGCTGTCATGGAAGTTTAATTGCGGCTATTAAAGAACTCTACTCAGACACCTGTATTCAAGTAAGGTTGAACAGCGATGTAAATCTGTCCAAATCAATACCCACAGAGAGAGGTGTCAAACAGGGCTGCCCGTTAGGGGCGACCCTGTTCAACTTCTACATTTCAGAGGTTGGAAGTGCCCTGGCAAATGTGATTTCATTTCCACCAACCATCAACGGTTTCCAGCTGCACCACATCCTATACGCAGACGATATGGTGATTTTAGACCGTATGCCAATCGGTCTCCAGAGAAAATTGTCTGCTTTAGAGATCTACACAGACAAACTTGGACTAGAAATAAACATTGCCAAATCTGAAATTATGGTCCTGGAAAACAAAAGAGGCAAGAAAGGCCACAAGCATAGATCAAGCTGGTTCGTGGGAACAAAGAAACTAGCCAAAGTACAATACACCAGGTACTTGGGTACAATGATCAACTCCAGTATAAATGACGAGCTGATGGTGAAAAGAATATTAAACAGCTGCAGACAACTAACTTCACAAGGACGTGTATTGCAGAAGAAATTTGGGAAATTCACATATGAGCCAGTGAGAAAATTTTACCAAAATAAAATTACACCAATCCTAATTTATGGGGCAGAGAACATGTTCGGCCGTGACCACAGGATATGGTCTAGGTGCGAAGGACTCTTTTGGAAGAAAATTCTCCAAATACCTCAAAGCACGCCGACTGCGTGTGTCCTATATGAAGTAGGAATCTCCACCCTGAACTCAAGGATAATGTGGAATAAGTTATTGCTCTTTCGGAAAACATATGAAGAAGCGAATCTACCACCTTTCAAAATCCTGATGGGAAACGAGACAGGAAAAAGAATATCGGCCCTAAGAGACTGGAAATATCAATGCAGTCAGATCCTTAAACAACTGGGGACAGATGAGCTTACACTATGGAATAATCCAGAGTATGTGAAGAGAAAATTGCTGGATCTAGACTGGATTGAAATCGGGGAAAAAAGAGCTTTACAAAAATCCATGCTAAATCAACCAGAAGAAGCAAAAAAAACAGAATACACCCCAGAAATATCTGGTTCTATCGCCATGTAAACGCCTTAGAAGACATTATCTGAAGTTCCGGCTGAACATCTTAGAAACAAAAGAAATTCTGAGAAATAGGCGTGTCATTCCGAGGGGCGATGTCCTATGCCGATTGTGTGGGAAGGAAGAAGAAAATTTAAAACATCTCATCCTAAATTGTAGTGAACTAAATGACCAACGCGAATCCTGCCTGGGAAAGGTGATGACAAACTATCGGACGCTTTCAGCAGAGGAATGGTGGAAACTACTGCACCAGACAGAAAATAACTCAGTGTGGATCGCGTTGACGAAATTCCTAGAGTTAATACAGAACTCCTTAGACTCGAGTGCAGTGGTCTCGAAAACAGAGGCCCATATAGAGATAAGTGAAAAGAACAAATTGGCAGATGAGATCCAGATTGAAGAGCAAAGGACCGCCTTTGAAATCTCCACAAGATAGTCTTTTAAGGAGCTGACCGAAATAAGGCTAGAGAAGAGGTCATGTAAAGAAGAAAGATGTAGTGTTTTGTATGGGTTTTAAGTAACAGAAAATTCCCTTTTCAAAAGTTTGTACAAACTAAATGAAAATAAATAAATAAATAAATAAAATAAAAATATCCTCTTCTCCAGGGCCATACAACAGTCCATGTCCGTGACCCATTTAGCCAACCTTGGTCGGTCTGGTGCCCCCCCCCCACTGTGCTGCAACAGTTTGTTTCATCAGTCCGACAGCCATAGACACAGTTTCTCAAACCTAGTGAAGCCCACTTCTCCCCACACCCTCAAAAGTAGTAGTTTCGGGTACCCAGGAATGACCAATCCTGAAACAGAGCGGACCTTATCCAAACAGTTCTGCCAAAAGCAGCGAACCTGCGGGCATTCCGAGAGAATAAGAAAAAAGGTGCCCTCCACCCCCCCACATCTGAGACACTCAGAGTGAGCTGCCCACCACATTGGAAAATGCATTGGAAAAGGCAGTGCGAGAGTAATAAATCCTATGCAATATCTTCAATTGTATCAACCTTATTCGAGCAGAGATACTAAATTCCCTAGGGAACAGCAGAGCCTCCACCCAATCCTCCGGTTCCAGCAGGCTTAGAGCCCTTTCCCACTCTGTCTTGAGGCATACCAAATCCTTTGTAGCAAAGGCGGTGAGAACCTAATAAAGTGTAGAGAAAACCTTTGAACTTCTACATTCCGGGAGAAGGTTTGCCTCTAATCATCGGGAACAGGTCAGTAGATCTCGAAGGGACTGGAACTGAACTGATAGCCCATGTGACAGCTGTAAATAATGAAACCTTCCAGTCACAGCTCAGGAAATGGGACCAGTGCCCCTTCTGTCACTACATCCTCCATGTTGCACACCTGACCTCTCTCCCAGACGCCAAGTCTACCAATCCTACCCACTTCCTAGATATAGGCATTATCCCATAGGGACTGAACAAGGATGGGCCTGCCCCCCCCCTCACCCACAACACACATGGCGATGAGTCCCGCCATACCTGCCTAGTGTGTTGCGTCATTGGCGGGAGTGGTTGCCTCTTCCGCCAACTGTAAAGAATCCAGGGGGAGGAAAACCCATCATCCATCCCCACTCGACAATAACATGCGGCAGTGACCCATCCCCATGCAGCCAATCATTTCAAATGCCCAGGTGGCCGGCACAGTAATAGCTGTGCAAATTGGGGAGCCTGTTACCCTCTACCTAGACTGAATGCTACATTGTAGCCAGCGCAATACACGGCTAACCGCCCTCCCTAACCCCTCAAAGAATTGTCCAGAGAGCGGCGCCCGTTCTGTCAAATTCAGCCATAGGAATCTGTAGAGGGGCGTTCGGAAGGACGTACATATATCTTGGTAGGGTCAGCATCTTGAATAGGGCTGCTTTCCCAAGTAGTGTCAACGGAAGAGACCTCCAGTGTGTGACATCACACAGGAACCTGTCTGTGATAGGTTGTAAATTGTAACGCACATAGGGCCTCATCACAAAGTGGCCGGTAATCTGGTGCAATTTTCTCTGAGCGGAAATAGCATTACCGCCAGGTCGTGCAGCAGCATTAGCGTTGCATCACAACCTGATGTGAACGCGCCCCAGCTACGGCAGTAATGCTATTATCACCTGGTGGTAACTGTGCCAAAATAAGGGCTACTGCCAACAAAGCAGCGCTAATAGCGCTACGGCCGGAGGTTCCAGCGCTATTAGCACCAGCGGAAATTGCGTCACCACCGGAAGAACGGGAAGCATCATGGAGGCCATTTTGAAAAACACAATCCATTAAATAAAATATCTCCACTTCCTGCAGCCATCCGGTCCTGGCAAGAAGCAAAAATGTCCCAGGAGAGGATAAGAGGCAAGGTGGCCAAACATCGCCTGACCAAACCTAAATTCAATGAGGGGGAGCTGGTGGTCCTCACAGATGAGTTCACTGCCCACTATGAAGAACTGTATGGCAGTCGCCAACGGAAGACCTGTGGGCAGCACAGACAGCCATCTGGAATTCCATCTCCCAGAAGGTGAGAGCAGGTTCTAGCGTAATCCTTGATGGAGAGGACTGCTGCAAGCGGTAGAGCGACCTGAGGATCACGGTGCAGGGACTGCTGTCCTAACACCACCGGGATTCCATGGGGACTGGAGGAGGCCCTATAGAGCCACTGGTCCTCACCACCTGGGAGGAAAAATGCAGTACATTGCCGGACCTTGAAGGGATAGAGGGAGTCGGCAGTGCAGAAGTGGGTGCCAGCAGCTAGGAGGTGAGTGAACCCCCTATCCCCAACACAAATGCATGCACAAATGACAGCCCAGCATAAGATGCCCCAGTGTACATGGCAACAAGTCAGCAGACCCAGAAGCTGGGCTTACCAACATGGCAGAGTGACAGGGTGGCACATCAGCCACCCTCCACATCAGCCATAAGGCAGAGCACCAGGGCACCCCTGAGTGTCACAGCAGTGGGAAGGGCAGGCAAGTGAACTAAACAAATGGCAAGGGCACCACTCCTCTACTGGCACACCCTGTGTCAGCGGGATTGAGGTAGGTGAGCAACCGCAACACTGTGTAGCAGTCACACAAGCATGTTGCGGGCACAGTAGCCCTGCCCTATGTCGGCATGGAAGACACGCCACAGGGAAGTACACATCTCACACACCGACATGTGCCCAGCCTGTCAATCATTGTGCACCAATAGAGCCATATCAGTGCCATGGACTAAGCCACCACCCCCATCCCCACCATGTGAGTGCCACCGGTTAGGGGATGTGGGCCATGAAGGACCACAAACATGCACACCAGACGTAAGCTGCCCCAGCATGGACACCCTGCCCTACCTACACACAGGCCAAAGACCAACAGGCCAAGGTCACACCCCCATCGCTACAAGGGACACCATGACACTGAGCGCACATGCATCCTCCCATGACCAACCATGCCCATTTGCCCATATGTTTGGGGGTCACATTTGTTTCCATAGCAATTGTGCCTTGCATGCCACCACATGTGGGGGAACCACACCTGACAACATTTCCTATGTCCCCTACAGGCACTCACGCACCACCAGAGGCATCAGAGGAGGAGGTTGTTGCAGGCCCAATAAGGTCTGGCATTTCCAGGCCCTCAAAGTCTTCCACCACTGCTACCACCACCCCGCAAAGGCCCACATAAGCCACACCAAGACAGATGTCCCAGTGTGTATACCGCAGCAGAGCAGGGCCAAGTCAACACCCACACCACAGAGCACCAGGAGCAGTGCATGACACACTGAAATCACACCCGCAGCCAGAGGCACAGACACTGCTGGCAGGATGACTGAGGAGTTACAGGGGGACACCAGCCCGATGCCACCACCTGCCAAAGGGCTACACTTCCTGGGAAGCCCTCCACGCCGCCAGTGCCAACACTCCCAGGAGACCCCTACACACAGCCAGCACCAACACTCCCCGAAGAGCCCTCCACACCGCCAGTGCCAACACTCCCTGCAGAGCACTCCACGCTGCCAGCGTGCACGGACACGAGAGCCGGACCGGGATACTCCCTCATTTGGCTCCCCTGCATTCAGCCCTAGGCCAGTGCAGGGCCCCTCACCCACACAGCACACAAAATACAATATGCTGTTGCGGAAGCTCAAGAACATGTAGCACAGACAGCGGGAGATGGAGGAGATTGGCCACACTGCACACCTGCAAGCCATCAGGGACAGCATCCAGAGGGCTACCCGCAGGGTTGTGCATGCCATGGCGCGGAACAGGGCAGAGACAACAGCTAACATGTCTGCCCTGACACTGTATGCCCAACGTATCAGGGAAATGACAGAAGGCGTCTCTGCACTGGTAGAGGCCATCTGGAAGAGCACAGAGTTGCAACTGCAGCCTTCTGCACCCCAACTCACCAGGGGGCGGCAGGTGGGGGAAGAGGCCATGGTTGTGAATGACTTTGGGACGCTGATTGCCATGAGTGGCCATGCTGGGGTGTTGGTAGGGGGAGAGAGGAGGACGAAGGGGCCATAGTGTGATGGGGTGTTGGTGGTGGGAGGTGGATAGAGCGATAGGGTGTTGGTGGGGCTAGGGCGGATAGTTGGGGCACTTAATTACATACAAACTGTTGAAATTTATCAATGCAAGGACATTCCTGATTGTATCATTGTCGTCTTTATTGATTGGGCTGGTGTCACATAGTGGTGCATGGTTTGTGCCATGTGAAAGTGTCAAAAGGAATTGTCTATCAGTCCCTGGCGTGCCGTTCTCCTATCCCTCACATCATCTCTGGCAATGCATGCATTTGCCTCAGGGATCCACCAGTACGGTCGAGGCAGCGGAAACATGCCTTCAGGAGGCCGAAGGTACACGCGATGCACACACTGGTCCCCCTGTGAGTGTGGTTCAGGCAACATCCTACAGTGTTTGTGGATCACGCACAGGGGTCATTACCCAGGGCAGCTGTGGGTATCTGGAGTCACCTGCATGGGGGAGGCACAGCCATTAGTTATGTTGTGTGAAGTGTTGGGATGGCCTTACACAGTATCAGGGCAATGGACATCTTGATCATGCATTTGGGCATTCATTTTGTAGCATGTGTGTGTACTATATTTGTGCATGCAGTGTCAATCGTACCATGAATTGTTTGTGCTTTGCATGCACCGTATTCACTTGCAGCATATGTTACGTAAGTTGTCTGTCGTTGACATGTGCAGCGGACATGGTGACTGTCATGTGACTGTGTATTTACACCGTGCATGTGGCATGCTGGGTTCCCCAAGGACCCTCCATGGGCGTCTGGTGGCAATAAGTGGGCATTGTGGGCTGGCCACACATTGGTGCATGACCGTGGCACTGGCAGGGATATTGTTCTGTGAAGCAATTTGGCCATTTGTCAGTATTGCTTTGGTAGGTGCTTGTAGGCATGTTGGTGTATTTGGTCGATACTGTATGTGTACTACTGCTTCTCCATGCAGGTAAGTCTGACATGTGCATGCTCCCTTTCCTGTACTGTGATGCTGGTGCAGGAGGTGGGCAAGTGAGGATTTCCCTTTTGCTTGTCATACCATCCTTTGTGTGGTCATTCGCACCCCCTCACTACCCAATTGGGTATGTGCCCAAAGTACATGTGTGCTGGCTGGACTATCCAAGTCCGTTGTCCTCTGTGCCTCTCCATGTATCCTGGCAGTATGCTGTTCCATAGGACAATGGCATCGTGGGTAGAACCAGGGTAGCAAGCACATCAGTGGGTGATGATGATGTTGGTGTTTCAGGTAACCTGCACATTCAGATAGTGGTAGTGCTCGCGGTTTCGGTTCACTGCTTCATGGGCCTGGGGGGTCACCAGTGCAACATGCAACATGGGTACAGTCCAGGGCAGCAATAGCATTTGTGTAATGGCATAGAACTGTGCCTTCATGTTATTGGCCTGGGCTACGGTGGTAGGCAGTGAGATGTGGTGCTGCACTTGCCACAGGAGGGCTTTAGGCACCTGGGCCAGCACTGCAAAGAGGGTGGGCTGTGCCATGTCGTGCATCATGGCCACAGATTGCTGGAAGGTGCATTTCCAAGGAATTGTATGATGGACACTAGTTTCACCAGTGGGGGCGCAGCTGTCCGGATGTTGATCTTGCTCCCTATGTCTGCTTGGATTGTGGTGAGCAGCTCTGTTATAGTCTCCCTGTTGAGGCGGTACAGGATGACCCAACTGGCTGTCAGGGAGGGTCCATGGTGAGGGCCTGATCCTGGGGATCGGGGCATGCCTTGCATGGTCTCTCCTCCTCCTGCCCAACCACCCCTGTACTCTATGTGCCCTAGTCTGGTTGACCTGCCTCTCTACTTCCAAGCTGTTCCAGCTCACAGTGGCTAGTGGAAGCATGGTGTTGGAAACCATGTTTGGGGTAGGAGTCTGCCTTATGTAGCCCTCTGTGGTGGATTGGGATAACCTGTGGCTTATTTCCAGGCAGCTTTGTTCATTTACCTCGAGCTGGAGTTAACTGTGCCGTGTTTCTGGCAGTATTAGTGCTGGTTTTCAGTGCTAATACCATCAAACATGGACTTGTGAGGGTGTGTTTGCGCCTCGTGTGGCTGGCTGTAATAGTGCCGGCTGTAATATTCGCGGACTGATTTTACAGTCGGCGGAATTTGCGCCGGGTCATGATCCAGCAGAGCAGTACTGGCAGCCCTAATTCTGTAACCGAGACTTTTAAGGGTTACTGCCAGACTTGTGATGAGGCCCATAGTCTTTTAGGTAAGGACCCACCCATACCCCCAAATATTTGAGGCTCTCAGCTGAGACCCGGTATGGGCATCCCTGTGGTGGATCTTCTCCATTCCCTTTATTTGTCCCAGTTCACCCTCAGTCCACTGACCCCTTGGAACTCCTGCAGGGTATGTTTGACCTAGGTACAGGCTTCCTGCGACTTACCAAAATATCTTCCAAGTATAGCAAAACTTTGTTCTCACCCCCATGCCTCCAACAGAAGCCTGACCCTGTTTGGTCCATTCTCAAGCGGATGGCCAACGGCTCAATAGCCAGTGTGAATAGGAGAGGGGAGAGAGGGTAACCCTGCCTCGTCCCCCACTCCAGGGGGGAACACCCTGGAGGTCCCCCCATTGACATAGATCTCTGCACTTTGGGAGGCATATTGTAAGGGCACCCACCCCAGGAGACTTTCCCCAAGCTCCATGCAAGACAGGACCTCCCACAAGAACCTCCACTCCAATGAGTCGAAGGCCTTTTCAAAGTCCACCGAGCGAAGCACCAATGGCTCCTCCAGCGTGAGTGTGTGATACACCGCCATAGAAAATCGACAGATATTCATCCTGTTGTACTTATCAGGCATAAAGCCACATCCATCCGGGTGGACCAGGGAAGTGATTACTTTATTGAGGCGCTCCATGAACACCCGAGCAAGGATCTTGACCTCTCCGTTGATGAGGCCTTTTGGAGGCACAGGACTCTGGGGCCTACCTACTTTGGGAATGACAACTACTCGGCCCTGCTGAGGTCCTGGGGAGACATGCTAGAAGTCTGCGAATGATTAAATAAATTGTGTATATGCTGTTTTGTCAATTCGCCCAGTTTTTGCCAAACCTCAACCGGAAACCCATTAGGTCTGGGGGTCTTCTCTGAATGAAGGTGTGATACAGCCGCCGCCTCTTCCCCTGTGATATCCGGTTCCAGGTCATCACTCTGAACAGTGGTCAGATGCGGCAGTGTGATATCCGCTAGGTAGGGGAAGCCCCCCAGCTGTTCCCCAGTCTGTTGGGAGCGATAAAGTTCTTCATAGTAAGCAGCAAACACTTCTGCGATCCCGGCTTCCTCCCCCATCCATATGGGTCACCTCCATGACATAACTATGCCCTTCCTCCCTCTTCTCCAGCCAGCCAGGCCAGCATTTTGCCTGCGTGGTCCCCCGATTGGTAGATCTGGCTTCTTTTGAGCCAATGCTCTTGGTTGGCATTATCCATGACAATATTCCGGAGTCGTTTCTGAGCTTTGCGAAGCTCCACCCTCCCGCTCGGGGTACCATGCTCCATGTTGACTCCTCTGCCCACCTCTCCTGTTCCTCTACCTCCCTCTACACCTGTCTGAGCAGCTCTGCAAGCTGTAACTAAGTAGATCATCTCACCCCATAGGACCGCCGTATAAACTTTCCATAACATTTCCGGACTATGCACTAACCCTGTATTTATCTCAAAGCATTCATTTGTCTTGGAAACCACTCCTTCTAGGAAGTCGGGAAACCCCAGATAGTAGCTATTCATATGCCATGGAGGTCTCCACTTCTCTTTACCTGTGTCAAGCTCCATAACATAATGAGAGTGGTAGGAGATACCCCTGGCCAGAAAAGTGGCGGACCTGATTTTATGCATGTCCCCCATCTGGATAAAGAAATAGTCCAACGTTGATAATGAGCTGTGCACACATGACAAGAAGTAAAAACCTTTATCCAACGGGTGCCCCACTCTCCAGGCATCTGCCAACCCCATTGCAAGGGCAAATGTGTTCAGCTTAGTGGAAGTGCCTCCCTGTCTACCCCTAGTGTGCATGTGATCTTGCACTGGGTCCATGATTTCATTGAAATCATCCCTGATGACCCAACTGTCAACCTGGTTGTGCCAAAGCGGTGCCTGTATTTCGTTCAGTAGGCCCAGTGCCAGGGGCGGTGGGGCGTATACACACGCCACTCCCCAAACCTCTTCCCATAGTTCCCCAGTCACCAGCAAACATCGCCCCCTCGGATCCTGCGTCACCTCCAGAAGCCATAAGGGAATCTGCTTGTTTACTAGTATCAAAGCACCCCTTACCCCCATAGAAAAACCAGCATGTACCGCTGTACGTTAATTTGTACTTTTTAAGATGCAGCATTCTGATTCTGCCAAATGGGTTTCAGTAAGAAGGAAAACATCGGGAGAATGCCAGTTAAGAAATTGTAATACCAGTCCCCAGCCCATTCACGTTCCAGGTTAAAAAGGAAATTGTTCTAGGCCTATCCAACACTTCCATACATTCAAGACAAACACAGTGTTGTAACAGAGGGTTCTCCCTCATGCTGGTCTGGAGAGACGACAGAAAAACCTCCCACATTTGTACCTCTTCCAGTGCTCCAATCATTGAACAAACCCTCCCCATACCACCTTCCCTCCCCAACTCCCCGTAGCACAAACGTACCGCAAGTGTGATCCATGTCCCACCCTACCCCTGCAGGTCATCCCAGGGTAAGCTGCAAGCCCAACACAACCACAACAAAACCTCCCATCTCCCCCACCCTGCACTTCCACCCCAACCAGAAGCACCTGTCAAATGGACATGAGAAAAACATTACAACCATTTGTGGGGTAACTGTTAGAGCAGCTCTGACCGTCCCCTGTTCCTCGTCTGGGGCCACCTTACATCACAAACCCGCTAGGAGGATCTGGTAGGCATAGTTCCATGATTCAGCCATTGTCCGTCGACTGTGGAGCCGCTGCGGTATCAGTGGAGGGTTCCACTAGTTGAGTCTCGAAGAGAACCTGGGATGATCCCGGTTACAGCCGTGGCCTGCCTTTTGGCTGATGGAGACTCTGTGCTGACAGTATCTGAGTTTCTAATCAGGTCCACGCATCCTTGGGGTTGATGAAGAGCTGTACCTTGCCCCCATGGTAGACTTTCAGCTGCCCGGGGAAGAAAAGGTCATATTTAATCCTGAGCGAGATCATTTTCTTTTTGACCGAGTCAAAAGACTGGAGTTCCTTCTGGACCTCTCTCATATAATCTGCGAAGAACCCTATTTGATATCCATTGTAGGTTATGGGGCCCGCAGCCCTCACCATATGCAGCAAAGCATCCTGGTCTTGGAAATTCAGGAGTCTGACAATTATAGTATGGGGAGGGGACCCGGGCACCAGCTGGCCCGTTGGAATCCTATGGGCCCTCTTGATGTTGAAAAAATTGGATAACCTCTTGAAGTCAAAGAGGTCTGTTAGCCATCGCTCCAGGAAGAGCTCCATACTGGGCCCTCCCTCCCTTGGGCCCTCCCTCCCTTTCCGGCACTCCCAAGATGCGAAGGTTGTTATGCCTTGATCTCCCCTGGCTGTCTTCGGCTCTACTTTCCAGATGGGCGAGTTTCTTGGAGACCGCTGCAAGGTGCTTCTCCATCCGTTTGAGCCCATCCTCGGAATCCGAGATGCTCTGTTCTGCCTCTCCTACTCGTGTTGCAAGTTGCCTAAGGTATCCGAGGTATCATTTCCTGCCTAAGAAATGATAACTCGGTTGAGAGGCCATCTATCTTCTCCTCGACAGATATTCTGGACTCCCCCAATAGCTCTCATAATTTCTGTGAGAGAGATCTGTGAGGCTTGTTGCTCTTGTCCTGAAGCGGGCAATGATGGGCTCGGAGTCGCCGTGGGCAGGGGGCCTTCCACCATGTAGTGGTCGAACTTGTGCTGGGTTTCTCTTCTCTTCATCTTGTCTTTGACCATGATGTCTGCATGCCAGATATTGGTGCCCAGCCATCGCCTCGCCCCGCCGCCACTCTCTCATGCCTGAGTCCTACTCCACCTAGCACGGGACTGAGGTGTGTTTGCTAGCCGGCATACCTGGGGGGCCTCCTCATCTGTCAGCTCCCCCCAGACCATTGCAGTGTTTACAATATTATTCTGTCAGTTTCACCATACAAAGCAGTCTCATCCCCTAAGCAAACGCCAGGGCCACCAGTTACGTGCCTTGCTGCAACACCAGTTTTGCATGTACGCTGGGGCTTCCATGTCCACATCAAGGCACCGGGCAACCCAGGGTTGGGAGACTCCCCAGGCCCCCACCTGTCCAGAATACTCTTAGCGTGTCCCAACCTGTCCTGCAGTGGTCACTGGCCAGCTCCTCCTGGTTTGGGTGTTTTGCCCAGTCTTTTTCAAGTTTTCCCACCCCACCCCACCTGCTCCGACACCTTCTCATGGAACTGTGTACCATCTTGGCCCCTCTGCTCATATATCTCCAGGGAGGCCAGTTCAAATGCACCCCTGCCGCAGTGCACCCTGTCTGGGGGACCTTCTTGCCAGGTCACGTCACCTGGTGCATTGTCAATATATGAGGATGTGTGATTGCAGGATATCTTCTCCTTAGAACTGATGGGAGTCTCCAACATTGTAATATTGCTGGTTAAGCACTGCTCAGGATTGTTTTAAAGGGGGAGACAGGAAGAGAGCACAACAGGTGGGTGGAAAGGTCACCCAGGCAGAGTGCCTGCTGATGTTGCCACACTTTTTCACCGCATTCTGCTGAGGTAGCGGCTCTCCGGGCTGGTCTGCCCGCTGTAAGCACTCTCTTAATTGTTCTGTGCCCCTAAGCCATTATGTAGCTCATAATTGGGTTCCTAGTAGCTCAAACTTGCCTGGCCCAACAGATGTTCCTAAGGCCGGGTCGTGGATCCTCTTATCGATGCTGCCCAGAGTTTCACTACCGCTGGCCCCGGTGTCCTGCTGTCGGGTACCTTCCCGATCTCCGATGAGCACACTTCCTCAGCGACCTGGTGGCTGCTGTCTTGCGCAGCACTTCAACTGACATCTGCCCCTGCCCTGCCTTTTTCTCGCCGGTGCTTTCGGTAGGCGCCTTCTTCACTGGCTCCTGCAGTATTCTGCGAGCCAGTCGTTTATCTCTAAGTCGTGCTCCAGCTCGCTCTTTCTCGGGCTGCTCACCCGCCCAGTGTTGGATCTGCCTCCATCCACTGAGCTTCCCCCCAGAGGCTTGCTACAGACCCGGGGCACCCACGGAATTGGGCTCAGGTGCTGGATCATTCTCTTGACCTCCTCCCGGCCACCTGTCCTCGTGCTGCGTTGCCCAGCCTCACCTCCTCTGCAGCACAGTGCGAACGGTCTCCTAAACAGGAGAGTCCCACACTGTCTTTCACTCCATGGCCCAACTGCTCACTGAGCCCGGCCGGAAAAGGGCACCAAACCTGGTCTCCCAGTCCCAGGTCATGGCAGCAGAGTTTCCCAGTGCCAATTGCAGTAGGACAGATCCATCAGCCTCAGATATCCTCTACTGCCAAGATCTCCCTTATTTCTTTGCGGGAGGCAGGATTTATGGACAAGATTTCAGCAGTCCCAGTGGAGCTACAGAGGCTCACGTCCTCATCCGCTCAACACGCAACAGAGCACCCCCCAGAACACCCCCACCCCAGAAAAAAAAGCATTGATGTTTTAGATCTATACCTCCAGGACTCATTCCAAGGGAATGAGCAAGGTGTATTTCCCAGGCTGCCAGTTAGGATTCCGCTTAGTTGTCGGTATTCTGTGTCAGTGCATTCTTGCAGGTCATACCATTGACACAAATGATTACAATGCATCTACTTTTGTCTTCAAAAAGGTCTGACATATTGAATACCACCTGGATACCAGTTGAACCAAATTGTACTCTTCCCTTGGACCTATCAATGCATCTAGCAAAACATAAGGGACAGCACCAGGTGCATGAGTTAGAGTGCCAGCTCCTCCGTAGAAACTCTTTGAGGGGATTCTTCTCTGGTGTATTTCTGGACTTAGTACTTAATAATGTACTGGGTTCCAGTTGCGAAGTTCGGTTTGATTCGGTCTGCACACTATCACGGCATCAGGCCTTGTCATTCTGTGGATGTGTCTAACAGAGAATGCCAAATGGTAGTTTGAGAAATTGGGGGCATTCATACCCTCCTTAAACAGGTCGGTAGCTGCAGCTTCTAAAGTGCTAGCCTCAGTGGTACCCCCCTCACCCCCCCCAACTACTGTTGTATCATAGCGTCAATCTCTTTCGAGGGGGAGCATTGGAAATATAGTTGATCCTGAGCGCTATAGTCATTTTGATGTTTTGACCTTTCCCCACATGGAGAGATTCAAGAGAGACCACCTCTCTAGGTTTGATTTGATCTTGGGTAGTAGCATTGAAAAATGTATCTGTTTTTCATTCACCTATGACCTTAGCCCGATTTGCAGGTATTTCATCTTGGTGGGGCACCATATAAAATTCCACTGATCAAACAAATGTTTCCTGCATGATGGGGAGACAAGCAAAATGTTTGACTTGCTCCAATTCACCTTGTAACCAGAGACTCTGGAAAATGTTTCAATCACATCCATAAGGGAACTCATGCCTATAACAGGACGTGCATCACTGGCAGGAGATCATCTGTGTATAAGAGGTTGCATTCTACTAAGCTGGTGTGCGTCCTTCATTTTATACGACCGAAAGGTCCAGCAGCTGGCAACGAGGTTGTTCCAGCACACCAGCTCCTTTACACGCCGGCAATCCTGTTGCGTTTCCATTCATCCCACTGGCGGCCCATTCATCCCACTGGGTGCCGGGTGCCAGCTCGTCCATGCCGCGCCTTTCTGCCTCCATCAGAGATCCCGCTGTCCTACCAAAGCAGCCCAGCATACGGCTCACTTCCTCAGCGATGCCGCTGTCCTACCAAAGCGGCCTAGCATACGGCTCGCTACATCCTCCTCCGACGAACGTTCGGATAGAACGCATTACTGGCCATGCCCCCGGTGCCTCCCGGCTGATTGCTACACGACGCACAGCCAGAACGGGAAAAAGACTGTAAATTTGCTCCCCCCCCTTCCCTGCACGTTGCACAAAGTCATCAGGAAGCATTTCCACAGGAGGAGCCTCCTCACCCTCATGCATAGTGGCAGGAGCCACCAAGACTCCCATCTGCAAGGTCCCAGGTGGGTGCTGCCCCTCCCCCACTGGGCCCACTCATGATAGACACACAGTGTGAGAAGGCTGCAGCACGCGCTCCATGCTCCCCCACCCTCCTGGGAAAGAAGATACGAAAAAGAACCCTCCCACAAGGGAAATAATACCTGCCGCATTGGATCGACGCCTGGCCAATTAACATCCTTGAACCACCCTAGGAACTACCACAACAATGAGCATGTCCCCTGATCGTGCTGGGCAGGCCCCACCACCCTCAGCACCACCGACAAGGTTAACGGCCACGGCATGGCACATGCCCCCACCATTCTCGTTGACCCCACAGGCCGATAAGGGGCCCCGGTGGATGGAATGGCTTGAGGACTTCAATAACTTTATAGCAGCTGCTGGTGAAGAGACGTCTCCAGGCATACGCAGCATGTTCATCAACACTGCTGGCACAGAAATAAAAACATTAATCAAAACCATCCTGGCAGCTGAACACCCCGACTTTGCATCCTTGATCACAGACCTCAACAAGAGACTAGTAATAGAACCCAAGAGGGACTATGAGAGGTAGATGTTTAACCAATGTACTCAACGCACTGATGAAACTGTGGATGAGTTCATCACCAGATTACAAATTAAAGGGGCACACTGGCAATGTCATGCATTTTCCCTAGAAGAAGCCATTCGCCTAAGAGTAATAGAAGGCAGTCTCTCACCCACGCTGAAGAAACAGCTTCTCAAGAAACCCCTCACCATTGAGGAAAAGGTCAGCAAAATGGCCAGAATACTCAAACGGTGGACAAACAAGCAACGCAGATGACCAGCACAACGACGCTCATGCAGGATACTGAGGATGTGGTAGCAGCAGTTCACACCAGCAATATGTAAGAGGATTCAATTCAACACTACAGCTAAGTCAATGCCTAGTCTGGGATACTGAATGGAAACCCTTATTGATATATCTCTATGTCCAGTTCATGCGTTCTGGATGACTACCCCTATATAACACCCCTCTCTTGGAATCCCCCTGACCCCACTGAGCCAAGAAGTAGTTCTGTTTTGCAAGTTTAAAAGGTTTATTTGATAATTTAAAATATATATATATCACACTTTATAATAAATTAATAATTGAATATCACACTTAATCTAATATGATAAATATTAACAACGGAGAATCTGGCACTAACACGCTTCTTGATAATCACTAAGGAGTTGACATGAAATGGATAAGGTAGCAACAATACTTTTATGGTTTCAAATGGATGCAATGTGGAATGAAATGCAGTACAGAAAATACTCAATATGATTTCAACAAAACAATGTAATCACTTTTCTCTGGCTATTCACTCCCCCCCTCTTTATGCAATGCAAGGGAATGGGAGGAAAGCACACAGTTCTCAGAAATGCAATCAATGTAATCAGTTCAATCCCCCCCAAGCTTAGACAACAGAAGTTTAAAACACAGATAGGAGTTTTGAAAACACAGGCCCAAATGCTTTGATATGTGCTAGCAATGGATGAGAAATATGCTGGAAATGCTTTTTAATTCCCTTTCAGAGGTTCAGGGTGAGTGGTATCTAGTTAATATTAGTCCAGGCTCACACTAGCAATGATGCAGGGATAGTTAGCAGGTTAAACGAATTTCTGGCAAATGGAAGGCAAAACTGCTGTCTTTTTACACGTGAAGAAATTTGCAAATCGCGGCAAAATTCGCGGATGCGCCGAGCGCTATTACAGAGGAACCACAAGGACTATCTCTATCGTTTTGGGGTCCTAGGAAAGCCTAGGATCTCAGCTTCAAAATGAAAGTTACTGCAAGTCTCTAGCACAAACGGTTGCGGAGATATGAACGATTGCATAAAGGTCGTTTTTCAGATTTGAAATTTTAAACGCACACTTTTTCAGCTTTAAAAATGATGGCAGGATAACACAATTGCTAAGCTGCAGTTCTACTTAGGTTAAAATGGATTGAATTATATTATTTTAACTAAGAGATTGGTTCTGCACAGTTTGCTATGTACTCACACTATATTCTTGAGTGAAATGGGCCTCATCACGGATCTGGTCAGGGTTTTAGACGGGACTCTGGTCTCTGCACTTCACAGTGATCTGGGTCAGCTCTCTCTGGTTCTCTGGTCTGGGTCTCTAGTTCTGGATAGATTGAAGTCTCTAGTTTGGCTCTCTGGAGGTTTGATGAATTTGAAGTCTGGATCTCTGGATGTTGTATGGTCCGGCAGAGCGCGTTGCAGCAAATGGAATTGAAGGTCCCTATCTGTCCTGTCTGTCTGCTTTTATGTGTTTAGAATGTGGGTGTGTTCTAGCATCACTGACCCTACCTCTCTCTCAGCTTCTAATTGGTCAAACTTCCATTTATCATTTGATTGGGGAATGAACTGTGAGTCAGAGGGATGTCATTTTACAGCCTGCAGAAAGTCCACTCCTCCTGTCAACTTACACACAAATCTAGATTTGAAACAAATACATGTTTGCAGAGGTACATATTGTTTTAAAATCATATGCACCCATCATGCATTACAGGAGGTATCCCCTGTTCAAACTCTGCTCTTCCTGGGAGCTTGCATTCAGAAATGGCACATATTTCACTTTTTAACTGATTTTGCAATTTCTGACATTGACCCAACTTTACATACATGTGCGCAGGGAGTACGGACATTCACTGATGAAGTTTCAGATTTTTAACATGCATACATTTAGAGTTATCCCCACTTTTCCGCTAAAACCCCCCTGAACACGCCACCGGGTCGAAAAACCTCTTAAAATGTGGGCAGAAAAATCACAAGAATTATGGTATCATTTATAACATTTTCACATGTCCGCTCTATGAGTTATTCATCTTTTTAAAGTTATGTTCTGGCTCCAAAGGGGTGTGGTTTACCCTCAGCACAAGGTTGCATTTCTGGTTTTTCCAGTTGTGCCAAGCCAGCTTGCTCTCACAGGCAGTGCTCCTCCCCTTTCCTCAGGAGGAAGCCACTTTTTACGACCATTTACGACTCCTGCCAATAAAACCTTTGCCTGAGCAAGGACAGGGCTTTGTTCACTTTCCTGCAGAGCACAGGTAATTCAATTATCAGATAGATGGCATATCCTTAGTGTGGGCAGCAAAAGGGCAGCTAGGCCTGGGAACACAGCTGTGACTCAAGTTTCACTCCTGATGGGGGTAGTTGCCAGGCAAATTGGAATCTCTTTAAGCTGTCATTTCTGTTCCCCAGTTTCTGCATTCAAATAAAACTAAACATTTTCACATATGCAGCTAGAAGGCTGATTCTAAGTTTAAAACTATGACATTTAAACAATTGCAACCTATGTGACACTCAAAAGTAGGTCACTCAGTCAATTTAAACATTTAGATTTTTTTTAGTGTCTTTCAGTCCAAATTTACTTAAACTGCTGCAATCCACAGCTCAGCCAGTCTTGTTATAAACCTTCAAGTCACTTCAGAATATAACTTTACATTGGATCCACCTCTCAGTAAGTCTTTCTTTGGCCTGTTTTGGGTTCATTTATTCAGTTTTCTACAAAATCTGGTGGTTTTAAAACGCCGGCTTTTGGATAGTGGTGAGTACTGGTACTGCACCCCTTTTTGGGATTTAAGAAAATGAATTCCCAACAGTTATGGGTTTGCTTTTGGCAATCAGCATTGCCATTCCCAATGGTTTCAGACTACTGTGTGGGTAGTCCAATGGTGGTTTTAGGCAGTTTCCTTCTGTGCCCATAACATCGGCAAAAATGAGTGGCAGCCTATTCTTCATGCATTTCCCTGTGCATTTTCTGGGAAGCTCTGGCCATCATGATGTTTTCCATGTCAGTACTGCACAGTTTTGAGGTATGGCTCGGATGCATGGGTAAATACATCCCACAAGCCCCCCTCTTGCGATGGCCATTCTATTTCACGAATGGGACTCGCAAGACCTGGGATGTTTCCTCATCTTCTTCCAATAGATGGCACAGTTCAGCATCTTCTTCTCCATCCGGTACTGATCGATCGGTTCTCCTCGCCGGTCCTGATGGGAAGATTGGGCGGTACCCCGGGCCCATTGGATCTTCGTTCCTGGTCTCCGGATCGCCCTCCTTGGCCAGTCTCAAGGTCTTCTTTCTCCTAGGACGACAAAGGAAGAGCGGCAATACCTACTCATAGACGTTTTTCCACCACTGTTGAGATGGTGGGACAGCATATGCATTTCATCATGACGAAACATTACATTCTTATTTTGATAAAAAACAGTATAACTAAGAGACAGTTTCATGCAAATCACAATATTTTAGAGACTAGATGTGGTACGTTTTATGGTTGGAACTGAATTAGTCTGAGACAGTACCCGCTAGGATTCCAGAGGATTCCTCCAGTTGTTGCAGAGTGTGCCTGGGATGGCAACATTTCAACTGGTTTATGTGGACCCACTTGTCTTCCCCCACTGCCGAACCGCCTTTGGGGATGTGGATTTTGTAGGCCACAGGTGAGATCTTGTCGATGATCTCAAAGGGTCCCTTCCATGTAGGCAAAAATTTGCGCTGCTTGGCCTGGTTCCTTTGGAAGTTGTATAGATAGACCCGGTCCCCCACCTGATATTCCTTCCTGGAAGTTTTCAGGTCATAGTGGGTCTTCATGCTATCAGCTGATCTTTCTAGATTCCGCTGAGCATAAGCAAAAGCATGTTGGAGGTGTTTCCTTAAATTCTCTACATACTCATGAGTAGTGGAGGCATTTATCAGTGTCTGCTCTTGGGTCCTGTAGAGCAAATGCTGAGGAAGCACCATCTTGCGTCCAGTCATCAACTCAAATGGTGACATTTTGGTTGCAGATGAAGGGGTAGATCTGATGGCCATTAGGACCAGAGGTAATCGGATATCCCAACTTGGCCCAGAATCTGCCACAAACTTCTTTAATATGCTCACAATGGTTCGGTTATATCTCTCTACTGCCCCAGAAGAAGCTGGCCGATAAGCAATATGCAACTTCCTTTTGACCCCCAGTATCTCCCACATCTTTGTCATTACTTCACTGGTGAAGTGGCTACCTCTGTCTGACTCAATCCTTTGAGGTAGACCAAAACGGGAAAAGATGTGGTTAATCATCAAGGCAGCTGCAGTTTCTGCCTTGCAGTTTGGGGCTGGGAGACATTCCACCCACTTGGTAAACAAGCATGTCACAGTCAACATGTACTTATTCCCCCTAGCCGAGCGAATCACAGGGCCTACAAAGTCGATTTGTAAATCTGACCATGGCAGTGTCATCCCCCTCTTTTGGAGAGGCGCACGGTGCGTGAGGGATGATGGCTGAAATTGTGCACACACAAGACACCCCTTCAAGTATTGGTCGAGGTCCTGCCCCATGTGTGGCCAGTATGCAACCTCTCTTAAGATTTCCAATGTTGTGTGAAACCCCCTATGACCGGCAGTGGCCGCATCATGGGCGTGACTTAACATCAGGCTTCCGAATGAGGTAGGAACCACCCACTGATCGTGGCCAGCCTTGGATTTCCTTACCAACAAACCGTCTTGGATTCGGAAAATTTTTGGACATTTCATCAACACTCTTAGGTCCTCTTTCCCAATGTAATCGGTATCCGTCAGGGGAAAGTTCTCAGGGTCTTCAAGGTGCTGGTAAAATTTACCAATAATTGGATCCCCCTTCTGAGCAGTAATCAAATCAGCATCAGGGGTCTCCTTACTCCATTGTGCAATTGAAAGGTCGTTGTGAGCATTTGTCTGGGACCTAGTGATGGCAGTGACCTGGATTTCCCCCAACAGGGACTCAATCTCAATTGGATCCCCTTGGATGGCCCCGGTTTTGGCCAGCTGATCAGCTAAGTCATTTCCAGTTTTGTCTGGTCCCTCTACTTTGGAATGACCCTTGATCTTCTTCCAATAGATGGTCATCTCATTCGAGGTGACCAGATCATCAATGTTTTGGATCAACTTCCCATGTTTCAAGGGTTTGTTGTTAGCACATAACATGCCTCTGGTTTTCCAATTAACCAGGTGCTCCACGAACCCGTTCCGTACATAATCCGAATCTGTGATTATGACCAGTTCGTGGAGTTGATGCTGGACAGCAGTGAGGATGGCATGATGCACAGCCATCAATTCTGCCACCTGACTACTTCGGGGACCAATTTTGTATCCAGCGGAGGGTTCTGGGGACTCATTCACCCATGCATTCCCTACGCCAGCCACCAGTTCTTTCTCCCCGTTGTTGTCAACATGGTAAGAGCATCCATCCACATACACAGTGGGCATTCCCTCACACTTGTCTTCTTCAAAGACTTTGTGGGGGGAATTAAGGTATGCCTCCATGTTGTCCTTTATTTTTAGACTTTCGTCCTCGAGACAGTTTTCTCTGGCACAATCATGCAAGTCAGCCAGACCTTGCGCGAGGGGACTCTTCTTGTTTTGGCCATATCTGACCTCCACAGGAAAGCCTTGCATTGACAGAATCCAGGAAGTAATTCGGGAATTACTCACATTTCCGGCCCGGATTCTGTCACTTTGGAGATATTGCAGAGGCTGGTGTGGAGTCTCCACTATGATGTGTTCCCCCTGGATAAACGGGCGGTAATTCTTCAATGCCCACACCGTTGCCAGGAGTGCCTTCTCACAATCGTTGAATTTTTCCTCCACAGAGGATAAAGTTTTGCTCGCATAGGAGATTACTTTATTGACCTTGTCATGCTTTTGGTATAATACGGCCGTCAAGCACGTATTAGAGAACCCTGTCTCCAGGAAGAACTCCTTGTTTCTGACAGGGTAAGCTAGGCAAGGCGCTTGTGAGAGGCTTCTCTTGAGTTGTCTTACTGCCTCGGATTGTTCTGGACCCCATTCCCACTTGACCCCCCCCCTTCAGGAGATGAATCAGGGGTCTGGTGATCTCTGCGTAGCCCTCAATGAACTTTCTGCTGTAATTAGTCAGTCCAAGGAGGCTCCTTAGTTCTCGCAGAGTTGTGGGGTCTTTCAGTTTCTGAAGTGCTTCCACTTTCTTTTCCTGGGGACAGAGGCCCTGAGGAGTAATCTCATGCCCCAAGAAATTAACACGGGTTCTACACCACTGTGCTTTCTGAAAGGAAAGTTTTGCTCCGGCGGCCCTCAACTGGGTCAGAACATAACGGATCTCCGCTATGTGTTCCTCCACAGATGAACTTTTGATGAGGACATCATCTACATAAGCCAGGTTACCCCTCGCACCCAGGTCGGGCATGGCCTTATGTAGGAAAATGTTGAATTCATTGCCAGAGTTGAGGTATCCGAAGGGAGTCCGGGTCCATGTATACTGCTGGCCCCCAAAGGTAAAAGCCAGTTTGTATTGGTCCTCCCTGCTGACAGGCACGGTCCAGTATCCATTGGTCAGGTCTATTGCAGTGAATACCTGTAACCCCTGAATCTGGGCCAGCCCTTGGTCAATGTAGGGCAGGGGCCATCGGGAAGTATGGACCCGTTTGTTGAGCTCCCTGAGGTCGGCGCAGAGTCTCCACTGGCCGTTTGGCTTCAATATTCCCAGCACCGGATTATTGAAGGTGCTGTGGACTGGACGAATTATTCCCCGGGACTCAAGGTTCTTAATTATTTCAGTAAGGGACTCCATTGATGCGAGAGGCAAGCGATATTGCTTCACAAACACAGGAGTCATGCCAGGGTCTGTGGGGATTGTGGTTGTGTGGATGTCAGTGCGACCACAGTCATATGAGTCTACCGCAAAGAGATCTTGGAAATCCAAGAAAACTTGTTTCAACTTTTGCTTTTGTTCCAGAGTCACACAGGCATCAGCTAGGTTGACTCTCTCTTCCACCATCTGCCTGAAGCCTGGAAAGACTTCTGGTTTGGCTATTTCCGCGGCCTCCTCCAGCTGGGTGGAGAAGTCCCTGGTCAGAGTGCTGATTTGGACCGGAGGCTTCAGGTGGGAAAGGCAGCCTTCATGAACCTGGAAAATCACCTCATCCCTCCTGAAGTCACAAGTCACATCTTCCTTACCATAGGGGCAGGAAGTGTACACCAGGAAGTTCCCCCCATGCCGGGTGAAAATCCTGTCTGGTGTTGTCTTGTCCTCACTGTCACTGTCAACACAGTCCTTGGGGATTGGTCCTAACAGTTCATTTACAAGATCAATGGAGAAATGTCGGTCATCAACCGCCATTCCACTAATGGTGCCTGCGGCTAGAGTAATACTCTTTAAGTCGCTGTTATCCACCTCTATTAGAATGGTGTCATGTTCTATGTTGACTAATGGAGTTGGGTTTACCCCCAACCCTTGCTGTTGGAGAGAAGCATTTAGATGTAGGTAAGCATCAGGGTTTTTCAACTCTTGTCCCCTTTTAACTTTCACTTCCAGGGAGAATTGTCGAGTCCTTTCTGGGATGGTGACTTCCTCTTTTACCTGAATTTCAACTGCATAAGGTAGCAATTGAGCTGACCTAAATGCTTTTTCTGGATCATCAAAGCCCATGGGATTATCCGCTAATCGGGACCAAGCTTTGAAGTTTATTAGGTCCAAACTAATGGCAAAGCGATTGAGAATGTCACTGCCTAAGTAAAAGGCGGCAGGGACGTCTCGCACGACCCAACAATTGTGGACTATGCTCTTGTTGCCAATGGAGATTTTGAGCATACACCTGCTTGGCAGGAGATGTTTTGAATTGGGTGCTTCCAGGTCCATTTCCCATTTGTCTATCAGTTTGAAGGTGGGAATGGCTGGATCTTTTGGGAGTTGGCGAAACATGGCTTCGCTGATGAAGCTCTTACCGTTGTTCACGCACACTCGAGCGAGAACAGAGTCCTTCCCATCATTTAACTGAACAGGGATGAACAACTGCTCTCCAATTTGCTGAATATCAGCCAGGCTCTGAGCTGATTTCACATCTTTCTGGACTATAGGAGTGGGAGTTTCAGATTGTGGATTGGTATAGAATTTCAGAGTGTTTCCTTCCAGCGTGGAGTACCACTTTAGACTGGAAGGAAGGTTGATTTTCAGAAATAGAGAGGACCCCCCATCACTAGTCTGTTGTCCTACTGCTATTACTGTCACGTCTGGAATCTGGTTGTTCTGGAAGTGAAATTCTACTTGGTCAGATTTTTGTTCAACCATGTGGCAGGTGCCGTTTAAACTAACATGGTTGACACTCTGTTTTAATTTTATTGGTCGGCTAGTCTGGGTCCAGAGGACCTTGTTTACACAATCTATTAGGGGTGACAACCTTCTCAGGAGGTCATTCCCTAGTAAACAAGGGGTGCCCTCTGGGGTCACAACTATGACCGGGTGTTTCAACTTATGTCGCCCAATTTTAATGTCCAAATCTGCCGTCCCCTCGACGGGAATTTCCTTCCCATCAAAGTTCTGGAGTTGTCCAGGAAGAGAGGTGAGAGGAATTTGGTAATTCTCTCCCCTTCCTGCATTCAGTTCGTCAAAGGCCCTTCTGGACAGAAGGGTAGCTTGAGATCCAGTGTCCACCAGTGCCAAAATTGTACCCTGTCCCTGTACTTGTACCGGGGCATAATATCTTCCCTCCTTCTCCTCAAGGGGGCACAGATAATGTACATTTTTGGACAACTGGTGGGCTAATTTTCTGGTTTTGGACATCGCTAGCGAAGAGATTTGGGCAGAATTCTGTGGAGAGCCTTGGGAATCTGAAAGAAAAATTTGGCAACTGGAGATCAGAGCCATTGTGGGTTCCCCTGGCTCCGGTTCTGGGCCGCCCCCCCCTTTTTGGAGGCAGTCCCCAGTATGGGTTTGAACCCGGGGATTTTCTTGCTGTTGGTTCTGGGATGAGATGGTGGGCGGCGGTAGCTCAGTCTCCACATCTCCCCAGTCTGGATTTGCATCCCTAGGGACCCATTTTTCTTTGGGAGGAGTTCCCCCCTCTCTGAAGGAGAAGATCCTTTTCCCAGGATCCTCTGAGGATCCCTCTCCCTCAAATTGGAAGATCTGTACCTCCTCCTCAAACTGAGTCTGTTTGGGTCTTTTGTTTCTCCTACCCCCCCTCTGCTCCTTAGGAGGCAGACTTTCAGGGGCAAGAGATTTTGTTTCCGGTTCCTGGGTTTCCAGGGGCTGTTTACAAGTGAGGAAGGAAGCTTCCTCCAAGGCTTTACACCCCCCTTCCCTTTGTGCCTCTTCCCTGGGAACCGGTGAGTTATCGGGGTGCTGCCCCCGTCATTGTTCTGGAGCACCAGGTCCAGAGTTGGGTGCGTTCTGCGCCGGCACGCCCATCTGAGGGTTCTGCTGAGCCCTCAGTATGTGACCCAGGTCCCGCGCCATGTTTTGAACCTGGCGCTCTAACTGGGAAACCCGCTCAGGCTGATACGGGGCCCTGTTTTCTCCCCTGGGCTGATCCCGGGAAGGGTAGCTGTCCCTCCTCTGGTAATACCCCGGGTTGGGAAGATTTGGGTACCCCTCCACCCTTGGCCTCCCCTCTCCCGGATTCAGTGGTCTGGGCTCAGGGAATTGGGGAAAGAAGGATGGATGATTTTGGGGTTGGAAGTCGGGTGGATATCTGGGGAAAAAGTTCTGCCCAGGGTTTGGTAAATTTCTGCCCTCCGGTGGGAAGTTTGGAGGGAAGTTCCCTGGGTTAGGTGCTTGGCTGGATCCCCCCCCTTGGGCTGGAGGAGTCCACACATAACCCAGGATGGGTCGATTTCCCTTGTAACGGGGACTTACATAATCAGGAGAGCGAGGGACCCCATTTGTGGGGCTGCCTCCCTGGCTCCCTGTCTGTGACTGGCCCGAGGACCTTCTGGGCCTAGCATTATTAGGCGCAGGTAGGTTCTTAGGCCCCCCCATCTCCAAATCCAAAACGGGGGTGACCTTTACCTCTGCCACCTTGGCAGCAGCAGGGGTGGTGTTGGCTTTGGGGTTTTTCTGGGCATTACTTTTGCTATCTATCGGTTTCTGCACCTCATAGATCCGGGTAGCCTGTTCAATGACCCAGTCTAAAGATCTTTTCTCGTGAAAATCCCTCACGAGCTGGGTCATGATATATTTGGGCAAGGCATGGAAAAACGTATTTATAAATTCCCTGCTATCCGTGCGCAGCCTTCTTGTGGTCTGTGCAAAAGCACGCTTTAACTCCTGCACAAATTCTTGTGGGGCCTGATCCTCCCCACATTGCAAATTGTAGGCTGCCTTGCGAGCCTCTTGAGGATTTCTGTGAACAGAAAAATGTTTCAGGATGGCCGCCTTATATGTGGACCATCTTAAATGATTTTGGTCCTCCAGCCCCGCAAAGAAACTGGAGTATTCCGGGGAGAATGTCCACTTTACATATTGAATACAGCTTTGGCTGTCCTTCAAATGGAAAGTCTCCATCATTTGTTCAAACAACTCTAAGTGCTCCCAAACAGAATATTTAGCGTTCTTATGGTAAGGCGTGATGACGCTCCTGATCGCCTTAATCTGCTTTAAGGGGTCCTTAAGCAAGGCCCTTTTTGCCTTATTGGCCTTTTTGGTTCGGGTAACCCTTGTCCATTCTTCCTCGGACTCAGAGGCACTGCTCCCAGAGGTTCCCGTCTGTTCTTCCAGGTTTTCCCGGATTCTGCGAGCCTGGGAATGGCTGGCAGAATGTGGGGACCTGGTCTCCTGTGTCCTGCGCAGTTCAGAGGAGTCTTCAGATTCCTCCTTGCTGCCAGGATTTGATGGGTACCCCCTCCACTGACCTAACTGGGCAGAGGTTTTCAGGATGCCCTTAATGGGCCTACTCTCCTGGGGTTCCCCATTGAACTGTACTGTACTTGGGTGCCCATACCCGGATGCCCACCCCTCCATTCCTGAGTGGTACTGGCCTATGAGCCCCATACTCTTAGCTGGATAGTAATCTGCCATCCCTGCGGCCCTGTGCTCATGTGCGCCAGGGGACATGGGGGTGGTAGAGTCCAGGGACTGGGGGAGATGAAGGCCCCTGGGGTTAGGGCTCCTGCGGTTATGGTCAGGAGTCTCTCTTTCCCAGCGGACCTCATCTCTATCCGCCCCTGCTCCCTGTTGCAATGCAAGAGCCTGCATTTGTGCTTTCAGTTCCTCTGTTAAGGCCTTACTCGACTATCAGTTTCTCCTGCATCGCTACCTGTTGCTGGAGCCTCTCATTGTGCTGGCAGAGAGCCTCATTTTCCCTCTGTACTTCCTGGTTGGTCCTGGAGAACTGGGCCAGTCTTTGCTGCAGGAGGGTTACCTCCTGAGCTGTGTCCCTATTGGCCTGCTCCTTTCTTGCTAGAGCATCCTCCACCCTCCTGGTGTGCTCTAGCAAGTTCTGGTGTTCTTTTTGGAGGTCACCCAGTCCCTGGTGGGCCAGGTGATTTTCTTCCATTTTTCTTTTTAAATGGCAGACTTCCTGGCCTAAGGTATCCCTTTCCTGACTAAGAGCCTGCATCTGTGCCGCCAGGTCGTCCCTTTGCCTTTGGAAGGCACCAGCATTCTGGCGCTCCTGATCAAACTCTGCCTGGGTATCCAGGTCTTTCAGAATTAGTTTGTTGCTCTCTGCCTTCACTCTATCTAGGTGGCCTTGCAGGGTGACTACCTGCTCAGCACATACCCTGTTGAAGTCCAGTTGTTGCTCCAGCTTTTTCTGGTTTTGCAGTAGGGAGTCCAAACCTTCTTGGTATTCCTTCTGCAAGGCCAGAAATCTGGTATCCTGTTCTACCTTTTCCTGTTGCAGCACATCCATATCCTTCTTTATTTTAATGATGTGCTGCCTACTATCATCTTCTGACTCCTGGCTCCTCTGCAGCCTCTGCTCAGAAGAGACCAGGTCAGATTGGACCTTCTCTAACGCCATCTGTTGCCTATTTGCCAGATTTTGGCTTTCAGCACATCTATCCTGCATGTCTCCCATATATAGGTACAGGTATGCTGCTATCCTGGCAATCTTATTGTGTTCCTCTTTGGCTTTAGAAGCCATATATAGTTCACTCAGGGCCACATGTAAGGGACCCTGATCTCTATATATATCTGACCCTGTTTCAGTGACCTGTTGTGTGATGGCCTGCAACCACACATCCTGGCCCTGTTCGGTCCATTCACCTCTCACAAATAGCTTATGCAAGAGGTGCTCTCTGGCTATTTTCATGTCTACTAAGGTCGTCATTCTAGAGATTGGTCTCTGTCCTGACTTACAGAAGTTTGTATTTTATTTTTGCAGAACAGAACTTTTCTTGGAGTGTCCCTTTTGAGGAATGCTTCACAGCGTAATGCAGCGTGGTGATCCGACCGGATGTATGTATCCCGTCAGTTAGCACACTGTATTAAGCTGCACAAGTGGTAAATCTAACCCAACATCCCGGACGAGCCCCCAATTTGTAAGAGGATTCAATTCAACACTACAGCTAAGTCAATGCCTAGTCTGGGATACTGAATGGAAACCCTTATTGATATATCTCTATGTCCAGTTCATGCGTTCTGGATGACTACCCCTATATAACACCCCTCTCTTGGAATCCCCCTGACCCCACTGAGCCAAGAAGTAGTTCTGTTTTGCAAGTTTAAAAGGTTTATTTGATAATTTAAAATATATATATATCACACTTTATAATAAATTAATAATTGAATATCACACTTAATCTAATATGATAAATATTAACAACGGAGAATCTGGCACTAACACGCTTCTTGATAATCACTAAGGAGTTGACATGAAATGGATAAGGTAGCAACAATACTTTTATGGTTTCAAATGGATGCAATGTGGAATGAAATGCAGTACAGAAAATACTCAATATGATTTCAACAAAACAATGTAATCACTTTTCTCTGGCTATTCACTCCCCCCCTCTTTATGCAATGCAAGGGAATGGGAGGAAAGCACACAGTTCTCAGAAATGCAATCAATGTAATCAGTTCAATCCCCCCCAAGCTTAGACAACAGAAGTTTAAAACACAGATAGGAGTTTTGAAAACACAGGCCCAAATGCTTTGATATGTGCTAGCAATGGATGAGAAATATGCTGGAAATGCTTTTTAATTCCCTTTCAGACTATCTCTATCGTTTTGGGGTCCTAGGAAAGCCTAGGATCTCAGCTTCAACATGAAAGTTACTGCAAGTCTCTAGCACAAACGGTTGCGGAGATATGAACGATTGAATAAAGGTCGTTTTTCAGATTTGAAATTTTAAACGCACACTTTTTCAGCTTTAAAAATTATGGCAGGATAACACAATTGCTAAGCTGCAGTTCTACTTAGGTTAAAATGGATTGAATTATATTATTTTAACTAAGAGATTGTTTCTGCACAGTTTGCTATGTACTCACACTATATTCTTGAGTGAAATGGGCCTCATCACGGATCTGGTCAGGGTTTTAGACGGGACTCTGGTCTCTGCACTTCACAGTGATCTGGGTCAGCTCTCTCTGGTTCTCTGGTCTGGGTCTCTAGTTCTGGATAGATTGAAGTCTCTAGTTTGGCTCTCTGGAGGTTTGATGAATTTGAAGTCTGGATCTCTGGATGTTGTATGGTCCGGCAGAGCGCGTTGCAGCAAATGGAATTGAAGGTCCCTATCTGTCCTGTCTGTCTGCTTTTATGTGTTTAGAATGTGGGTGTGTTCTAGCATCACTGACCCTACCTCTCTCTCAGCTTCTAATTGGTCAAACTTCCATTTATCATTTGATTGGGGAATGAACTGTGAGTCAGAGGGATGTCATTTTACAGCCTGCAGAAAGTCCACTCCTCCTGTCAACTTACACACAAATCTAGATTTGAAACAAATACATGTTTGCAGAGGTACATATTGTTTTAAAATCATATGCACCCATCATGCATTACAGGAGGTATCCCCTGTTCAAACTCTGCTCTTCCTGGGAGCTTGCATTCAGAAATGGCACATATTTCACTTTTTAACTGATTTTGCAATTTCTGACATTGACCCAACTTTACATACATGTGCGCAGGGAGTACAGACATTCACTGATGAAGTTTCAGATTTTTAACATGCATACATTTAGAGTTATCCCCACTTTTCCGCTAAAACCCCCCTGAACACGCCACCGGATCGAAAAACCTCTTAAAATGTGGGCAGAAAAATCACAAGAATTATGGTATCATTTATAACATTTTCACATGTCCGCTCTATGAGTTATTCATCTTTTTAAAGTTATGTTCTGGCTCCAAAGGGGTGTGGTTTACCCTCAGCACAAGGTTGCATTTCTGGTTTTTCCAGTTCTGCCAAGCCAGCTTGCTCTCACAGGCAGTGCTCCTCCCCTTTCCTCAGGAGGAAGCCACTTTTTACGACCATTTACGACTCCTGCCAATAAAACCTTTGCCTGAGCAAGGACAGGGCTTTGTTCACTTTCCTGCAGAGCACAGGTAATTCAATTATCAGATAGATGGCATATCCTTAGTGTGGGCAGCAAAAGGGCAGCTAGGCCTGGGAACACAGCTGTGACTCAAGTTTCACTCCTGATGGGGGTAGTTGCCAGGCAAATTGGAATCTCTTTAAGCTGTCATTTCTGTTCCCCAGTTTCTGCATTCAAATAAAACTAAACATTTTCACATATGCAGCTAGAAGGCTGATTCTAAGTTTAAAACTATGACATTTAAACAATTGCAACCTATGTGACACTCAAAAGTAGGTCACTCAGTCAATTTAAACATTTAGATTTTTTTTAGTGTCTTTCAGTCCAAATTTACTTAAACTGCTGCAATCCACAGCTCAGCCAGTCTTGTTATAAACCTTCAAGTCACTTCAGAATATAACTTTACATTGGATCCACCTCTCAGTAAGTCTTTCTTTGGCCTGTTTTGGGTTCATTTATTCAGTTTTCTACAAAATCTGGTGGTTTTAAAACGCCGGCTTTTGGATAGTGGTGAGTACTGGTACTGCACCCCTTTTTGGGATTTAAGAAAATGAATTCCCAACAGTTATGGGTTTGCTTTTGGCAATCAGCATTGCCATTCCCAATGGTTTCAGACTACTGTGTGGGTAGTCCAATGGTGGTTTTAGGCAGTTTCCTTCTGTGCCCATAACATCGGCAAAAATGAGTGGCAGCCTATTCTTCATGCATTTCCCTGTGCATTTTCTGGGAAGCTCTGGCCATCATGATGTTTTCCATGTCAGTACTGCACAGTTTTGAGGTATGGCTCGGATGCATGGGTAAATACATCCCACAAATACAAGAGGGGGTGAAAGGCCCAGTGGACCAACCTACTCTTCAGGATGCAACACCAGTGTTACAGATGTGGCATGACTTTCCCCCATGTAGGTTCATGCCCCGCACTTACCCAAAAGTGTGGAAATTGCAGAAGGGAAGGACACTTGAAAGCTGTCTGCAGGCCTTTTCCCACGCCACGGGCGCCCTCATCACCACAATATAGATCACTTCAGAGGGCACCACAAAACCCCTCATACCAGGCACACACATACCAACAAGGGTCAAGAAGATATGAGAGAGTTGTTGAGGACCTCTACCCAGAAGAGGAACCCCAGGAATATGACCCGGAAGATCTGAACCCATGAATTTGTGACGAATATGATGGTCCACCTCCATTCAATCAAGCCACCACTCCATGTCGCAATTCAGCCAAGACTCCAAAAGCAAACAATATGATCTATACTCCCAGGATGAATTTGTGAACCTCATCATGGATGACAGCAAGGCAAGAGAATCACCACAGATACCAGTGGACATCTGTGATGAGCAATTTTGCTTCCTCATCGACTCAGGGGCCAAAGTGAACATTATGGGGAAAAGGAGTTTCAACAAATCCGCAGCCAACTCACATGTACATGAAGGGGACACCATCCGCTCAACGGCACCCAGATGTGAAACAGGACACATCTACAATATAGATCACAAACTACCAGTGTGTCCAACCATTACAAAAGACGACATCCTGAGGGAATTCTCGCTTCTGTGCAGGGGACTGGGCAAGATGAAGGGTCCCCCAGTCAAGTTACACATTGACCTGGCAGTCCGCTTTTCCCACAACACCCGCGCAGGGTTGGATTCCACCTCCAACTGGCTGTGTCAGATGAACTCAATCAGCTCCTACGGGACAACAGCATCGAACCGGCCACGGGCCTGACACCGTGGGTCTCTCCACTTGCCATTGTTCCAAAGGAGGGAGGTCGCCTACGACTATGTGTGGACATGAGGGTGGCTAATACGGCTATTCAAAGGGAACGGCATCCAGGACCAAAGATCGAGGACATGATAGTCCAACTCAACAAAAGGTGTCCTCTTTTTGAAACTCGACCTAAACCAAAGTTACCATCAGATGGTACTCCATCCCGAGTCGAACGTGATCACCACCTTTGCGTCTCAAGCCAGACTTTTCTAAACGATTAAACTTTGGAATTTCATCGGCGGCTGAAATCTGCCAGGAAGCCATCAGGCAGGTCATCAGACCTGTGAAAGGGACCCTCAATTATAGCAATGACATCCTGGTTTTCGGGAAGACCCGCAAAGAACATGACAATGCCCTCCGTGCTGCCTGTGCTGCCGTGCAAGATGCAGGTCCGACTCTCAACCTAGAAAAGTGTTGCTTCATTCAGTCGAAGCTCAAATTCTTCACACACATCTTCCCTGCTGATGGCATGACCCCTGATCAAGACAAAGATTCCACCATTTTGAACCTGCAGAAACCCAACCAGGTTGCCGATGTACAATCATTCCTAGGGATGGCTGGTTACTGCGCCAAATACGTTTCCCACTTTGCCACCATCACAGATCCTCTGAGACACCTGTTACAAAAGGAAGTCCCGTTTGTCTGGTCAGACGAGTGCCAAGGAGCATTTGACACAATCAAACAGGCTTTGGCCGAGGCCTGGAAGCTTGACTATTTCGATCCAGACTGGCACAAAGAGATGGTTGTGGATGCCAGTCTGGTGGGACTATGTTACGCTCACCTGGTCTCTGTGGGGACATTGGGGCACGGTTGCAGCCCTCCCTGGAAGTGAATTCCCCTTGTCAGATTTTTTCCGAGTGACAATGCTAACGGTGGTTCAGGTCAAGAGCCACGAGGACGCCCCCAAAGGGTCATAAAGAGACCACCAAGACTAATTGAAGAATGTTAAGCACCAGTTGTTGAATTCACGGTTGACCCTCGCAAGGACATTCGTCCAGGGGTGTTGTTACAGGGACCTTGCCCCTTTAAGACGGTTGCTTCCCCCAGTGCATCACAAGAGGGCGTGAGGAATGAAAGGGGAGGATCAAGGAAGGGAAGTTAGTATCTTGTGGTAGTTTGAATAAAGAGGTTGCATTCTACTAAGTTGATGTGGGTCCTTCATTTTATACGACCGAAAGGTCCAACAGTGCCATTGCAACAATGAGAAGCAGTGGTGAGTGGAAAGCCTTGTCTAGCACCCCTATAAAGGCCAAACGTTTTTGTTATAAAGTCAATGCTGAGAAAACTGGCAGAAAGAACTGTGTAAAGAAGGTTCACCCACCGTAAGAATGCAGGTCAGAATCCCAGCTACCTCAGGGAAGTGAACAGGTATCCCCATCCAATCCTATCAAATGATTTTTCGGGATCCAGATATTCTGCAACTTCAGGGATTTAGGCCTGTTGCCCTTGTTCCAAGGTCAGCAGAAATGTCTTCATACTATCTGCAACATGCCTCCCGTGAACAAGGTCAACTTGCATCACATTTTCTCAATGTTTAGACATATTCTTTGACCAGTAGTTTACAAACTGTATTGGTCAGGCTAATTGGTTTGTAGTTAGCATAGTGCGATATGATTTACCTTTCTTTAAAAAGACAGTGAGTAAGGCAAGTCAGAGAGTTTGGCAAGATGCCTGACCCTAGGGATTCAGTGAAAATTTTGTTGAGCAGCTTTTCGGAGGAATAAGGTAGAATACGGTAACATTCTGTTGGTAGTCCATCTGTTCCAAATGTTCTATTTGTGTTCAGGCAGAGGATGGCCAAGCACATTTCTTCCACTGAAATCATATCTTGTAAACCACTTGCAAAAACCGCTGAGAGTTGCGGTAAACCAATCTGAAACAGCAGAGTTTCTATTTCTGGTATTTCACACCTTGCCTCAGAACCATACAGGCTTCAATAGAAATTCCTGAATTCGCTGTTAATACCTCCGGGGGTCATGGTTAGGATTTCCCAGGCATCTCTAATAGTCGTACTGGCCCTTCCACTCACCTCAACTTCGAGTCTATGTGCATGGAGGCGACTGATCTTCTCTCCCTGCTCAAAGTAATTCATCTGGTTCCTGTAAAATGGCATATTCCACCTTGTCTGAGATAATCTTGTTCAGCTCGTATTTCTTCTTCCTATGTTCCGCCCGGAGAGTCTGATCTTTCATGGATGCTTTAGATCATTTTCACTTCTTTGGATAGACGTTTCATCTCCTTTTCCTTTGTCCTCCTGTAACTCTGTCATATTCATCATCACCCGTCTCATGTAACATTTTAGCATTTCCATATTACTGATCTAGATGTCTATCCCACCGTCCTAACTTTTCTACCTCTACATTGCTGAGGTGGATCACTTTGAGTAGAGCGATGCTGCAAAGACAGATTTCAAACAGGACAAAATCTTGTTGCAATCTGCAGGGATATTCAGCCCATTTATTGGGCTGGAAGGATGTCTCAGGGGCAACACATTTGTCTTGGAAGCAAGAGAGCACAGAGCAACACAGGTTCGAATCCCAGCCCTGCGCTTAGAAACTGTGCTCCAGACCTTGGGTTTGACTCTCCCCAGCAGCCACGCCCGACTGAATGCACATGGAGGCCCCTACAGGGAAAACAGAGTACTTGCACCAAATAAAAATGTGCTAGTGCACATTTCATCATGAGCCTGGCGCCAAAGGTGCCAGGACTGAGTCCAGCTGGGCCTTCCATGCTCCTCCCATCTATTCCCTTCTGGAGCAAGTTGGAAGTGGTGCTGGTGAAAAGAAGACCACCCTCACAGACCTATCAGATAAGGTTTCATCTCTGGAAATACTTGTAGAGAGGTGGTCAGGGAATCTGGAGTGTCACATTTCTGGAAGCTACAAGGCATATAATGAGCACAGGGAAGAGATAAGCAAGCTGTAGATGAGAAGGTTTAATTTGGAAATAGATTAAATGCAGGATTTAAAGCTTGCCACCTCTATGAAATTCCTGAAACCCACAACTCTCTGGGCAGCCTGTTATATACTTAGTATTCACAGTTTTGTCCGAATGTTTGGAAAGCGATATATCACATTGATGTTGTGTTCCGAACTAGCAAAATGGACACTGGGAGACCCAGGCAGGTGGCTGTCTCCCTTATCAAAACCTCCTCTTTAAGGGAATCTGTACTCCAGAAGGCTAGAGGGACGGGGTCACTGTTATGGAATGGAAACCAAATACAGATCTACCCAGACCCTCCAAAGATGATGTGACTAAAAGAAAGGCGTTTGGGGAGGCCAAGAAGATTGCCACAGAGCGAGAAACTAAAGTCACCCTCATTAAACCTGCAACCCAAAGGTCTTCCTGCCGGGTTAAGTGGACACAAGACCCCCTACAGGCTTGTGCCTGGCCTTAATGACTGCTCAGACGAGAGGATCTTGAATTTAAGCCCTTTTTAACTTTATTTGTTTGATGTTTTTACCATCATTATATTTTTCCTATGGATACTGAAATGTAAAATTGTTGATGGTAAACCATTTTTCTAATGGTCTCAGAGCCGTGTGCATTACTGTGAGCCTCAAACCCAAGGTGTTAATTAACAGCATTCAGCTTCACGATCCAAATTTAGGCATTAAGTTACCGCTCAAAGTAAGTAAATATGATTGACTTCCTGTTTATGCAGACATTGAAGATTACCCCAGCTAACTGCGCAGGGAGTAATAATTGTATTAAAGACTAGGAGGCAAGCATTATGCTTCAACTTCTTTTATTACTACTCCTCAGCAGTTTCAACAAACCAAAACAGAACACTGTAAAATGTCCAAAGAGACTTTTCTTCCTGAAACTACAAACCCCATAGTCTCTGTAGTCCATATCCATCCATGCTCATCTATGATCACTTCCTGTCACTGAGCTCCTCCTCTCTTTTACATGCTCTGAACTGTCACTCGAAATTCTAAACCATGTCCTGCCAACAGGGCAAAGACTTCGACCACTCCAAACTGAAACACTGAACTTCCTCGGCTCCTTGATCGACTTCGGCATCTAACCTCTCTTCTCAATAATTTTTCTGCTCCTCTCCTAAGGAAGATAACAAGCAGAAGCATCAGGGTGGCGTCCATGTATTGCTATCAACGTACAAAATAATTCATCCACAATGCATGCCTGGGTGGGAAATGAATGCTCGCCTCCTAGACTTTAATAGAATTAATGATCCCTGTGGAGTTAGCAGAGATAATCTTCATTCTATGGCAAGACTGGAGGCGAGCATTATACTTGTTCAAAGCTTCCCCAGCACCGTAACTACTAGACTTTCCATTGGCTTAAAGTAAAATTCCTTAAAGGTGAGATTAATAGCCCAATCAGCAGCTAGACACCACTACACACCACTTGGTCTTATCTGGGAAATATGGGTAGTGGACTGACAAAGTCCCTGTCTTAGTTCTTTTAACTATCGAAAAAGTTACTCCCTCTGGCCAAAAGGACCTCAGGTTTACCTCCAGCGCCTTGATATCCGACACCCGCTTGCACGAAACTAGGCATAATAGCATCGCCAGTTTACTTGACAATTGCTTAGGGGACAAATATCTGTCTGACGGCCAGTCCTCCAAGAGACGCAGGACCGCTGTCACGTCCCATACCGTATTATACCTAGGCTCCGGGGGTGCTTTAAATCTGGCTCCTCTGATGAGCCTCACCACTGTCGGATGTTCTCCTCCTGCACTCCCTCAATCGGAAAATGCCCTGCTGAAATTGTAGACCTGTACACCCCTATAGTGCGGAATGCTCTCCCGTCCTGCAATAAATGTGCTAGGAAATTCAGGATGACTACTAAATGTGCTGAAATGGGATGAACACCTCTCCCTTTGCACCAATTAGTCCACTTGGCCCAAGCCGCGTCGTAGCTCCTCCTAGTTGAAGGAGCCCAGGACTCTGCGATAAGCTCTGAAGCCTGCATCGAAATGCCTGGCAACACCCAGCGTCGCCTGATATCCTGCATGCGATGAGCGGGAGTGTCCCTCTCACTCTCAGAGGATGACACGACCCAACTGGGTCAGTGAGCAGTCGGTCTCCTTCGTGAAGTACTCTCGGCAGGTCTACGGTCAGTTCCATCAGACTATGGAACCACACTCTCGATTTCCACAGTGGTGCGACTAAAATCAACGCTGCACTCTCCCTCCGATACTTCGCTAGAACTCTGCTCAGCATCACGAAGGGGGAGAAAGAGTAGTGCGGACCGGCTGACCATTCCTGTAGGAATGCGTCCATTCCTCGCGCCCTGGGGTTCAGCCTCCAGCTGAAGTACTCGGCTGTCTGTGTATTAAGGCGAGACGTGAAAAGGTCTGTGTGTACTGGCCCCCATCTCCGATCCAGCATCTGAAACACTGCTGGATCCAACTTCCAATCGCTGGAGTCTGTGAGGTAATGCAAATTCCAGTCGGCTACCATGTTTAGTGCTCCAGGCAGATACTCCGCCGTCACTGACTTCTCCGACTGTAGGCAAAATTGCCAAAAGTCCTTTGCCAGTTCGGCCAGCATCTTGGAGTTCGTCCCTCCTATGTGGTTTTCTGTAGCGGACTGCCGAGATGTTTTCCATCTTCAGCAGAACGCACAACTTCAGCTTCCCTCTCGTGAATGCTTTGATCGCGAATTACCCCACTAGGAGCTCCAGGCAGTTTATGTGAAGACGAAGCTCATCTTCGCTCCACTTCCCTCCTGTCTGTAGGTCGCCGCATTGAGACCCCCAGCCGAGTCGGCTGGCGTCTGACTCTATGATCAGGTCGGTTTGATCTCCAAAAATGGCCGCCCCTTCCAGGCATCCATATTCTTCAACCACCACTTCAGTTCTGTGACGGACTCCTGATCTAAAGGCACTAAATGATGATACTTCAAGCCTTGCTGCAAGTATCTTATTTTCAATCTCTGCAGTGCCTGATAGTGCAAAGGACCCAGAAATATGGCTTGAATGGAGGCTGCAAGCAGCCCCACGATTCTTGCCAGCACTCTGAGTGAAAACAATTGCTTCCTCAGACATCCTCTTATCTCCCTTTTGATATCTCGTATCTTTCAGGCCAGGAGCTCCAGTGTGGCTTTTTTGGTGTCTAGGACAAATCCTAGAAAGTCTAGTCTCTGCGCCGGAGTGGTATCCGACTTCTCCACGTTCACCAGGAATCCCAGGGACAAGAGCAGATCTTGCACCCATCTCATCTGGTAAACCAGCGCCTCTCGGTCCTCTGCCAGTAGCAGCAGGTCGTCTAGGTAAAGGATCAATCTTATACCTTTCTCTCGTATCGCTGCTGCCATTGGCTTCATCAGTTTGGTAAAAGCCCAGGGCGCTGATGCAAGACCGAAGGGCATCGTCTTGAATTGCCAGTATTGTCCTTCCCAATGAAAAGCTAGGAATGACCTGTACTTTTCTAGTACTGGTACAGTCAGGTAAGCATCCTTCAGGTTCAGCCTTGTTAGCCAGTCTCCTTCCCTGAGAGAGTGTGTGAGCTGATGGATGCCTACCATTTTGAAATGGCGGTAGACTATCCAGCCGTTCAATTCCTTCAGGTTTATCACTGGTCGGACTTTCTCCTTCCTGCGAACCAAGAACATGTTGCTCACGAAACTTGTCGCCTTGAGTCACTTCTCCATGGTGCCCTTCTTTGCTAGCTGGGACAGCTCGCGATCTAATCAGCTTTGCTCTGCGCACGCAAGGTGCACCTGTACTGGCGCACCAATTTTTCCAAAACATACCAGTTCTCCCCCTACCGGAGGATAATGTATCACTCTCACCTTGTGTGAATCCTTGGCCTCGGCCGGCTCCTCGTCCTCTTCGTCCCCTAGGGAAACGTCCCCTGGCTGAGGAGTCGTCCTGTTGTCTATTCTCCCAGTACTGGGCCCTGGGATTGTGGGGGCGTCTTCTCCCTCCTTGATTTCGACCAGCCACACGACCCCTGAAGCGGCCGGTCCAGGCAAAAACTCTGTTCGGGAAGATTTTACGAATGGAGGCCTGCGCCTTCTCCATGGAGGTGTAAGTACCTACAACCGGCCCATTTCTTTCCCAAATGTTTCGCCGAATAGGAGACCTTGCGCAGCCTCCCCTGCTTCGTATGAAGCGAGGTCACTGAGTTTGGGGTCGATTTTCAGCAGTAGGCCTCTTCTTCTCTGCGAGGCAATGGCGCAGTTGGCGTTTCCCAAAAGGCACACAGCTCTCTGGGCCCAGCCCGCTAAAGTGTTGGGGTCTACTTCTTTCCCTGTATCTTTAGCACTCTCTGCCAGATCCATGATCTTTGCTAGCGGCCCAGCCAGATCCAACACTTTCTCCTGGCAACTCTTCCATGATCTATCGATGCCTTTGCAGGGATCTTTGCTAGTTTTGGACACAAATGTTAACATTTTAGGGTCTAGCTCGGGGGTCTCTGCCACCTTGCCTGGTAAATCCGGTCTTGGACACTCTGCGCAAAGGCGCTGTCTAACCTCTTTGTCGAGGGCCTTCCTTAATCTTACAGTCATGTACTGTACCACCCTGGGAGAGGGTTACCAGTCTGAAGACCTTGGAGTCTAGATACTGTCCGGGTCGAACATGTCTTCTTGATCCTCCCCGAGGTGTTTCTCCTTGCAGGCTCTTTTTCCCCCGCTGGGCTTAGCCCAATCCTCTTCTGCTCCTTCTTCACCATCTGGTGAAGCTAGGTCACCTTCTGCTGGCTCCTCTTCCGAGCCCGAGTCATCACCTCCACTAATCTCTTCCCCTGAATGGAGGTCGTGAAGTTTGGAACTGCCTGGCGCTGCAAATAGGCTTCTTTGAGCTTTGCAAAGGCGTCAGCAACCTCCGGGGCCTTGTCTTTCGCCCCATCCAAAAGGCCCTGGGGGTCACAAGAGGCTCTCCTCTTTCGGGCCTTAATACTCCCCTTAGACCCTCTATCAGAGGGTTCGGTGGGCACACGCACTGTCCCCATGGTGCTATCTTTGGGCTCGTTCAGCAGTAGGCGTCTAACCCCTTGAGCCACAGCATCGACTAGTGAATTTCCCAGCCAAATCCAATGACTGCTCCTCCTAGCTCCATTCGAATTCCGACATCTTAGAGCGCATTCTGTGTGAATTCAATATTCTTAATTTACTTATTATTTTTTTTTTTTTTTTTGTGTGGCTGTACAGGATTTATAGTGAATTTTAACCTGGGTAGGCTGTCTGCAGTTCTGCTATCTTCCTGGGGAGGCTGTGTCTTTGCTGAGGCCAGAGACCACGGTTTGTGTTACTATGGTAGGTTTCCTCCTCCGGCAAGCAGCGCTCGCTTGCAACGCTGCTTTGGTGTGCTGTTCAGCGCTGTATTAATTGTGAAACAGAATGTTGATAATCCCGCTGTAAACGCTATTATTCCCGCGTGGGAAGAATCACTGCCGGGACTGGCTTCCTCGCTTCTCTGCGTTGCATCAGGAAATGTGACGCGGCTTCTCTCCCTCTCTGAGGGCTCTCGCTATGTTCCACGGGGAGTCGAAGAAACCCCTAGAGTGGCAGTCATATGGCACGGGGCTAGACTCGCTGCGGGATCCAGGACAACATCCTCCTAATTTGAAATGTTCGCTCAAACGCTCGGTCAGCGCACGGTCCTACAATGATAACATCAATTGATATGTTTACCTTTTACTATCGCTCTGCGACATTATGAAATGAAAACTTTACAGTTAACTCTCTATTCACTCAGGTTATGTCCCTACGTAACTGTACACATATGCATGTTATCTGATTATGCTTACAATTGCCCCTATTACCAGTCAAACAGAGATGAGAATAAATTGCACTTATCTGCTTGAAGAGCAGTAAAAGAAGAGGAGGAGCTCAGGGACAGGAAGTGGTCATAGCAGAGCATGGATGGATATGGACTACAGAGACTATGGGGATTGTAGTTTCAGGAAGAAAAGTCACTTTGGACATTTAACAGTGTTTTGTTATTGGTGTGTTGAACTGCTGAGGAGTAGTAATAAAATAAGTTGAAGCATAATGCTCGCCTCCAGTCTTGCCATAGAATTTCTATTCCCATCTTTACTAGGGGGTGGTACAGAAATACAGCCAATCAATCAATTGTGGTCACAAATGCATCTAATGTGATCAGAGGTACCCTTTTTTAAAGGCCCAATGGTATTGTCCAGATAACTCATGGAAAACACACAATGATATACACAACGAAATGACGTTTCAAATTAATGAACTCTTCCGTCCTAAACATTGGTGATAAATTAAAAGAATATTCAGTTACTTTATCGTCTGCATATCTGCAAAACAAATAATTCCTACATCTGGAAAACCTTTAGGGACTGCCCAATGATTGCAAAAACAGAAGGTTCATTCATACCTTGACATGCGTCATCGGCGCGTTAAGTTTGAAAAATGTCACCGTCTTCCTCTTAGATTCGATACAGGTTTTTGTGGGTCAGATTTATTATCATTGTTGAATTGCATTTAATTACTTGCCATATTCACTGTGTTGAACATTGAGTTGACTTTTGGACACCTCCTGAGTCATAACATGATGATGTTATACACTAGAGGCCGAAACATTAGAATGGTAGACTAGTACCCTAGACATGTTTGAAGTGTGCATGTAGTGCAAATCAGATGATGCCATGTCATTGGGGAATGCACAGGTTGCCTTCCTTGGATTTCCACCCACATGCGTAACGAAGGCCTGCCACAAGTGGGACATGGCAGTTGAACATGAGTAAAAATCAGAGCCAACAGGACTACTTCATGCACTCCCTGTGACATGTCTCATGTTGCCATTGAATGCAGTTCAACCACATTTCATGTTAAACAATTGTGTTTCACACTCCACCTTCCATATTGTTCTGCTCCTCATTTCATCACAAAGAATCCCTGCAGGGTTGCAGCATTACTCTGATTCTGAAGGCCTGGTGCTGCATCAAAATCTAGTGAGTTGTGGCGGTTGGTCATGGGGGATGTAGTGGAGGGAGATTTCATTTTGGCACTTCAGTGAGGTATGGTGTGGTGGGGATAATCAGTGGTGCAACACCATTGAGCTCACTGGGCTTTAGCCCCCCCCAACCCCATCCCCGAAATTTTGGACTATGTTGACTTGACCTGGCTGACCCACATTTTAGGCAATTGAAATGGTGATTGGTGGAAGGTTAGTACTAGCATGCTAGGGAGTGATTGGGAGGGTAAGGGGGACAGAAGACAGCTCATTCTCACAGCAGTCCATAAGTGGGTGCTTTCAGACTTAAAGGAGAGAGTTAACTGCTTGAAGAGGTACTAGAATAGTCTTATTAGAATGCCTAAAGAAGTTCGATGCCCCACACAAATGTTTCCCCCTCCCCCACATCTTTGATGTTAGTGACTCCCCAACATTTGAAAGCTAGGCTACTGCACTAGGATCTCGAAATGTAGGTTTTGTTGCGCCCCTGGCTGTAATGGCCGTCACACTGTTATTTTGGGAGTGTGCAGTATTATAGTTACCGGTATTAACAAATGCAGTGCCTCGTTTCCAATAACATTGCACGCGGTCTCCTGATTTTATCGCACACAGTATTTACTGGTTTCTCCATGCATGATACTAAACCACTAATCGGATGGTCACCCCGAGCTACACGCATGCAGTAATAGTAATGATCACATTCACTAATATTGTATCCAGTAATATAATCGCTGCAAAAATGTCACCTGTACAAAAAAATGACAGCAAAAATGATGTGGTAAATGTGTTCCCTCATTATACCATTTAAGGGGAGCAGGGGTTGCGGGGGTGTCCCCCGCTCCCATTAAATAGTATAATTGGTCTCAGAGTTCTAGGGGTGTCCCCTGCATCCTTTACATGGATTGCGGCAGCAAAACCACAGCCTTTTTGCCACGATTTATTGTGTAAACGTCCATTTTTGCTGCGATTTTAGCACATGGAACCCTAATATTGAGTCTTTAATTACCCAAATCGTCATGAGAGCCAAAGAGTTAGAATACAGAAATGGTATAGATTCTGGGTGATCTCCCATCGGTTCACAGAGATTTGAAGAGATATTTGAACTGACATACCAGTCAAAAATGACATTTGCATTGACTGACGAATCAGCTTTTGCAAATGTCGTGCCCTGTTAATGGTACAGAATTGCACTGCACCAATGCAATGTATATATATGATGGGCAATATGCTCAGGATCTTCCCTATGGGAGTTTTGCTGCAGAAGATCTGGGCAAGGCCAGCGATTGGGTCATTAAGGGACTTCCAATTGACTACTTATTGGCAGATTGACTTCTAAATACCGGATGCAGTTAATGTTAGGGGAAGACTACTGGACTCGGGCGGGGTTGGCTACTGGATGCTGAACTCTGAAAGAGTTCGTTCTTAAATTGGATTCAATCTTCTAAAGGACTGGATGAAATCTTTAAAACTTTCCAGGTTGGCTTTTTGCATTGTGCATGTCTTATGATTTTGGCTTGTGGGTAGTGTAGTTTCTAGGACTAGCTAAACGCAAGCCTGTAAGACAATCTGTGGCTGTGTTTATGGCTCAGTTCCAGCATTTCTAGTTGTGTGCATTCTGTGCTACTGACCCCCTCTGCTGGGAGGTTTCTCTGGACATTTTGTAGACTTTGGTTTCAGAAGAAATGGACTGAGCCTTAACTGAATGTTGTGTCATTGGGGTTCATGTATGACGTTGCTGCCTGTTTTGTGGTCCATCGCTTTTTTTGGAATTGCACAAAAGTTGGTTGAGTTTGGTTACTAGGATTGCTTTTCTGGTGTGTTAATATGTGCCGCTTGAAAGGAACTGGGCTCTTTGTGCTGCATTGTTTCTATGTGATTTGTTGATTTGTGGTGAGGTCACGTGGGGTATGCGTAGCTAGAAGGGAGACCAAGGTGTAGGTAACCTGCTTGACTTCGGTACTAAAGATGTCTGCCCTGAGAGCAAGAATGGGTCGAGGGTTGCTGTCCAGCTGTTTGAGATAAGCTGGTTGGCGCGGTGTACAGTTTGTTTGGTGTTAGGGTGTGGGGAGGAGGGAGAACTTGCTATTGTATTCAGGGGTGGACTGGTCCAGATTTCCCAGTAGGCCTCTGCACGCTGAGTCTCTTTTGTGTGGTATTTCCAAATTTTCCAATTGGAAAAGGGTTAGGCTTGCTGAAAATGTGTTATATGGGGCTACTTTGAGAATAATTTCCAGGTCCTCTTTTGGTTCCCAGTCCACCCCTGATTGTATCTGTATTTATTTGAAGAACAGGGATGTCACTTTCAAACAGAAATGACTTACAATAACTAATTTAAAGATAGAAGCATTCCCACAAAGGACGCCTGGACAACAACACAACAATAATAAAAGTGGTGAGCCAGTTTATGAGTGTGTCAAAAAGTGGGACATATACGAGCAATAAAACACACACAAAAATATGTATATGAAAGCATGTGACTTACAGAGGTAACATAACTTAAGCAGCAAGTGTTTCAAGCTTGAGGACTGATTTATGACTAAACAAAATTACATTAGTAAGAGTCACTGGAGGAAGTGGTGTTGGGTAGGGATGATGGGGGAGGGCCTGCTCTTGCAAGTAAGTTAAGTTGAAGCCGAGCTTTGAAGAGATCCAGGGTTTGGCTGGCTTTGATTACGATGGCCTGTGGGTTTCAGTGGAGTGGTTTGAGTAAGGAGAAAGAGTGCAAGCGAGCGGAGGCATGAGACAGTGAGTTTGAGTGCAGAGGAGGGTCACAGGGAAAGAGAAGGTGGATAAACAGAGACACAATCAGACAGGTACAGAGGAGCAAGATCATTGGTAGCTTTGTAAGCTAGGAGAAGGAACATGAACAGAGAGTAGTTGTGTACAGTACTCTAAATCACTGACTTTGTTCCCCGCAGTCGCTACGTTGGGCGCACACTTTCAACTGAGAATACTACAGCAGACATTTGAAGCGCGTCTTTCACCCTCAAACATGCATGACGAACTCCGACTACTGCGTGACCATTGCAGGCTTGCTTGCCTCCTCACAACGGTACATGCAGCTCACATCTCACATGGCTTCCCACTAACTGTTAGGACTGCCTGCTCCACTAGTTGCATTATTGGGAGCATACTGTTCAAAAAGCCATCTTGCCACTTCATGATATCGAAGGGCAGCTTACTGCACTCATCATATCCCATTGCTATTGAAAATACAGTGTGTGTACACACCTAGCCATTCTGACCTATTGTTAGCATCCTGCATTTAGCCTACTGTGATTGTATGCGCTACTGAGCGCCCTATGCGCCTCGCACTTAGCCATTTTGACCTTTGCTAGCATCTTGCATTTAGCCTACTGTGTTTCTATGTGCTTTTACAAGTTTGAGAGCCTTCTGCGCCTCGCACACCTAGTCATTTTGACCTATTGCTAGTATCTTGCATTTAGCCTACTGTGTTTCTATGTGCTTTTACGTGTTTCTCAAGAGCCTTCTGCGCCTCGCACACCTAGCCATTTTGACCTATTGCTAGCATCTTGCATTTAGCCTATTGTGCTATGGATAGTATCCCAGCCAAGTTGTGTCTGGGCGGGTAACAAATGAAAAAAGAAATGATTACTAAAAGTATGGCGAGCCAGCCAGCACGGTGCCGGTTGGGAGAAGTGGGGGCGAACCTGGGTAGGTTGTATAAAGTGCGGTAAGACTGCTGATATCTTTGTCTAGTGGGAGGGGAGGAAGGAGTAGAAGGGAAGGCCTAGCAATAGGCTTGAGTACTGGTCAAGTTTATAGAGAACAAAGGTGAAGATTAGAGTTTTCATAGTGATTAGTAAGAAAAGGATACATTTTTCCAAATGTTGAGGAGGACATAGCTCTCAACCATTTGTTTCGCAAAGGCTGGTGAAATCACCCGATTTTGTTTTTGGCGGGTGAGACGCCCATTGGAATGAATGGGCGTCCAGGAGGCTTGGCGGGTGAGTCAGCCCTTTACAAGGCGGGTGACACCCGCCAAAAGCGTGTGAGTTGAGAGCTATGGGAGGATAATACTCGCAGCAGTGGTAGTGATGAATTGTTGCAGTCGGGGAGGGACATGGGAGGAGGCGTACCTTGGGCAAGGGAGCAGGTCAGGCAGGAAGGAGATAGTGGAGGGATGACACTGGAAACCCGGAGAAAGATGACTTCCTTTGTTCGCTTGCCACGTGTGACTAGCTAGTTGGTTTCACGCACTGTGAGGGTGTTAGTGAGGAGAGCAAACACCAAAGAAGCCACACCAAACAGCATGACATTTCCACCACAAACCACCGTGTTTTCAGGTCTCCGCTTAATACTTGGTCGTTTTCTGTCATACTCCACCAATTAATTACGTCACTGCCAAGAAATCTCACATTGGTGTCAAATTCACATTGCAGGTAATATAAAGAATTACATAAACTAAAACCGAACGAATATCTAAAATGTATGCGTCTTTGAGGTAAACGTTTAAACTTTAACAAGAATCAGTGCAGCTGTGCAGCTTAAAAAGACGTGTGACGTGTAGCTCACGTGGTTATGTATCACTCGGAAGGAACAGCAGCCAGCGCCGTCCTTAGCTGGCACGCCCCACTCAATGTTTCAGGGACGTGCGCCGCCATCCAATGTTTTTCTGCATACACGAACACAAGGCTTGAAGTAATAATCGCAAATCGGAAGCACGGACATGCCTTTCTTTAAAATCATGATGAGCGACGTGTTCTGTAAAGTGTTTTTTAAGTTTTTGCTAGTTTTGCAAAGTGGATGTGCTGTGCCCGTTGGCCCCAGACACAGACAGCCTTGTTTGTGGAGAGGAACTGGAGAAAGCGCGGTTAAGATACACGTGGCTCCGGGAAAACATGGGCCGAGTTTTGTCTCATGGTGGCAATCCTCTTGCTACTATTTTTGACGAGAATTACAACATGCGTTATTTGTTCTGGCTTTAAAAGGGATCTTGATATTTATGCTTTGTGCGATCCTGCCACCTACAGGGAATTGAAATACTGCAGCTACACATGAAAACAGTTGGTGACTTTAAATGCTAGCCCCCCAACTATTTAGTTTCAAACCGCTGAAATCTTTGTGGAATCTACAATAGCTAATCCCCCACACTAACGTGAGATGGGGGTTTAGATTCTATTAAAGACAAGGAGGCGATTATTATGCATTACAATCTTTACTCTGAAACCACAGCAGCAAAGAAAATACTTTTACAAACAAAAAAGTTTCCACAACAGAACTAGATAGAGTTCAATGTCAATGTATGGGGAACTCCCCAAACCATCATGGAGGACAGGTCATGCCCTGCAGGGGACCAATGAGCAGGGACCCTCTTCTATATATGTCCATTACTCTAACCCCAACCCCTCTTTCTGCAGCTGTCTTGCATCAGAAGTCCAATGAAACGGTTGAACTGCGTAGCGCGGAGAAAGAATCCATCGAAACTGGAGATCTCCACCTTCCCGCAGCCTGAATCTATGCCGAAGTTCTTCTGGATAGGACTTCTCATCCAAAATCACGCACTCCACAACTTGTAACTGCGAGCCACACTCCTGATGAGAACCTCAACTCGTGGCTGTAAGAACAACAAACAAGAAGGGTGGGTGGTTGGGAAAAACAACAAACCAAAGAATGTTCTCTCTTGAACCACCTGTGTACATGCGTGTCACAATTGTCATATCATATCCAGGGTGGGTGGGTGGGATAATAATCGCCTCCTTGTCTTTAATAGAATCTAAACCCCCATCTCACGTTAGTGTGGGGGATTAGCTATTCTATGACAAGACAGGAGGCTCATATTATGCAAGTTCAAAGCCCTTGCATCTTATTAGTACAACATGATCCATACAATAGAGCCAATATAATAAAATATAATAAAATAATAGGAAAGGAAAAAACATTTTTATGCTTTCATTAAATCAATCAGCTGACCGCAAGAGAATTGACCAAGACTAGTTTGCCCGAAAACTGTCTTATAAGGCATCGTCAAATGCAAGAAAACAGGAAATTGTGCCAATTCCAGTGTTCCTTACAGGCCGCCAAAACCAACTGGTTAAAGAGGGGAAAAAACCCTTGAACAAAGTTTTCCTATACTAATAGGTGAGGACAAAAACTCCTCTGTAAAAAACGCCTCTGTTGTCCAATCAAACATTTAAAACATTTAAATTAATATCATCTTTGGGATCCTAGAAAGCAAACCAAAGAAAATAAGCACAGAGCTCTCCTGGAGATAAAGAAAAAGTACCCCAAAGGGGGAAAGTCTTTTAGGTTCCATCCCATGCATTAAAGGAAGATATTGCATTAGGATCAGGGCATGTCACATAACTACACTGGGGAACCAAGAGGGAAAGACAAATCTTCAAAAAGGTAAAATGGGAGTAAAAATCATTTTATAAATTTGTAGCAGGACAACCCATCCTGAGCAGAGCTGAAAAGCCATAGACTTAACCCACAATTGTCTTCAGACATATGTGTATACTAAGGAGGGATGTCCTCTGGAGGCCGAAGCAGAATGGAAGAGAGGGGCCCCACCTGAGAAGCTAAACCTGTCAAACCGCCAACCGGAGACCGTCAGACCTTCCGAACACTTGAAGAAGAACTCTGCTACCATGACAAGAAGCAGATATTTACAAACCTGATCCTTAAGAGGCCAAACCTGGCAAGGAGAAAAAATGTATCTTACATCCAATCGCTACCATCATAGTGACATCTAAAACCCCCTTGTAGATATGCCCGGTGCTTGAACCTTGTTCCCTCCTCTCTGGTGATAAATCCCCTAGAGGATCAAAAAAAAAAACTAACCGAAGGAGGACACCTAATTCCAAGTCTTAGCAAGACTCTAAACTGCAAAGAAGTGATCACTAAATAGTTAAACTGAAGCTGCACACCAGAAGAGGTCTAACCTCTATTTCAGTCAATTTGGAGAGCCTTGAAGCTCACAGCACCCTGAGCTGGCACCTTATTGTAAAAACAAACTCTTGTGAAAACCCAAAGGTCCACCTGCCATGCAGGTGACTAGGAGAATCAAGTCATTAACTGAATATAAATATCCCAGCCCTCTGGGAATCGTACTGGCAGACACCTTCTGATAGTTCATGTAGAGTCGCTGGAACACATTGTGATAGAGGGTCATAATAACTTGGAAGGGAGATTAGTATCACTCCCAGACCCCTCTATCTCACCAAGGGATATTGAGCCTTCACAAATGAGGAGAACCCTCCCCCACTTAACCAAGGGAAAAAAACCTTGCAACCCAGAAGAAGGCTACCCTGAGGACCACATTACAACCCCGCTTTTAACACCCTTAAGAGAAATAAATACACTCTAACCAACCCCCTGACCGTGGACAGGCTCCGCTTAACCTGTTGAAATACCAGGAATTAGCGCAAAGGAAAGTAACTGACGGGAGGGAAATGCTTAGTGCGAGTCTGCACTGGCCCTGAGTCAGAACTCCTGTAAAAAGAAAACCAGAAAAACCATCGGGCGATACGCCACGTGGTGTATATCATGATACAATATCCCCCAAGGATGACGAGCATGGGAATGAGGGGGAAAGATCTCAGGGAAAAATGATCAATGCCTTGTAAATACAGGTTGTGAAAGAAATCTGGGACCACTGTCCCCTCAAACCCGAGATCTGAGTCTCTGTATTCGTGTGAGGCTGACTGGCCACTAAGGGAATCAGGGAAAAAAGAAAAAATGAAGCACATTGTCCATAGCAAACAGTACTTATACAGTACTACGAACCCTCAGGTATATGAGTGGTGCATATCACTATTACGAACGGTGTGTGACGTGAAGTGTTCACTTATCGATCTCAGCAGGATAAAATACTTATTTAGACCTCTCCAAAATTAGGAACCTGTATCAGTAGGGTCAGCACGGATGAGAAAAAACCAGCACCCTAATCGGTGCACTGTAGAAAATGTATATGTCTATATATATATATATACACAACAAAAGAGATTAAGCAACGCTCTTGAGGGTACAGAAGCCTGCCTGAACTCCTCAAGCAGAGGAGAAAGTGCAACACACTGTTAGACGGTTAGTTGAACCACAGGCCAAGATTTGGGAGGAAAAACCATGGGGCAAGCGCCCTAAAGTTATTGTTTGGCAACTCGTATATCTGATATCATCAAGTGTTTCCCAAACACTTTCTCCAAGTAGAACACGGTTGCTCAATTTGCCATGCAACAAAACTGAACAGTTACCCTCGAGCTGACCCTGTCTCCACCAACAGTTCAATAGTAAAAAGAATGTCCAATGGGACAAATAGTAAGGGAAACCCCATCCCCACTATAGAGAGCCTCCAGCCCTGCAGACCTCAACAGAGGCATAACGCATCATCTGTTTCTTCCTCATGATGGGAGAAAATACAGCAGCTTAATCAGCACAGGTGTTGGGTGGAGCAATTGATATCGGGGAAAGCAAGACCTAAGGAAGGACTGAGTTGTCCTGAAACTAACTACAGTAAAGGGCGACAGAAGTTTAACTAAAAGATGAAGGTTAACACCAGTGTCTATAGAGGAAGGTACAACCCCCCACATGGGTCTGTTTTACCACAACCTCCACACACTCTTTTCTTTAAAGTACTTAATAAATTATATAAAATAGACATATAAAATATCCAAAGAAGAGGGGTTACGCCCTCACAGGGGTCCAAACCCCCGCCCCTTCTATAAGCTGCTACTTCCCGAGCTATCCGGGCCACTGACAATTCTGAACACGCCAATGTGTTCCATTCATCACTTAAACATAATGTTTAGCAAAAGAGAGCACTGGGCAAGTGCACCTTAACTGCTCACCCTAGCAGGGTGTGGCAACCAGCAGTACACGAGGGGGTCCCTCGCCGCAGAATCCAGGCAAAGCCTGAAACCAAGCAGGCTACGGTGTGCTTACAGAAATAATGACATCTGCCATATGCAGCATCTAAACAGACTGCTAACCTTAAGGGAGGAATACCCTGAGCAATTGTGCCTTCAACTGTTTGCCCGAGCAGGGCGTGATAACCAGCAGTACACGAGGGGTAACCTTGCATTAGAACTGAGGTAGAAACCTGAAACCAAACAGGTTATGGCAGACAAACTGTTAAGGTAATCACCAACGCCATATGCAGCACACCGACAAAGTTGCCAACTTTAAGTGAGGAATACACTGATGAAGTGTACCTCAACTGCTCACCCTAGCAGGGTGTGGAACCATCAGTATACGAGGGATCACCTCGCAGAAACACAAGCCAATCCTGCCACCGAGCAGGTGACGGTACCTTTCCAGAGCACCTCCAGAGTACCTGAAACTGGTCACCCCTGCAGGGTGTGGAAAGCAGCAGTATACGAGGGGTTAACCTCCCCATAGAATTCAGGCAGAACCTGAAGCTAAACAGGTTATAGCACTCACCAAGAAGGCAAAGCACCCTTCAGTAGGCGAACTGGTGTTAATATATACTGAAAATATCAATTTAAACACAAAATAAAATATCAATTTTAAATATATATATATATATATATTATATGAATAAATATAAACATTAATGTGAATACATATATATAAATACACATTCGCATCCACATGTGTATACCGCCAAAGGCGGGCAGCGAACCGAGGCCCCTCGGCCTGGTAAACCTGCAAACCTCTCCTTGAGCTATGCCTCTTGTGGGCTGAAACATCCCTCACCACCATAGATCTATATAAATTAAATGTAGAAATACAAGTGTTTCACTCTAAAAAGAGGACACAGCTGCCCTTTTCAGGAATGCTCATGGAAGTTACTCCCATCAAAGGAGGGCTTAGCAAACTGCCCCCCCCCAAGCCGGATCCCCAGGACAGGCCTAGCCTGTATGCAACTAATGACAATGCACATGTAAACATAAAAACACACACACGCGACGTGCGGGAAGTTAATGAGTAAAAGAAGCTGCAGCCTTTACAGTCATGGAAAAAAATGCGCGCAGGTTCCTACTGCCGCTTACATAATGAACTTGTAGAAAAACAAAAACAAATCTTCCTCTCAAGTGAAAAGAATTTCAAGCGTTCCCAAACCACCTGTGGGAAACGTGCGCTGGCTCTGGGGCTGGGGCAGCTGCTAAAAATAACACTGCCCGGAGGGAAAGAATTTCACACTTAGCCGCAGAGCCCCCTCTCAGGGCTGAAGAAATATAAACAAACACTGCAGAAGCAGAAGGCTCCCAGCGGAGCATTACAAAGCATGAATGTGACGTGCAGGTCAGCGTTCGCACACGAACACGGCACTCAGCCAGTTACCAACGGAACATGAAAAATACATGACCATTTCCACAGTACAGTGTAATAAAACCCCAAACTCATCAATATAACATTAATAACATAAATAAATAGCACCCTAAACTCCATAATTCCACACTAAGAAAAGAACTAGGAGGAGTTGATTTAGCTGTGGATTTCAGCAGCAAAGAAAGAGGGGTTGGGGTTAGAGTAATGGACATATATAGAAGAGGGTCCCTGCTCATTGGTCCCCTGCAGGGCATGACCTGTCCTCCATGATGGTTTGGGGAGTTCCCCATACATTGACATTGAACTCTATCTAGTTCTGTTGTGGAATCTTTTTTGTTTGTAAAAGTATTTTCTTTGCTGCTGTGGTTTCAGAGTAAAGATTGTAATGCATAATATGAGCCTCCTGTCTTGTCATAGAATTGGGATCTTGCTCAAACAGAACTTCGCAAAAAAAATCTCTCTCTCTCTCTCTCTCTCTCCATCCATCTCTTTTCTCTCACTCTACCACTTTCTCTCTTCCCTCTATCTCCATGCTCGACTTTCTTCACAGCTTTTTGTTGTACTCCGTTTTCTCTCTCCGTGTTTTCACTTCTCTCGTCCTTCCTCTCTTTTCATGCGCTCGCAGGTGTCCTTGCACGTCGTGTGTGCCTGCAAGTAGTCGATTAGAAGCATAACAAAATATTGGAGAAACGAGAAATATTTACATTTCTAAATACTCAAAAATAACCTGAACTTAAAAAAGCTATTTTCTCTGAAAACGTCTGCCACCACATACATGAATGACAATGTTCAAATCGTCTACACATATAAATGTTGTCTTCGAATATCATCCTCCTGTGAAAGCATGCATGTATACATTAAACTCACACTTGGACTCCCACGTTTTGGTGTTTACCGCCAGAGGATATTTCAATACTGCCATAGACATGCGTAGTGTTGTGCGAAAATGTGTCGCATGTGCACATTTGCGCGAACGCACGCGTTTAAAAGGCAATGGAAAACACATTTTTACGATAAACATCTTAACAATCATATGCACCCAACCTTCTCCCTTTAAAAGCATTGACGCTCGCAGGGGCTTATGCCTAGTCGGCTTGACCGTATTGTCAAAATTACACGAGTGCATGTTTGCAACACAATGCATTTGCTTCTGAAATGTAGACATCGTTGGTGTTAGATGCTTGTTTCCCGGAGGCCTAGCATGAGGGGCTGGCTCCGGTCCAGGAGACCGCGTGGCCTTGAGCGCGGCCTAGGCAGGAGCGCTAAATGAAAACACACACACGCTGGTTCACATTCGCCCGGAACTGCCTCCCACTCCAGGGGGCGGGGCTTTTATTTAGCTGCCCTACGTCACCGCGCTGCGGGACGTAGGGCGGATATAACATTCCTCCTTTATTTCAAAATAACCTAACAAAACAACATAAACAACATGCTCAACTATGAACTCCTGCCACTGCTGTTGGCTTAGCATACATAGTCATTCAGCCTCGCAGGCGGTCTCGTGGTCTTTCTCAGACTGTATCGCTTCCCGTGGGGGCTGTCCCCGCTCGGTTCGTAAGTCTGCTCACCTTCGCTGCATGTGTCCTCACTGCTGGGCAGTCTCGGTGATTGCCAGCTGCGATCCCCTGCGGATTCCTCCTCGGGGTCTTGCGCCGGCATGTCACTGCTTTGTTGCTCGTTGTCGTCGTGAGGCCCCTCGCAATCCGTCCAGAGGTGCTGGGGCATGGGCTTGAACCAGGAGGCGTTCCTCGTTACTTCCCGACCTCCCCGGGTGACAGTTATCATGGTCCCACGCCGGTTGCTGATAGTCCATGGCAGTTCCTCGTACCTGGTGTCTAGCTTGGATTTCGTGGGGTTTCGCAACATGATGACTTGGTCGCCCACTCTGTGGTTTGAGGGCCTTGCTCTTCTCTTGTCGCTCATGTGAGCATTGGCACGTGTTCTCCTCGTTTCCACGCGTGCATGGTCGACGTCGTCAGGGGTCCTGCTTGGATGATGGGGAATCGACGAGTTGATGATAGTTCCGAACATAAGGTCAGCAGGTGGTATGCCCTTGGTGCTGTGGGGGGTGACCCGATAGTTCCTTAGGAACCGGAATAGGTCGATCCTCCACGGGCTGGCGTTTGCCTTTGATACTCTGAGTACCTTGTTGATGGTCCTCATGAATCGCTCGACATCCCCATTGGCTTGTGGCCACCTTGGCATGATGTGGTGGTATTTAATGCCCAGTTCCTGTATGTATGACCTGAATTCCTCCCCTGTGAACGGGGGTCCATTGTCACTCTTAATGGTCGTGGGCAGACCGTGGGTGGCAAACATCTTTTCTATCACCGGGATGACCACTTCCGCGGCGGTGGACTCCAGTATCTCGACCTCTGGATAGCGTGAGTGATCATCGATCGCCACCAGTAGATGTAGACCCTCTCTGATTTTGCAAAAGTCAATGCTGATCGCTTCCCATCGTGCCCGGCCACGCTCGGTCGATAGGATTGGTTCTGGGTCTGGTGGCCCACTCGTTATTTGGCAGGGTAGACATGTGTTCACTAGGTCCTCGACACGATCGTCGATGTGAGGGAACCATACCCTGTGTCTGACCCGGGCCTTTATTCTTGCAAGCCCTTGGTGTCCTTCATGGCTAGGGCAACTATCCTGTCTTGCAACCTTGGGGGTATGATGATGCGGTCACCCCTTAGCAGGAGCCCTCCCTCAGTGATCGAGAGGTCTTGTCGAACCGTGAACATGCCTGCTAGGAACTCCTTGGCCCCCTCGGTTCTGTTGCGTGTGTGCGACATTAATTCTTTCCAGTTGCCTGACATGATGGCATCTTTTACCAGATCGCAGCAGGGGTCATTCTGGGTTTCTGTTGCAATGTCCTCAATGTTTATCGCTTTGGGCCTCCTGGTGTGGACTACTTGACAAATGTGTTTTACAAAGGTAGCGGGCGCCCCTCTCTCGCAAGAACAGACATGATAACCTGTTCAGTGGTTATTAACCACTTGAGAGTTCGCAGCCACTGCTTTTACTCACTGTGCCTTTCACAGATGGGAAATATCCATTTGCATATCAGTCTTTGTCCTGCCCAGGGGCAGTCCAGCACCGAAATACAATGGCAATTCCAATCTGAACGAGAGTACCACCAGCAACCCCATACACGTGTTTCACCCTTGTTGGGGATCATCAGTGAGGTGAAGCTGATGCCTCTCTAAGCACAGTGAGAGGGAGACCACGTCTGGTTGCCCCCAGGAGACCTAGGGTTACCAATCCCAGGTTCCTTAAAAATTAGTTTTACAAAGGTAGCGGGCGCCCCTCTCTCGCAAGAACAGACATGATAACCTGTTCAGTGGTTATTAACCACTTGAGAGTTCGCAGCCACTGCTTTTACTCACTGTGCCTTTCACAGATGGGAAATATCCATTTGCATATCAGTCTTTGTCCTGCCCAGGGGCAGTCCAGCACCGAAATACAATGGCAATTCCAATCTGAACGAGAGTACCACCAGCAACCCCATACACGTGTTTCACCCTTGTTGGGGATCATCAGTGAGGTGAAGCTGATGCCTCTCTAAGCACAGTGAGAGGGAGACCACGTCTGGTTGCCCCCAGGAGACCTAGGGTTACCAATCCCAGGTTCCTTAAAAATTAGTTTTACAAAGGTAGCGGGCGCCCCTCTCTCGCAAGAACAGACATGATAACCTGTTCAGTGGTTATTAACCACTTGAGAGTTCGCAGCCACTGCTTTTACTCACTGTGCCTTTCACAGATGGGAAATATCCATTTGCATATCAGTCTTTGTCCTGCCCAGGGGCAGTCCAGCACCGAAATACAATGGCAATTCCAATCTGAACGAGAGTACCACCAGCAACCCCATACACGTGTTTCACCCTTGTTGGGGATCATCAGTGAGGTGAAGCTGATGCCTCTCTAAGCACAGTGAGAGGGAGACCACGTCTGGTTGCCCCCAGGAGACCTAGGGTTACCAATCCCAGGTTCCTTAAAAATTAGTTTTACAAAGGTAGCGGGCGCCCCTCTCTCGCAAGAACAGACATGATAACCTGTTCAGTGGTTATTAACCACTTGAGAGTTCGCAGCCACTGCTTTTACTCACTGTGCCTTTCACAGATGGGAAATATCCATTTGCATATCAGTCTTTGTCCTGCCCAGGGGCAGTCCAGCACCGAAATACAATGGCAATTCCAATCTGAACGAGAGTACCACCAGCAACCCCATACACGTGTTTCACCCTTGTTGGGGATCATCAGTGAGGTGAAGCTGATGCCTCTCTAAGCACAGTGAGAGGGAGACCACGTCTGGTTGCCCCCAGGAGACCTAGGGTTACCAATCCCAGGTTCCTTACAAATTGTTTTACAAAGGTAGCGGGCGCCCCTCTCTCGCAAGAACAGACAAGATAACCTGTTCAGTGGTTATTAACCACTTGAGAGTTCGCAGCCACTGCTTTTACTCACTGTGCCTTTCACAGATGGGAAATATCCATTTGCATATCAGTCTTTGTCCTGCCCAGGGGCAGTCCAGCACCGAAATACAATTTTTAAGGAACCTGGGATTGGTAACCCTAGGTCTCCTGGGGGCAACCAGACGTGGTCTCCCTCTCACTGTGCTTAGAGAGGCATCAGCTTCACCTCACTGATGATCCCCAACAAGGGTGAAACACGTGTATGGGGTTGCTGGTGGTACTCTCGTTCAGATTGGAATTGCCATTGTATTTCGGTGCTGGACTGCCCCTGGGCAGGACAAAGACTGATATGCAAATGGATATTTCCCATCTGTGAAAGGCACAGTGAGTAAAAGCAGTGGCTGCGAACTCTCAAGTGGTTAATAACCACTGAACAGGTTATCATGTCTGTTCTTGCGAGAGAGGGGCGCCCGCTACCTTTGTAAAACTAATTTTTAAGGAACCTGGGATTGGTAACCCTAGGTCTCCTGGGGGCAACCAGACGTGGTCTCCCTCTCACTGTGCTTAGAGAGGCATCAGCTTCACCTCACTGATGATCCCCAACAAGGGTGAAACACGTGTATGGGGTTGCTGGTGGTACTCTCGTTCAGATTGGAATTGCCATTGTATTTCGGTGCTGGACTGCCCCTGGGCAGGACAAAGACTGATATGCAAATGGATATTTCCCATCTGTGAAAGGCACAGTGAGTAAAAGCAGTGGCTGCGAACTCTCAAGTGGTTAATAACCACTGAACAGGTTATCATGTCTGTTCTTGCGAGAGAGGGGCGCCCGCTACCTTTGTAAAACTAATTTTTAAGGAACCTGGGATTGGTAACCCTAGGTCTCCTGGGGGCAACCAGACGTGGTCTCCCTCTCACTGTGCTTAGAGAGGCATCAGCTTCACCTCACTGATGATCCCCAACAAGGGTGAAACACGTGTATGGGGTTGCTGGTGGTACTCTCGTTCAGATTGGAATTGCCATTGTATTTCGGTGCTGGACTGCCCCTGGGCAGGACAAAGACTGATATGCAAATGGATATTTCCCATCTGTGAAAGGCACAGTGAGTAAAAGCAGTGGCTGCGAACTCTCAAGTGGTTAATAACCACTGAACAGGTTATCATGTCTGTTCTTGCGAGAGAGGGGCGCCCGCTACCTTTGTAAAACTTCTTGACAAATGTGCTCCTCCGTTTCTTCGGCGACTAGCACTTCCTGCTGGGTGGCTGGTCGTGGGTGTCTCGACAGGAAGTCCGCGGGGTTGCCGCTGCCCGGTTGGTAGACAAGTTCGAAATCATATTGCTGGAGGTGTAGCAGCCACTTTGTGATTCTGGCTGGTGGGTGTGCCGATGACCCAATGAAGATTGGTAGTAGGGGCTTGTGGTCGGTGATCGCCGTGAACTTGCGCCCATATAGGTACATGTGGAAGTGTCGACACCCCCATAGAACGGCGATTGCCTCCTTTTCTATATGGGAGTACCTTTGTTCCATTGCTGTGAGCGCCCTGGATGCATATGCAATCGACCTTTTTGTTCCCTCTTTCGTGACCTGCATCAGGATTGCTCCAAGTCCGACTGGGCTGGCATCCACAAATAGTTCTGTCGGGAGGTCCGTGTCATAGTAGGCCATCTTGGTATCAGTTGACAGGGAGTCTTTTATGCTCTCAAATGCTTCCTGGCATTCGGGCCCCCTGTCCCACTTGTTGCTGGCTTTTGTTAGCTCCCGCAGCGGTTCGGATAGGGTTGCTAGGTTCCGAATGAATCTGCCACAGTAGGTGGCCATTCCCAGGAAACTGCGCACCTCGGTGGGAGTCGTCGGGGGGCTGGCAGCTTGGATATCCGCCACTTTCTGGGGATCAGGTGATATGCCGGTGCGGTCGAACCTGTATCCAAAAAAGGTTATTTCTGGTTTTAGGAACTCGCACTTCTCTCGATGAATTGTGAGTCCGGCGTTTTCCAGCCTGCCCAGTAGTGTCTTGAGTCTCTTGATGTGTCCTTGGTGTCCGGTGCGTGTATTAGGATGTCATCGCTCACGTTCAATACCCCTGGTATGCCTCTGATGACCTCCTGGATGGTCTGTTGAAAAACCTCCGCGGCCGATGATATGCCGAAACTCAGGCGCTTGTACCTCCTCAGACCTAGGTGGGTTGAGAACGTGGTGATATAGCGCGACTCTCTGTGGAGCTTCAGCTGGTGGTACCCCGCTTTTAGGTCTACCTTCGAGAACACACACGATCCAGTGAGGTCAGTGATGATTTCATCAATTGTAGGTGTTATGTGTCGCTCTCTCTTTATGGCTCCATTGGGCAGGCGCATGTCAATGCAGATCCGAACTTTTCCTGGCTGTTTGGGCTTCCGGGTGACCACCATCGGGGAAACCCACGGTGTTGGTCCCATGACTTCTTCAATAATGCCAGCGGCTTCGAGTGACCTTAACTCCTTCTCAACTTGTTGCCTCATGTGGAACGGTGTCCTTCAGTGTCTTACCGCGCGTGGTTGCACTGATTGATCAATATGTAGCTTGATGGTCTTTCCCTTGAGACAGCCTATCCCCTTCTGTAGCTTGGGGTGTTGCCTGAGGAAGTTCTCGACCTCGGACGTGTCGTCAATGTGGCATATGAATTTGACCATGCCCAGGTCTTCAGCCGCATCTCCGCTCAGCAGGCTTTCAATTCCCACCTTGACAACATAGATCTTCGACCACAACTTCTGTTCGCCATGCTCAAGAGTGGTGCAGAACCTCCCGATGACTGGTAGAGGTTTCCGACTGCCGTAGGCAAACAGCCGAGTGTCTGTGGATTTTAGCTCGGGCCGTGGTGCGAGGGTTTGGAACACGGTGGTTGGCATGACGTTTACCGAGGCCCCCGTGTCAATGGTCATCTGTATGTCCTGGCCTTGTATGTTGACCATGCATTTTCGTCACCTGGCGGTTCTTTTCGACGGTGCTGGCCCTTGGTTTAGTGTCGATACTAAGTACACCTTTCGGCCCTTTCCTTCGTTCTCCGCGCCTGCTGTTTGTCGTAGGGCTGAGAGGTCATCTCCTTCTTCTTCCGTCGAGGAGTTGACTACCGCTACCCTCCTCGCGCTGGCTTGTTTCTTTTTTTTCGATGACCCTTTTTCCTGGGATCCTTGCGGAGGCTGTAGTGGCGTGTTCACTGATCTGCACACTTTCGCGTAGTGATCCTTCCTGCCACATGCTCCGCACGTGGTGCCTTGCGCCAGGCAGTTTCGCCTTCCGTGCCTTTGACCACCACACCATCCACATTCGGTTGGTCCTGGTGCTCGAGGCTGCCACCTGTTCTGGGTGTAACCGCTGCCACTTTCGCTTCTCGTTGATTGTCTGTCCGAGATTTGAGCAACCATCGCCGTGGAGAGAGACGGCTGGAGTTTTTGTAGGGTCACTTCCATGTTAGCGGCCCTGGAGTGGGCAAGCTCCCTCTGTCGACCCAGTTCCAGGATGCGTTGTAGAGGGATGCCCTTTTCGCTGAGCACGAGACGCCTCAGCTTCTCCGAGTGAATTCCATTTATGATTTGCCTCCTAATCTCCCTTTCAGTGTTCGTAAACTCACACGACATGGCCAGCTTCCTCAGCCTCGTGTGGTAGGCGTCGAGAGTCTCATCGGTGGCCTGGATGGTCGTGCAAAAGATAAAAGTTTCATAGTCTGGATTTAGTTGCGGGAGAAAATGTGCTGTTAGAGCGTCCTTTGCACTCCGGTATGCGTCTTGGCCGTCATCCACATCCAGGGAGTTGAAGATGCGCAGCACCTCGTCGCCCACACTGAGGAGTAGATGAGCTTTCATCTTTCTGGATGACGTGACGTCCTTACATTCCATGGCCATCTCAAACTTCTGTAGCCATAGCTGCCATCTGGGCCCACTGGACGATGGGTCTGTGAATGGGTCGAATGGTTGGATCAACATCGACGAACTCCCCTGCGTGCGAGGCGGTGGTGACGCCATAGACAGGTTTGCCGCCATCCTGGACGGTGTTGAGGGTCCAGGGGTAGATGACCCAGTCGCCATGGTGTTGCGTGCGCTTGGTCAACGATTCTCCGCCCTCTGGGTTCGTGCGCGCCCTGTTGTGAGGCAGTGTCCCACCGGCACTTGTGCTCCGATGGATTGGCGCTTCGTGGCCTGTGTGCCATGCAGGAGACGTCGTGCAGGTGATGACCGGGATGACACGAGAAGAGAAAAAAAAAATTTCACCCCCTGAGGATGAGGTGTGGGAGGGGAATGAAATGGAAAAAAAAAAACTTTTTTTTTTTGGGGTGGGGGTCACGTGATCGTGGGGGCCCCCACGGGTGTCCAAAAAGTTACACGGAGCGTCCGTGTGGCATCCGCGTGCGAAATTGTGGTGGAGCGCGTGGATGCTCGCTCACTTCCTCGTCGCCATTGTTAGATGCTTGTTTCCCGGAGGCCTAGCACGAGGGGCTGGCTCCGGTCCAGGAGGCCGCGTGGCCTTGAGCGCGGCCTAGGCAGGAGCGCTAAATGAAAACACACACACGCTGGTTCACATTCGCCCGGAACTGCCTCCCACTCCAGGGGGTGGGGCTTTTATGTAGCTGCCCTACGTCACCGCGCTGCGGGACGTAGGGCGGATATAACAGTTGGGAAGACAGGGAAGGCGCACTTGCAGTTGTGGAGTATTTTTTTTTAACCACTGGAAAAGGTCCTGGAGCCACATGTTGCGTGAAACACACAGGGGCTAATTTTCTCTTCAGATGAAAATTGGACGGAGGGGACAACCTCGGTTTGCACTATGGGGCGGAAATGTAAAGAGTAAAACATGGGCAAAATCCGCATTACGCTTTTCCAGTGCGTGCGTGGAAAAGTGTACATTTCTCCTGGGATAAGGATCGTGGGAGGCAATTACAAAGGATTAAGTAGAATCCACTTGCATTTTCCATGTGCAAAAGTCAATCGGATTCCATTGGTTTAACAGCAGCACGAGAACACATGCTGGCGTTAAACCATATGTTGATTTGAGGTGAAGCAGGGGCATATGGCGGGCATGGTTTGTCCATACGCCACCTCAAGAACAAAACTAAAATCCCACAATTCTTTAGAGAAGGTGCTCTAAGACACGTGTAACACATTTGAGCTAATCTTAAAACCTTAGTAGTATATGGGGCCCCCCTTTTTTCAATGTTAGAGGTGGGAACGCCCCCTTCCTTAGTCCCGCCTTCCCATCTATTTTATACCAAATGTATATTTCTTGATAAAAAGTGTTTTTGTAGTTTGATATGATGTTGAGATCATTTGATATAAAGTGAATATAAAGTTTATATAAAAATGTGGGCTGGGAGCGCGCGTGTTCACTGCTGCCTGTTGAAGATCGAAGTGAGTTGTCAGGAGATAGACTGCGTATGTTAGGGTTTTGTCGTGGTGATGTGCTGACGCGGGAGAGGGTTTGGCTTTGTATTTATTATTGATAAGCTCTTTAAAGTATTTGATATTCATTTTGGGGGGATTTTTATAATTTCATATTATTTGTATATAAAGTGGGCATATATTGATACCAGTTTTTATATAAATGTAATATAAAACTAGGCAGAGTGTCTGACTTCAGGATTTCATAACAGTTTTTCTATAGATGTAATATAAAAAGGAGGTTTTGTTTTTTAAGTCACGCCGTCATAATTTAAAAATGTAAAGGAGAGGCTTGAGCTATAAATAGGTCTGGAGGGTTTTGCCATTTTAAAGTGAATAAAAGCAGAATAAAAAATGTAAAAATGTGAATAAAAATGTTTTTATATTAGCATTGTCCAGATATGGAGCAGGCAGTATTGTGAAGGTGCCGGGGCATGCCCGGACATGAAACCATTGACAATATAAGCCGGTAAAGCAGAGCCTTGGGTTCTAAAAAAACAGATAAGTTAGATGGTCTGGGAATATATATTTTACTAACGTTATATTTGATAGAATGAAAATAAGACTTTAAATGAAAGGTGAAGTTCTAATTTCAGTGCTGCAAAACATAGGTCTGTGCTGTTACAAACAAAATGACATAATGCTGTGGCATTGGATTTTGCCATTTAAAAAAACAGTGTCCACAAAAAACACAGCTACAGGCTCACAGGCAGACATGTAATGCTTACCTTTGGATTCCACAAGGGGACCTGCGATGTGGATCTCTGCAGAGCTGCGTGGCGTGGAGTTGGACCGACTGATACCCCTTGGAACTCAACTTACTGTCGGGGATTCCCACCTAGGATAAGAGTGTCAGGGGTTAGGTTGACTACCAGTTCCCCGCAACCCGCCTCCTCTGGTAGACTCCTCTCACCTTTGTGTATATTCTGTGGAGCTCTCCTTGCTGCTATCAACTGAAGGGGCGCGTCATCTTGGCTATGTCTTTGTGACTCCATTTATTTCACTGGAGAGTATTGCGATTCCCAGTCCAGCTGTGGCTTAAGGTTGCTTCCTCTTCCTCCTTTCAGCTGCTCCTCCTCTCGCCCTTGCCCTTCCACTGAAGACAGTAAATGACAGTTAGGGTATGGAACCCCAGTGTTCAATGACTGTCTCTGAGTTTTTCCCACATGTGAGCAAAGCAGCAGAAAGAGTTAAAGTTTCAGATACGGCTTCCACTATGTGCGCTGCTGGAGAGCGCTTTCAGTTCTGATAAAGAAGTCTTCACTTCTCAAATGCTGTGGCACGCTGCAAATTAACGCCTTCTGGTTTCCTTATGCGTCTTTTGCGCCCCAAGGGTGTTGTAGGATGTTAACAAGCACATCCACGCTGTTCAGGAGTATGTTCCCTCGGCGGCACAGTGTGCTGCTATTTGTTCGTAGTCTTTCCCTCAGTAGCATATGCACCGGGGTTGCAACGCGAGGGCTTGCACTGTTTGTTTGCTTTTAATGTTTGTCTTTTGCCCGCTCGTGGTCGCAGGAATCCACTGACCTTGCTGTCTTTTTCCTTCTTTGCAGGTGCAGAGTCAGGACCGAACGGGATCGGAACATTGGCTACCCCGCTTTCACTCGGCTGCTACAGAGGACAGGCTGCTCGAGGAACTGCAACAAGTAAGTAGATCAGGTTTCACAGCACTGGAATCAGGTTTTCTCCACATAGCTGGAGCTGGTGATACGTGTTAAGCTGCAGCAGGCAGATCAACACAAAGCAAGGCCGCACACATGGGTTTGGCCATTTAGAGAGGCCCACCCATGCGAACTAGCCTGCAACTCCTATGATTACAGGATAGCTCAGCTGTCAGCGTTATTGGTGGAACAGGGTATGCCTTCTCTGGGGGCCATCTTGGAGGTCCCTTTGTCTGTACTGGCCATAGTGAGGTGAATTCCATTTGCGCCACACAGAAGTCCAGTCTGTCTTGCTCATCCTATTGCTTGTAAGGCACCTATGAGTCCTAATGGGATTGCGTGCATGCGTGTCTGTAGGGGCCGCCCTGATGATCATGACAGACATGAAACCATTGAAAATATAGGCTGACAAAGCAGAGCTATGGGTTTAAAAACAGTTAAGTTGCCCAGCCTGAGAATAGATATTTTATTAACATTAAAACATGTTCGAATAAAAACAAAGTTTGGTAAAAAAAAAAAGATAATTTTAAAGGCCGCTTTTCAGGTCTGAGACAAAAAAGTTGAAAGCTATTATTTACACACACATATACACACATATACACACACACACACACACACACACGCACACACACACACACACACGACAGGCCCATGTGGTCTGACTCAGTACAGTTCTGTTTTCAGGCAGCCATCGGGATGATGTTAGGCTGCAACGATGACTTGCAAAAACATGGGCAGAGCTGGGTACGCACGCTATGTTATCTCAGAGTGTCAATGTGTTGTATAGAAAATGTTTCTACAGAATTAGCGTGACCATTGAATTGCAGGGCTGAGTCATACTGTATGTGCAGAATATGTCAATGTTTAGACTGTTGATAATGGGACACAGAGGGTTTGGGGCCAATTGAAGCCACTTAAAAAGCAAACTTTGGAAGCCAGCCAGAAATATCGGTTTGAAGCCATAGAGGATTGCCTGGTGTTCTGGAGCATTGCAATTCTGCCATCTACAGGCCCTTTTCTAGTAGAGGAGAAAAAGAACATTAAGGTAAGCTGGATTGCACATTCCAAATGAGGGGTAAAATTTTATATGCGTGTCTGATGTGTTTCTATTTAGAGGGTGAGAGCAGCTGGGGAAGATTTAGTATTTCTTGCAAACTTGTTTTTTTTTTATTTTTCTGCAGTCTTGCACGGCTCTTTTAAGGCATTTAGAAATAAACTGCTGTTTTATCTTACCTGGCAGGGTGTTTAAAAATCTGAAATATTTATACGCTCTTTAAATCTAGAGAACAGTATTTATTAGCACTGAGAAGGTGTTTCAAGGGGCTGATATGTATTTTTGACTTTGGCAAGCAATCTAGGATAATGTGTAAACATGTTTGTAAGTGTTTATAGCTCAGTTATTTAATAGTCTGGCATCTAAATATTAAACCCTCAATACTTAGTGTAAATGTGAAATTGCATATTCTGGACAGGTACACACTTAAGCCCTTTGGGGGCTGGCGTGCAAATAAAATATGGAAGCATTGTGAGGCCAACAAGCTGCAGGGACATGCAAGGATGAAATTGATTTCATTGCTAAAGAGCACACATGATATGACAAAAGGTGTAGCCTTTATTTTTTTTATAAGGTATGAAATTGTTGATTTTTAAACATTGCACAAGTATTATATGAGGAATATTCACATTCTGACTGTGGAATGGGGCTGGTGAGAAGCAAGGCTTAATTTATACTCTTGTTTTTGTTTGCTGTGGTGTTATGCCAAGCTTATCAAATTTGTTTGCAGATAGTATGCTCGGAAAAAGACTTTCTGCAGGCTGTCACAGGGAGGGACGGCATTCTATGTGTAAATGAAAAATCATTATTTAAGCTTTTTTTAATGCTGAGGCCTGACTGTACACACTGCACTTTTGGGCCTACGGGAGTATATGTGCAAACAAGGCATTGGCAGTGTGCTTTCTTAATTGTGTGGCACAAACGTACAATATGTTTTTAAATTTTAGAAGAAAAAAAGACATTGACAAAGCTAATAGCCGTGTCCTTTATATAGGCATAGTGAAGCAGAAATTGAGAATTTTAGATCCATGACTTTATTTTTATAACACAATTTGTGTTTTTGAAGAATAGTCTGCTGCACAGGAGTGACCTGAATTTGAATAAAGGGTGTGCAAAAAATATATTTTATGCAAGCTCTACAAGTTTTGAGGAGGGCTCTGCTTACAGTCAGAATTCTAGGCTGAGGTATTAATTACATTACATTAATTTAGACTTTGGGCCTGGTTGGAGAGCACAATTTATAAATTGTGCCATAGCTGCTTTATTGGCCCTGTTAGCTGATGTTTTGTTTGAAATACATTATATTAATTTAAGCTGGGGGCTCTTTAAATTAATTCATGTGCAGTGTGCTTTTTTTAAATTGTAATTTAAAATATCATTTGCAACCTTTATTGTGTTTTATAGAACAATGAGGGTTCTGCCAATGTGTTACAGGTCAGATTGGTGGTTTACATTTTTAAGGCTGCCAAGAATCAGTGCGTTATATTTAGGCTCAAGGAGTGATTGGTTATTATAAGGGTTTAAGATGTTGAATATTGAGATACGCTGAATATTATAATGTGTAAAATGTTTTATACCGATTGTATATTTGTATTATTTTTATAGAAATGTCTCTCAACAATTGGATGTTGCAGGCTGCTTCTGGAAAAACAACCTGCAGAGGTGGATGTTTTGAGGGCCCAAGAATAGCGATTGGGGGACCGACAAACCATCATGAGCTCTGGTTGTTCCAACACTGTGTGTGGCATGTGAACCCTTGCAAATGGCAGACGCTGATGCCGTGGATCTAGGATGTAGTGTGAATTTTGCAATTTCACATACGTCAAGGCATGGGTAAATGGATCTAAAAATACCCATGGATGTGTTGTATGAGTTCACACAATCATCAAGGATGGATCTGCGTAGCACAGATTTATGCAGTGTGCCATTCGCTGGTTCTCAGGGGACTTCAAGCCACAAATGTCTGGGGTTGCCACGGCCAATGGAGAATGACTTTTGGGCTAGTTTAAGGAGCCCCAGCAATAAGTTTAATGGCAATGACTCGAGAAAAAAAAACGGGTTTTTGGATGCCACCACTAACCACAAGCACAAGGTATAGCGGTGTTGGTGGCCCCCATTGTTTCGTCTTGTGAGAAAACAGAAGGTGTCTCACCCACTAGTCTCTGGAGATCTGCCATCCAGGTGGCAAGGACATGGCCATCGCCTTTCCATCTAGTTCCTCGGGCGGACCTGTGAGGGAGGATCACCTGGGTGAGGGGTCTTCGGGGAGTGGGAGTGGGAGTGGGAAACTGGATGGTGAGACGCAGTATTCCCTTCCCTATAACACCTTACCCACCCTCCTACCGAGTAGGATATTTAGGAACTGTACCCCCACCTTTACAACATGAACACTTTCTCATGGACAGCCCGCTATTAGAGAAAACAGACTAACACCCGAGCCGTATACCTGACATGTCCCAATACAATGGTCAGGCAAGGTTAGGCAATTACTGACCATCACACACACCAGACTTCCATTAAGCTTCCCCACACAGATAAAAGGCAGAGCATGAGAGCACACTCTGAGTGAGGCAAAACACATGAGGAAACATCAGTTCCAAGATGGCAGTTTAACGAGAGAAGAAAGACGGTAAAACAGAAGGGGATCGCAAGGAAGGAAGTTACCTTGACTTTTTCAACAAGGAACCGTTGCTTAAGGGGTAAAACCAGGAAAACAGGCTGAAGAATCATGCATTGTGTGTCAGAGCTACCCAGGGCACACCCGCGTCAATAATCAAGGTGGGGAGAATCACCAGCCGCTGCAGTACTGTCCTTGGCTCCAAGAACAAAGCAGCGTCAGTGAAATCAACACAGCCGGTGAGTTGGGGAGGCCGATACAAGACCGGACTGTGTTGAATCCAAGGTTGCACGCGATAAACATTGTATGGCGAGCGTTGGAATGAACATTGTTTGAAATATGTGGGATAAAAGACGCAAGTAAAGTTGAACTGCTGATGAGTGATTGAACTTTGAAACCAAGATACAATACTTTTAACAGAGTGGTCCAGCACCGCGTCTGTGCTCAATTGAAGGTCTCTGTAAGGTATTCAGCTGAAAAGTGAAAGAGTTGTAGAGAATTGTGAATCGAAGTGGTCCTGCGACAAGTCAAACTAAATCCCATGCACAGTCGAAAGTCTTCGATGATGGGGAAGAGAAGCCAACGGCTTGAATATCCTGACATATCATTTCTTGAACACTTTTCTTTTGCGTAACATTGTTTCCCACACTATTTGTATTTAAAAGTAAGGATTGGCAATAGGCTTATTATTATAGCCCTTTTATTTTGACAAGACACCACTAGGACTGTGTTACTATTTGATGGTCGTAGCTCGCTTCCATCTTTAGATTTAGGCATTTTTACAACCCAATTGACGTTCAATAAAAACGAGTGAATTGTGATCACTTGTGTCTGTCTTACTGTTTGATGCCATGCCTTCCTTACAGTAGTTGCAATTGAAGGCACTGGGGACAGAGGGTTTGGGGGTCTAAAGACACACAGCATGAATCCATGACCACACCACCTCCGCCGCACCCGAGGACAACTGTCACCTCTGGAGCAACTTGTCAAGGTGCCACTACCAACAACCACCAGTACTAATACAGCTAGTGCCAGTGGAGACTTATCTGCCAATAGTTCCAGCAATGCCAGAGTCACTGTACCACATGCCATTCCCTGGGTTGACCAACATCCTTAGGGAGCAGGGCTGCAGACATCACCTGGCACCCCATATGATCCTGGAATATTACATCGTCCATTAGGGGATACTGTCCAAAGCATTGCAGTTCTCCTGCACTCACAAACCACAAGGTTGGAATGTTGTGACCAAGGCAATGGCCGAAGGCAATGGAGGAACTGGGCCACAAGCATGTGACCAGGAAGGAAGATACAGCTGTCTGGATCAACTGCCCTGAAGTGAAGATGGGTCAAAGCAACTGGCAGTGGTGGTTGCCACCCAGAGCTGCAGAACACTCAAGTCCATTGAAGAAATGGAGGGGGCATTCCAGGCAGAATACCTTACATTGCAACAAGTGACACTTGCACTCAAAGGAATATCCTTGGGGTAGCCTAGTGACTCACATTGTATCAACTGCCCATCCATTTCCCACATTGCCCTTGTCATCTTTTTGAGCAGGCTGAGGAGATGTTCTTCTACGGCAGCAGGGCTGGTATGGCCCAGTTCCACTGGCTGTGCAGAACAGTCACAGCAGACATTTCCCTTGAGGGTGTGGTAGCAGTGTCCTGTGGGGATTTAGGAGGAGGATGGAGGGGTGGTTTTGGATTTGTTTATTCATATTTTTGGGGTTTTGTAATACTTAACTGGTATATGGAATCTTTAGGAGGGGAGCCGGGTGTGGTTGGTCTTATAGGAGATGGTGTGTACTGTTTGCCTAAGGATGGTTTGTTTGGTGGAATTTGGAAGGGCGATGTGCATGTTGTGGATCAGGGAGGGTGAGGTTTTACACTAAAGTTTTTTAAATAAAAATGTTAAATGTATTATCAGGAGCCATGTTTAAATGATGAAGACGTTGTTCAATATACACTCTACGTCGAAACCGGTTGAGCTTACTCCCTAGGGTTGCGATCTACACAACATTCTTCCGGTTAGATCCACCCTTGCGATAGATTGTTTTTTAATTGTGTCTATTGTTGTATGTGTGTCAAAAATTTTTTCAAATACTAAAATAACCAGATGGGACGTGAGGAATGTGTATCCCACCTCCTACTGTTAATTATATTTTGTCATGCTTTTTAGCTATTGTTGTTTGGTTGAATGTTACTGGGTGTGATGTATGGTTTGAATGCTGCACTATGAATGGTTGTGATGATGGACTCATTTTAGCTAGTTTTTATGTATCCCCATGTTGCCGTGTTATGTGATATAATGATGCTATATAAAGTAATGTCATTGACTGACTGATTTTATTTTTTACAAATATTTTGTATCATGGTGAATACAATTTTATACACTTTTGTGATGAATACAGTTTTGCTCTCTGGACATTCCTTCAGATTTGCCATTTATAATAATATTCTGGTCCAGTGTGCAGAGTCCTCCTGCTTCTTTCTGTTTTTGTAGTGTGTTGTTGCTACGAACATGTGCCTAGCAGCCAGCATGGTATTTGTCTGAATGACTCTGTGAACCTTTTGTTTTGCAGGTTGATCTAGGGAATCTGACACAGCAGTGCATGATGCACAAGGTGGCATCACAGCTCATCTGTTTATGGTAGGTGTGTGGTTGCTTCCAGTTCCTACAGAACTACTATTTCGCAAAGGAGAACAGTGGCCTGGGGTGTGTTGGAGCATCCCAGTGCACCCAACACATTGGGGAAGCCAGCCATGGCAAAAAACCTGGCTTTGGTGGTGTTGATGCCAGCTTGTGGGGGCGGGGGAGGTGAAAGTATTGTGGCGGATCAGAAAGAAGACACAGACATTGTGATGACATTTCTGCTGGTTATTTATTAAATAATAAGTATAAGGCCTATATATCTCCCTCTATTGCTATGTGGGTGTTCCCAGTTTATGTAATTAACTAAGTTGCTCGCCAGTTATAAGAAAGTCTCAAATGAATCCATCTTCTGTCCAAAACTAGTTCCAACTGACCCTACCACTATTCTAAACAACTTAAACAAGGTCAGGAGAATGTCTCCTTCCTCCTGATTGTATTATGGCAATGTCTCTTCTTTTCTTCATGATTCCTTTGTAATAGGTTATTCTTAAATAGTCTCTTGTCACAGCCTTTATCAGTTCTTGCCACTCTTTCACAATGTTTTTGGGTCTTTCTTCCCCTTTCGGGAAAGTAATCCAGTACTCCCTTTTTTGTCTCTTAATTCACCTCCGATTCAGGTTGCTATATCCTTTTGAGTTCAGTACCATATATTTATTATTTATTTACTGTGCATTTGAAAGCCGCTTATACATCAAGCAAATAGAGTTTCAAAGCGCCTGTAGGGCAACAGGGAGGGAACAATGGAAAAGAAAATCAAATGTAACAATGAAGAAAGAGATGGACCCACTACTTCTCAGCTGTGAAATGCCTTCTTGGGTCTTAGGGTTCCTCCTCTCTTCGGGTGGTTTACTCTGTGCATCTTTTCCCTTAAGTGGTTCACTTGACTTTTCCTCCCATTCACAGAGCTCTCGGATATTCTCCACTCTTTACTTCCTGACTCATGGCCTATTTACCACTCTTCTCAGGGTAGTTGAACCCCGGTGGTAGAGATCTTTTTTTCCAAATTAATACAGTTCCACTTTATCGACTTTAAACTCAATGTGTCATCAATTCTACTAGGACAAGTTTCTCCTGCTTCATAACAATTCACCAACACCCTCCCGGTTCTCCCGTTACCTTTGATTCTGCAGGGGAACGTCACCAGAGCCTGTACTGGCTTGGATTCTCTTAGATGGGTCTACTGCTCTGTCTTCTCGACTTTGCCGGCATCCTGCTCTTGGTCCTCTCTCTCCCCGGGATCAAGTATGGCTGTGGGTAAGCCAATGTCTCTGTTTTCTTGTGGTTTCAGTGCTGTTGAACCGGCACTCTGCCCACCATGAAAGGGTCATGGTCATGCCACCACCGGAATTTGGATTCCTGTCTCCTTGACATCTCACTGCGTGTAAATGTTGGGCCTCCAGAGTTTCGTTCCTACGTTCAGGCAACTTCAGAAAGTCACGGGCGCCGTGGTTCTCCTTCCTCACCTTCACTTCTCAGTGGTCTGATGCCGTAAGTGGGCTTCCCCCTGCTTAGACTCTGATCTTTCATGGACTTAGCCTCTCCTCTGTGTGTGATGCTCCCTCTTCAGTCTACCCATCACAGTTTTATGGAGGTCTCTCATTAAAGAGACAGATTATCTTTCTTGTTCGGAAATGTTTATTTCAGTTTTGTCTGGAGCTCAGGGAGGCAATGCCAGGCAGGGCCCACTTATAACCAAAGAGGAACCCACAACTTTAGCAATTTCGACTCTGGGTCGGGAAGGCCCTCTCCACCTTCCTGCCAACAGATCACTAGACGGCCACAGAGAGAGGCCACCAGCTTGCGCATAACCAGGCGAATGAACCACAGAAGAGAACAATCCAGCAGCCAGCAAGGCTGGCAAAGACATGGTCTATAACATGATGGCCAGCTTCGAATCAACGCACACAATCTGGTGTTCCTCTCTCTGGCGTTTCGGTTTCCAGAAGTGTATGGTATGCCGAGATGGCACGAAGAAGGTGTGTGTTTTCAGTGGCGCAGCCACTATATTGGCACTTTGCCAACAGGCAGCACATTTAGGACCTCCTTATTGATCGACCAATTGCATATTTACGATCTACGAATTATGCTAATGTCTATGGGATTTTCAATGTGCCTGTCATCCAACGAAAACAAGATGTCCAAAATGCATGTAAAACATTTAAATATGTGGTAGGCACGGGCGGGCTTTATTGACACACGCTTCACTTGTAGCAGGCCATGGCGGACAAATAGTGCAATAAATGCACATGGTAACTCCGTATCAGATCCCTATTAAGGATAACTGACAGGGACCTTACAATCCCTTTAGACGGAAGTGTTATGCATTTGCTTCCCTGCTACAAATGCGGCATGAATAGGCAAATATGTCTGCCATGGGTCTGCGCCAAGTGGGCTGTATTTTTCAACAGTCTCTCTCCTCTATTTCAGTGAAAATGGTCGCCGTTTGCACTGCACCATGTTTTAAAACTCTGTGGTTTGATGGGGACGCATTGTTGTGACCAAGCGGCGCGGCAAGCCACGAAACGTGTTAACGTTCCCAACGCACACTGACACTTTGGGAGAGCCAAATTTTCGATGGCTTTTAAATTTTTGTGCCACTTAAGGCATCAATAAAGACTGTTATTTTACTTCAATTTTGGTGTCCGGACTTTGCTAATTTCGGTGATGTGAAGAGTGCTACTCACCCTGCCTGATGTCATCAGTGCTTTGAAGAGATATATATATATATATATATATTTGACAGAAAAGGGGTGAGGGGCGCACTCTGGTTCCCAGCTAGGTGTACCTTTCCACAGTCCAGTAGATCTTCTCCTCCTAGCGCTTTCTTGCCTCTTGCAATCATCAGGGAGGCAGTCTGTTCAGGTGTTAATGGTTGATACCAATGATGGCCTCAGGGAATTCTGGTTGCTGTAGTTAATTCAAGTAGCCAGGAACCAACTCACCCTCCAATTACACAGTGTAAATCCCCAATTGGGGGGAGGGGGGAAAACCAACAGTGTGGCTCTCCTTAGTAGGGGCATGTGTCACCCCAGTGCCGCCACCTCTGGAGCCCGGGACTCCCAAAAACATTTGACATAAAGGGGGTGAGGGGTGCACTCTGGTTCCCATCTAGGTGCACCTTTCCACAGTCCAGTAGATCTCCTCCTAGCACTTTCTTGCCTCTTGCAATCATCAGGGAGGCAGTGTGTTCGGGTGTTAATGGTTGATACCAATGATGGCCTCAGGGAATTCTGGTTGGTGTAGTTAATTCAAGTAGCCAGGAACCAACTCACCCTCCAATTACACAGTGTAAATCCCCAATTGGGGGGAGGGAGGAAAACCAACAGTGTGGCTCTCCTTAGTAGGGGCATGTGTCACCCCGGTGCTACTACCTCTGAAGCCCGGGACTCCCAAAAACATTTGACAGAAAGGGGGTGAGGGACGCACTCTGGTTCTCAGCTAGGTGTACCTTTCCACAGTCAAGTAGATGATCTCCTCCTAGCGCTTTCTTGCCTCTTGCAATCATCAGGGAGGCAGTCTGTTCAGGTGTTAATGGTTGATACCAATGATGGCCTCAGGGAATTCTGGTTGAATTCTGGTTGCTGTAGTTAATTCAAGTAGGCACCTGAACAGACTGCCTCCCTGATGATTGCAAGAGGCAAGAAAGTGCTAGGACGAGTGGGAATGTAATATCTCTCCCCTGGACATCATTATTCTAATTGAGTGTCTTAATGGATCTCGCGCCGCTGGTCCTGACGGCATATGCAATGGCCTGCTTAAATCCTCAGCCGAGTTATGGGCTACTGCCGTATATGCCTTATTCAAAGACATTGGTAAAACAAGCAATCTTCGTGCTACCTAGCGAGAAAGCCATATTGTCACGATCCATAAAAAAAGGCCCATGTAACAACCCGCCCAACTATCACATGCTTGCGATGCTTGATGTCCCAGCAAAGGTCTTTGCCCGAGTTATCCTTGCTGAATTGAATGCTTGGATTGACAGCAATAATATTTTGAGCCCTCACCAAACTGGCATTCGTCTGAAGTCCTCTAATAGCCATAACATTTTAACATTGATATCCGCTGTAGAGTAATCCAGGGTCAGACGTGAGACAGGTGTGCATTCATTGACTTTAGCGCTGCTTTAGACTCTATTATGAGAAATCGCCTGTGGTCAAAATTAATAAAACTGAAGATCCCTGCATGTCTCTTAAGGATGTTAATGTTACTTCATATTGATACTATAGTTCGGATCCGACTAGATGGAAGAGGCAAACTGTCAAGATCGATGCGCTCTAACAGAGGAGTTAAACAAGGATGCATCTAAGCTGCAACCTTGTTTAACCTTTACTTATCTGATCTGCACAAAGAATTTGAGAATATCCCCCACTGGCCTGTTAAAGTCAGCAGTGAATGTATTTGTTGGCTTGCCTACGTGGATGATTTGATTTTACTTGATCTCTCGCCCAAGAGCCTTCAAGCTATGATTACTGAATTAGGAACCCATGATGCCTGTAATGGCCTAAGTGTGAACATCTCCAAGAGTAAGACAATGACCTTTCTTCCTATGCACTCCTTTAGAAAGAGTATCCCACTATAAGATTCTTGGTTTAACCACTGATTCTTTGCTGAAATGGAATGAACATTGGCTAGAAACAAAAGCGAAATGTATGAGTATGGCTAATGTTTTAAGCAATTTTATCAGAAGAAACGCAGGAATATCTGTGCAGACCGTCCTCTTGTTATATACTGCCAAAATTGTGCCAGTTCTAGCTTATCAAATCGACATATGGGGGCATACCTATGGAGCAAAATTAATTAAGTTTGAGGCCAAACTATTACGCAACTTATTACTTTCGAGTTCCTTTACTTGGAATGTGGCCTAACAGGAATAGCATCCACTGTAATTCAAAGAACGTTTATGAATTGGGTCAAATTGATTAGGCTAGAAAATGGCACTTGCATAGTTAATTATATCCAGTAATTTCTTAAACTGGATAACCATAAGAACGTGGGCACAATTGGCAACATTATTAAAGTCTATGACAGTTGGTGGACTGATATTGATCACCCACTAAATACATCTCCGTTCCATCAATCAAATTTATGTTAAAACGAAAGCTAAACTCTTTCTTCCGTGAGTGTCGAATGGTACGACTCGCCTCTAATAGAAACAAGGGCTGTTTCATTAATTACATCAATGAGCGACAGCATATACCTGCTTATTTGTCTGCATACCCCAATAGTGGAATTTTGCGTCAATATCTTCTTTTGAAATGTAATACCTGTGAAACATAGGAGCGAAGGGTAGACAAATGGGCATTTCTCATGACAATCGATGAACAAGTTACTTCTTACCTTGTAACGTTCTTTCGATGGGATGTTCCTTCGACGTATTCCTTATCTTGATAGATTACCTCCCAGCTTGCTGGCCTCGGAAATTTTTTCAGTAGAGGGCGCTGCACGTCGACGTCCCTTGAGCTGGTGTTCCTCGACAGCCACCGTTTTGGCGCTGACGTCACCGTGCATACAGACTCGCGCAGCGTCCGTTGCTCAGTTCCGTTTTGAAGCTTGAAAATTTAGCTGTGCATGAAATGGTTATTGACCTTGAAGGAGCGTAAACTGCAACTACATGGGAAGTTTTACTGCAGGGATGGATGGGAGGGGCGATAAGGAGTACGTCGGAGGAACATCCCATTGAAAGAACGTTACAAGGTAAGAAGTAACTTGTTCTTCGAAGGGATTGTGTCCTCTGACGTATTCCTTATCTTGATAGACTCCCATAGCAGTGGTGTACAAACTGAGGTGGGAGTAAAATTGGAATATTTCCCTTCAAGAATGTACAGAATGTAACACAGCTTTGCCAAATCTTGTCTCCTGGCTAGAGGAGAAATCCAGATTGTAGAATGTTGTAAAGGCATGTGCGGACGACCATGTGGCAGCTGCACATATGTCCTGAATCGGTACACCTCTTTGGAGGGCCGAAGAGGCTGCGATACCCCGGGTTGAATGAGCCCTAAAATGTTGAGGGGGCTGTTTCACTGCCAATTCGTAACATTCTAGAATGGCTAATATAATCCATCTTGAAATGGTCTGTTTTGTGATAGGCAGTCCTAATTTGTGTCCTGCATAACCTATAAACAGCTGGTCTGCTTGCCTTATCCTAGCGAGTCTGCTGATATAAAAGGTCAAGGCACGCTTTGGATCCAGCCTGTGTAGCCTCTCTTCCTCTTTCCCGGATGGGGAGGAGGATAGAATGAAGGTAAGGTTATCTTCTGAGTGATGTGTAATTCAGAGACCACCTTTGGGAGGAAATTAGGCTTCACCTGTAAGACAACCTTGTCTTTGTGAAAAATAGTATGAGGAGGTTTGCAAGATAGAGCTTGTAATTCGCTCACTCTTCTGGCAGATGTTAAAGCCACTAGTAGGACAGTTTTAAGGGTGAGAAATCTTAATGAACAAGAATGGAGTGGTTCAAAAGGAGTACCCATTAGGAAGTATAAGACTAGATTTAAATCCCATAAGGGAACTTGGAAAGGCTTTGGGGGATAAACATTAGTTAATCCCTTCAGGAATTGAATCACCAGGGGTAGTTTGAAATATGATGGCTCCTCCGCAGTGCGCTTGAAGATTGACAACGCTGCGAGGTAGCCTCTGATCATACCAACTTGGAGACCTGAATTCGCCAAATAGAGTAAAAAAGATAACACCATTGGTGTACCGCATGAAAAGGGATCGATGTTCCCTTCTCTACACCAGCGGCAAAATCTGTTCCAATGGCAGCGGTATAAAGTCTTTGTTGCTGGCCTCCTAGCCGAAAGCAACACCTCCATGACGTCATCTGGAAGGTCCCAATCCTTCTATCTCAACCTTTCAGAAACCAAGCGTGAAGGTTGAGCGTTCTGATGTCTGGATGGAGAACCTGACCTCCCTTCTGCGAGAGAAGGTCCTCTCTTTGTGGAAGACGAATCAGAGGACAGATGGACATGTCCAGAAGGTGCGGGTACCACGTTCTCCTGGCCCAATCCGGGGCAATTAGGATCATGGATTTCTGGAATCTTCTCAACCTCCTGATCATTTGAGGAATGACAGGGAGTGGAGGAAATGCGTACAGAAGTGGAAACTTCCAGTCCACTACGAACGCGTCCCCTATAGCTCCTCTCGGGGGAAATTCCCTTGAACAAAACTGATTGCCACCAGCATCAACAGGAAGTGCAAACAGATCCACTTGAGGGATTCCCCAAAGGGTGAAGATCTCCTGAAGGACTTCCTGAGCTAGCTCCCACTCGTGGGAGACTGCCCTGCCTAATCAGAGCGTCCGCTGTCAAGTTCTTCTCTCCGGCTAGGTGAAGTGCCGATAGAGAGATTCCTTCCTGAATTGCCCAAAACCAAAGCTGCATTGCCTCTCTGCACAGTGGCAGTAAACCCTACGCCTCTTCTTTTGTTGAGGTAATGCATGACCACTGTATTGTCCGTCATTATCAGGACATTCTTTCCCTGTACTGATGGCAGAAAAGCTTTCATTGCTAGTCTGATTGCTCTCAGCTCCAATAGGTTGATGTGTAGTCTGGACTCCGATGGAGACCAACGACCGCTGATGGTCAAGTAGTTGGTATGGGCTCCCCACCCCGTGAGTAAGGCATCCGTGACTACTGTTATCTCCGGCCATGGTTGCCAAAACTGTTCCCCTTATAAGATGTTCTCCCGACAGGCCCACCACTGAAGGTCTCGAGCTATTCTGTCTGGGATTTGAAGGAGATCTGACATTCTCCCTGAGAACTGCGACCATTGGGTTCTTAGAGCCCACTGGAGGGATCTCATTCTCAGGCGAGCCTCTGGCACAAGGAAGATGCAGGATGCCATGAGGCCGAGCAACCTCAAAAAGTCGAAGGCTGGTAGACGTTGGGCATTTTGAAACTTGGTGACCATATGTAGAATATCTTGAGCCCTCACCTCTGGTGGCGAGGCTTTTCCCAGGGAAGTGTCCAGGACTGCTCCAATGAACTGGAGTCTCTGTGACGGTATCATCTGTGACTTCTTTAAATTGAGGGAGAAGCCCAGTTCGTGAAGGAAGTGGCAGACATGATCTAGTTGGATCTGAGCTTGTTCGAGGATACTGCTCTGATCAACCAATCGTCCAGGTAAGGGTAGACTTGGATCCCTTCCCTCCTTAGACTTGCAGCCACTACCGACATTAGCTTGGTGAAGACCCTCGAGGCGAAGGTCAGCCCAAATGGCAGAACTCGAAATTGATAGTGAGAGTTGCTAATTGCGAGCCTCAGGTATTTCCTGTGTTTGAGATGGATTGGCACATGGAAATAAGCATCCTAAAGATCTAGAGACACAAACCAGTCCTGAAGCTGGAGGGCCTGAAGGATCTGAGAAAGTTACCATCTTGAACTTGTCTTTCCTGAGTAATTTGGTCAATTCTCGCAAGTCCAAGATGGGTCTCATTCTTCCGTCCTCCTTCGGTACCAGGAAGTAGGGTGGGGTTAGGGGGGGTGAGGGAGGGTGGGGGGGGTACCAACCCTTGTTCCTCTCCACTACAGGTACCGGTTCTATGGCACCTTCCTCTAGCAGGTCTAGAATCTCCTGCAGAAAGAGCGGATCTGGAAACTTCAAAGAGTTATTCCCCAGTGGATGACTCTGAGGGGTGTGTGTAGGAAGGCTGGCAGTAACCTTGTGCAATTGTCTCCAATGCCCAAGCATCTGATGCAATAGCCTGCCATTCCGCCAGATGTTGAGTTAACCTGCCTCCTACTGGTGTCTTGTGGGGAGAGACCTCAGAGGGGTTGAGGTGGCTGACGCAGATGCCAAGGGTAAAGAGGCACCTGCCGTTGCGGCTTTTGTACCTTTAACCCGTCCACCACGGGTAAACCGTTTTTGGCCCCTTTGAGCTGGCTGTCCTCTGCCTTTTCCGAATGTGGAGTAAAAGCGAAAGGACCTACCCCTCCATGAGGTTTCTGAGGGGCGATTCGGGGTCTGACGGATTGCAGCTCCAAGAGATTTCGCTGCTGCCTTAGATGTCTAACTTCTCCAGGCTGTCATCAGCTTTTTTACAAAACAAAGACGTGCCGTCAAAGGGCATATTCAAAAGTCTGGCCTGTACATCTGGGGCAAATCCAGACTTTCGCCACTAGGCATATCTGCGGATTGTGGTACTAACCGCCATGGCCCTGCTGATACTGTCAGCAGAATCAATGCCAGTTTCAAGGGACTCGCACATTGCATCTTTCCCATCCTTAATGATGTTTAAAAATGCTTCCCTTTCCTCTCCTTCCGGGAGACAGTCAGCCGCAGATGAAGCACACTCCCCAAAGTGTATGGCTGAATCTTGCAAGCGTGCAAGTGGCGTTAATAGATTTAAGCGCCATGCTACATGCCGAAAATACTTTTTTTGACATAGCGTCAAACCTTTTATCATCCCTGTCCTGTGGAATAGTAGGGTATGCAGATCTACTGTTCGATGAAGTTGCTGCTTGTATAACCAAACTCTCTGGAGTTGAATGCTTGCTTAAATATTCAGATGTCTGAGACAGATACTGTGTATTTGGCAGATAGTTTTTTGTTAACTGCCGGGATTACTTCCGGAGTTTCCCAATTAGCAGAAATGTTTCTATGTAGTGCAGAATGAAAGGGAACAACAGGATATTCCTGTGGACCCTTAACTAGGATGTCAGTAAGGTCATCCTGCTGAAAAGAAGGCGAAGGTGTAGACCACCGCATTAACTCTATTATTCTGGCCATCAGAACCCTATAAGGGGTCTCAGCATGTTCCCCAGGGTCTGGTCTAGCAAATTCTACTTCAGGAGAAGTATCTAAACCGCTTGCCTCATGTAAGGAGTCTTGAAGATCCTTTAATCTGTTCTCTTCTGAGATAAATTCCTCAGGAATGGGTGTTATGGTCCTTTGCAACCCAAAAGGTCTCATGATCAGAATCCTCCCCTTCCTCATATATAGAGGACAAAGCTCTAAAATAATCAGATCTAGGGTGTGGTTTAAAACCCATTTCTAGATCAGAGGTGGCCAAGCTTGTAGTCACAGGTTGAGAAAACGAAGTTGCCGACACAGAAGTCAAAGGCTTCGATGAAAATGAAAAAGGCGTTGAAAAAGTATGAAGGGGCCTCGAGGAACCCGAGAGGATCGGGATCCTACTCGGAATCATCGAGTTTATCAACGACATTCTGGAGGTCATGGTCGAAGCCCTCGGTACTTGTACTGGATGAGATGTGGTAATAGCAGTAGGTCTGTCCTTTATCGGCGTCGAAGACGGCGTCGACTCGACTGATTTGTGTGTCGACGGGCCCTTCGATAGAGGCGGCGATGATGCAGATTTATGAGTTGAAGGAACATTCGATGACGGCGTCGATGATGCGGTCTTACTGCCTTTGCTCAAGGGTTCATGACGCTCTCGGGCAGTTTCTTTCGCCGGGTGCAACAACTCGCAGCGTTTTGATTTTTCGGGTCTTTCACCCAGGGTATCACCTCTAGCCGTCTCCGAGGGGGTCGAGGCCACTTTCTCGAAGACGCTAAGCATTTTTTTACGGAATTCCTCCCACTTAGCTGGAGAGCTATGTTTCGTGGGGCAGGTGACCCTTTACGGGGAAGTGGAAGAAGATGAAGAGGGAGATCTACGACGCCTCTTTTTTGAGTGTTTAGATCTCGAAGACTGATGGGAACCGCTTCGAGACCTTGAACGGGAATATTTCCTGTGACGGCGAGGAGACGAATGTCTCGACTCTGCCGAGGAAACTTTCGAAGGAGTAGAAGTTTTAAGAGTCTTACCTCTTTCTAGCTTCCCCTTACGCTCCTTCAAGGCTTTCGCCGTCATGGACATGCAGTCCTCGCACTCTAAACAGTGATGCTCCGGCACCACAAACAGATCCTGTGAGGATCCGTCAACGACATTTTCTTTCCACAATCACAACACTTTTCGAAGCTGCACCGTGAGGTCGACGGTTCGGATGAGGAAACCATCGATAAAAGATGATATATTCGAGGAATAAATAGAAACTACTTGAAGAAAGTACTGAGCAACACGATTCTGAGGCCCACGAAGCGTGGAAAAACAGAACTGAGCAACGGACGCTGCACAGTGACGTCAGTGCCGAGACAGTGGCTGTCGAGGCACACCAGCTCGAGGGACGTCAATGCGCAGCGCCCTCTACTGAAAAAAGTTCTGAGGCCAGCAAGCTGGGAGGTAATCTATCAAGATAAGGAATACGTCAAAGTACACAATCCCTTCGAAATTGTCATTTATGTGGCATAGAAGTAATTCAAAGCATAAAATATATCTTGTTATTGTGTGAAGCCTTAGATCCACTTAGAAATAAGCTAATTTACAACAATCCATTGGATTGTAATGACCTGTCACAGCTATGGCAAATATTTATGGAAGGGAACGATGAAAATGTTATTCATTTCATGACAAAATTTTATTGGAAATGTACAATATTTTAAGCCCTTTTAGATCTGTTTTATTGACACTTTTATGATTCTTATATCTCCAGTATTCAAGATAGATTTGATCGACCTGTATTTCAAATTGTGACTGACATGGCATTCTATGTCTGCCTTATGCTAATGTTTTAGACGTTTTTTGCGTCTTTCTTTTTATGTATGTATTTTTACCATTTAAATGTTTTAAAATTTCAAATGGGCCTCATTATGAGTATGCCAGTCTGGTAACAGTGCCGGTAAGCTACCAGCACTGTTGTTACCGGACCGGCATACTCCAAGTTCAGCGAGCAAGTGCCTTTCCAACTGCCAGGTCTTTGACGGTTGCACCGGCACTGTTGAACACAGTGCCGGTGCATTCGTCCTCCCCATTCCCATTTAGAAATGGGGAGTAATTTTTTCTGGCGCCTGGCATTGGGGAATTACCGGGACAGCCGGGGCTGTAATGCCCCGGTCATTCCCCAAAGCCAGGCACCGGAAAAAACACGACTTCGGCGGCAGCCGTGCCATTGTTACCGGCACGGCTACAGCCAGAGTTGTAATGAGGCCCAATGTCTATATGTATGAAATGTTTTATGCTGTATATACACCGGCCTCACACCATATGTAATTATTAATAAAAAATAAAGGTAAAACACTACAAAAGAGATATTGGAACTGTGAAAGAAGATAGAGGATGTGGAGGATCTGGATGGGGTGGGATCCAGAATGCTGGAGAGGCCGCCCTAGATAAAATGTCTATGGCAACACAGGGAAATGGGGCTGGGCCCCCACACAGAGGGCTTTACCCACTTACCATTTGCCCAGACACAGGGTATACAAACCCAACATACGTGCCCACCCCAGTGACTGCCCCACCTCCCTACATACCAACACCAAGTGCTATCCCGCCCCAAGACAGTAAGGTTCAGAAGAAGCATTGGAGGCTATGCAGGTAGAATTGGCTCGACTGAGAGTGGCTCAGGAGACAAGAAGGGGAGTGGGTTGGATGAATGGAGGGCACAGGGCATTTTGTTTAGGTTAGATAGTACGGCCATAAAGGATGTGCACATTGAGGAGGGGGGTAACAATGGGCAAGCAGGGGCACATGGTATGGGACTGTAAGGTCAGACAGGGGTACAGAAAGAGAATTGAGGGAAGATGAATGGGACACCATGGATGAGTTTAAGGATGAAGGGAATGAGCAGACGCTCGAGATTACGCCATGGGTGGAAAGTTTGTGGGGACCACGGTTAAGGAACAGATTTGTTAGAATGGCAGTAGCAAGGAAAAAGGGAGGTGTTGGATGCAAAAGGGAAGGCACACAAGTACTCAGATGTCGTTGTTGCACAGAGGCATAAGTAGGATGGGCTATGTGCCCTGGCCACAAATGGATAACAATAATCTCATTAAGCTGCTCCTGCCCCTTACTTCCGGGGCCAGAAAATGGATCTATGCCTTAGAAAAACTGACAGTAGGGATTCCCTTAGCTGTGGAAATAGGAAAGGTTTGCTTGCTGCATTAGTGGGGGACCAAGCTGGATATGTGTGGGTAAAGGCAGGGTATACGGGGGTGAAGCTAGATGATGATGCACATGATGGCACACCTTCTAATAATCAGAACGCAGGTGTCGGACGCGCTGCAGTGAACGTACCCCAACATGCCAGAACTGCAGTCTATCATGCAGCATGTCATGGGTGACGATGAGGACCCTGCGCAATACATTAACATTCGGACAGTTCCTTTTTTTTTCGTCATTAAAAGAGGTTTACCCAAGGAAGTACAGAAAGTGCTAGACAAGATAGTGTGCATTGAAGCAAAAGGGTGGGCTGAGATTTAAACAATCATAATACATCATCGTAAGAGAATAAAAGTGAGAAAAGGAAATGGCCCAGGCTGAGGAAGCGAAACTAATACAGAAAAAATTAGCAAAAATAGCAATTGAAAGGGCAGCATCAGCGAATGCACAAATGGAGGTCACGGATCAGACCTTGGCACCCCCAGAGGTGAGGATAGTGGCAATTTGGCCAGGAGGAGAACAAGGACCCAGACTGGCAGCAAGGAGGCCAGCAATGCTGGAGGTGCAGTTTCAGAGGGGGCAGAGGGGGAATTCTGGGGTATGGGACCTCAGGGAAAAGGCATGGGACCCTCGCAATGTTGAGCTGCGGGAAGTGGGGACATTTTGCAAGGGAGTGTAGGAACAGGCACAGGACAGGATACAATCCATACAGCAACTATTGCCCAGCATCAACCACAAGTACAACTTCCAAGACCGACCTCTAGCTCCTCCTTTTCTTCCTCGCAAATCATGGGCAGTCCTATATCTCCTAATGTTTCCAATATTTCTTCTCGGCTACTCTCTGTCTCATCAGCGTACAGCGCTTTATAATATTCTGCAAACTCCTCATTGACACCCTCATGGGTGTCCACCACGCTACCATCGTCCCTCGTTAATGATCTAATCAGGGGCCTTGGCGCCTCACTCTTATATAGCCACGCCAACAACCGTCCTGTCTTATCCCCGCCAGCATGCTGTCTCTCGATGTACTTCTTATAATTAATATTACTAAGCCTTTCCCAGTGTTCCGCACATTTCTGTTGCAGCCCCAGTACTCGCTCCATGTCTTCGCATCCTCCTCTCAATATTCTCTCTAGTTCCTCTTCTGTCCGTCGTAGATCAGTTAGAACCCCACCCTGCAGGCCCTTTGATTTTGCTATTGCAACTCCCCGCATCACTACCTTAAAGGCTTCCCATAATGTACCCGCCGAGTCAACGCTGCCCGTATTATCCTCAAAGTAATTTGCGATCTCCTCCCTCATGTCCTCTCTAAAGACCGGATCCTTAAGCGCTTCAGCACGAAGATGCCACGTCGGGATCCTTGCCCTCGGGGGGCGGTACTGCCACCCCAGAACCAATGGCGAGTGATCGGAGAGGACCCTTGCCTTATATTCTACTTGGGCCACCTCCACCATCACATCTGCCGTGGCAAAGATATAATCCAGCCTCGTATGTAGCGGATGTGGGGCGGAATAATGAGAGTACTGCCTGACCTGGGGGTATCTAGTTCTCGCCACGTCGACCAGGTGAAAATCGTCTAACAATGTCTGCAATACTTTCGCTGCTGGGAAGGGCCTATCGACCCTGCCATCCGATCTATCTGCATTGGGATTAAGTACACAGTTGAAATCACCAACCCAGATCACTGCGCTACCCATACACATGCCGAGATTGGCACTCAGAGTCCTGAAGTAGGCCGCTGCATCTCGATTGGGGGCATATGTGTTTATAATGCTGATCTCTTTATTCTCCACCAATCCTCTCAACATGACCATCCTCCCATCCTTATCTGCCAGTTCTTGCAATGGTTGGAACGGCACATGCGGCGCCACCCAGATTAGCACTCCCCTAGCATACGCAGAGTATGTCGCACCCACCACCACCCCTTTCCATTTTTTAACAATCATCTCCATCTTCTCCCGCGTCAGGTGCGTTTCCTGCAGCAGCGCAATATCTATCCTCTGCCTCCTTAAATACAACATGACCTTGTTCCTTTTCAGGTAGCTGTTAAGTCCCCTGACATTCCACGTAATTATTTTGAGGTCCCCCATAGCTCCGTCCCGTCGTCCATTTCTACCTCCAGCAAATCCCCCCCTCCTACACGACACAGGTTCAACCATACCATCCTGCTGTGCAGGCTCATGTTTAGACTAAAACTCAAACTCCCCAAAACTATATACATATCAAACTTCCCTCCTCCCTCCCCTCCCTCCTCCTCTCCCTTCCCCAACAACCCCTTTCCCAACTCTTGCCCAGCTCCATCCCTGGATCTCAGGCACCCCCACATCTAGCCCTGACTAATAGACTCAGAGCTCAGTAGGGTGAAGTCGCCCTAATGGCCACTTAACTATTACTACTGAATGGGGGTATTATGACTCGCTCCACTGTGCTCCCTAAGATGCACCAGTTTCAGTACGCACAACACATCATCTAACCAAATCCGGTTTCAGCCACTAACAGGTCATATCAAGGACTATAGTCGAGTCCCATAGTCTCAAACCGCTCCCTCTCCCAGCGTTCTCAGTGCTCATTACTTATCTCTTCCGTCTCCTTCTTCCGTCTGGATACCGGGTTCCTGGGGGGAACCCTGCATGTCGAGCCAACCCATGGCATCTTCTGGAGTATCAAAGAACAGAGTCTTGTTCCTGTGAAAAACTTTCAATTTTGCTGTGTAAAGTAACACGTATTTATAGCCGGCTTCCCTCAATCTTCTTTTGACCGCCCCGAAGTTCATCCGGCTTCGCTGCACCATCAGGGTATAGTCTGGGTAGGCCGTGATGCTTGCCTCCCCCCGCTTAATTGTTCCACCTTTACGGAAGTGTTCCAATATCCTCTTGCGGTCTCGGTAATTAAGGATCTTAGCGATAACTGGCCTAGGCGGATTGCCCGGCGGCGGCCTCCTCGTTAGAGTCCTATGCGCCCGTTCCACAGCGAATCCCTGAGACAGGGCTCCTCCAGGTATCTCCTGCAGCAACATGTTTTCCACAAACTCCGTGGGGTCATGGCCCTCCGTCCCCTCAGGCAGCCCTACGATGCGGATGTTGTTCCTTCGGGCGCGTCCCTCCGCTTCCTCCACCCTACTCTCCAAATTGTCCACTCTCTGTACCAGGATGTGCAATTCCGACTTGTGTGAGGCACAGTCCGCTGTGTTCGAGCTCGCCTCTTTCTCTAGGTTCTCTGTGCGCTCCGCCAGTGCCCTCACGTCTTGTCGGAGTAGATTCACTTCTTCCTGTACTTCCCCGACCTTATGGTCCAACGCAGTTTTCAGCTCAGATACCACTGTTTCAAGCTTAGCCTCCCAGGCCGCCTTCAAGTCCGCTTTCAGGTCTGCAATCGCAGCGATGGCCTCCTGATTCGTGCCCGAGGCAGCCATGCCGCCCACGGGGGGCTTATCTTTGCTCCTGGCACCTTCCGGGCCCGTCGGTGTCCTGGCAAATTCGTCCTGCGTGGGTTGCTTTGCTTTCAGTCTTGACGGCTTGCTGGACATGGCGCTGTAACCGTGTGCCGTGGTGCAACCCCGCTCGTGTGTTCCACCTGTGGGGGAGATGCCCGCTCAGCTTCAATATCTTGGGCCTTGTCCAGTCTTGGAGGCCCCAGTTCCACACCAGCTCATCCGGTCTCTCCCCTGTACATCTGGGCCAGGGAGCAGCACCCAACAAATCCACTTTCCAGCACCCACTGCTCACCCTGTGTGCCCTCCTGCCACTGACATCATGTAGCAGAGTCTATGTACCTCTGTATGTAGTGGCACACAGAAGGATCACCACGTAGTTTGTGTTTCAGGGTTCTACGGGGGACACAAGCAATCTCTTCTTTCCCCTTTTCCCCTCCTGGCGCTGAATGTACACCGCAGTCCGTAATTATGGTGTCCATTCACTCATTCCATCCTATGGGATATTATGGGATCCTCGCAGAGGGGACCGCAGTTTCTGCGCGTGTCGCGAGTCCCGCAATGCCCCACAAGCGTCCCGCAGGATTCGAGTCGGGCCTCAGTTGGTTTGCTTCCTTTGTTCTCAGGTGGCTACCATCTCCATCCAGCAGCACTTGATATTTCGCGGGCACGGACCTTTGTGGATCAGATCTCTGGACCCATCCCGCCTCAGAGCTTCATACGTTCATTATTTAGGAAGAGTGGCGTTGGATTGCCCCCGAATGTGGGCATCTCTCAGTTACTCCCAGCTCTGCAGGAGCCTCGGAAAGAGCACGTCGCATCCACAGGCTTTCTTAGCCACGTCCTGTATTTCCCTGCCGCATGACCGTACCCGGAGCGGGGCTCGATCGCGCACCAGGCCTTGTGCAACAGTTGCAACCAATGTTATTAAACGTCTTTGTCCTTCGGCGCTGCTACAATGTAATTTATGCAGCGTGCGCTTCTCTGCTGCCTGCGCCTCTCAGCCCGGTCTCTCTGAGCCCCCTCCACCCTTTGCACTGTGCGTCTTCACCGGCCCGTGCGCCTCACGGGGGCCCACTCCATTAATGGCACCGCGTCCACTTTTTTAGTTATTTCCTGCTGGATTCCTCCCGACGTACTGCATCGTTCACTGCGGGGCCCCCGATACTCCCAGCAATGGCCTGTCCCGGCCACCCGATTGCTCTAATTCCTCAAGGTCCGCTGCCCTCCCGGCTTCTCAGTCCTCGGTCCACTCACAGCACCTCACTGGCTCCTCCTCGCAATCTTCGGACAGGCCGTCTCTGCACCGAGCTTCCCTTTTTGTTCTCGCGCCGGGCCGGCCGCCATTTTCTATTCGGTGTCCTCGCATTTCACCTCTGTCACTGCTGTTTTCTCCATATTTGCTGCATTACAGTCCCGTTTCACTCCAAAGGACGTTTGTTCTGCGCAGCGCCTATTCACACAGCAGAAAATGCTCCTCCAGTGGCTCGCGCTGCAAGTTTGGCATGTGCAAATTACAAGATCATGTCCGGATTAGCAGGAGACAGCATGAGTCGCGTCCTAGCCCATGGCTGCCAAGCCACGCCCCCGGGGATTGAATATATGTTAGGAATTTCATTCGATGGTGGAACCAACCCAGGTATAATGGTCTGTTTCGGGTTGTTTATGCCACTCCCCTCGCCACTAAGGTGAAGAAGCTACATAGCTGGGTGGACCTCGCTGATGCCCCCAAGGCACCCCTGCCCCAGCTTGTACCAAAAGATTGAAATGCCCCATGCCCGTAACATCAAAAGCTCACGCTTAATGAAAGCCAAAACACCCCTTTTGAAAGACTAAAGAACCACTACCAAATACACCCACACAAAATTGCTACGCATTACATTTGCACAGGAATTGCACCCTCGCAGTTCCCCATCCGGTCTCTTTCTTTCCACATATATCTCTTTTCTCTCGATCTCCCTTCTCCTCTCATCTGCCTCTTATAATCAAAGTTCATTATTAGGTGGGTATCTAAATGGATCCAGCGAGCTCCCACAGTTCAATTTATATTAGGAAAAGTAATGTGCATAATACTATGTCAATGTTTTCCTATTCATATTTATGTGCACTGCATTATATTGCTTGACTGTTTGCAAAATGTATGCTTTTTTAGGTCTATATTTGGGGTGTACCTTTATATGGAGAGGGCATATAAGAGAGGGGGGTATACACCAGGATTGTGACCAAAAGTGGATTTCAGGATGTAAATGTGACCAAAAAAGCAAACATGCATATGCTCCCATTCCTTTAAAAACACGACACTTTCGCCATAGACACCAATGTCAATGATCAAATGAGAAATGACAGTATTGCTCATAATACTAATTACTTTAGTACCCCTTCTACAATACTTTTCAATCTCACCAGGTCACTTGAACATGTATATAACATAAGTTTAACAAGTAAGAAAAGGCAACTTAGAAAATATAGCTATGATAAATACAATGGGCTTAGTTTAGATACAATAGAAGATGTGCATCATCCAGAATTTTCAAATAGTTGGTACGCAGACATGACTTCCATGGGAAAGAGGAGGGTGAATGGAAGTTATGTTATGTTTGTTTTTTGATACTGCATACATCAGGAGTACCCAAGGTGTGGATATCACAAGAACTACCAATTGTAGAGGCTGAATGCCTGGTTCGTCTGGGCCTGTGTAGGCTGTGAGACACATTCCAGGCACAAAGTGTATGATTAGAGACTAAGGATCCTGACCCGCTGCAATGCACTCAAATTCAAAACAGTACCCACTGTTTACAAAGTCCATACTTGGACTTACGAGGAGTAAAATACGTAGACATCAGGTGGCAGGAAACATCAACGAGTTGTGCAGCAGGAGATCTATTGGGATTCGGAGATGAAGTGGTTGCCCAAGTGAACCAAGTATGTGCACAATTCGGGAACTAACATATCGCAAAACATACATGGACAGGGGCAATTGAATTTATCGCCCACGTGGTTCATTCTGTGAGGATATCGATCATCTCCTCTGTCATATCCTTCCTAGTCCAACTCCGCTTGTTTTACTTGGAGGCTTTAATCTTCATCTGTCTTCTACTCACTCTGCCTCTCTGTTTCGCTCTATTCTTGATTCTCATTTGTTATCTCCACTCTCTACTCCCCCTACTCACATCTCTGGCTCTTCTCTAAACTTAATTTTTCTCTCCACTTTCTCTGCTTCTTCTGTACTTACTTTACCCGTGTATCTTCCTGATCGAGCGTTACTCTATGTATCTCTTCTCCCTTCTATTTCTTCTCTCTACTTCTTCACCACCACAAACTTTTTACAACACCATCTACGCAACTTTAATTCTTCGCTTTATCTTGACACTTAATATTCCTCCTTCTCTCATGCACTTTTGCTCTTTTTCTGCTGAGGAAGCTTTATCTACTCTTTATTCAACTCTCTCTCTCGGTCTTGACAAGCTCTATCCTTTCTCTCCATTTCAGCCCACCTGCAAACCTACCTGACCTTGACTCTCTTCCCATCTTCATTCCATGCGGCGGCTTCTTTGTCGTCTGACAAGAAGTGGTCTTAAAAATCAATCACTGTCTAATCGTTCTGCTTACTTCTCCTACCACACCCTTTATGATAATTGTTTAAACTCTGCTAAATGCTCTTAATTCTCTGACCTTCTTCATACCCAATCTGCTCATCCTAGCCATCTTTTTCAAACTTTAACTCAGCTTCTTGCCCCTCCCTCTCCTGATCCTTCTATTAATTCTACGCTTTCTGCCTCTGACTTTGCTCACTTTTTCTCCATCAATTTTACACCGATGACACCCAACTATTTCTATCCTTTTCTTCCTTCACTTCAGAAATACATCATACCCTTACATCTTGTTTTTCTGCCATCAAAACCTGGATGGCGACTCACTTTCTCACTTTAAACCCTGGAAATACTGAGGTCTTATTCTTCCCTGCTACTACTCTTCCCCCTCACCTCACACCACTGTCCATCTCTTTTCCTCAGTCTACTCTTTCTAGCTCTCCTACTGCATGTAATCTTGGTCTTTATCTCGATTCTAATCTCTCGTTTACGCACCACATTTCACTGACGTCTCGCTCCTTTAGCTTTTATCTCTATAATATTCCTAAAATGTGTGCTTCTCTTACTTTTCATGCTACTAAGCTACTCATTTCTTCTCTTATTTTTTCTCTGCTTTTTTACTGTTCTGTTACGCTTTTTGGCCTCCCAACTTCTCACCTTGCTCCTCTAAAATCTATAATTCTTCAGTCTGTGTACTGTCTTCTCCCCTATTGTAATTCTATTACAGTATCTCTTGTTTCACTTACCTGGTTACCCTTTAATTCTCAATTTAAATTTCATTTCATGTCTAGTCTTTAAATCTCTCTATGGTCTAGCCCCTGACAATCTTGCTGCACTTGTATCTTTCTATACTCCCTCTCGATCCTTTTGTTCTTCCTCCCTTTTCCGGTTGGACGTCCCCCCCCCCTCCTTGTGCCCAATCCTGTTTTCATTCTTTTCAACTCCTTGCTCCTTTTCATTGGAACGCTCTACCACTTACTCTTCCGTCTATCTCCCTCTACTTTCTCTTTCATGTCTCTTTGAAAAAACATCTCACCATTGTTCCTAATTGTTACCTACCAGAATTTATGTTTGACCAATTTAACTGATCATTATTGTTGTACTGTTTAATTTTAACTCTGTGCAGCACTTTGGACAAAGGCGCTTTATAAAATACAATAAAAATACAAATACAAAAACCAGTGCAAGTGCAACAGCAGGAAAATTATGAACAATGCTTTTACAATGAAGGAACTGTTTTCGCGGGGGCCAACATGCGATGTAGTAAGTCATTGTTCATTTCAGACCTCAAAAAAGGCACTGCTGCAGTAATGGACTACTACTGGGTTTGTGGACGGCAGGCATTCTTGCACCTCCCCCCTCATGGAGGGGCTACTGCTCACTGACCACATTGCACTCAGCAATTATTGTGATCCCTGGTGAACACCTTGCAGTGGGATCAAAACCTTTGCCCACCCAAACCTCAGCTCCAGCCACAATGAGACCCACCAGAAAGCTGTTACAATGCCCCATCCTCCTTGTCTTGCCTGAGGAAGACAACAATAGCAAGATGCTCGGGCTAATTGAAGGAGTTTATTCACGCACTTGGATACCTTTACCCTCATCTACCCGGCACTGCGAGCAAGAACAAAGCTCCTGCCGGCTTTCCTGCGCTTCCTGGAGGAGGCGGGGCTACAGCGGGCACGTGACTCATCACGTGACACAGGCCGCCCTCAAAAGACCGAGGCTACCACCCTTGCGGCGTTAAGCCCGGAGGGGTAAAGGGCGTTGGCTGTTGTGCGGCTGTTTGGCGCTGGAGGTGCACAGGTCAAACGCTAGATTGACGGATAAACAACATCTGGGTAACCTTATCCAGAGTTGAGCTCGGAGATCGGCTGAACACCGTGCACCGGACAAACCAGGTGAGCTAATCCCGCACCCTTAGCAAACACTCAACTCTATTTAGTAACGAACGCCAATCAATAGCGTACAACGTTGGATTTAAACAGTTCACCATCTGGGTGGGGTGTTGCCGAGAGTTTGCGGGAGGCCGGACACCTACGATCCCTAATCCCCCACAGCTCAGAGAACATTCTCAAACTGAGCTGAGCTAACCACACATTTGCCAAGTCTCGAGTACTATCACCAAAAAGAGAATGGCTGACACACAAGGCCATATTGGAAAACTTAATGCGGACCTAGCAGCATCGTCTAAAACGTTGTCTGCTGGTCGCATACATGTGGAAAACCTGACACACCCACACACAAGATCACAGTTACGAAGATGGAACTCGCTGGCCACCTCAAGCAAATCCCTACAGCCGCAGTCGACAAAGCTCTATCGCAAACCCGAACGCAAGTCAGACTGTGACGGTGACTACACGGAGGAGACAAGCCGTCTATCATCAGCATCTGAGTCTGAAAATAGACAAGACCTAGATAAAGACCTAGATCAAACACAAACAAGAGAAGAAATACCAAAAATTCCTGATGTTAGGATCAACAACCAGCGACACATCATAAGTCTGCAGAACGCGGGCCATAATCGGATAGCAAGTTGCCCAGCTGCGATAGGTCTCGCTCCCTCTAACACAAAAGGAGTTCCAGAAAGAGATCCCTCAAGCGTCCCCTCGAACAACGATATCTGTGACGCCGAGCTAGGCACGAATGGTTCTCCTTGCAATTTAACTCTACAAAGCGACAGGAGCCAGGGCGCGATCCACGATGAATGTAGCATTCTATCACAGGATACTGAGATAGAAGCGATAAAGGAAAGCCCACACATCAATAAACATGACTCCTCCACATCCACCCCGAGGAGTTCACCAGCAAACGGAGAAGAGCATCTGCACTCAACACAAAAAACGGGACATATGGACGATTGGGTCGGTGCCTCAAAAGACGATGAGGTCTTCCACCAAGCACCTCATGACATAATCGAGACCCTTCGCATCAATGAGCCAATCGCTACAGGATCCAACAGGAGAAACTCACTGGAGGTCGTTAACAAGATACTAAACGACATCACTCTAATATATAAAGCACGAGGCGCCACAGCAAAAGACAAACTGGTCCCTTTGAACAAAGAGCCCAGTGTCTCCGAGGCCATTGAAGACATTGTAGATGGAATGAAGGAGACCTTGGGAGCTCCGCCCCTAACACAACGGAAAAACGCCCATGGGAAACGCAGGCGCATTGTTCACAGCCTATCTCCTACCCTACCGTGTTCACAGAGAAAAGGTACTAAGATCTCTGCACAAATCTTAATGAGACCATCAACTCCACCATCTAGACACGGAGGCCTCTCAGAGATGACACAATCACCCACCCCTCTTCTGTCATCTTCGTCTGACTCTTTCTACTCAGAGTCTCAGCACAACAAACCAAGCTGCCACAGTCCTCGAATACACCAACTCCCACAAATAAAACATGCAGAGTCCTCTTCTGAAATAGTCAGTTGCATAATGAAAGAAATACAACCGCTTGTAATGTCCTCTCTTGCAATATCTATAGCTCCGTTTTTAAAACTGTATGAGCAAGTAGATGGAAACCTCAGAGACCTGTCCACACTAGTTGCAATGATCAACTCAAAACTGGTAGGTCTGGACATGGAAACCACATTAACAAATCAAGCGCAACGAGACTCCAACAAAAGAATTGAGGCTCAACTGAATATTCTCCTGGACCAAACGAAATCCAACGTATCGGTAAAAAAGGTACGGGCAGAAATCGCTAAAGAAGCACTCAACCTCTTAAAAACAAGGAAAACTCCAACGCAGTCTGCCAACGATGAACACTTTAGTATCCGTCCGGATTCTCAAGAGCTGACATGTACGAACAACAAAACAAGTCTACAGGCGTGCACCAACCTGGAGCCCAACTTGAATAAACAAATTTCTCCATTGCAACAATTCGAGAGCACAACAATCGAAAATCAAGGGGCGACTAGCCCCCTGCCTCCACCAATAGACCTAACCAAAGAGGAAGCCACACAGCAGATTTGCTTACACGATGACACAAGAACGGAAGAGACAAGAAATCCTGAAGTACACGATAACGCAACAAAAGCTATTTCATCTAACATGCACTCACAGGATCTACTTAACAAGCCTTGCTTTCAAACAATCCTAGATAAAACAAGATCGATACTAAATCCAGCCTCCCTCGATCCACAAACACCGACCACCTCAACTGACATCGAGAAATGTGCCAGACTACAAGATTGCCCCTCTGGGCACCTCGACACTGAAACCGAAAGAAATAAAGGAATCTTTGCGATCGTCAAGCAAAATACTAATCAGACCACGAGGACATATCCAAACCAAACTAGAAAGGAACCTCAAATTAAAAAAACAAAAAATCAACGCACCAAGAACTCTCGACGTGGAAACAACCCCAGAAAGTTCTTACGTAACATAAAAACAGTAAATGTAACTGTAAACCAGAACATAAAATCTGTGGATCCAACCCCGAATAAAAAGTTCACAGAAAAGGAGGCAATAGGCGAGCACGCAAATCAAAACAGCGAGGATTCTGACAAGGAAGCTGAACTATTGAACGAGTTGATAAATATGTCAACGTACGAGGACACTGACGAATTGGAGCCAATCAATCCTAAGACTTCAATTGGGTCACCTTCTAGCCTTAAAGACCTTTTACGAGACACAGTAAATAGGATCACTGAACAAAAACCAACACCTACACTGTTGCACTCACATGTTTCAATGCTACAAGGAACTTGTACAATGATCCCCAAGAATGTAAACATCGAAAAAGCTTCACCGGTGGAGGCCAGTCCTATCTTTCTCACTCCGACAGAAAGACGGGAAAGGCTGCTCAAGAAAAACGAGGATAGAGACTGTCAAAAGACAAAAACTCTCAAAAGCCTGACAGAACCAGATCGCAAGAACGAAAATCGGGAGCCTTATGATGACGTTCGAAAGTTTGCACAAACAAGTGCTATGGAAAAGGACCCTCGGCAACCAAAGCTCCCGTAACAAAACAAGTGCCTGGCGATTATAAAAGAATTACACCCCACCAAAATGAACAGCTAGGCATTAAAACACTCATATCCACCTACAAAATAAAGATTGAAAGACTAGAAAGTCAAGACGATGTGATCATGAATCGTAATAATGTTCTACGACTACTCCACTGCGTCCCGCGTCTGAGAACGATACAATCGTATGACATCAAAACAGTGGAATTCCCACGAGAAGGCCAAAACGACCTTGTTATACTACATCTGAAATCAAAAATTATAACCAACAGTATCTTGGATGCTATGCCTGAGCTGTTGTCTCTCGGATTTGACATTCTGGAACTAACCGATGAAGATACCCACAAAAGCCACTCCAATAAAACTACAGAACCACAGCAAGTCTCATCCTTCTGGAAGAAAAGTAACGAAGTGAAGAGCCCCGAGAAAATGCAAGAGGCTGGCCAACACAACAGAAATCAGTGCATCAACAGTGTCTGCGACCTGAGAAAAGTGAAACACGTCCAAAACGACTCGGTGGAACAATTCCAAATCACAGTCGCTGGCACCAAAGCTCTCAACAAGAAAAACTGCACAGTGGAACTAGAAAACAACGAATATGATCCATCGGACAATTGGGGGTGGCTCGCAAAGGCCTGGCTCGCAAAGGCCCTGAACAAAACAACTCAAAGCTAACGCCAACTAGAAAACTCGCCCCTAACAATTAAGTTTGGCTCCTGGAACACCAGAGGATTTGTGCACCTATTCCAAGAGAGTTGCTTCCCAGAGTTGGATGTCGTGTGCCTCCAAGAAACGTGGCTGGATAACTGCCCCATTGCCGGAGAATACGAGATCGCCTTTAATCCAGCCATCAAACAACTGATGGGTAGGCCCATGGCAGGCCTCATTACTATGATCAAAAAAAGATCTGGATATCAAATCCTCAACACTGAAAACGTGACTCCATATATTCAGGCAACGACAATTGCTCAAAGTTACGTAGAAAGTAAGAAAATCCATATCCTGAATCTATACTGGAACCACAAGACTAAAAGTGGTAATGGATATATAGATCAAGTTACAACTATAATAGATGATTGGCTCGAAACAGACGTTGGTGCTGATATTGTGATCTGTGGAGACTTGAATATGAATTGCTTAACAGGAAACAACAAATCGAATCCAATAAATCCCAACAAAACACAACTCGCCAGTCAATGGGCGATAGAGATGGAGTTAAGAAACCTCATGCTGATGAACGGAAATTTAGCAGGTGATATACCAGCTCAACCTACCTGGTCTAGAGGCACCCAACGATCGGCGCTCGACTACTTTTATGTCAGTGAGAAAATACATCAACATGCAATATCTCTCACGGTGCACCCGATGACCAATAGCGATCATGACTTAGTCATCCTGACATGTACCACAGATTATGGAGTCAAACCCACAACTTGGACATTCCCGGTAATGATCGAATCCAACAGGGTGAGACTGAAACTAAAGAAAACAGAGGTCAAAAACATACTAACCACATATGTAGACGATCAAAAGGAGACTGAATACATCCATCTCTTAGACGACTACAAAGAAAAACATCAAGGATCCAAAGCTCGTGGCTTTGTCGCTAGACACAAATTTGATCTAGAGCTGAAAAAAAGGAAGAGAGAACTAAGAGCGCAAATAAGAAATCTATCGAAAACGAACTCCAAAAGATACTTAACTGCAAAAAGAAACTGCAAACGAAAGTACAAAAATTGGTTACGATCACACAAAGCAGTTATGATGCAGAATGATTCAGAACAAATAATGCAAAAACTGCAAAACAAAAACTCCTCTGCTTTCTGGAAAATAATCAACAACGCAGGAGCCCCGCAAATGGCATTACTCACAAATGCAATTCCTGAAGCTGAGTGGATACAACATTTCTCGAAGCTATATAGCAAAAGAACAACTGCAGCAGAGACACCACCACCTACTTTAGAAAAATGGAAGCTGGAATTCGACAAAAACGACATTGAGGAGATAATAAAAAGAGCTAGCTCCTCTAGAGCCCCAGGCCCGGATGGCCTAACAAACCACACAATCAAAGAAAACCCAGAGCTGTGGGCAGAGCTGTGCCACATGATGTTCAAAAGAATAGCAGCTAATTGCAAGAGTCCGGACTCATGGAAATGCGCAATAATCATTCCTATTTTCAAGAAAGGGAATCGATCTGATCCAACAAACTATCGACCCATTGCGCTACTAGATGTGTCAGGCAAAGTGTACGCGACTCTCTTACAACAACAACTTGTAAAATGGGCAGCTGATTCAAAACATCTGGACCCACGTCAGACCGGCTTTGTCAAGGGTGTAGGCTGCTCCTTGAATCTTTTCTTAATCAACCTCCTTAAAATGGAAGCCATAAGAACAAGAACCCAAGTGCATCTTGCACTGATAGCCTTCGACAGTATAGATAGAGAACTACTATGGGAGAAAATGAAGAAGTGGGAATGTCCAAAAGATCTGATAGCGGCCATCAAAGAGCTACACACTGGCACAAGCATCAAAATCCGTCTGGACCAAAAGGGCACCCTGTCCAAAGCGATAAACACCTATTGCGGGGTTAAACAGAGTTGCCCACTGGCTGCTATAATATTCAATCTATTCTTATCGGACATTGGAGATGCAATTGACAGCGTACGCTCCTTCTCTCCAAAAATACACGGAGCCCCGTTAAGCTGGATGCTTTATGCCGACGACCTAATATTGCTAGACGTAACACCCATAGGCCTACAGCGAAAGATCGATGCAGTAGACCTATACGTGAGAGCTAATGGCTTACAAATCAACAAAAAAAAGTGTGAGGTGTTAACATTGCAAAACTTGAAAACAACAAAGCATAAAAAACCTAAATGGCATTTGGGAAAAGAGTGGCTAAACAACACAACAAACACAAGATACTTAGGCATGCAAATTAATTCGAGCCTGAACGACAGTCAATGGGAGCAGATAGCCAAATCCAAATGTCGGCAATTTGCATGCCAAGCTAGCGCTTTACACAAGAAATACAGAAAATTCTCAATAAAACCGGTAAAGAACTTTTACTCCCAAAAGGTAGTGCCGGCCCTGATCTTTGGTGCTGAAAATGCCCTTGGATGCTCCGCGGATGTCTGGTCTACCTTAGAAAACATCTTTTGGGTAAGAGTTCTGCAACTACCAAAGGGTACACCAACTGCTTGCATCAGATACGAGCTAAACCTAACATCAATCAATGCACGAGTCAGTTGGAATCTGCTGAGCCTTTTAGAAAGATAACCATGAAGAAAGTGGCCCTGCAATTTGAAATACTACAAAATCCTAGCAAAGGAAATCCCACCTGTCTGCTATCAATGTGGTATAAACGCTGCGAGGAAATTATGGCTTTTTACGACATCGACCTAAAAATCCTACACGACAATCCGAACGCTGCAAAAACTAAAGTCTGGCGATTAGATTGGATCGTGACTGGGAACTTAAGATAAGCTAACAACCTAATGAAGGAGGTGCCGAGTGAAGCTAGAAACCTAAACACCCTACAGCCTTATATCGAACTGTCCCCAGACAACGGCAGCAGAGCCTTGTTTCTTCAGTCTAAATGCATTTAAAACAAGAGAGTGGACTAGAGAGCAACGCAAAACAGAAGAAGTCAATGCAGCCTGTAGATTCTGCAACAAGAAGGAAGAAACTCTAAAACATCTAACACTCGATTGCAAAAGCCTACACCGGGAGAGAACACTGACATTAGGGCCTCAACTAATGAAATTTCAAACGCCAAGTGCGGACGATTGGTGGCAAGCTCTGTTCGACAGTCGGGAAAAACACCCGAATTATGCGTTAATTTGCCTTTTGAGCCTGTTGAAAAAACTACTGATATAACACCTAAAAGGATATAATTGTGAGAGTGAACCAAAGGCGAAGGATCGAAAGCGACTTACAAACTCATGATGCTAAGGCGCCAACAGACCAGAGATACCCGAACACTCAAGGAGAAAAGAATGAACAAACTGTAGTGAAACATTCATCTCCTTTCTTTTTTAAAGGCATTTTATGCCAATAAAATATATATAAAAAAAAAAAATAGCAAGATGTGCAGAAAAAGAAGATTGAAGTATCTGTCTCAAGACTCCTCCAAATTTCTCAAAGAAATACCTGATGAATATAGACTGTTTAGTAAAGAAGAAACATTATTTGCATCTCTACTCTTACCCGGGGTTCAAACAGCCACGGATGCCATGTGGCTCCAGATTGTAAGGTGGGAAGTGGTAAAGTTGGCAAATGACACAGAACAAGTCCTCAATGCAATCAAGGTTGAGATGCGCGCCATGAGGTTGATGACCCTTTAGAACTGATATGTGCTTGACCTGCTCACAACAATGAAAGGAGGGGTTTGCCGTAAAATTGGCAATTCTTGCTGCACGTGTGTGCCTCCAAATGATGCAGAGAACAGCTCCCTGATGCAAATAATAGGAACACTGCACACTCTCGGATCGCACACACAGACCGAAGCCGGCATACAGTCAGCAGATTGGTTTGACAATTTTTCTCGTGGGCACTGTCTTGGATGGGGGCAATTGTCAAGCTGTTGGTGCCCGTGATAGTGTTAATGTTGGTACTCTTGTGCACTTGCCAACTGGGACTTCCATGTTGTGCCAAATCATTGCCTAGCAGTGCCATTATGATGGTTTTGATTGGGGTATCAAGTGCACCTCTTGGTACAAAGGATAGTGCTGTCTAAATAGATGACCCAAACAAACCAAGCATGGTGGTGATAGAGTAGCGTTTATACCCTCCTGGCACTATCACTACACCCCCACCTGAACCCAAGCATTATATGGAGCATTGGGTAGACTTAGCAGGAGATGGGGGTGTGTGTGTGTATATATAACTTGCGCCCCTGAGGAGTATGCCCAGTCTGGCCAGAGTTTGCATCCTGTATGTAGAGCATGGGGGTCCCAAAGGATGGGTCACCCGTCATGGCCACAGGACAAGAACCACAGTTCACATCCCCTAAAGGGTCCAGTTGGACCCAGTCCTTTGGCGCCAGGCTCATAAATAAGTGTGCTCTGCACACTTCTTTCCCTGGGCACGTGTTATTCCATCTCTTAATGAGCCTCCACGTGCATCTGGGCCGGGCGTGGCCATAGGAATGCATGGAGCTGCACGTGCAGCATCATCTAGGAGTGGCAGGGTGGAACCATCTAGCAAAGCAAGGGGGAATGGTCGGGACCAGGCTATTTAAGCCTTCCCGCCCGCATGCGAGTGCTTCTCATTAATCTGCTCATGCAGCGTAACGGTCACCGCCGCCTGAAGAAGCATCTTACCGGTTTTCCAGCAAGACCAGCAAAACCATCACAGAGGCGCACCTTACCTGTTTTCTGGCAAGACCAACAAAACCATCGCTGAGGCGCATCTTACCTGTTTTCCATCAGAACCAGCAAAACCATCACTGAGGCGCACCTTACCTGTTTCTAGCAAACTTCCAACGTCCCCACAAAGACCAGGTGAGCGTAACATCACTTTATTTAGAGGCTAAACGGTTGGAAGAGGAACGCCGGCGAGGGCCAAATATAGGTGGGCTCATAGGGGAGTTTGTTAATGTAGAATTAACGAAAGGGGGGAATGTTGGGAAGGGGACATGATCTTCCAGCACCCCCAAGCACTTTATAAGAAGGCAAAGGTAGTCATAGGTAATGTAAGATACCAGTGGTGAGGGGGGTGCCCCGGAGGCTTCTACACAATTATGATTTATAGATTTATAGATGTAGTGTACATGCGCTAATAGCAGCCATTTTAGATATTAGCAGCCATATTGTGGCACAACGCTCCTCAGAGCGCGAACATGAGCAAAGGAATAGGCTGTTTCCCCAGACACTGATGAAAAAGGCCAGAGCTACACCCATAAACCCTCCTTTGTCCTAGAATGTTGCCAACATTCACGCCCTGGGAAGAATGTGCTCTCTAAGGCCATGGGAGGAGAGCGAAGCGACTTTGTATAATACAATCCCACAAGAAGGAGGGCACGGGCCTCCGACCTCCACCAGTCCCCATTCTAAGTTATAGCACTGAAATGCCCTGGCTTTAGGACCCCTGAATTCCATGGTACCAGCCAGACCACTGACCATAAACCTGTTGGACGCCCAATCGATCAAAAGAGATCAGAAAGCAGGACCTTCCTGCCTTCACTCCTAGATCATGTGATTTGAGCTGCGTGGTGCAGAGACAGATGAAATTATAGCCCAGAACTAGGGTGGGAGACCTTGGAGAGGTGCCGGCCTGCCTGGGAGTGAGCGAAGTGAGCGAAGTGTGCGAGTTAGTGTGACCCCTTGCTTTCCACCTGGGCTCCTGTCTGTTCGTACCAGGTGCACTGATACATAGCTATAGATGTGTTTTCTAGTTTGTAATATTATTGTAATATAATTGTTACTTGGCCATCTGCTGACCGATGACTGCAACATCTCCACGTGGGAGAAGATGGACGGACAGGGCTGAGACCAATGGCCTGGCATCCTCTGACATCCCATACGGAGCAGGCATCCTATATGTAGGGTCTCACCAACCAGCCAAGTGGGTTTATACTGTACATAATGATGTCACTGATGATGCTGTGTCCCTTTATAATGTGCTGCTTATGCAGATTTTGGCATAAAGTTCTGCAAGTTCTTTGTTGGTGCTTTTCCTTTTGTGTGAAAATAAAACTTGTTATCCTTGCAAGTGGTGTATCAGGCCTTATTCCCTAGCGAGTTGTATTTTTTCTGGTTTGAGGCCTTTTTTGTGTGGTATTTCGAAATGCTCCCATAAGAAAAGGGTTGGGCTTGCTAAGAATGTCCAATATGGAGCCACTTTCAAAAAGGTTTCCAGGGCTTCTTTTGGTTCCCAGTACCCCCCTGCCTCACAGGCTATGCGGTAGAAGAGAAGGCAGGGCCCGCCCATGTCTAGAAGTGCGGCCTATGGTCCTTCAAGCCTTTGTATGCTGACCGCCCATTGAATAAAACTGGCTCACGCCGATTACCCCAGTCATGGGTAGCTGTGGGGTAGGAGAGGGCATCCAGTTCCTAAACACCAGCTGCCCCATCATGCGAGATCGACATGTCAGGGAACATGCCAAGGGCCGACCTGCCCCTTTCGCTCATAAATCCACATGAAGCTGGGATCAGCAAGCATGGCCACGTCCGGTGTTTTTTGCACGTAGGAACCATTTGCTTTGTTTTTTTGATAACATTTTATTGATTTTATAAACATACAAATTAACGACAAGTAATACGATCACATCAATTGGGCATACAAGCATTCTCTAAGCACGGTTCTCCATACACATTTCAAATAACAAAAGGTTCTTCATATAGTAGGTTTTGGGGCTTCCAATTTATACATAGTGCAGGTGGGTCTCAGAGGAGACTCCAAATGTCTATCGAGTCTATTCATGAGTTCTCAACATTTTATGTGTCCTCCCATTTTTGCCAGATCGTGCGTGCTTTCCCTGGGCATCCTCTGGTAGTGTATATTCTTGTTCCATTTGCACACAGATATCTACGTCCGTTATCCATTGTTCATATTGTGGGGATGAGGGAGAGCCCCATAGCTGGGCCAGGTTCCTCTTTACGAGCCCTGTGGTCATTGCCAGCATGAGTTTCTCAAATCGGGATCTATCTAGGTCTTCATCCATCCCGAGTAATAGCAGTTTGGGGTCCATAGGTATTCGTTGGCACAGGACCGATGATAATCTGTCACAACATTTCTGCCAAATTGGATTTGTGGACACTCCCATAAGATGTGAAAGAAGGTCCCTCTCTCCTGTTGGCATCTTAGACAGTTGGGATCCGTTGCTCTCCCCCACTGATGTAAGGCCTCTCTTGGGTAGTATACCCTATGTAGGATTTTAAGTTGAATCGGTCTGATTCTAGCTGATATGGCGACTTCCCTTGGATGCATGAGTGCTTTGGTCCACTCTTCCGGTTGTATTGGTCCCACATCTCTTTCCCATTTTGCTTTCAAGTCTGTAAGTTCCGTTGTAGTGAAAGAGGCTATTGCATTGTACATTATGGAGGTTATTTTACTATCGATACGCTCTACCACAATGTTCCTCTCAATTGGTGTGCAGTCTGGAATGTTCAGTGGGTCTATCGCACATGTGGTAAGTGCATGACGCATCTGTCTGTAATGGAAGTGTTCTGTGGAAGATAGCTTGAATTTGTCTCTCAGGGTCTGGCATGGTATTATCACTCCATCTTGCATTATATCTGCTAGCCTTGTTATCCCAGCTACCTCCCAGGTTGCCCATTTCGGAAGTTTACTAAGCTCCGGTAGGTGCCTATTCCGCCATAGGGGCTGTGCCAGTGTGAGCTTCCCTTCCCAACCTAGATGCTTGTGTGCGTCTATCCATATTTGCGTTCTATGTGCTGTAGTTGTGTTGGGGGTCGTGCGTGTCCTGTTTTGGTAGAGGGTCTCTAGTGGGGTGAGCCCTGTTCTCATCTGGCTATCCGCTCTAATGTGTGGTAATTCAGGGTTGTTGTGAAGGATGTCATTTATTATTGGCATCTGGGCTGCCCAGTAGTATGTTTGCAGGTGGGGAAGTCCTATACCTCCTTCCCATACGGAGCGTTGTAGGGTTTTTAGTGCAATTCGGGGGTGCCCTCCTCCCCACAGCAGCTTCCTGAGAATCTCATCTATTTTATGGAATTCTATTTTGGGTATATACAGTGGAGCGTTCTGGAGGATGTATAGAAATCGTGGTAGAGCCAGCATCTTAAACATTGCCGCCCTTCCTAATAGGGTAAGAGGGAGGGTCATCCAGTGTTTCACATCGTTTGCGAATCTATCTCTAATTGGGTGTAGGTTTTGGGATACATATTGCGTGAGGTCCGTCGCAACCTGTACCCCAAGATACCTGAACTGCCCAGTTTCTATTCTGTATGGACAGTTATTTAGAGCTGTCGCATCAATTCCTTTAATCGGGAATAGAATGGATTTACTATAGTTTACCCGTAGTCCACTAAATGCTCCATATCTATTTAGTATGTGGGTGACGATGGGATATGACACTGATGGATCACTCAGGTAGATCAGTAGATCATCAGCATAGAGGGAGACTATCTTCCCAGTCCTGGGCCCATTTGAACCCTTTCCACAGCTGTGATTCTCTCAGCATTATTGCAAGGGGTTCAATTGCCAATGCGAATAGCATCGCAGAGAGGGGGCAGCCCTGTCTGGTCCCTTTACCCAAGTTAATGCTACGTGAGGTCCATCCATTCACCCTTATCTCAGCTGTCGGTGCATTGTATAGCAGCTTGACCCAACCTATGAATTGTTCACCCAGCCCCATTCTACCCATGATGTTCCACAAGGCCTCCCAGTGGACTGAATCAAAGGCTTTCTCGAAGTCAATTGTGAGGAGTGCTAGTGAATCCTGCAGTGTTGGGGTCTTTTCAATAGCGGCGTGCAGCCTATGGATGTTCATTCGTGTGGATCTCTGCGGCATGAAGCCACATTGGTCTGGGTGGATAAGAGTGTTTATTACTGTCTGGAGCCTGTTAGCCAGTACCTTGGCTAGTATTTTGGTTTCTATGTTTATAAGTGAAATCGGCCTGTAGGAGCTGCATGCGTCTGACGGTTTGCCTTCCTTGTGTATCACAACTATAGTGGCCTTTCTTAAATCCGGGGGCAGGATTCCTCTTCCTTTGGCATACAGGAACATTTTACGCATGTGTGGTACTATTTGTCCACTGCCGATCTTTTTCCACGTCTCTACTGGGAAGCCGTTAAGTCCTGGGGTTTTCCCATTTTGGAGTTGGGATAGGACTATTGATAGTTCTTCTGTGCTTTCTGTTTCTAGACTCATTTTATGCCTATCGTTTAAATGTGGAATGGTGAGTATCTAGAATGCTGAGATCTATCGGAGTCGTCGGGTGGGCGTATAGTGCCTCATAGTACGCTGCGAAGGTTTCAGCGATGTCTGGATCAGTCGAGGTCTGTTCTGCATTTATGGTGGTTATGCATCTTATCTGGCATTGCCCCTCCTCTCTCTTCTCCAACCATGCCAACATCTTGCTGGCTTTGTCTCCAGTCTCATATATTCTAGTGCGCATGGCTCTGTGTGCTTGTTTTGTACAGGTGAGTGTGATGTTATGCAATTTCTTTTGTGCCACTTGCAGGGTTCTGTTGTCCTCTGATGCACCCGTGTTTATATATTGCATTTCGGCATTTCTCACCTCTGTTTCAGCGTCTTCAACCTCTTTCCTGTGCGCTTTTTTGTGTGCTGCTGTCCAACTCAGTATTTCACCTCTCAAAGTTGCCTTATATGCTTCCCATATGGTTCTTTCATCGTTTATCGAGTCTTGATTTAGGTTGAAATATGAAGCGGTAGCTTCCTGGATATTTTCTACCAGCTCTGGGAATCCTAGATAATATGAATTTAGCCGCCATGTCGGTGATATGCGCGTTTCTGCCTCCCCTGTTCGAGACGATAGTTTCTGGAGATCATGACGCAGTAAGGAGACCACTGTACAGATGCTGTCCATTTTGACTTCCATGGCGGTTCGAGAATTGGAGATGGCGTTCATCACGTCTCTAAGGGATATGTCGTCCCCAGGCTCTGGTGATGCATCCGTTTTATTCTGATCCGTAGGCGGTGCCGGGGTAGACGTCGTGTATTGCTCCATTGTATTCTGGGTGCCAGTTTTCTTGATCCTTTCTTTGCCCATTTCTGGCGTGATATATTTGGCTCTTGTGAGGTTTGTAGATTGTTACGAGGCAACTTGGATTATCAGATTAGTTGCCCTGCTATATTGGTGGGGCAGCTCAGTGAAACAGATGTGTCACTCTTCAGTGGCGCAGTGTTGCAATCTCGTTCTAGTACAGTTTCAGTGTGACCCACTGCCAGTGCTGGTTGTGCAATGTATTTTCTTGTATCAATCCCTCTCCACTTGGTCTCGTCTCGGGGAGTCCTGTATCTTTGCGTGCCCTGGTGCCCAGGGATTGCAGTGTACTGGTTGACCCACTGTATGTGGGGCCTGATACTAGGCGCCTCCACCTTTCATTCCAGTCTTTCTGGGGGTGCCCTCTCTGTTCACGAGTGAGTATGTTGTCTTGCAAGGGGACACTTTTCGCCTCTATTACCTTGCCCTCTGCAAGCTGGACAGTGGTCTTGGGCACTTGCCTGCGTTGTGGAGAATATTGGTCTGCTCACTGTGCCCTTGCACCTCTCCCCCCTGGTTATTGGGCGAACCGGGTGGTTCTCGCCTGTTCGCACCGGGCGCGCGTGGGGTCACAGCGCGTGGTTTTCCCCCGGATATTCTTGGCAGCAGGTCGGGCTTTGGAAGTCAGGGGGGAGGAGGCGGGCAGGCAGACAATCAGTCCGGGGTGCCGTCTGCTGTGCCTCGGTGGTTTAGGAGATCATGACCGCCGTTCCCCTCCCCCTTCTCCTTACCGGTCCTTCCCCGCTGCTCTCCAGGTTCTCCTCGTCACCACAGCGGTCGTTGCTGCTGGCGGCAGGCGCTCTACGGGGGACCGGAGCGCCCGCGCGGTCCTCGGCCTGCCGCGTGTTAGGCGTGCGTGCTCGCCGGATGGAGGTAGGTCTCGAGGGAGCCGGGATGTCGTCCCGCAGGATGGCTAGCCCACCAAGGGCCACGGGGGGGAGGGAGGTGCTTGTTCCTTTCGGTCTGCGACGAGTGTCAGGGTCGGAGCGGCTGACTTTCCCAGGCGGAGGTTGGCGCCGCTTCCGTCGGATCTGTGGGCTGGGTCTCTCCCAGTTTATACGAATTATCTTCGGCGTCCGTGAGAGGCAGCGCCTGTAGTTCTAGATTGTATCGCCGTCGGCCATTTTGGTTTAGTTTTGGCGCCGACTGCTTCCCTTTCCAGATGTAGATATCTTGGGATTGACGCTTCGGATTCAGCTCCAGTTGCAGATGGTGTTCCTACTGGGTTTCCGCCACCTTTGAGGAACCTTTTTAGGGATATATTTGTCCAAATTCCCAGGATATTTCAGAATGTGGCTGGCGGCTTCGGGAGCTTTACGGGCTCACGTCTTCATCGGTCGCCAGCTGGCCACGCCCCCCATTTGCTTTGTTGAGGGTGTAAAATTAACAAAGCACAAAAATCAAGCCAGCGGATATGTGAACAAGTCTACTAAAAGAAGCACAATCACACCAACTGTCGGGAGCGGTCCCTCTATCAACTCCTCAGATCACTGCACATAATCCACAAAAACATTTATGAAAAATGTGTTTTCCTTTATTTAATTAGAAACATTAAAATGATTATTAAATAAATCAGAGCTCATACATGAATAAGAGTAAATGTAAATATAGAACATACAACTATGCAACACGAATAAAGTGCATAGTGTGAAGAAAATACTAATTTCCCAATAGGACTGCTAAGAACTTGCTGCCAGATCACAAGCTGGGGAATGATCACCATCGTCCCCAAATAGGTCTAAGTCAGTGTCGGTGGATTGAACCCACTCGAGAGAAGGGAATCCCTCGGGTAGGCAAAATCCTGGTCAACCGAACAAAGTCAGGGTGGTTTAGAAATGAATTCAAAGATGTATTGAATCCTAAAAGTGGCAGGGAAGAAAAATCATTGTTTCCAAATATAGCAGTTCAAACATTTCATAAAACGAGAAACTGAAGAATCTTCAAAAAAATGATAATAATAAACCCATACTCTAAAAAATCTAACATGGGATGCTATAATTAGTCAACGAAAAGTGTCAGGGTCCAAATGCGAGAATCTTTTCAATGCAAATAAATCTGATTTGCTTCACAAAAATGATTGACGAGCAAATAAAGATTGAACATACTGTTCGTTCATCATACATTTTAAGTTTCACAGGGCGATCATATTAAAATAGATACCATTTTTATCTACGGCCAAGTTGTGCATAATAATAATAATCCTATGTTTCTCACAGTTAAACCACGGAACAAGGGGAAAATATCCAACTAATTTTTTCCACAATCGTGTGCATAACCAGAGTTTCATGTAACACCCCAACAAGACCAAAAGTGAGGTTTGCATAACCGGTATCTCTGCCAGCCCCAGCCATCTCTCTCATTGGCATATGCAGCTGTTCATATATAAAAACCGAGCAGTCTTCTCTATAAAGTGGCACGCCATGAGGCCATGGAAAAGTATTTGCTCAACAGGCTAACATTCCGAGTACAGTACAAAAAAGGTAGCAGGGGCCCCTCTCTGGAATGAACATGGCATGATAACCTGTTCTGTGGTTTTTTCCTCACTTTGAGTGTCCGCAGCCATTGCTTTTTGCTCACTATACTTTCCACAAAGGAGGAATATCCATTTGCATATCAGTCTTTGTCCCACCCACAAGGGCAGTCCAGCACTGAAATGCCAGGCAAACCTCTTTTGAACAAGAGCTGGTGTAATATCATTGGGTGCCCCATGTTTTGGTGAATATTTCATTGGTGGGCGCTAGAGCGGTGTCTCCTGAAGCATTACAATTTTGGATTGGCAACGGTTTATATACACGGCCACCTTACGGGCTTTAATGGAATGGTTGAGGCCACGGACATTCCAAGACATAAAAGTAAGATTAGTATTCACATTATTCATAGTCAGAGCGGAGCACGTGCCATAGGTGCATGTGGCAGGAATGAGTTGCAAATGTTACTACTGGAGAGGTCTTCACATGTTTTAAACATTTGACTGAACAAACGTAACCCACGGGCAGCAACAGCCCACCGAAGACATACAACTAGAATAGCCCGTAAAAACAAAGTCACACTGAGATAGGTAAGGCCTGACACAACATCCCGCCAAATGCTAACCTGTTCAGGGCCTTTACCTTCATTAACAACCCGGTTAATTCCCCCCGCCCTCATCATCACCCCCAACTTGACGATGTAATCCCAGACACAAGACAACATGTCAAACCTTTTGGGGAACTCTGTGAGCTCACCACAGACCATATATGGTGGAGAGTGAGAGTAGAGCAGCCCATACCTCATGTGTAGTTATACCCACATAGACACCTCAGATGGAGCCACTTTGCAAGTGATTATCAGTCATTGTCCATAATGTCAGGGGCATCTCTTTGTAGGGGTGAGCCACTGCCACCTCCACGGTCTCTGTGCGGAAGCGGTATTGAAATGTTGGTATATATATATATATATATATATATATATATATATATATATATATATATATACATATACACACACGAGATTGTTTCCCCAGGGTCTTCAAAGAAATGCGATCTGCCTCCATGCTGCAGGTGCAGTTTAGCAGGATATAACAAGGCATATTGCACCTGGCGCATCCATAACAGCTTCTTGACAGGGTCAAAGGATTTGCATTTGGAGAGGACTGCAGAGGCAAAGTCAGGGTAAATGTGGATGTCGGAGGATTCAAAGCGCATGGTGCCACTCTCTCTGGCCAGACGCAGGATTAAGTCTGTCATGGTAGTTTAGCAGCTTTGCCACAGTGGTGCGGGGAGGGGCGCCAGGCTTAGGAACCGGGGCGAGGACCCGGTGCGCTCTTTCCACCAGGAAGTGTTGCGAGAGCCTGGAGATATCAAATAATGACTGAAGCAATTTTTCAACAAACTGTTCCATCGGGCCTCTGCAGGCCGCCTCAGGTATTCCTACAATACAAATGTTATTGTGGCATGAGGGCGATTCGAGGTCATCGCATTTGTTTCTGACCCTGTTGAATGCTTGTTGCAGGCGTGCAATGTCCCAGTCGTGCTTAGGAATCTGGTCCTCAGACACCCCCACCCTGGACTCGACCTCTGTGATGCAAGCTTCCTCCTTTTCCAATTTGCATTTCTGCGAGCCAATTGTGGAGACTATATCATCCAGCTTCACATTTACGGGAAGGAAGCCGTTTTGTACAGTAGCAAGCAAGTGGTCTTCCCTCGATGTAGATGCCGGAGGGGTTTGTTCCTCAGCAGGCGGGTCGCCATTGTGGACAGGAGCTTTTGCAGGGGGTGCTGGCGAATGTGTCCATAGGGCTCTTCTTTTTGGATGTGGCACCTTTAGTCATGGCTTCCGGTGTGGGATGGGCGTCGAGGGGGGGCGGGGAAGCAGGGAGATGGCTGCTTGCCTCACCTGAGCCGGGATCTTTTACGTTTCCAGCCCAGCACAGATCACGGAGGCCCAGTCGACCCCCCAATCCCTGGCAGTCAGGGTAAGGCGATGAGTTGATGTATGGTGATCTCCAGCTGTATTATGGAAATTGCTTGCCCAGGTGTGGAAACAGAGAAGGGACGAGGAGTCACCAGAAAGCCCACAGAGGCCAACAGGATGTGCAGAAACCTATGACCAGGCTATCAGCCCAGTGCTCGCTGCAGCGCTCCCCGAGCAAGACCAACCCCTAGCATCGCCAGCTAGTCAAGCCGGGTCATGCAAGTGGCCCAGGCTAAATCTAGTATCACAGGAATCAGTGTGTATGCAGAATCATGACTCTATTGTCAACAGTGACCACTGTTATTTAGAACATAATGCACCCTTTTGGATCTGGAAAGTGTGGGTGGCCACAACGATGCATCAGCAGAGGAGATGGAATTCAGCTGGCCCGCACCCTCATCAAGCGCCGTATCTCGCCGCACCCAGCACCCATCGCAACCTCATTAGGGTATTGGATCAAGAGCTAGGCCTGTTGGTGCAGGGCTCCCCAATTGCATCCATCACAGTCACTGTATGGTACTATATATAGTGGGAGATGTCAGGCTTCCAATGCGCAATATAAAGTCTCCGGAAGCCTAAGTAGATTGTGATCTGATCAAATCATAGCCATTTCTAAAGAGAAGCCTAAAAGTGTTCCAGCCGCATGCAGGAGCCGTAACTGCCGAGTGGGCCCTCAGCTGCCACAGGAGCCCGGCAGTTGCACATGGGGCTGCCCGGATGACAGAAGGAGGAGCGGATCCCAGGCACAGCAAACTCGAGGGAGCCAGACCGTAATTACTTGTAGTGGAAACCCACGTACTTTTGGGGTTCACTGAGCCGCTGCTGCTGCTCCTGGCACTGGAACAGGCCAGTGATGTCGCTCTTCCTCACCGGGGCATGCCCCCGCGGAAGGGCCCCAAGCCACGGCAAGTCGCCGGCGTTTCAGGGGCAGGCCTCTAGCCCCAGCACGGCAGGTGCCCTCGCCCCGGCGCCAGGGAAACACACAAAATGCAGGCGGCTGTAGAGGAGCGGGGCCAGGGAGAGTGCCACCCTAGCTAGCTGCCCCACCGAAGCGGGAAACCACAGTCAGGTCAGCAGGCAGCAGAAGGGGGAGCCGGGCAGAGGGAGCCTGCACCAGGATTGTAGCTTCAGGCAGGAGCGCCCACACCACACCGCCACCCAGACCAGCAGGACACAGCAGCAATGCTTTGGGCTCACAGCCCCAGCAGGAACACCTGAGCCCGCAGATACATTCCAGTTCCCTGGGGAAGCCCAGCACTCGCACCCATGAGGTGCGTATCACCAATCATTTAGGAACGAGGCACCTCACTGGGCGTCCTTGAGCTGCTGTCCGTACAGGAGCAGTTTATGATTCACCAAGGATATACGGTAAGGAGATCAGTTGGGAGCAACGCACTGCTCGCGACACAATGTCAGAGTTCCAGCACAGCGCCGGAAGCCCTCCTCCGCAGCTCTACACGATACCAGAGCGGGCCCTCCAGACTTTCAAATTCAGTTAACTCTGCACCCAGGCTCCTATTTCCAGCAGGAATCACGGCATGTCCTCTCACCTGCTTCTCACAAATGCGAGCGTTTGCCAGTGATAAGCTGACGGGTATAACCGGATTTATTGAAGATATGGATTTCGTGAGGCAGGAGCTCCACGCTCAAGCGGCCATATTGCTTGGCAGCTCAACAGCACCCCCCGTAGCCAATTTTCTTCCATCCACGTTCCTATTTCTTCTAAGCACCTGCTGACCTTGGTCAGCGACCAGAGACCAGAGAAAACAGAAAACTATCAGAAACCAGAGAAAACTGTATTTTTTCAAAGCCAAATTACTATCTTTAAGCACAAGAGTTTGAGAGCTCAGCAAAAAGATGGGGCAATACTTTTGAAACATAATGCAGACAGCCATTCCACAAGCTAACATAAAGCAAAATCATGGCAATTTAAAACCAGCAGATATTGCCAAAGGCAGCAGGGGACGAAGTAAAGTTCCAAAGTTGCAAAGCTTATTTGGCCATATTTGAAGAAGCATATAACAAAAGCTAGTATAGACCCACATTGTCAAAGCCAAGGAAGAAACAGAATAAAACCATATCCTTGTCAGTGTTTGATTGTTAACGCAGTGGGAAAACAAGCGTGGCAAAGAGGCTGCCCTCCTGGCAAAGGGTTATCCAGATAGGAGCATAACTTGCAAAGTGCAAAAGAGTACTAAACAGCACCAACGTGAATCTTGCTTTCCCTGAAGCATTGCTTAAAGCCCGATATTATAAAAGTGATGAACACCGTAAAGCAGTTGTAAGCTGTCCTTAACCACAGGGGTACTTGTTTGTGAATTACTGTTCGGGCAGCGGAGTACACCCGATCAGCAAATCTTTGAAGTAGTAGGCCTTGCATGGGAGTAAACCAGGTAGAAGTTGATTAAGAGCTGTGAAGTGATATTAACAAGTTATTCTGACACTTACATTGCTGAAGAAAGAACTGTATAAAACTGCTGCTGAAGTGCCATATCTTCAGATATAGGTTGTGCTAAAGTATCCTGGCAAAGACCATTTATGTTGCTAGTGTCGAACTAAGGAAATGTTCTTTGGTTATGTGAAAAAGATTATTCTAAACCTTGCTATTATAAGAGGAAGAGAAAGAATGTTCATTATTGAATCACTGGAGTGTTTCAAACTTTATCAAGTTAGAGTTACAGTGAACTGTGTTGGAACATTGTTCAAACAAGGATTTCCATGTTTCTTTTTGGAACTGTGGAGAAGAAGCCTGCTTGAAACTGAGGAAGGTGAATTCATCCAGATTATAAGGAGAAACTATTATATTATTTTGTTGGATTTGAACTGTCATGCATTACCTTGTTGAATTACTGTATGTACAAGTGTGAGGGACAGATATTTCTATTTGTTTTATTTATTTGTATTTTATAAAGCACCTTAAACTAAGGCGCTGAAGAAAGGATCAGAAACGGTACAATAAAAATGAATAAGCAATCAATCGGGGATATTTCAGCAGATGAGACTTCAACGACCCACAGAATAATGAATAGACAGAAAGAGAGCAGAGAGAATAAGGCAGAGCATTCCAGTAGAGGAGCAAGAAGCTCAAATGAGCTAAAACTAGACTGGGCACAAGGAGGATAAGGAGCTAACAGTAAAAACTGCTAAGAAGAGCAAAGAGAACGGGGAGGAGTATAGAAAGATATCAAGGCAGTAAGAAAACCAGGAGCAAGACCATGAAGCGATTTGAAAACAAGACAAAGAAAATGAAACCTAATTTGAGTATGAAAGGGTAACCAACCAAGAGATTCAAGTGAACAAGAAATAGAGTTCTGAAATGGGAGAAGAAATTAAAGGCAGACAGAAGAATTGAATACGGATTTAAGAGGAGCAAGATGAGATTTGGGGAGCCCAAAGAGGGCAGTCGAGCAATAGAAATGTCTAGAAAAGATTAAAGAAGAAATTAGAAGTTCAGATGTTTGAAAAGTAAGAAAAGGACAAGCTTTACGAATATTCTGCAGATGGAAATGACAGGAACAAGATATTAATGAAATATGGTGAGAGAACGAAAGATTAGTATCAAAGTGAAGACGAAGGTTTCGGGCCGTAGGTGAAATTGAGAGCCTAGATGGGGGAAAGAATAACAGAAGAAGGATGAGGAAGAAGGGTATTAGCAGGAAAGAACAGAACCTCAGTCTTCCTGGCATTAAGAGTAAGATAGTGAGAAGACATCCAAGATTTAATAGCAATTAGACAAGCGGAAAGAGTATGATGAATTTCAGGAGAGAATGAGGAAAAGGAAAGAAAATGTCTCGACAGCGTAAAAGTGGTGAGATAGCCCAAAGGGAGAAATGATAGCCGCAAGATGAGAGGTATAAAGAGAATAGAAAAGGACCCAAAACGGACCCTTGGGGCACACCATGGGGAAGCCGTAAAGATTTAGAACACTTGCCGGCCAAGCAAACTGAAAATGTTCTGTGAGAAAGATGAGAATAAATCCAACATAGAACAGAGCCTGTGAGACCGAAAGATGAAAGGGAGGCCAAAAGTAGAGTGATCAACAGTGTCAAAAGCAGTGATAAATCTAGAAGGATAAGAAAGGATGAATGTTTAGAGTATCGCGCAGAAAGAAGATTTGAACACCGAGAGACCAGTTTCAGCGGAGTGAAGATGATGCAAAACAGATTGGAATTGTGGAAGAATAGAGTAGTTGGAGACAAACGTAGAAATTTCAGAGTGGGCAAGCTGTTCTAGTAGCTTAGAGAGATAAGGTAATAATTAAATAGGACAAACATTTGAAACTATCAGAGGATTACCAGTAAGGTTTCTTTAAGATTGGAATGATCGAGGCGCGCTTATAAGACGTAGGAAAGTTAGAAGTACAGAGCCAAATGTCGAAAAAGGAATTAAGATAAGGTACAAGAAAGGGATAGACCTTAGGAATGAGTACAGAAGCAATCCACTCATTAGGGGATGCAGTAGGGTGCGCTTTAGCTAATAGAAGAGAAACTTCAGTATTCGAAATCGGGGGAAAAAGAGCACTAAAAGTAAGAAGGGCAGAGACAGGAGGAGTAGCCGCTTTAGGTAAGTTGGGGACTTCCATGTCATTACCAAGAGAGGTTACTTTGGAGGAAAAGAAATGAGAAAAGCCAGAAGCAGATATTGTAGAGTTAGTAGAATGATCAGGGGTGGGACGAGACAGGAGCCGAGCAAGAATTTGAAAGAGACGCCTGGGATGGGCAGACTGGGTATGTAAAAGATCAGAGAAATAGAGACGTTTAGCAGAAAGTAAGCAATCATCGTAAATAGCATTATATGAAAAATAAGATGAGTGATCAGACATTGATTTGGTCTTAAACCAGCGTCTTTCAAGACAGTGGAGAAAACAGTGCATGGAAAGTAAGTGGGGGGGGGGAAAGCCAGGGTTGAGAAGGTTTACAAGCCGGATGAAAAGAAGAAGGATAGAGTGAGCCAAGAAAAGAGGAAAGACATAGTAATAGTGGATATAGCCTCATCAGAGGTAAGAGCTGAAAAGGGAGGAAAGAGAAGGAAAAGCAGAAGTGCAAGCAGAATTAAAGAGTGATGGATTAAAGTTGCATAGAACACGGCGAAAAAATAAAAAGTTGAGTGTTTACTTTAGTTTATTTTAGGCAGAGAAATCCTCGTCAGTGTAGGGATAGGGAGATGTTTATCCAACCTTATGAGTTCATAAAATGGTATCTTTTGAAAAACCTTCACAAAGTTGTCTGCCTCACATTTCTGACCCCTCACAAAGGACCTACAAACTAGCCCTATAACGTGGATGACATACCAGCTTGCATAGCCCACCGAGAGACATATATCCCGGCACTTATCTTAACAGTTTCCGAATATGGGAGGATCTCTGGTTTTAAAATCAACCTGAATAAGACGCGGCCTTGTCACCGACAAAGAATACCCCTCAGATGACCCAAAACCTATGAAGCCAGGGAATTTGAACGCAAGCAGACCGTATTAAATACCTAGGGATGCATATCACAGGAAATCTAGGCTACCTACATAGTGCAAATTATCCACCCCTGTGGGTTATGATTAAGAAAGATCTACAGAAATGATCAAAAACCATGTTATCATGGGCAGCATATCTCATCTATAAAAAATGAACATCCTACCGAGGCTGCCATTTCTGTGCCAGGCCATTCTACCAACCTCATTTCATGTTGAGGTCAAAAAAGCATTTGTGTGCTGGAACGAGACCACGGATAGCATATGGAACACTGATTCTGCCAAGGGAGGAGCAGGATTCCCAGACCTACATAAATACTGCAGGGTCGCCCAGCTAAGTGTTTTGGTAGACCACTTAAGGGAAAGCAAAGAGAAACAATGGGTTGCCTTGTAAAATGACTTCTTTACACCTGTTATTATGGGAGAATGGTTACGGGTCCCCAACAGACGCTTGCCGCACAAAATACATACACACCCTATCCTATCAGTACTCTGGCTCCTGTGTAAAAAGTCCTAAGACATGGAGAGGGTCACATTGTGGCCATCATCTCAGCTATATATGGGCTCACGTCAGATTTCAGTTATCCTATGAATCTGGGTTGATTCAGGCGGGACAAGTATGGAAAGAGCATCGCTTCCCACTCGAAAACAAACTAGGAGGTGGCTTTGGGCACACCCCTTATGCCGCCCCTGATGTACTTGCAGCTGAAAGGCTCATTAACAGTCCAACACTGGGGGAATAACCTAAAACACCCATTGATCTAGTTCAAATGATTACTTGATAGACATGTCAGCAAGAAAGAGGTGTGGCAGGCAATTTATAGGGTGGTCTGGGTCCTCTTCTATAGCGGTATAATATGAAATGCACAACTGCAGACTGCTGTTCCAATGGACCCTAACCCCTCACAGGCTTTCTAAAATGTATCCCAATGTGAGCCCCTTTTGCTGGAGAAATTGTACTATGACATGCACGTACTGGCATATGTGGTGGGAGAGCCCCCTAGTACAATGCTACTAGAAGGAGGTATTAGCATGGATTAAAGGCATAGATGGAATAGAGAGGGAGCCATCCCCAGTACTGGCACTTTTTTGTGGAGGGATATACAGTATTATAGCTTGATAGACCTGCAAGTGTTTCCTGGTCTCACAACACCAGGAAGAGTGAAATATGTAGTTCAACAGAACACGAGGAAATTAGTTTAACTAGGAAGTGGATTCACTTATGTCATAATAGAATTAATCCATTTGTGCTGTGGGTTCACTTGTACCACATAGAATGGAACAATTAATTAGACTAAATATGCAATTTTTTCAACTGGTAGGACAATTAATTGGTCTATGCCAGAGTTGTCAACTCCATGGGTTGAGGGTCGAAATTCTGATCAGTTTTCAGGGTATCCCTCAATAGACACGAGGAAAGATTTGCATACATTTAGAATCATTGTTTGCAAATTTCTCTCATGAATATTAATGAGGGATAGCCTGAAAATCCAACATGTTTCTGGCCCTTGAGACCCGGGGTTGGACAAGCCTGGTCTATGCAAAGGCATCACATGTGTAACAAATAATGGAACAATGAATTATTCTAAAATTGCAGTACATTTGCTGGTAACACAAATATCTTAATCCAACTATGCAGTGGATTAATCCAACTTTGCAGTAGCTTCGCTTATCTCAGAGGTTAGTTTAACTATACATGCAATACAATGGGCTTCGTTGTATGATAGGTTATTTATAACATGCTTAATACCCAGAGGTTTCTAAGCATGGACCCAGGGATCGAACCTGTGTTGTTCCGTGTCGTCTTGCTTCCAAGGCGAGCACGTTGGCCCTGAGCTATCCTCCCGAGACCTGTATCACAGAGAACGGGAAAAGTAAGCAACCATGCAATGCATTCAAACTATCAGAATTAAATTAGTGTAGCTATGCAGTGGATTCACTTGTATCACCCAGATTAAGCTAAACTATGCTATTTAATTCAACTGATGGCACAATTAATTAATAGAACTATGCAAAAGATTCACTTGTATCAAAATGAATTTGAATAATGAGCTAATCTAACTATGCAATGTATTACCTGGTACCACGATGCAGTTAGACTAAACTATGCATTCAACTGGTAACAGTGAAACAATGCAACTATGCAGCCTATTTGCTGGTATCACAATGTGATTACACCAAACTATGGGATTTACTTGTAGTGCTATGAAATTGATCTAGATATGCAGTGGATTAAACTGGCAGCATAATGAATTAATCTAACCAGGGGCTATACTTGGATAAACTGGTGTGACAGGATAGTAGGAGTTGGGCGACTTGGGTTAATGATGCAATGAAAAACGTACATGGTTGTGTGAATGGCATTAAAGTATACTCCTTTGAGGGCAGCATACAGTTCATACTGGAGCACATCATGTATTGTAGTAACTAAGTTGCTTAGTTGATTCTTAGCCATGAGGAAAGATTGAGCACAATGTGTGTTCCTTACAAACAGGTCAATGGCATGCATCAAGGGTTTGATAATTATTCGGGTCTTATCAGCCCTTCACCCAGCTCAAAGCACCCATGTCGATAAATTGAGTTTCACATTGCAGAAAATAAGGACTGTAATAAGTAACATTGGTCACTAAGCACTCAATAAGAAACAGCGGAGACCAGCCAGAATCTCTAGGGGGAAAGACTACAGGACCTTGAACTAGAGGAACCTACTTTCAAAACAGAATTTCATTCTGGCCCAAAGGAATGATTTCTCCCTGAAAACTGCATTTGATGTTACTTTATTCGCAGAAGAGGGTAGTAGACTTGCAGGGCCCTATGTGGTGGAGAGAAGCAGTCTCAGAGAGGGATGAATAATGTGAGGAGATGGGAAGACCAGTTATCAATTTTTAGTGCCTCCCCATTGCAAAAAGTAATTAATCAAGCCTGCTCCCATTTCAGAACACTAAGGGGTGACCACGAACCAGGACCATGCCCATAAACATATTTTTGGCACAGGATCCACCAACAAATTCAAAGTTATTGTCTAGAGTGTGCAGTGTATCAAGGAAACCCTAGGAATTAGGTGTCTAAGGCACTCCAACAGCCCCTATCAAAGATGTGCTATTTTCCAGGATTGGAATGGTTGTGGTAGGTCCCTTCAGTCCATTCAAGGCAAGGAATCCCTACATCCGAATTTTATTCTCAGACATACCCTATGAAGAGAAATACTAAAAAAATAATTTAAAAACATTTGCCACTACAATTCACATGGGTGGGATTCCTGAAGGAAATCCTCACAAATCAGTGCCTCATTTATATCAAAATGTATAGTCAATCTGAAGAACCCATTACAGATTCTTTCCTATTCTTTGTCTATCATCCGCAGACAGAGAGCCTTGTGAAATGTTTCAACCAAACACAAAGAGTTTCCCCAGAAACTGGTTCCAGGGGATGTGAGACACGCTACTGCCTTAGGCCCTTTTATCGCTGAATGGGAAAAGTCCATAAGCATCCACTGGGTTCTCTCCATTTCAACTGCTTTGAGGGAATTAACTCCGAAGTCACACAGGTTCTCAGCAACAACTATCGAGTTCAGCAGAAAGAAAAACGAAAATGCTCTCATGCATAACAGAAATTGCCTTAAGGCATAGTGGAAACCCAAAGAGCCAACTAGGATTATACGCCTGGATCCACTTTTAGGAGGGTGAGAGGGAGAAGATCTCCAGTGGCATTAACCAATCTTATACCAAAAGACCCAACTCCTGACCAGACCAAAGAAGCTATACCATTTTGCAGAGGTCATCATGGATGGCAATTCCGCAGAGTTGGGAGAAGGAGGTTGGAGGGAAAGAGGAAGGAGCAGAAGAGAATGAGAGGGGAGAATACAATGTGATGTTACTAGGAGACCGTAAAGAGGTGGAAGGAGGAGACAATAAAAGAGGTGGCAAGAAGGAACCAGCAGGAGGAGGCAGGAGAACAAGGAAATACCCAGGACGGAATGAGAAGGCTTGCATCACACAAGGTAGGGCATAGAATTGAGACAATCTGTAGTGGGCAGAGCCCATAGTGGGAGGAGGAACGTGCATGAGGTATAGTATCGAGTAGGTGAGGGACCAGATGAGAGCTAGAAAGGTGCAGAGGGAAGATGTCAGGGCTCACAGGAAGGGAGGTGATAAAACTAAAACTTCAAAAGCACCTATGTGGAAACTGGCGCTAGAAGGACTGGGTGGCCTGCCTGTTAGGGAGTTTTACTAAAGTTCACCTATAGTAGGACTGTAGAAAACTCACTCTTAAATGTCTAGGCCTTCAACTAGGTTTGGCCTAAACTACCCAAAATGTTTGTATTGTAGGAGGGAGAAGGGCTCTAGGTAAGTACAAAGACCTCAGGGCACACCTATAGCCAAGATTACTCTTCCACACTAGTTTTATAAACAATATAGTTATTTATTCTAAACACTAAAGTCACTAACACAATAGTAATGTTACAGCTAAGTAAACATTCACACAGTAGACTTCTCTCTGTTTCTCGCTTGCAGTCTTGGTTGAGAAGACTTCTAGTCATTGAATGTGCAGAAGGATGCCCACGAAGTGGCAGCCGTAAATGCCCTTCAGGAGACTATGCACAGCAAATTGATCCAGGTCCCAGAGTATTGGGGGATTGCAGTTCACGACGGTTGCAGCTCTTCAATGGACGGCTCAAAATGCAGGTCGTCTCGAGACTGGTTAGGCCCACCAGTCCATGGAAGGAAGTCTCAGGTCTTGATCTTCCTTGTCAATGAAGAGAGGGCTGGAGCTGCAGCAGTCACTTAGTAATCTCTGGCGGTCGCTGGAAATGGCTGCAGACATCCTTCTTTGGTTTCTTGTTTCCATTGGTCTACTCAGCCTTCTGCTGCAGGACCCTCACCCATTATGCAGGAAAATCATTGGGATTCACCCATCACCATTCAAGCCTTCATGCAAATCTGGGGGCTGGCTTGTCCAAAAGGACAGCCACCCTCCCAGTTCGAACTGGATCCAGGCAGAGACACTAGGAAAAAGACCAGAGGAGTTTTGGTCTCCTCCCCCACTTCCTGTCTTTTCACGCACACAGAGCCTTGGTGGGCTTTCGCAAGGAAGCCCGCTAAAGACAAAAGCCCTAGAAGGACCTCCCCCACCCAGGTAGGAAGGAGGGTCAAGAAAGGACAAGTTATCAAGAGTTGGCGGAAAAAGAAAGTACGGCCACCATTTTAGGTTAATGGTGACCCATGTGTCCCTTACAGCAGCTGCGACAGCAGCCTGCGTGTAAGATTCACAAACATCGATAGAAAACATCCACTGCCACCAGCCACTCAGATGAACTTGTCACTAACTAGAAAGCTACAGGAGAAGTGGAAAAAGGGATACAATGTGTCCCCTCAGCACTCCACATAAGGGTGGGTGAGCTGATTTCACAAAATAAGTCAGGTAGCATAAAAAGTAACCCCGTCCTTGATAAATAAATAATAAAAAGGGCAGCTCAAGGAGCTCTCAGTAATACCGCACAGAAAGTGCTGTGTGCCACAACAATAAATTGTAGATGCCTTAAAAGTTGGAGGAAAGCATTTCTCTCGAAAGATACAACCAAAAGGGTTGAATAAAGGTTCCCAAAGGTAAAGTAAAAGACAGAGTATGGAAAAAGGTTTCCTCCCACTCAGGAGAACTGATAAAAATTCAAGAGTCCAGCGAAAAGTGCTGGGAGAGTCACAAGTGGGGAGAATTGCATCCAAAAAGGAAATTCTACCCAACAATGCCTGCTAATTGAAGCAAAACTCCAGCTACTTGTGGAAAACTCGATTTTATCTGATCAGCTCCACAATATAACCCAACAAAGCTATACAAAATATCAGCTCATACAATGTAATTTGCAATAGAACCTGCTATTTTAATGTAAACTGCTAATGGCCATTTTCACTTTATAAAAGCTGAAAGAGTAGGCCTTACATTAGGCCTCACATTAGGCCATATGCCTGCTCAAATGCACGATGCATGAAAAACTGCTTCTCTCGCTAAGTGTATGAACAATACAGCTTGACCTTTATACAGAATATGTACGTATTTAGATTTAGACAATTGCATCAGATCAACCCCAGCTGTGACAAAATTCTACTGACAATCGGAATTTCCTGTAAAACTACAAGAAACCAATTTATTAATAAAAGGAGACTGGCAGAGCACTTCCCCTTTTCTGCTTGTGGTTTGAACTTTATACACACATTTCACGCTGCTCTCTTCCTTTTCATTCTTTATTCAAACTTGACCCTGCGACTCGAATGCTTTTTAAAATCTAAATACATATATTGTCCTGATACATCGGATACATTCACAGAAGTGACAGAGGTGATTAATCAGCCAAGAGATGTCAAGGCACGTACTGTGTCTGGCATCTGCCAATATATAATTGTGAACATTCCGTTTTAAATTTGTCAGTCACTGGGCTACAATTACTCTTTCTGTCGTCGTGTTTTTCGGCTTGCCCCCTTAAGTTTTATAATAAATGCATGCTTGTGTGAAACCTCTGTGTCAGAGTCTGCAAATATCTGATATAAAAGGTGTTTTCTATTGTTTCCAGATGGGGCGAATCCAATCATATGTCATTGTAAATTCCCTTTGTTTACAATTGGCGACTCTGGCATTGGGATGATACTTCGTTAGACGGATCCAGCTAGGACCTTTTTCACTCCACAGTTGACCAGCGCAGGAGTGTCAGTTTGACAAATTCGTGGAGGCCGCTGCTAAGATAGGAAGCCCTTGTTCCAGCAGCTACGGAAACCTCAGACTGCATCCGCAACTGCTGCTCAACAAGATGATCCATCTGTGACCGAAGTCTTCCCATCTGAGACCAGTGCGATGGTTTACTGAAGGGGCTCCGACACAGAGGTGTGTGCTGATGTGCTGACGAGATAAACATCTAAATCCGGTGAGAATGGTTCCAGTTGTTAAAAGCGCAAGTCGTATAATTTTATTTTTCACTTTCTCTTTGAGTATTATTATAACCCTGGGGAAGGTAATGCATTTAAGTATGCCCTAAGGGTTATAATCTTGTGATCACAAGTTAACACAAGAGTTATTGGTGGGAAACAGAGGGTAGCGAAAAAAGCTAAGCGCGCCGATATAGGTAATTGAGTAATCATGGGAAATGCATGTACTAAAGTTAATTGTTGTGGTTTGGAATTGTTGCACAAGAAAGCACTTAAATAAACTAGAGCAACATGCGCCTACACCACCGCCGGGGAATCCTGGGTGGGAAATCATGGTAAAAAAAGGGCTACGCACAGTTCTATTTTTACGAGAATGGCATTATACCTCCAAAGCCAGTGATCCTACCCTTCTTTTTCCCGATTCATGGCTCTTTTGATTTAGACAAAATAGCGTTTCTCAGAAAAACACTTAGTAGAAGGAGATAAAAGGATAAGACAACTTCAATGGGAAACGTATAAAATGTGGGAGGATTATGCCAGACAGCAGTCAATAAGAGAAGCACGGATTAGGAATAAAAAGCCACAATCAGAGAGAGATAAAGCAAGAGCCTATGAGCTCCAGAAATTAAAGGGAGGGGGACAGGATAACAGGGAGTCTGTACTGCAAACGGTAGGAGGCTAGGCATCCAAATCATGTACAGAGGCTTCTGCACCTATGATACATACAGATGAAGAGCCTGATCCCTTATTAGAATGCCTTCTCTCCACTAAGAACTCCTCCACCTCCTTACTCTCACCCGGAAGGGAGTGGGGAGTCAAAGGAGACCCCTCCTCCACCAAATACTTCTGGATACCAGACTAGAAGCATAACTGCATCCCAGAGGGATGAAGCAAAATGTTTTGCAAATGCCTGGATAGCCAAAAGGGTTGAAGGGATTAAAATAGCTAGGGACAGTGCACCTCAAGTTGAACAGCCAGTGGTAAATGAAATTGTGAATTACTTGTGCAACAAAGTGTGGTCAGCCTATAAATTGATTAATAGTGACTAAGCATATGATCTTCCAGACCACTACAGAGAAATGGATGTGAATAGCCAAAAAGGGATAATTTCCGTATGGGACTGTTCAGATATTACAGTGACACTACTAATGTGGCTTGATAAAATTCCCTTAAACAGTCCAGTAACGCACCAGAACCCTATGAGAGAAGTACCTGATTTGATAGCAGCAACCCCATACATCAGGTCAATGTGCCTTGGAATTCTATGGAATTATTATCTTTTACCAAGGACTTTCCAGATATTAGACAGAATCCAGAGCAATGGTATTGTCAAACTAACCGTGTGCTAAAGGCTGGACCTATAACACCGAGTGATATTTACCAGTTTTTTACATGTATATTACCTCCAAATATTTGGAGACAGTGTAGAAAACAGGATAGTGTCCATTAAATGGACTGATTTAGAAGATGAGACAGAACCAAATATAGAAATGGGCAGGGTTGTTTACACAGGACTAATCTTGCCTTACCAGAGTACATAATGAGAAAGTTAGAACAGATAGTACCCAGAAAGCAGATGAACTGGGATACGTTAACTACCTGAAAACAAGAGGAAGGAGAATCAGTTGTGAAATATTTTACCAGGAAAGAGCAGGCTTTTAGCTCTTTTAGCGGAATGGACTTAAGTACTACAGCAGGCCAAAAGGCATTCTGTTCACATTTTGTAGAAGGATTGCTTTCTTACCTTAAGCACGATATTCAAACACATGAATCCACATGGCCAACCCAAAATGCTGCTGAGATACTAACCATAGCCAGGTATTATGCAAATAAATAGATGCAGTAAAGAAAAGACTGGGAAAGATAGAAAGCTGAATAGTTTAAAAACTAGAGTATTGATGCAACAGGCATTTCCAGACAGAGGGAAAGGACAGATGCAGAAAGGAAGGGGTATGTTTAGAGGAAAAAGACCAGGAGCAAGTGCACCCCCATCCAATGGAAGGAGTGGTATAGATGAAGGATGCCACTATTGTAAATCGAATGATCATTGGATCCGGGAATGCCCTCTAAGACCTAGGGGCAGAGGGAGATCAGTAGGGCGTGGTTTCGCCAGAGGACAGATGAGACAAAGTAATAGTGAAGAAGTCAAAACTATCCAAGAGAAGCAGAATTATTTTGATCCCAGACAAGGCCAACAGTATTCAGCAAGAGATTACTATGTAGATGATACACATTCAGATGATTATGTAGAATAGGGATGCCCAAGAGTGGAAAAAGGGAGAGTGGAAATCCAAGTGGACCCCGAAGGACCATGTGTCGTATTAGCACTTAAAGATGCAAAGCCAGGAAAAGTTCTTACTTGATACCGGGGCTACCCATACATCCATCTCTCATAAATTGATACCTACTCTTCCCCTCTCTGGGAAAGTAAATACCTCAGTAGGGTTTTCAAATACGCCTATCCATAACCCCATTTCAGAACCCATCCAATTTTCTATAAGACCTATTTCATGTCTTGCTCCTGTTGTGCTTACTAATAAATGTGCTTTGAATATATTGGGAATGGATCTGCTAAAGAAATTGTATGCTACAATTTACTGAACACCTGATAGTGTTTACCTCACTTGCATGTCTGATTACTCACAAAAAGGCTGTGCTTATACTGCTACTACCACAGATGTACTTCCTTATGAATTACTAATGGGCTAAAGGTAAAAATGATGTAGGGTGTCTCCAAATAGAACCTTTTCACCTTACATTATAGGATAACATTATTTACCCAAGAATACCCCATTCCAAAATAACACAAGCACTAGAAGGGATCCGTCGAGTGATACAAGATTTCTAAGATAAAGGCATTATCAAACAAATTCCAGGCAGCCCCTGTAACAGCCCGATACTTCCAATTCAGAAGAAAGTTAATGAGAATGCGACACCTGAATGGCGATTAGTTATTGATTTGCACAGTATTACCAAGATAGTGCTGCCTCATTTCCGGTTGCACCAGATATGGTTTCTCTTTTTACCATGATCCCACCTACTGCCCAGTATTTTATAGTAAGACCATAAGAACACATTTTTTTAGCATTCCAATCCATGAGGATAGGCAGTATTTGTTTGCTTTTAATATTGAAGGAAGGTCTTATACATTCTGTAGTGCTCCACAAGGTTACACAGAGTACAAGTATTTACAGTTAAGCTTTAAAAGCACAACTAGATTGCTTTTCACATCCTAGTGGTACAGCCCTCTTGCAGTGCGTGGATGATTTGCTTATAGCTGCCGACACAAAAGAACAATGCATAAACTGTACCATCCAATTATTGAATTTCTTAGCACCATTGGGTCACAAAGCTTCTCAGAGTAGGCTACAATTTTGCCAAAAGCAAGTTACTTATTTGGGTCATTTCCTATCCAAGGGAGAAAGGAGATTACATCCACAGATAATACAATCTGTATTCAATACAGTAGCTCCAACCACACAGCAAGAAGTGAGAGGGTATTTAGGTATGATGTCATGTTGCCGCCAATGGATTCCCAATTTTTCTCTTAGCAAGACCTTTGCTCAATCTCACTACCAAAGAGACATCAACTCCAATGCCATGGTTACCAGAACACCAAGCAAGCTTTGATATGCTAAAACAAGCTTTATGCAACTCACCTGCTTTAGGAACCCCTAACTATGTTAAGTGTTTTTCCTTGTTTGTGCATGAAAGATCTGGATGTTCGTTATCTGTGTTAACTCAACTCCAAGGAGATAAAAACAGGCCTTGCGCCTATTTTTCCTCCACTTTAGATTCAGTGGCTAGAGGTTTGCCCAGGTGTCTAAGGGCAATAGCAGGTGCTGCCCTATCTGTCAAACAATCTGAAAGTATAGTACAAGGACACCCACTGTTAGTGATGGTGCCTCATGCTATTGATATACTGATCAACAAAACACAAACTCAGCATATGACAAATGCTATATTGACCAGATATTAACTGATTTTACTTGCACCACACAACAATAAAAAGGTGTAATTCTCTGAACCCTACTACAATGCTACCCCTCCTCCCTTCTGATGACATCACTGTATTGCATGATTGTATCCTAACAACAGATGAGGAGACAAAGGGAAGGGCAGATTTAACTGATATACCTTTAAGTGAACCTGATGGAACGCTATTCGTCGATGGCTCACGTTTTAAACTGCCATCCGGTAGCTCCACAGCTGCCTATGCTATTACTACATTCGGAACTGTGGTTGAAAGTTGCAAAATTCCACAGCACTCTGCCCAAGCAGCAGAAATCATTGCATTGACTCGAGCATGTGACCTCAGTCTTGATTTAAGAGTGAATATATACACTGATAGCCAATACGCTTTTGGAGTGGCACATAATTTCGGAAAATTATGGGCTGAGAGAGGTTTTCTTACTTCTCATGGTACTAAAATCCAGCATGGAATTCTGATCATGAGGTTGTTGAATTCACTAGTAGCGCCTAGACAGCTAGCTAATATCAAATGTAGCGCTCACATGAAAGTGACAAATGAAGTGGCAATAGGTAATGCATTTGCAGATAGGACAGCTAAATTGACTGCCCAAGCACCTGCCACTTTGACCTATGTCTCAGTAAGTGCCCCAGTAAATATTGAATTTGATAATTCCCTATAATGTGTCAGACAAATACAAGGAGATGCATCCAAAGAGGAACTTGAGAAATGGAACAGCAAAGCTACCCTTGAAGTTGTGTTATGTATACAAATCTGATTCTGATAAACGATTATGGATGTTACCCAACAAATATGTGCCTATGACTGTTACAATGGCACATGGACACTCGCATATAGGTGCAGATGCAATTGTAGCCTTATTGGGAGAAGTATGTTACAATACAAACATTCGAAAGACAGCTATAGCTACATGTAAGAATTGTATTACCCGCTTAACACACAATATAGGAAAAGGTACACCTACCCATATAGGTCAATTCAGACCCCCCAGAACTGCCTTTTGAATGTTTTCAAATGGATTTCATAGAAATGCCTTAATGTCAGAGATTCAAATAGGGGTTAGTTGTAGTGTGTATGTTTAGCAAATGGACAGAAGCATTCCCTATGGTGGATAATACTGCTTTGAGCACTGCCAAGGCTTTGGTAAAGGAGTATTTTCCAAGATACGGACTGCTCCATACAATTTCATTTCCATTCAATATATCATGCCGGAGCAGCTTGTTTGTGTGAGAGATTCAATGGGACCCTTAAGAGCAAATTGGCAAATATCTGTGCTAATAGCCCCCTCAAGTGGGTAGATGCTTTGCCCCTAGCCCTAATGTTCATCCGTAGGAGTAGGTTTGTCACCATACGAGGTAGTAATGGGACGACCTGCAAATATATGGGGAATCCCAAGTCCCAGAAAACTGTCTAATGTCCCTTATGCTTTGTTGAGCGATTACTGTTTGGAACTTACTAAGAGGTTGTCTATTATTCATAAACAGGTGAAAGACTTTTTGCCAAAGCCTCTTGAAGGAACAGGCCACTCCATACAGCCTGGACACTGGATCTTTACCAAGAACCTCCAGCGATCATCCAGTCTACAACCACGGTGGAAGGGCCCAGTCCAAGTTCTACTGGCCACCCAGACTGCTGTAAAGTGTGAAGGGCATTGTAATTGGATACACAAGAGCCATGTGAAGCGGGCTCCTCCATTTCTGGCTGGGAATACATCTACAGAGTTACCATGGGAAGAATATGTGCCGCAAGGGACTGATCATTCCTAAAGACTACCTCCGTGCAACGGTTCCCCAGGTATCGTGCCTCCCAAAGACATCACAGGAGTGTCCGAGGGACGATGATATAACCTCAGGCCATGAAAGGTGAAGTAACTGTGCCGATTGAGGCTTGCTTCTTTTCCTGAATGACTTTGATGCCTTCTCTACGGATTTTCCAGGGCGGTGAATACCGGCATCTTAAACGAACTGTCTTTGGGGTGAGGCATATGAACACTCCTGAAACTCCTATAACACTTGTTTTGCCTCAGCCTGTTAGAATATTTCCATTAAGGAACTCTCTCATAATGCCAAACAGTATCTATGACTCACCTACCACTGAAGCCAGACCTTGGTATTTCTCCAAACCCAAACTTTTGTTGCTTCTCCTACTCCTCAGTGTTTTCCTATTTGGTTCATTCTATTTCCTAGACAGGTTGCTCAAACCCCCATATTCTGCTAAACCTATACCTATATCTGTCCCTTCACCAGAAGAATTATATCATAAGGAACAAATAAGAGAATGCTTTTATTTCCCTGCTTCGTCATGCTCATGATATTGTGAAGGATTCCGATTGCTGGATCTGCTTGCAGCTACCTGCCTACGTGGGGAAAGGGATGCCCCTGCTACAGATACCTTTCCTTCATGTTATGCGCTTTATTTAGTATTCTCACGTATTGAGATAGTGCTTGCCCTCAGAAGGATGTCTTTAGGGTTTAGCACTAAGCATGGTACTGCTTTGAATCATAAAAGCGCGTACTCTGATTTTGATAAGGATATCCTTAAAAAGGGGCCAATGTGATCTGGTAACTGTGCCCAATGATACTTTTCCTTTCTTCCTATTTTTCACCTTTTCTGAGACTGTAAACCTTCCTGCCCTATATTTTCTTGATAAGTTTCGTGTGAACTCCCCTACCACGAACACGATTGCATTCCTTAAAATAAGAAACAAATGTCTGAGGTAGTATCTGTATAGAAGCTTCTGGGACCTATGATGTGGGATATAGCATAGATTGTAACATGACCTACCACATGCCTGATCTACATCCTTCTGTGGATGCCCCTACGTATGTGGGGGATTCTCTTTACTTTGTCTGTGGTAGTAATGCGCACACATTGCTTCCCAAGGGCTGGGCAGGGCGTTGCCATTGTATTGCCAGCCATATCTGTTAAGCGCAACATTGATGTTCCACAACCTGCCATTAAGCCCCTACCACGCTCCAGAATGGATTTGGTGAACCAAGAAGACACTGCAGCTGACATTGCCGGTGATCTAATGAAAGCCTTTATTCCCTGGTTTGGCCCTGCTATTAACTCCAGTGATATTAGGAGGTTAGCTAGGCTCTTGGAGGCCACAATCTCTGAGACAGCAGATGCTTTAGAAAACAACTATTGAAATGCAATCTATTAAACCAGTGGCCCTTGAGAACAGGATGGTTCTAGACATGATTCTGGCTGAGCACGGCGGGACGTGCAAAATTATAGGATATTCCTTCTGTTCTTACGTACCTGATGCTTCTACCTCCATGCGCGATTCCATAAAAAGGCTCCATGGGATTGAATCCCAGGTTCAAGTAGACACTGGATCATGTGACATTTTACATTCCATTTGGGGTTTCTTTAGCCTGTGGGGCTGAAAAATAGGAATGTTACTGCGTACAGGGATCGTAATAATCCTGGGATGCTTTTTGTTAATTGCTTACCTGCATGCTGCCAATATTTAGCCCAATTGTGTGCCCCACGACCATACCATGGTGCCAGAGAAGTTGGCCTCATGATTCAGGATGTTGCCATACAAGAAATGATGCAAATTGAAATTACTGAAATAGACATAGGAGGGCCTCCTTTTCCTCCTCTGCCTTCACCTTGCACCACTAGAGACGACACTGACCATGTACCACAAGAGGTTGTCTTTGAAGAGGAAATATATGACGTTGTTCTGTAGCTATGGTCTGAAACCTAATTGTGGAACTCATGATCAGAAGGGCCATCTGCGGAAAACTCAATTTTATCTGCTCATCAGCTCCACAATATAACCTAACAAAGCTATACAAAATATCAGCTCATACAATGTAACTTCCAATATAACCTGCTATTTTAATATAAACTGCTAAAGGCCATTTTCACTTTATAAAATCTGAAAGAGTAGGCCTCACATTAGGCCATTTGCCTGCTCAAATGCACGAAAAACTGCTTCTCTCGCTAAATGTATGAACAATACAGCTTGACCTTTATACAGAATATGTACGTATTTAGATTTAGACAAATACATCAGATCAACCCCAGATGTGACAAAATTCTGCTGACATTAATCGGAATTTCCCGTAAAACTACAAGAAATCAATTTTTTAATAAAAGGAGACCAATTTTTTAATAAAAGGAGACTGGCAGAGGACTTCCCCTTTTCTGCTCGTGGTTTGAACTTTATACACACATTTCACGCTGCTCTCTTCCTTTTCATTCTTTAGTAAAACATGACCCTGTGATGCCAATGCCTTCTTAAAAATCTAAATACATATATTGTCCTGACACATCGGATACATTCACAGAAGTGACGGAGAGGTGATTAATCAATCATGAGATGTTGAGGCACGTACTGCGTTTGTTATCTGCCTATATATAATCGTGAACATTCTGTCTTAAATTTGTCAGTCACTGGGCTATAATGACTCTTTTTGGCTTTCCCACTTAAGTGTTTTATAATAAATGCATGCTTGTGTGAAACCTGTGTCGGAGTCTGCAAATATCTGATATAAAGGTGTCGTTTTCTATTGTTTCCAGATGGGCAAATCCAATCATATGGCATTGTAAATTCCCTTTGTTTAGATACTCTTACAACTAGTTGCAGAGAGGACACAGGGGCTGAAGCTGATTGCATCCCTACATCAACAAGTCAAAGGTAAACTTTGAGAACAAGCGCTTGAGATACTGTGCCTGGGTCTGAAACAAAAAATCGTGAATGTTTTTAAGACATTTTGAACTGACAAATGGGAAGAAAGATCTGTGTTAATAATGGTTTTCATTAAGTTGCCAAAGAAAAATGCCTTTGTAAGCAATACAATCTGTTTTTCCATAACCCTAGCACCTGGACTTTTTTGTGGACCCCACTTGGATATACGACAGCTGACATGTGGTTGTCCCATAGAGGACTCCACAAAGAGTGGGGGCTTCTTTGAAATCTGAACAAGTTAAGAGGTCTGGATAAAAGTTCCTCCAAATAGGGCAAAACAAGATGGGTAAGCCCCCTCGGGTGGGCCCCATAAGGATGTCGGTACAGGTAAGGCAAGTAGTGGAGTCTCATGCATCCCTCTGGGATTGTGGACAGACTGACTCTACCAGAGGACAACCGGAGTGACCCAAGCGGGTATTGGGGTGCAAGCTGGGGGCTAGCTTGATGATTCTGAAGTGGCATTCCTTAGTGATCCCTTTGAAGCAGCCTCATTCTCTATTAATATTAGGGGACAAACTCCCAAAGGGTAAGTAAGATTACTTTTTCCCCAATGAAAGCCTCCATACTCTGTATGTAGATGTTCAAAAGAACACTAGTTTAAGGGCCATTGCCTCTGGTAAAACTGTAGTAGACACTCTGGTTGGGTAAGGGTGCTTGTTAAAAGGAACCTTCACTGGCTAGTGGACACCCTCGAAAGAGTCATTGTTGTCACTACTATTCAGTTGGCTGATGAATGGCTGTCATCCATGTCAGTGCCTAAGAAAATGTCCCAAGCAAAGCCTTCCCGGGGAATAACTTGTAAGGAAAATGCTTTTTTTTTTTTTAAAAGGAACCACTCGCATTGAAACTGAACTTTGTCTCACATCCTCCCTAGGGCAAGCTCACCAAGCAGGTTAATCCCAAGCATGTAAAGCTACCCATAGCCAAGAAAAGGCAAAATGTATGCTCTCTTAAGCTATCTGTCTTTACTAGGGTGGAAGATGTAATAATTTAAGATCCTTAGAAACATTGTGTACGTTCCATCAATTAACTTTATTCCGGTTAGCACTAGGTTGCTATAAGATGACAAAGTCTAAACCACTGGTTTCCATCATCCAGACAGAAGCTCTCCAACTGACTCTCTGTGAAACCTTCACTCCAAGCATTCCTTCACTCACACCTAAACATTATCTCACGCATTACCAAGAACCTGCATTCACACCAAGCACAATACAACACATCTCCCTTCTTCCAAATTACACATCACAACCAAGCACATCACACCATCATAAAAGACACATAGCATGTTCACTCAACTGTTCTGACACATTCACAAACACACACACAGATCCAGGAGAGGGAAACATACGAGAACACTCGCACAGCGCACTTTTCTAGTGAGAGGTGCAACTCAAAGATGAGGCCCCCCGACACTCTGGCTGTTCTTCAACACATCAGCCACTCGCTCAGCGGAAGGTGTCTTGTCCGCCCCTATCTGCCCATACTCTGCTCTCACACACAAACACACATCACCTCTCACATGAATAGGAGGTCACCCTCCTTCACCCAACAGCATCTCTTCCATCCCTCATATCAATTAAGCTCTGCGCCAGAAGTACCAGTGACCACGCCTCACACCAAAGGAGAAGTCCCACTGCATACCATGCACCCACAAAATGTGTTGGTGCAGTGTCGCCAGAAAGCAATGACCAAACCTCATGTTGAAGGACGGGTCCCACTCCATAGCATGCACACAAATATGTTGCTGCGGTGTCGCCAGAAACCAGTAACAACAACTCACACAGGGGAAGTCCCACTCCGAAACAATGCATACCTCAATCAAACTAATATATGGGTGAACACCACCCACTCTACGTATAGTCACAAATGACATTTTAATATTTAGCTATGTCCCAAAAGTCCATAGCGGTGTGTCAGCTCTATACCTAAAATTCCTCAATCGGTTTAAGCTAGCACACTTTCACCACTCTCACATCTGTAGCCATTTCCCACTTGCACTATTTTATAATGAATACTTTTTCCATTGCAAAGTACCTAAAACCTAAAAGTCCTTGTTGCTGCCAAGGCAATGGTTGGGAGCTGTTGCATAACATGTCAGCTTTAGTTTGCTTGGCAGCAACAAGGACTTTTAGGTTTTAGGTACTTTGCAATGGAAAAAGTATTCATTACAAAATAGTGTGAGTGGGAAATGGCTTCAGATGCGAGAGTGGTACATTGATTTCTGCAGTTCCACGCTCGAAGACTCTTACTGAAGACGCAACATCAACAGAAAGACAGAGAATTTGGGCACTTCACTCTTACACTCCTCACTCAAGCAGATCACGTCTAAACCTCCAGGAAGAACGCAGACAATTGAGGCAATCAATCTCCGCCATACCCCACACCAGCACCACGACGTCACCATTCACCTTCTTTTCGCAGCAGGCATCAGAGCTCTCCTGGAGCAACCGCTGCAACAGCCATCGGAGCGACTCCTGCCACAACTCTCATGGGCACAAAACATCCTCTGGACCTGCTGCGCCCGCTCCTCTCACGCCGGTAAGTTGCTGAGGATGGCCAAATTCAATCCATATGTAGTGCTCCTCATCTAGCGCTACAATGACAGTAGAGCCCAGGTCGGCACAAACAACATACACTCTTGTTTCCGCTGGGCTGAAAACCCCTATTGTGTGGATGGCTCTCTGGCTACACTTCCTTCACTCTGAGGCTCTTTCATTACTGCACACTTTTTCCATTTCCCCTGGGTTTTCCGCTGTGGCGGCAGCTCCCACTATTATTCTATTAATGGGGTGCAGCTTCCCCTTTCTAAGCTATGGATCATATATGCTGGTCATACTCCAGTTCGTCATCGCTTCTTTCCCTGACCCTGGAAAGTTCCTGTTCACACTGGATCATACACTGGGATGCAGCTCCCCACTTTACTATGTTCTCTCTGTGCCAGCTTCCCCTTTCTTAGACCTGGGTGATGACTTACTTGTGGGGGCAACGGTTCCTCTCTCTCGTTCTCTGTACCCCCCACAGCAGACGGGATGCTTCAACTTTTTCCACGTAGGTTCCTTTTCTGACCTCGCAGAAAGACCAGCTTGTCAGTGTAATAATGTAAAATCCTTAGGAATAAAGTTAACTGATGGAACCTACACAATGTGTCTGTTAGCAGTAGGTTGCTATAAGATGACAGTCTGAACCACTGGCTCCCATCACCCAGACAGGAGCTCTCCAACTGACTCTCTGTGGAACCTTCACGCCAAGCATTCCTTCACTCGCACCTAAACATTCTCTCTGACACCAACATTGTCTCATGCATTACCAAGCACCTGCATTCACACCATGCACAATACAACAGAAAATATGGCTTCTGCAGGAGCTGTAGTCTCTACGGAAAATTCCTTTTGAGTTCAGGTGAGAAACTCTCCAGAGGAAGAAAAAACATTTCTACAGTACTGTAGGCCCCTTAGCCTGCAGAGGATGGACTTCATCAGCGAGAGGGATAGACAAACATTACTCAGGTCCACCCCAACATTGTCACCATCAGCCAAGGGCCCTATAGAAATGAGTCACTATCCGAGTTATTGTATTGCGTCACTAACCCAAAGGCTTCACGGCGCACACGAAAGAGAGAGAGCAGACAACATAGAAACAAATAATCCGAAATAGGCACACAAGAAAAGCCAGCATCAACCTACAAGCCAACAGGAACTCTCAGTAGATGTTACAAAGGTGGCAATGTAGGGATAAACGTCAGAAACAGTTTTAAGTGGTTACCCATGACCTACATCAAATAGGAACGTTTTTAAATGTTAGTGAGCTGCTTTTAGCCAGATGTTTGGGCATTGAATTCCATAAAGCGGGAGCCCACAGATTAAAACTGGCACCACCGATTCTCTTCAATGAGGACAAGGGTTGAACCAAAGAAATGTTACAACTGGATCGTAATAAGCATCGATTGGGTTCCTTTTTAAGCCTTGTATGATGGAGCATCGCCCCAAAGGCATTTGAACCCAATGGATAAACCCTTGTGCTGTAGCCGCTGTTGGACAGCCAGTGCCGGCTGTGTCTGACCTCAGAAAAGTGCACGTTCCGTTTGAGACCAAGCACAGCACTATTCTGGAACACCTGCAAAGATTTAAGATTGGCCTGGGACGTACCAATTAGAAGGTCGTTACAATAATCCAGCTTCCAGTTCACAATCGCTGCTGCAATCAAAGCAAGATTTTCTTTTGACAAATAAGGCCATATCGGCCAAAGAAGCTGAATATAGAAATGGCAAGAGGATTTTAGATAACTAGTCTGCTGATTGAAAGACAGTTGAGCGTCAAAAATGACAGTGTTGTAACAATTTTTCAAACTTGAATAGTATGTTGGCCAATCAAAGTTCTCATATCTTATTTCAATTTTCTTGAGCCATTGCTGAGTGCCCAAAGCAAGCAACTCAATTTTGGCATTATTAAGAGCCAAGGAATTCACAGCCATCCGGTTCTTAATTTCCGTAAAAATGTAGTTAATGTGCTCCAGGTCTTTACAATACTCGCCAGTTAGCCTAATAACAATCTGCGTGTCGTCGGCATAATTGGCAAAATATATGCCCATAGCCGACAGAAGAGCACAGAGAAGTCACGAGTAAATGTTGAAAAGTAATGGCGAGAGACACAACCCCTGGGGGACGCCATATAACAGAGTAGAGACGATGGAAAAAGCATTATCCTTGGTTACCCATATTCCGTGGACCCAGGAAAGAGTTTAAACCAGGCAGTTGCCTCCTTGGTGCATTTACAACTGAAATCAATCTGTCTGCCTAAAGTTGCTGATCAACCAGATCAAAAGCGGTGGACAGATCCAAAAGCAACAATAACGCAGTGTTGCCTTCATCCACAATGTCAGCAATATGTGATTTTAAATCCTACATTGCAGACCCGGTCCCATAATTTAGTCGAAATCCCGACTGCTGGGCAGCTAATATATCACGTTCTTCAACAAAAGTCTGATACTGACAATAAGCAATTTTATCTAAAATCTTTAGAATGAAAGGAACGTTTGTGATCAGACGGTAGTTCCCAGCCTCTGTTGGGTCTAGATTTTCCTTCTTCAGCAGAGGTGTTACCCATGCCTCCTTAATGCTTTCAGGGACATATGACTCTTGAAGACCAGGGGTAGGGGTGGGCACGTGTTAGGTCCAAGTCATTTTTAGCAATGCATGGGCACTGCAAAAGTGTTGTATCAGTAAGTGTATTAGTGTCATATGCTGATGGAGGTTTTACAGTTTTAATTTGTCTGCACAGTGTTGTAGTCTTTATACCACATTGTCAGCCGCTTGCACCCTGCACATGAGTAAGACTTTTTAAGCCCTGTGACCTAGCCATTTTGTTTTGTGGTTAAAGGCATGGTCCAGTAAAATTTTTTATTGTCCCTACGGGACGGCCATGTTTTTTTAAGCCTAAGTGGCTCGATTTTAGAAAACTTTCCTATGGACCTTACCTGAGTTTTCGTCCATTAAACGCACGTGAAAACAGGCACCAGGGAGCCGCCATTTTGTGATAATCCTATCACTTGCTGCATCGCCCTGGCTGACCTGCTTCTGCGGCACTAAATCAATTCCCCCGCCCCTGAGCCTGTCCTCAGCAGACTCGTACCGCCCATTTCCCAATGCCAAAGCACGTCTTGTGTCAACATTCGCTGCGCTTCAGCTATTGACGTGTCGCCATGGAAATGGCAGGACGCCTCTTTCCTCAATAAGTATAAACAGACTGTTTCACAACACACAGCAGCAGATTTTCGATTCCATTCCTCTCTCTGTGTTACTTAGAGTATTTTGTGACTCGTTTCTGTGCTCTGGTCAGCTACCTTTGCCGCTTGTAGCCCGTGTGAACACCTGTACCATCTTGGTAAATTATTTTACTTTGTTTACCACACAAATGGCTACAATAATGCCCTACATGTACGAGCCCGAGTATACCGAGGAGGAACTACTGGAAAGGGAAGCACGTGAAAACGATGAGAATTCGGACGGCAGTTGGCAGGACAAATCAACAGATGAAGAGCCTGGGCCTAGTCGCATGGGAGGAGGAGAACTGCTGCTGCCGAGAAAACTCGGGATGCCTGGCCTACATTTCGGAAGGCGAGCCACGACCGCAATGCATCACCGAGCTGCCAGACTTCAGGGCAGCCTGCCTCACCCGAGGCCGTGTTGAGAATAATGATGGTGCCTATGCATGAACTTCGCGCAACTGTTCGTCCTCGTAATACGAGTAACGAGTAAGTATACTCTGCTTGTCATGCCACTCCTATTTCATGTTCTTCTACTATATCCAAAATTACATCTACATATCATTGTAACGCATGTAAGTCGTTCAATAGTGTGCATTGTCTAGATAGCATTTGTCCGTGCAGAATGCCATTAGTTACAAGAATTGTCATTGACAACAAACGTTTATTAAACTTATCTTGGTCATTTAAAAACAGTTTGTTTCATTCCTTTTCACAGGTGGTACAGGCTGGTGGCCTATCGTTCCTTTACATGGTGGCTCCACGGGAGGCTTCGAAACCGCGTTGGAAGAGTGATACCCGCCTGTGCCGTTTATGCCATAAGAGAAAAGTTCCCGAGTGACAGCGGTCATTACAGGGGATTTTCTCTCGCTGTGCTGCAACCTGACCTGTATAATCTTTAAAGTCTTGTATTTTTGTGCCATGAAAATAAGATACAAAATAAAACACCACATATATTTTAACAACGGTTGTTTCGATTTTTTAAATGAATCAAGTGTGTCTCCATTCAAGGATGGACGTCAGACATCTGTGCTCCGAATTGGGTGAAGGTCTGGTCGCTGTGAAGCAGGGTGGTCACTATCTATCTAAGCTAACATAACATATTCTCGATAATGCATGCACTAAATAACACTTGTTCAAAGTCTTTCAGTAGGTTATGTCTCTATAAAAGTCACACATATCTATACTAACAATTACCATTGGATTATACAGGCCTTAGGTTAAGGGTCTTGACCACTATAATACACCGGTTGAAGTGTGGGTCTGTGCTCACAAGAATCTCCGGTATGTGGCATTTGTTATTGATAAGCAACGAAATACTATCAAAGGCAGTTCGCACCCGTGGATGAGCGCTGGCATGTGGGGCTGTCTGGGGCGCGAACGGCCAAGGTGCCAAACAACATGTACACTTCAAAAGGTATCCCACGCCAAGGGGCCATCGGTCACATGTCCTCCTCAGACCCGTGTCTCCAGCCAGGCCTCCCCTTGAAGCAGGCCACCCTCCTGCAATCCACATAAGTGTGTCTCCATTCAGCAGTCTTCCTGTGCCTTATCTGCACGCCCCAGGCTCCTCCATCCCACCCACCCTCTATCAAAGGCGGTTCGCGCCAGTGGATGCGCGCTGTCAGGGGCGCGAAAGGCCAAGGTGCCAAACTACATGTACATTTCAAAAGGTATCCCACGCGAAGGGGCCATCGGTCACATGTCCTCCTCAGACCCCGTGTCTCCAGCCAGGCCTCCCCTTGAAGCAGGCCGCCCCCCTAATACCACGACATACATATGTCATTCATTCACAAACACACCCCTGTTTCTAATACTTTATAAACCACTTGATATGTCTCATGAGAACATCTTTGTGCTTTGCAAGTCAACGCCTGAACGTGCTACCTGGCAACCACTGAGATCTACGCTAATCTACTCGTCGTCGTGCTATCCGTGAACTTCTGTGACCGCTTAGAGCAAACCCATCAGTGTGCTACCTGTGGCCACCCACCTATTCTCCTGCAACATACTGCTCTGCTTGCTGAATCCAACTGTTTGTTGGTCAAGGTAAGGCCATGTATCCTAGTCATATTTTGCAGATTTTTAAATTTCTATCTATTTGCGAGTAGAGTACACAGTAGTGCTATGTTCATTGGTCTCTTGACTTGAGTTTCCATTGCTATGCTATCAATAGATCTATTTATTTTCATCTGTGTCTATTGTCAGCGAATTGCATCCTTCGGGGTTACAGTCTATAATGTAAGCATGTTTCCTTCTCGTGCAAGACAGAACATCCAAGGGACGAGTCACATGTTCTGATTTTAGTCGCATCATTTAAAAATGTCTGCAACTTATGCAAATACTAAGCCGCACATAATGAACTGGTATAGTTTCTGCGACCAAAAAAAAACGTGCATTGATCATTGTATGATTCATTTACTTTTGTATCAAATCTTTATTCTTGAAGATTGTATAATAATGTCGATATTTACTTTTCAGATTTATCAAAAATGCCTGCCTGTTCGATTAGTGGTTGCCCTTCGAAGACCCAATGCGAAATCTGAAGGCACTACAATGCATGTACTCCCTAAACTGTTGATCGAATAAGAGAATGGGTCAGACATCCACTGGATGAGCTGGAAAGTAGAGTCCACCAAGTCTTACAGGACAAGAGGGGTGATCGATACCGCATCTGCAGCCGGCACTTTTCCTTGGACATGTACACAACATCTTGGGTAACAAAGAAGAATAAACGGCGAACAACACGGAAATTGCTCGAAAACGCTATTCCCACTCTATTCGTCCACATTCCAACACCGGTGAGTCAAGTGTCCGGATTTAGCTTTAGGCCTTGCGGTAGTGTGTAGGTAGCCGAATGGATTAATTGATATTGTAGGTGTTCTATCCCTTGTAATAATTTCGATATTGATATGAGTGTATAGTTTTTTGAATAATGACATTTATCAATATATTCTTTTTCGATTTCATAACCCACAAACGCAATGTATACATATGGGAACAGGGAACTGTGCGGTATTGAGCATTTTTCAAGTATTCTGTCGCCTTACATGGCTATTTTTAATATTGGCATTTCATTATCAATCATTAATTTACCTTTACAACTTCTTGACTATCCCTTGAATCTGAAGCAAGAACATTCTACATCCTTGACGTGGTCGCAGTTATCAACCACTTCTAGCGCGTATCAGGTAATCTTACTAGGCTAATCCGCTACAGACTTGTTTTATGCATGTTAAGTAATAGTTTTATTCTATCGTGTAATTATTTTACCGAATGTTTGGTTAGTGCTTTCCAATTGATATACGCCTTAGTTATCGCTCACTGGTGTTTGTTTTCAGTTAGAATTAGTGTTATCCATACTAATGCAAGTACTGTCTTTCAGGGAGATGCTGAAGCGTCCGCCACATCTACAACATTTCTAGATGTTCTTCACCAGCAGGAGGTATGGATACTGACAGCTCCATCGAGCGTCATCATCAGAGCTGGAATTCTTGTTGTTTGATTGTTCTACACAATGTTTCATTCGTGGTTAGCCGTAGATATGTACCTGTGCTGTCGACCCCAGGTGTGTGTTATGTTTTCACTATTGTAATCCTCACTAATGCAAGTACTATGTTTCAGGAAGTTGGAGCGTCAACCCCTGCAGTTGATGCAGAGCCTGACATTCAAGTAATTCCAGTGGAAGTGGAAGCGGGAACATGTGTATACGAATCGGCGCAACAGCTTTCGGAAGTGCGCACTGCATTTGCAACATCCATAGATATTCTTCAGCAGCACGAGGTATGGCTACTGACAGCTCCATCATGCGTGATCATATAACGTGATTCCATTTGCTATACTTTCTTCCCTATTAACGCAAGTACTGTGTTTCAGGGAAACGACGGAGCTTCCACTACAATCACAACATCCCATTTTGATGATGCAGATGTAAAGGAATCGGAGAAATAAGTCGATGAAATCTGCATACTTATATTTTCCTTGATTGTTTTAGACAATGCATCATTTGGGGTTATCTCGTTATATGTATCTGTGCCGTCGACCCCAAGTGTGTGCTATGTTTCCAATATTGAAAACCATACTAATGCGTACTGTGTTTCAGGGAGATGCTGATGCCTCCTCTCCAATACAACCATTCATGGCAGTCCATGCAGAGCCAGAGGTATGGATACTGACAGCTCCATCGAAATAGATCATCACTGTTCGAATACTTGTCGTTTGATTGTTGCACACAATGTTTAAATTTTGTTTGGCTATTGAGATGTACCTGTGTGTTTGTCCTCACGTGTGTTTTATGCTAACAATATTTTGATACATAGTAATGAAAGTACTATGTTTCGGGGAGACGATGGAGCCTCATTCCGTGCTGTCTATGCAGATACAGAAAAAATAGTCGTTGCAGCGCAAGAGGAAGGGAGGACATGCGGAAACGAATCGGAGCTACAGCGTGCAGATGTTGAAGGTCGAGTCAAAAAAGTTGCAAAGAAAAAAAAACAAAAAAAGGTTAGTTACAAACAGTTCATAACTTTAAAAACATGTTTGTGCTGGGGACTATTTTATGTTTTTTTCAAGTCAATTGGACTACACTTTATCTTGTGTTTAAACTGAACATCCCTTTTCCAATCTCTCCTCCAGTTACCCGTGGGTGTCAGAACTATACATACACAGACAGTGAAGCGAATGAGAGATGTTGCTTGCCAGACCATGTACACTATGGAGGAATTATTAATTGAGGCGAGGCGTGTTCAGGCTCGAGATGCTCATGTCCAATGGCCAGAACATGAATTAACTGTGTTTGGAGAATACAGCAAAGTTGCATTGCACCATTGCTACAGTGGGACCGCACCACCACAAGAAGATGATATTGAATGTATTGAAGATAGCTCTGAAGTAGTTGCAGATCAATTCACACAATCTACACCCGCCAAAAAATTGCCACCCAAAAACCTGTCGACATTGTTGTGTTCTCCCATCAATGTTGAAGTAATAGATGTCGAAATGACAGAGAATGAACCAGCCGCAGCATCCATAGACGCATCAGAACTTGATATCAGCGATATTACTTTCCAATGTGTTGAAATCTCCACGTCACAGGCCGAAACAACGTTGACGCAGGATGACAGTCTAATGAAAGAGAGTTAATACATTGTATTCGACAGTTGTTTGATGGAAATTATAAGTATGCTGAAATGTGTGCATTCCGTTAGAGGGAAAGTATGTGGGAAGCCATTGATTAATGTGACTCGTCAAATAAAAGGCAGTAACGTCAAAATAAATGCCGCCTGTAGATTAAATCATAGGTTCTCATGGTCTGCACAAACGATGCTGGGGAAAATGCCAGCAGGCAATCTACTGTGTGCAGCTGCATCACTTTTTAGAGGCTCCAGTTTTAGAAAGTTAGAGGCTTTCTTTCAGTTTGTGGGACTCCATTCCATTTCATTTCTAAATCGCTGTACTACATATACCAACGTGATTATCTGTTTCCGGCCATTAGTGATGCTTGCAAAATTGAACAATTGTCTCTAGTAAGTACATTCGAAGGGAAACGTTTCAGGCTAGCCGGCGATGGACAGTGCGACAGCCCTGGATTTTCTGCCAAGTATTGCACCTACCACTTTCAGGACATGGATAGTAAGAAAATTGTGATTTCGGTGGTCGTGCAGGTAACACAATGTACATCCTCAGTGGCCATGGAGAAGCTAGGATTTATAAAATCAGTGGAATATCTACAATCAAGGGGAATGCACATCCACCTCATAGCCACGGACAGACACGTTTCAATTGCCAAGACAATGAGAGAGCAGTTCCCACATATTAATCATCAATTTGACGTATGGCATATTGCTAAATCAATCAGTAAGAAAATCTCGGCTGCAGGAAAAAAAAAAAGGTTTTGAAAGTATTTTGCAGTGGTCCCATTCTATCACCAACCATCTTTGGTGGAGCTCAAAAACTTGTGAAGGGTCAGTGGAAATACTACTTGAAAAATGGCGGTCACTGATGCACCACTGTACTAACGTTCACCGCTGGACAGAAAACCAACATTTCCACCAATGTAAACATGGCCCTTTGTGCCCAGAGGAGGCACGGAAGAAGAAGTGGTTGATTCCATCTTCACCGACACACAAAGCCATTGAGAAGATTGTTTTCGACAAAACTATCAAGAGATTTGAGAGGACTGACATAATTCTGTCACACAGGAGATTTGGAGGTGTTCCACAATATGTGCCTAAAGTACAGGCCAAAGCGCTTGCATTTTAGCTTTCGGGGCATGAAACATCGCACTCTACTAGCGGTCTTGGCCCATAACAGCAATGTCGGACGTGAACAATCTAGGACTAGGGGTAAAGTAAGGATGCCTCGCTACACTAAGGTGTTTTCAAAACGAAGTAAGCAATGGGTGATCAAACCAGTCTACGATGAAATGCAGTTCGACTTTGTGAAAGGCCTTATTGTTGCTGTGTTAGAGAAGCACAGATATGGAATTTTGGACGTTTCTGTGCAGAGCAGTGATCCATTGCCACCGAACATTGCAACTGTGCCATGTCCACCCGAAGCACAGCTGGTTGTGAAGTACAAATCCCGGTTTAAATAATTGCAGTACAATTGTCTTTTTGTAAATAAATGTTATTGTACAGTGTACCTGTAACCCTAACCCCTACCTTCACCATCATGGGTGGCGAACAAGCTGGGTGTCATCTTTGAATTCTCTCTATTCACCTCATATATGTGTATGTATATATTTTTCTCATGTCTCATCTCATGTAAATGTAAATGCTGCACCCTGTTAACGGAGGGGAGGCTTGCGTATTGCAAATAATAAAACAAACAAACAATAAATCTCACTTTTAACTCAACTCCTGTGGTACTTTATACTTTCCCTGACCTTCCGACAAAAATTAAATGTCTCCATAGTTATGATTTTTTGGGGCTGCAAAGCTCGCAGACAACGGGGACAAAATTGGGGGCCTTAGAACGCGCCAAGCGGGCCGTGGCATTTGGGAGAGAAGCCAGTTCGCATTTGCACATTGAGGCGCACTACATAGAGGGATTCTAAACTTCAAGTTCTCACAGATGCCTTTACTACGTGATGTTGCAAATAAAGAATGCGAAGGACAGCGGCTTTGATTTTCAGCTCACGCCCAGAAGAGGCCCACAAGTCGCACTGGAAGTATAAGGGTCTATTGTTTTTTGACCTTGAGACAGGGACCATGCCAAAAGAACTACATTTGAAGGGGGTGCGCAATAACGTAAGAGACGATAAGGCAGAAAATTCAGAAACTAGACTGAGTTTCATTTTAGTTCAGTATACGAAAAATCGTTGTCAAGAGCACAGTCCGTTTTACAGAGTGCATTACGAAGAGACACAATGGAAATTTCAAATATAATGTGGGTAAATCTTTAGACGCTTTTATACCGGAATGAAGAATTAATGAATGGATGCATGAATAAATGAATGAATGAAGAGCTAGGAAAAGCAAGGAAAACGTGTTCGTAGTGGGCACATGGGCATGCAGGTCCACTGGTCTCACCGATCTTGGTCCTTGGCCCAGCCACTTTTCTCTGCACTGCCTACGGGACTGTCTCTGTATCCTTCAGCCCCTTCTCCCGGCATTTACCTTGCACTTGCCACCAGCTGGCCCTATTATTTATCTTGTATTCGACTAACCATGTACAGCACTTTTACACCCCTCCCCCCTTCCCCATGCGCAATCTGAAAGACACCTGGCCTAGTAGGATCGTTGTCTGTCTGCCCTTGTTCCCCCCCTGCCTTTTTGCGCCTTGAAACACTTGTGTATAGGCGCATTACAAATGCCATATCATATATCATATCATTCCAGATGCATGTAGACTAACTGTCGTTTATCATTGTGTGTTGGCCTCGATTTATTTCGTTACTTTTCGCATTGATTTTAGAGCCGAACATACTCCATTGAACTATCCTTGCAAGCAAATAGTTTCTGATCGGCCGTAATGAATAAAATGAGTAATATTAATGAAGATCGGCTGGCGAGACTAATTATAATTTTTTTGTTTTCATAAAAGGTATTTGCTCCCCTTCTGCTACTGTCATCAGTTTGAGACACCGGCAGACGTTTTTTTCGTGAGACACCTGCAGCTTCGTGTGAACAACTGGAGCACACTGACAATTTTATGGGACGATCGCCAAGGGCCCACATTCCCTTACGGTGTACTAGTGGCTAGAAGCAACATATCAACCTTTACGATGGACTAGTGCCTAGTTGATGGAACAGCCTTTTGGTTCACCGTGCTTCCAAAGTGCTTCTTTTAACGAAAAGCAACACCCTGTGTACCATTGCGGATACAGATAAAAGAAAATAAATGGCTTTCGGAGTTCATATGGCAATTGCTGAATATTCTCTAAACATTTAATGTCAAATAAATGTACTTTACCAAATGTACCGTGTTGCTGTTTGATTTTAAAGTACAGTTTCATATTCCGAATTGTGGCGCGCTGTGTTGTGAGATGGTCTGTGTTGGTTTCCGGGTTCTGTGTGAAGTCGCGTAGAAGACAACTGGGCGCGTTTGCCTACGCAGCATGTAACGTCACAGAGAGAGGCGGGGAATATGAATGTTTTGATAATGTCAGGCTCATGGGGCGGGGGAATTGATTTAGTGCCGCACAAGCAGGTCAGCCAGGGCGATGCAGCAAGTGATGGGATTATCACAAAATGGCGGCTCCCTGGTGCCTGTTTTCGTGTGCGTTTAGGACGAAAACTCGGGTAAGGTCCATAGGAAAGTTTTCTAAAATCGAGCCACTTAGGCTTAAAAAAAACATGGCCGACCCGTAGGGACAATAACATTTTTTTACTGGACTATGCCTTTAAGTGATCCTTGAGTCTGTCACTTTAATGAACATCCATTTTGTTAGGGAGAATTCTTCGAAATGTGCTAATTCCTCTCTACCGTAGATACCCCAAGCAACGTTGCTGGATTTTGAGGACTTGAATTTTTAAGCTGGCGAGAGCAAGACCCTTTCCCCCCCCCACTCATGTATTTGAATGTGATTTTTGAACACTGCGTTTCTTTTGGTTGTGGAGTCTGACAAACTCCATAGGCATCATCTTTTACATTGCGTCACACAGCACCTTCAGTGCAGTGGCACAGGGAAGTCTTCCAGATTTCTCAAATGTTTAAATACCTTCTCTTGGATAAACTACTGTTTCCATGAGCAGTGAAGGGAAATTGACTTTACTTCCATTTGTAACTTTTTAGACCCATCACATACTATTTTACAATTGGATGCCAGAGGGGTTACTTAGTATCCCCTTTGTCTAGCTTCTCAAGTAACATTTGTATGTTACCCTTTCCTCGATGAATGGCTGGTGGCAGTTGTTTACTTTAACTATTGTGGTGTGCTTTTACTGCGGGCTGCGTTCGCAGCTGCAGTAAAGCACCTAAGGGTCCCATTTTTGTCAAAATGGCCCTAGTCTTTTTTCACCATTTCTTTGTGGAAAGTTCCTTCTTGAGATTTACTCTGCACGCCAAACCAGGTTTGGCCCCTTTGTCCGTTTTGTCTTTAGCAGGATTCACAAGTGAAGCCCACCTCTGGCTCCAGGGTATCTGGCGGGGGCAGGAAGTGAGGGAGGTGCTGAAACTCCCTGTGCTTAGTCTCCTAGGGGACAGGAATGCACTCTTAGATGATTGGCCGGCTGGCTGTCCGGCAAGGACTTCCACCCTGCTGGGTGACTGACAGCTAGGATGGAATGAATGGGAGAAACCTGCATAAAAGGTGAGGCTTTTTGGCTTGGAAGGCAGAGTCGACCACTGGAAGAAGGAATCCGAAGAACTTGGAAGAAATGCCTGCTGTAACTCCTGGACCGTTGGTTTGCCTGGTGAAGCCCTGCTGCTGTGCTGAAGCTCCAAACTTGTTTCCACTAGAGAAGCCCTGCAAGGACGACTTCTCCCCTTGAGTTGGCGGGACCAATCAACTCCAAAGTAAGCCACCTGGATATCCTCTCGAAGTTGGTTGAATCAAAGTAGGCCCTTTGCTGGAACCGAAGAGCCAGGGAAAAGGAATACCAGATCGTGCGCGTTGCCTTTAAGCTGGCCAAGAGCTCCAGAAGTTCGTCCGGACTCCCAGGAAGCAGGACTGACCGAGCCTGAGCCACCTCAACAGAGTGCTGGACACCAGATGCAAAGAAAGCCCATCTCGACAGCCAGGAACTGCAGTGTTGCGATTTGCGGTAGACGCGAGGATCTGAAACACCGAAGTGCCACTTGTTTGAAGATTGCCGGTTGCAGTCAGTGACCGTCCCATGGCAGTGCAGGAGTCCCAAGAAGTCCCCCCTCTTGTCCCCATGACTGAGGCCCACGACCACCAGGATCTGCAGAGCTGCACAGGAACAGAAGCCATCTGCTGCACTTTTCTTCAACCTAAAGGTACTGTACAGTCTAAGATAACTTATCTCTTGTGGTATAACCTCACTTGTCCTCGTTGGAGACTTGTCTTAGCTGCCTCTGTAGAGTTGCTAACAGCTTCTTTACCTCACAAGCCTAATCAGCTTGCGGGCCTACTTTGATTCCTAATATTCTACAAAGACTTCTAAAACATTGTGCAAGACTTTTACTTGCCTTCAAGAAGTGCTTCAGTTTACCTTGACTTTTGCTAACTTAACATTGGCTGGCCTGGCTCCCCGAATGACTCTTCTCTCCTCTGCTTATGTGTTTTCCTTCCCTCTAGGAAAAAGTTGACTGACTTTGCATTGGGGGTTTTTGAAAGTACTTACCTAATTAAGAATAATTGTGTCAACACGGGTCTTATTCTGAAATCTCTTTTCTTTGACACTCCTCTCAATATTCTAAATGCAACAGTGATATATTAATGTCCCCAGTACCCTATCTATTGAAGTCACCTGAGGGTGTAGGTAGTGTCTGTGAGCAATCCCAAATGGGTACTTGCTGATTTGTATTTTGAAGTATATTTGTGTATTGCTTTATATTGCCCCCTACTGAAGAAGGCTTATTCTAATTGACTGTTAAATTAATAATTGTTTAAGCAAGAAACCTTATGTGTAAAGTTTTTTTGAATACTTGTCACTGTGACACTCTGTGTAACTCTCCTGCAGCTCACACTGCCCTCTCTTGAGATAAGCCTGGCTGCTCAATCACGCTACCAACGTGTGTAGTACCGACTTGTACCAAAGGTTGGGTTCCTATTGCCAGGAGCTCAGGGTTGTTGTAGTGCACCCAAAGGGTACTGCATACAATCTTGCGTAACACATTTATTCAGATTCTACAGCAATATCATTCAAGAAGCTAAAGTAGACGCTCATTGCCTGAAGATCTAGGCTGTAGGCATGTGCAGCTTATATTCTTCCATTTAGATATTGGTTAATATTTACCCATCACAGTTGATTCTACACTTAGCAATTCTGGAGTTGATCCGAGAAATGTAATGTATTCTTTAACAACAAAAAGCCTTCACACTTCAAGAGGTATTCTTGAGCACATAGAGTCCATCACACAGTAACACAATACAATTAGAATTACTTACCTTTGTTAAAACTGCCTTCAAGTAAATACTGAATTCTCCTTTATACACTTTGAATTTACCCTCTACATTTCTAGTACTCTGGATCCCATATCCACTTTGGATGGATCAACATGCACCCAAACTATCACAATCATGCATCTACCTTTAACCGGTCTCTGATGTGCCAAACTCCTTGTGTTTTTTCCCTCATTCACCTACCCAAAGACCAATGTCTCTTTTCCTATGCAGACAATGGTCTGGATACCTGTGGTGGGGGCACAATACACCAACCGTTACACAAGTCATGGCAGTCAGACCACTAAATGAGGTGATTTAGCACACTATAAAAAAGGTAATATATCCACAATCTTTCTGATTAAATTATTACCAACCACCATGTCGAATGAACTTGCCTACTAAGTGTATTCTGTATTCTGCCAGTGACCATACTGCAGCTATGGATTTCTACATTAATAATACACCATCGTTCCATTCAGCTTTTTAAACACAACTTTTTTGGTATTCAAGGGCAAGAGTTCATTTCCCTGTGGCAATGAAGGAAAATAAATCCATGACAAATCCAAAATATGAACTTTTTATTCTGATTTTACATAACAAATGTCATGTTCAGCAGTTAGTCTAGAAAAATACATTAAAAAAAAGTCAGCAAACCATGCGCCCTGTAACAAAATCTTCCAAACCAGTTTATTTTACAAATCAGTTTACACTATTAATGTAAAGAAATTCTCCAACCATTCCGCTTCTCTCCTCTTTAAAATATTCATCAGTTCACACACCATTCTTCTTCCATTACTTACAAATGGCGGAATTTGTAATACAACACACCCTTTTTTATGGATTCTTTTTTACTAACATACTTTGTACATATTCAATAACTTCAAAGGCTTTCATAGTGTTTTAAGCATTTACTACTAGCCTAAAAATTATTTTCCAGTACCATTTGCCGTACACACATGAGTTTGCTTGCAAATGAAATAATTAAAAACAAAAGTGCACAGTTAGCCCCCACCCGCCCCCCAAAAAAAAAAAATGATCTGTGAAATTCCAACAGATAACACATGGGTTAGCTGTAGTTAGTATATCCAGGATTAGAAATGAAACTAGTAGGTACCTTGAGACTATACAACATACTATATACAACGGACAGGGACCATTGGGCCTCCTGGCTTGTATTTACATTAACACAATGATTTACAATCACAGGATAATACCGAGGGCACAATACAATATTAGATCATATTGTCAGCAAGTAGTGCATATAGCTGCGATTTGGTAAAATACAGCTGGTACTTTGATATATCATTAATTACTGACTGTATACTTAATAAAAACTCCAGTTTGTCACACAGCAAATCTCATCGCATGGAAACACTTGTGATTTCAGTGTTTGAAAATAATACTAACAAGTTGCACATATGTACATCTAAAAATACCACAAATGGAGCCTCTGCATTTAGGTAAAAGCAGCAAAACCTCAATAAGAATCAGGATTATTGTAAACCAAAAGCCTTACTGCTAGAACTGAGAACTGTCACTACATGCAGGAAAACTGCACAAATAATGCCAACAGGTGTAAGTCTGTTTCACGCCATGACAATTTCTCCAAGAAATGCCCCCAAAAAGATTTCCAAGAGTGCATCCTACGGTAAAGCAGACATAACTTCAAAAAATAAAAGCAAAAAGGTATTATTCACAGCATGAGGTTAATCAATAGTTTGATTTTTCTCATCAAGAGATCCAGTGTAAATACCAGGATTGCAGCTTGGCTGCATAAAATTCAGTCCATTGCAAGTTTTGAAATATTCGCAACACATGATCAAGAAAAATAACTTGCAAATATAGTTAAGAAATCAAAAGGTTCAAATACCTCTGCATCTTCTGCCCCCTCCCCTGCCCCAAAAGTGCAAAATAATTGATCTGCTGATTGGTCCACAATTGAAATTAGCTCTATGCAGAATTAATTGCTGTCTCATGGTCTGTTCTTGAGGACGTCATGCTGGGAATTTCAGCATCCAAAAATAGTTTTGAATTCCAGCAGAATAAGTTCCACGATCTGATTCTGGTAAACCGTGTGGATTGCAATGTTACCAGTCTCATGTTCTGGCTTCAATAGAGTCGGACCAAATACTATAGCGAGGCTTTGATAGTTCATCCGATTCTTTTCACCAGTTTCAACAACTCTACAGGGGTGAGAATAAAGAACACTTAGTTCTTATTAAGCGAGAAAACATTACAAAGGCAAACATTCAATGTTCTTGCATTACAAAAGAATGCTAGAGATTTCTCCAAGTCACTTCAGATCACCCAATTCACGTGAAAAACAGCATAGATTAGGAGCTGAAGAAAAGGAGATAATTACATTGAGAATAACTTTTCTTTAAAGGAACACACAAGGCTACTTATCACATCATACTGAATAAAGAATTCAAGTGTTTGAAATACTTGACCATTCACTACCTCACTTTGCTCATATAGCTCAGATGAGCAGAACTTTAAAATGCTTTTGGATATCAGCATGGGTTTAGTTAGTTTGTTAGGTTAGAACTCCTTTATACTGTGCCAAATCACCACCGTAGCGGCCTCAAAATGCTATGGTATACGTATTTATATTTATTGACTTATTGTGCGCTTTTGTCAATGGCGGTCAAATTCAGATAAAGGAGTAAAGTAGAGGAGAGAAATTAAGATTTAGAGGTGAGATGAGGAAAGGCGAAGGACATGGAGATGAGGTGGAGGAGGAGGCGCGGATGGGTAGTGGCAACGGGTGCCAATGCTTTGGGGTCAGTAGAGTGAAGTATCAGACAAACGAAATGGCACATGCTAGGTGTATATATGGAGAGAAGGATGAAATTGAGAGCAGAGGAATCGAGGGGGAGAATAGAAAGACCATAGAAGACAGGTAAGGGGGAGCAAGACCATGTTGGCATTTGTAGACAGTGGAGGAAGCAGGAATCAAAGGGGGGAATCAAAGCTGAGATCGGAGATATGGAGGACCGGGGAGGGAGATGAAAAGGAAGGTGTGTAGAAGAGTTGCAGACAGAACACAGAGGTGAAAGGAAGTAAGATCAAGTAGAATGGCAGAGCAATAGTTGAGATGGGAGGAAAATACGGGAAAAGATGATAAGTTTAGCAGGAAAGATAAGGGCAGGCACAACATAAGTTGCAGAAATGTAAGCAGCATGCTCATGCAGTGGAGGAGAAATGAGAGCAAATAATCAAAACACCAAAATTGCGGGCAGATGAGGAAAAAGGAAGAGCTGCCGGAGGGAACGAAAGACTAGGGGGAGGATATGGGGAAGAGGACTTCGGTCTTGGAAGGATTTAAGAAAGCGGGAGGACATTGTAACGATTCACTTCATGTCATTTGTCCCTGAGGGGGAGCCCTTTACCATGTGGCCAGGTCGGTGAGGCCCCTACCCAATAGTCCTCTTGGGGGTGGTATAATGAGGGAGGATCTCATGGAGAGGGACCCCCCCTACATCCCCAGGGAGGAGGACAACTACCTACAGGGCAGCGTACCAAGTTACACCACGCCCCTACCTCTCTTTAGTCCCTTTGTCTGATTCCACTCTTTACTTCGACTCGAAGCCTGTCTATTGCTATAAAGCAGAACATCTTAAGGCAATGGCCGGTACCGAGATGAAGAACAACTGGAGTACTAACCAGGCCGGTACTGAGATGAAGAGGCACTGAAGATCCAAGGATTACCCAGGGGAAACCAACAAAGGACTCTGCCTGTTAGAAACGACAACAAAGTATACGAATACAGAAGGGTTTGTCTCCTGTGTCAAAGCCAGGTGTTTGGTGGGGGGGGTGGTGAGGTGTGTATGTGTGCAGTGAACATCCAAGCTGCATCTTCAGTGGGCACACAGGAGCCGTCCAACACATGGAAACAACCGAAGGGCAAAAAAAGCAGGTGCATCCCTGGGAGCTCAGCATGAAATATAAAATAAAAAAAAAAGCTTTTTTTAGATTGGAAGAAATGGGCACGGGTGGCTCACATGGTAGGGCTGAAGCATGTAACTGTCTCAGGCAACAATGAAAAAGTGGCCCACAGTTGTAAATGGATATTCATTCCTTTAGTCACAGACTGGGCCTCATTACAACTATTGCAGTACGGTAACAATGGTGCCAGTAAGCTACCGGCACCGTTGCTACCGTACCGCCATAGTAAGAGTTGTGCTCGCGGGTGCCTGACAGCCCGCCAGGTCTGATCTGGCAGGCCGTGCGGCACCCGCGAGCACAGCTCATCAGATGCACCGGCACTGTTAACTCTGCATGACCCGGTAATTGCCCATTCGCGGGTGCCGACCCAGATGCAACTCTGGCGGCAGCCGTGCCGTTTTTACCAGCACAGCTACCGCCAGGTTTGTAATGACGCACACTGTTTCAATAGTACCCAAGGGGGTGCTTTGTGTTCAAATGTAAGTAAATTGTGATATATTCAGCAACAATGGTCAAAAGTACTAACTGCATAGTTAACTCACTCATCAAACTGGTCCACATTGGCCAAAATGGTGGCCCATTTTGACTGGCACACAGTAGCATTTTACATTTTTGGTACAGGCATTGCCCTATAGACCAGTCCGAGCCTGGCGGCTCATCCTTAATGGCAAGGGGGCACCCACCCAGTGGCCCTTCACCCATTATGGTTTTTCCGGCTGATGGAGTGCTCCTGGGCTGGCTGAACAGTCAAAGGGAAACACTGTTTCCCTTTGGCAGTTCAGTTTAGTTCCCCAGCCACACATGATCACTGAGCCATGCAATTGCTGGGGCGTTTTGCTTCGCCAGCATTGCATATCTCATTGGAAATGCTGGCTGGGGCACTGCATGTCTGTATGTCCGAGGGGGAGCTCCGGCGCCTCCTCGCACATACGGACAGAGCAGCCTGGAGCAGGGCGTTTCAGCTTGCACACGCAGGCCAATGCAGAAGGTACGTTTATGTTCATTGTTTTTAATTAAACATGTGTATGGATGCGTGTATGCTTATGTTATGAGTGAGTGTATGGTGATGGATGCTCGTGTGAATGATGGAGTGATTGCTGTATGAATGTGCAGCGCCTTGCATAAACACATAATCATGTTGATTGTGTTAGGCCCAGTGGTGCCCAGGGGACAGGGATGGCATCTTTTTACTGGACATCTATCATAGATGTCCAGTAAAAAAATGTCATTCCTGCCACCTGGCCCCCCCCCCAGCACTAATTGCAAACTGTTTGGCTATTTACCCATTTTGTTGTTAAAAGTATGCTCTACAATGCAACATTTTAACCCATTATTTAAAAATAATTCACAAGGGGAAAATCCCCCCTCCCCCCGAATCCCCCTTTACTGGTTTGGGCTCCCTCACTAAGATCGGTCACTAAGGCATTTTTGAGGAAATAGTTATGCCCCTCCACTTAAAAAAAATCACCAGTCGCCACTGGCCCTCAGACTCTGTTGGGAACAGGATGGGGGGAACCCAGGGACTATGGTGGGAGCACAGGAGCACAATGGGCAGGAACCATGGGATAGTGGTGGGAGCAGAGCGGGGAGAGCCCAGGGTGTGTGATGGGGTGGGGAGAGACCAGGGACTGGGTAGGAGTGGGATGAGGGAGCCCAGCGACCTTGATGGGAGCAGGTGACGGCACGCAATATATACTGTCCATTTGGCATTTCTGGGGGGTCCCGAACTGCCCAAATTTTGCTCAGGGGGGCCCCGGCCAAAAAAGTTTGAAGACCACTGCTCTAGTGGCAGGAATAACCCCACAGACCAGCAGGGACAGGTCAGAGACCCCCTGCCACCCAAGAGCATTTGAGAAGCCGCCGAGGGTACATCCCTCATTAAAGTGGCAGGCACAAGCCCACTGGCTCAGGGAAGGGTCAAGGACCCAAATCAAGAGTCATACGAGCCATCTTCCTCGTGGCAATACTTGGTGTACCAAGTGGGCCAGACCAAAGAAGAAGAAAGGCGCTAGGGTTGCGGACCCTCAAAACACTCAGAGCTTGGTGTTGCAAGTGTGAAAACCTAATGAAGATAATGCCAGGGGAAGGGAGTCATTCATCCTGGTTGTAAAAGATTGTTTTAGCAAATTCCAGGAGAAGGGAGGCATTCTCCTGTTAACGTGGACCAGGAGGAAGGTCCACAAGGCTTGGGCAAGGGAGTAATTCCTGCAGGTCTTTTTGAGACGGACCAAAAACCAGGAGACATTCTCCCAGCACACCGAAAAGGGAACAGGTGTTGTTTTGGAACTTTGTGACCTGGGGAAGGGAGTTATTCCCCAGGCAGTTTGAGACTGAACGCCAGGAGAAGGGAGGCATTCTCTTGGTCTACAAAGTGAATATTGCCTTGGAACTTTGTAACCTGAAAGAGGGAGTCATTCCTTCAGGCTGCTTGAGACTGACTGCCAGGAGGAAATATGGAATGGAGACTTTAACCATAACACAGGAGAAGGCAGACATTCTCCTGGTATCAGAACACTACCACGTAATTCTTCAGGTTATAGTGTAAGGGCCACAAGTAAGGTTTTCTTGACAGAGGATGGTGGACACTTACTTTGACGGACATTGTGACAGTCACCTTTAGTTGAGGCAGGGAAAGGTATGTTTTCCCCTGCTTTTCTACCTAATAATTCAGCGCATGACCGTTACAAAGCCCATGAGCACATACGTATTATAAGATTAGGGATTCACAATGACATACAAGATGGCATTATGGGTGACATCAACGGGAGCACGCTGAGTTAAGTCGGTCACGACTTCCAAAATGCTCTGGATTTCAAGGGGTTTGTGAATATATATATATATATATATATATATATATATATATATATACACAACTTTGTTAAAGGGGCGTTATGGTTCCAAGTAAAACCAAAAAAAACCCTGAAATTCCCCAGTTATGGTAAGCTAAGCAACCAGAACTTCCGCCACCACTGTGCACTGCTAAGACTAAATGTTTTTTTACTGAATTTCATAGGTTTTTAGTAGCACAAATTAACAACAAAAACTCTGACTTTATGTACAATTAACATAGAACATACTGAACCCCCTCTACTAAATTTGATGTCCGCTAACTCTTTTAATGTCCGCGGACATATGCGGACAACAGCACCACTACCCAAAAAGTCTGGGGGGTTTAATTGTTATATCATAACATATGAACATTTTACAAATTCACAAACGAGCACACATACACATTATATGTAGTAATAAATAAGAATTGTAACCCATATATATATATAACACACTAATCATTAATTTAAATACAATATGTTCTAAAATGGAATATACCAAAAGAAGAAAGATAGTCTTCGAACATGATTACCTCACAGAAACTCCACAACTAAGAGCAACAGCAGATCTACAGACCAGTCAGAAAACACCTTACCAGAAGCTAGTAAGTATACTGCATTTTACTCATATTTGTTAACTTTCTGTATTAGATACAAAAAAAGTGATATGTTTTTTTTCTCACAGAAATTTCTAGTACTCTGGAGTGGCTAGAGGAGCATTTCCCACATGAGGAAATGTCTGAAGATAGTGAACCTAATGGTAGACACTTTACTATATAAACCAATTAATACATATTTTATATACATTTAACATATACATTTTTTTGTACAGACCATACAAAAATTGAAAATACTAAAGAAAAAGCAGTATTGGATAAGACTCTTCAGCACATAGAAGAAGAAATGGACCTACTCATGGCAAATTTTAACAATTTAAAAAACTTTGTGGAGGATCACTTGAAACAAACTACATACCATTGTGTCCCACATGTACCTGTCCCCACTCACCATATCCCACTAAATGATCCCCAAAACCTCTCCATGAACCAAAACGTTTTGATGAGATTTCCATCCCTTCACCTCATATAAATCCTATTGAAACCCCCAATTCTCCTGTTTTTGTTTGTTTCTGCCTCACCTTATCTGTGATAAATTTAACATCCATGTAAAATAAAGTAAAATTATTATATTGTGTCCTAATTTATTTCTTGTCGTTTTTTAAAAAGCAGTTCGGGTGTCCGGAATTTCCGTAAAGAAATGAAAATGGGAGCATCCCAAGGACTCTACATATGTCCGTAATGTTTACATGCAAGTTGAAACTGTTCTAAGAACACACGCGGTGTCCTGGGATGTTCGTAAATAAACAAAATGGGGGTGTCCTGAGGCCGCTATGCCTGTCCGTGTTGTTCGCAGGCAAGTTGAAACTGTTCTAAGAACAAACGCCTGTCCGTAACTGTTCGTTTCACTTGTGACGCACTTTTAATCACTTTAGGACCCGAACAGTGTCCGTAGAACACAACGGCACATGCGCAAAACAGTTTCAGTACATTTGGTGTCCTGCGGACACCCGCTCCCTTCACGGACATGTTCGCGAGCCTATCATGCGACCGCGCCCACGCTGAGCGTGTGTTCTGATTGCGAACACTGTTCGTGTCCCCGAACAATTTAAAACTACATTTTCAAGCAATCTACAATATTTTTCAATAAAAAACTCACCATAGCACAAGTCCCAACATAGTAATCCTGAGTTTCTACATACTTTTTGAACCCTTTTTTTAGTTCGATCTGTCCACGGACAGCGCGCATGTCAGCGAACCGCGCACAAGCACCCCTATAAAAGAGCACCCTAGAGCTCATTCTCATTGTGTTTCTGGCTATCCTACAGAACACAGCAAATTTTGTTGCCAACTTTGCAGATTTTCATCTCGAACCTGATGGCTTCCATGGCTCCACTCATGCCACCTGGTGCTGCATCTGCCTCAGCACCACCCCCACCCCCTCCACCACCACCACCACCACCACCACCTCCCCAAGGGCCTGAAGAGGGGAACAGGAGTGAGGATGCACAGGAGGATGAAGAGGATGATGAGAATGAGGTAGTGGAAGTCCCTACTACCAGCACTCGGCGTGAGTCTTGGGTGTGGCGGTTATTTACCATTCGTGGTAATGGTCCTAAGGCGCGTGCGACGAGTGCAAAATGGTACTCAGTCACCTGCAATGAGTGCAAAATGGTACTCAGTCACGGGAGGCCTGGTTCATACAGGTTTGGGACAACTACCATGAGGCGACACCTAAGGTCATTCCACACTGGGGCCATTCGCAAGGTTGTACATTGCGAGGAGCGTAGCAGGTTGACTTCCTCTACTTCATACTGCGTTTCCGATCCTGTCACCACAAGGAACACTCCTGTGGGACAGCGTATTCCTCAAGCTGCCTCACAGGCCATACGCTATACTGATGACCCTTATCTTTCGAGGGTCACAGTTGTGTGTATGTACTGCAACGCAGTACTCTGCAGGGGGAGAGACTTTGTAGTGCTTTTGAGGCTATTGTCTCAGAGCACGAGAAGATCTGCTCACTACCCAAGTAAAACCCACTCTAAATCTTCCTCTCTCCACTCGCCCTTTCTTTTCCCTGTGGTTGGTGTCCCCCCCCTACCCTCCTTTCCCCTCCTCTCCTGGTGTGTTTATAAAAAACCAAACAAAATATAAAACAAAAATTAAAAAAAGGCTCTTTTCAGAGCCGCCTTTAACAGTTAAAAAATAGAAGTGAAAATAAATGAAGCAGGGCCATGTGTATTTTTTAGAAGTCCGCGGACAGTCCGCGAACATCTAAAATTTGGGAGTGCTGCCCTATCATAACCATTGCAGTTTTATCTGGGAGGAAGTGGTGGCTCTGAAAAGAGCCTTTTGGTGGTGTGTGTTTGCGTTTGAAAAATTTGAAATGCTCAACACCTACTACAAAATGGATGCTGTAATTCCAAAAAAGGTCGCAATGCATTTTGTACATTTCTCAGAAAAATCTGATTGCCAGCATAAGTAAGATGGACTCCATCTCTGCAAAAAATGTATGTACTACGAAACATAATATTTTCATTGTGAAAAGAGGACATGCCAAAATCTCTTAGAAAGGCACAAACAGCCTTATTGACATTGTGCCTTGCTTTCTCCATTTGTGGACCAGATGAAGAAGAACGAAGCCACATTTGTCTCTGCGCAATCCGTGAAAAAATTACTTGAGAATTTGGAAACATGGCCATGACCTTCCCATGTCCTTCTTTCATTGCAAATTGCAAAGAAATTCCAGACATGTCCTAAACTGTTCCCTCCACAATGAATTACAATTATGTCTAGATGTTGCTCTGTCTCCAAAGTAGCACAGAGAGGTAGCAAGTTCAACCACTCCATTCCACGAACTCCATGCCAGTGCACTTCCACATGTGGGAATCCAAGATCTACAGCTACTCCACCGCTTTCTGCATGCACCTTCAACCAATGTATCCACGAGTATCCCAAAATCCAAACAATCTGCTTTCTGAAACACACAGCCATAGCCATCTGTTCTCTCAGCAAAAAGAGTATCTGAGAAACTCTCTCCTGGCACAACACACCCACTAAACTTTCCTGACCAATCCCTTTCTCTGCTCATTCTCATGGCTCCCCAACCCAAAATCCCCAGATGTAACACCCGATGTCCGCAGACTACCGCAATGTCCGCGGACTACCGCAATGTCCGCGGACTACCGCAATGTCCGCGGACTACCGCAATGTCCGCGGACATATCGTAACATGGACAGTCCTACCATTTCTATTTCACTTTCTGTGCCATTCCCTCATTGGATATAGCTAAGAAGTCACAAGACCATCCACCAATCACATCCAAGACCTCTACATCTAACTGCATCATCATAGATCAGCACTTCAAATGTACTGTTAATCTCTCGGAGTACAAGTGTCATATCATTGGAAAGCACCTTCTACAAGAAATACTGCACAAGTCTCCAAGATTTCTACTTGCAGCTGCATGCATAGCCATATGCATGAACACAAACTACAGGTATGCATATTTTCTGTATAGTACATGTACAATTCTTATAGATTCATATAAACAGATTAACTGACTTTCAGCTTGTATAATCTATAAAATGAATTTACTGTCATTTTTTCCATCTCCTAAAATCAACTGTCACTTCCAAACCTATCTGCTATTTAATTTTTTTACACACACATTTTCAAAGCAGGTTGAACTAACATATTTAAAGAATTAACATACTCAAACAAAATTGCATGCACACAGTATGTTCAAATATCAAAGAACAATACAAAAACATAAAAATGTATTAATTTATTTATTTACTTATATTTATATAGTGCGCAAGCAGCCCATGGCATTGAGGCACTGTTACTTACAAGAGCTTAGTTACAGAAATAGTGGTATTCAGTGGTACATTATGAATTCTACAAGGCATAGAAATGATATTTAGGTTGGTACAGTTCGTCATTACAATACAGTTTATGCATTAAGAACATATGATATGTATTCAACTGGTGCAACGCATCTTATGTGAATAAGATAGTTTTCATGGTTTTGAGGAAGGCGCTGAGGGTCAATGTCAATTAAAAAAATCTATGTCTAAATTAAAAACAGTGCTATATACAAACAAAATTACTAATTTGTTTCCTTTACAATTGCAGTGAAGACCATTCTCCTGAAAAGAAGCCGCCGAATTTTAAGTACAAAGAACTACTAAGAAGAAACCTGCTCATTTCAGAAAAAATGTAAGTTGAATACCACCATATTATTTGTACTATTATTCAAACACACTGTAAGGTTAATTCATGCTATTTCTGTGCCTAAAAATAGAGATTGTGCACCATTCTGTCTACAAATCCCCATTTCTTACACAGAGATTTACAGGCAGAATGGCGCACGATTTCCTACTTTTCGACACACAAATGACCCAACTCATCCCCTAGAATTTTGATATTATAGAACAAAACTGTTTTAATTGTATACCATTAGATTTACTATTTGTACCTCTCCACACCACTAGCTTACTTTCTACCGTCATCTGAACCCCAGTTTAGTAGCACATAAATTCAAGAATCCCCATCCCAACTAGTTGTAGTTGCCCAATGCACAATCACACACCATTACATACATCTTTATCATCTTGCTCAGACACTCATACACACAGCACACATACATTAAGAACACCCTTCAAAATCTTATAAAACAGTAGAGAAATCAGACTCAACTCTTAAAACCTTCGAAGCGTTGATAGACAGTGCAATCCTTCTCAAAGGAAAGTTATTTTAGTGTTAAACAAAATGAAACCACTAACCAAACTAATGACTAAATTACAAAAAAAGACTTCTCAATAAACGAAATGTCAACAGAAATAACTTCTTAAGTATCTGTGGAGGTGAGCGGAGTCACACTACGAGCACAGAACCATACTTTAATAAAGAAGCATACAAACAAAAGCAAACAAATACAATTGCCATACATAGCAGTGGACGAGGTTATGAAAAAGTTAATACCACCATAATGGAACAAGAAATACTGCTTACAAAAATATCCCCAGAAAACTTAGAATTACCTCTCTATTCAACTGAATCAGAACGTCTAGAATACAAATGGCCATGCACGTCAATGTGTAACATTCCCAAAAAATCTTTCAAGTCTTTACGCCAATTCCTCAATCAATATGTGAAAGGCAAAGACAAAATCAAAATTAAACTACTGCAAAATATGGATACCTGTCCAGTGCGCAAGTACACAGGACTACAAGGACATTAATTGGCCTGCATTTCAGGACCTACTTGCAAAACCACCTTCCATTATATCAAAATGATATCAACACATCATTCAACTATAAGAAATCTAGTCTATAAACTGTAGTATGCTATAAGTCCTGCTTTAGCACTAGCCATTTTAAATAACATTCTTCTACATGGTACAGCAAAAGACCTACTTGAAGAAATCGACTATATCCAGAAAAAATATTTTGGAAGTGAAAGCCACTTACAGAATGAAATGGCTTTAAAGCAAATTAGCAACCATTATATGCATGGCAACCTTCTACTACACACATACAAAAAAAGAAATACTGAAATTTAAAAGTACATCTGCTGAAGTACCAAACCATGTGTGTGTATGCTGCCGTCAAACTTTTTATAAAAGTAACACAAAAACTGTAGACCTAACATACACAATAGAAGACAATGAAGATTCTAAATAGTTTGAATAAGCTTTCTACCTTATAGCAAAAGCTAATTCAAACAAATACGAAATAAGTGACCCCTTAATACTTTGCAGTTACTGCACTACAAAACTTAACAACCAAACTCCTTCACGTGCTATCACAAATAATTTGGAATTATTTCCACTACCAAAACCCCTACAACAAATCAATTTATATGAGAGCCTCACAAATCAAACAGTGCACCCCTTTCAGGCAATAATACTCCTTCAACCTAAAACAGCAAAATTACCTCCCTCTGAATTAGTGAAATGTATTTGGGGAAAAGTAGTGTATTTACCATTAGATCTAAAAGAAAATATGCACACTCTAGGAGTGCAACGTCCAATGGTGCAATCTTTAATTATCTTAGTAAATGGTGTACCTACAAAAGACAAAAAAAAATTGGCAACAGCTGGTAGATTTACATAAAGTTAGACAAGCCTTGCAATATCTAAAAGACAATAATGAATACTACAAAGAAATTAATATTGAAGAAAACAAAGGATACCACTGAAATTATTCAAGAGACACGAAGCTGGTCAATATGAGCTCCTAGATCCTGCTACAATATCCAATACTTTAGACCATTATACAATTCACCCATTGCACTCTAATGACACTGTAGAAGATGCACTAGAAACTTACCAAATGTGTCAAACAAAAGGATCACCAATCAGCATATGGGAAAAAAGTATAGAAGCAAGTGCTTTTCCTCTACTCTTTTCTACTGGCAAAGGAGGAAGGTACGATGATAGACCTATTCAAATAACAGCATCAGAATACCGCTCATTACGGATGTATTCTGAAGATCCTGGGAATACATATTCCACCTACTCTTTGAAAGTGAACTAGCAACTTTATGTTGCTGAGTTGCACACACTAAAATCAGGATCCCACTTTCAAAATATGTCAGCTACACAATTATTACAAAAAGTGCAACAAAAAGGAGGTTTTACAATCAAATATTACAAATCTATTAGCAAATATGCGTGGTACTAAAGAGTACTGGTTTCGACGTCATGGAGATGTACGTTGTATGATAAGAAACCTTGGCCCACCCGCTTGTTTTCTTACATTAAGTTGTGTAGAATATTCATGGGAAGATTTACATGATTTCCTACGCATATCAAACAAAAACAAAACAAACATAGATATACTAACACCTGGAGAACTTTGTTCTCTAGATCCTGTTAATGTTTCAAGATATTTTCACCATCGCTTCATTGCTATGCTACACTTTATTTGTAATAAAACTACTCCTCCCCTCGGAGAAGTGCAACACTTCTTTTGGAGAAAAGAATACCAAGCTAGAGGAGCACCACATATCCACATGCTTTTATGGATTAAAGATGCTCCTAAATTCGGTCAAGACAGTGATGCCACTGTTTTACAGTTTATTGAAAAATGTATCACTTGTGAAATTCCATCAGAAGCAACAAATAGTGATCTTCATGCACAAATTTTACAATTTCAAAGACACAAATGTGGCAAATATTGTCGTCGCAAATACAAAAACAAAGGGAAATACTACACCAAATGCCGCTTTGGTTTCCCTAGACCGGTTACAAAAACAGGTCAAGTGAACAACTTCATGTCTTCAGTTAGACATAGTGTTAAAGGTAAATCACCTAAAAATACATATTACATAAAAAGAACAGAAGAAGAAAAATATATCAATGATTACAATGCAATCATTGCCCACTTACGGAGCGCAAACATAGATGTGCAGTACATTGCAGACAATTCCACTGCAGTTGCACGATATGTTACAGCATACTTAACCAAAGCAGAAAAAACGGAGCTTCAAGACCTCTGGAATGACCTGTCATCAGACAAAACACTCAGAAATTATACAGCTTGGGCATAAAAATGCTCTCCCATAGAGAATGTGGCTCCTATGAAGCAGCCGATCGTTTAAATGGTACTGTTCTGTATGGAAAATCTGAAAACATAGTATGGCTAAGTCTTGGTCCTGCTAAATCTAGAAAAAGAGTTCTAAAATCATACGAAGATATAGAAACAACAGCCAAACATGATCCCAACAGCCAAGACATTTTAAAAAACAATTTACTGGACACATACTACCCAAACAGAAGTAACACGTTGGAAACCATGTGTCTATACCACAACGCCCAAAACTTCACATACAAAAATATAAAACCCGATGGAAAAAAAGGGTAAATACAGAGTGACAAATTGTGAAGGCAGCTTAGTAAAACGCAACAAACGAAATTTAAGTAATCATATCAAATTGTCATTAAAGACTCCTCAACATAAAGAACTATATTACATGTCCCTGCTACAACTATTTAAACCATGGAGAAAAGAAGAAGAAATACTAGATAACTATGACTCATATGAAGACACTTTCAAAGCAAAGGAAAGCACTATAACTGATGTAAACTTTACATAGTACAAAACAATGTTGTACAATGAACAGCAACATGAAGAAGAACTTCAGGCCCAACTAGATAAGGACACTCCTGACAGTAGTCAACGTTCTGCAACAGGAAGCCAAGAACCACTGGGAGGGCCACTAATAACAAATGAGGCAGAATTAGCTATGACAGAAGTAGAGAACAGATAAAGAAGACTTAACTATACTACAATCAAAACTAAACAATGAACAACGTAGCATTTTTCAAGAAGTAACAAAAGAAATTGCACATGGTGCACAACATGAAAACAAAGAATGCACCTGCCAAAATTACAAACCTATACTACTGTACGTCAGTGGTGAAGCTGGTTCTGGCAAAACATTCTTAATCAAAATCATCAGTAAGTTCCTTCACAATTGACAAACAACAAACTGTCAGCAGTTGTCACTGCCCCCACAGGTTTAGCTGCCTACAACATAGGCGGCGTCACTTTACACCGATTACTACTCCTGCCAGTAGAACACCAAAACAAATTAGACTATTACACACTTTCTACAGAAACTGCAATGGAACTACGCAGAGTATTAAAACAAATGAAAATGCTAGTAATAGATGAAGTGAGCATGGTCTCCAACCTAATGTTGGCTTTGATTCACCTCAGACTACAAGAAGTACTCAAAACAAACTACGAACAGCTCTTTGCAGGATAACACATTATTGTTTTCGGAGATGATCTTCAATTGACACCAGTGAAAGGTGAGCCTATTTTTAAAACATTAGGACACAAACTCTGCCTTAAAACTGTTGGCAGGATTGGAAATGTCAACCTTTGGCAACATTTCCAATACAGAGAATTAACACAAAATATGCGGCAATCTGCAGATTTCACTTATGCCAACATCTTAAAAAGTATTAGAGTTGGTATACTATCTCAAGAAGCACAAGCAAGATTGAAAACCTGGCACATTCATGCACTTTATGGCGATAATGTATGTGCTACAGATGTTATGGAACAATTAGCCCACAAAAATGTCAATTTTATGGCCTTAATGCCTACTCTTGCAAGCTGTTTCAAATTCAATGAAACAATGTTAAATAAAGAAATGCAACCAATAATGGAAATTAGCACCACAGAAAAACTAGACGTACATGGTATGACACTACCCATGTGTGAGCAAGCCACAACAAGACTAAATAGTTTAGAACATTCAATCTCCAACACAGCTGGGTTGGAAAAAATATTAAAATTATCCTTAAATTGCAGAGTGATGCTTAAATATAACCTTGATGTGGAGCAAGGACTAGTTAATGGAGCAATGGGTACAGTTGTTGGCTTTCAAACATACCCACGTGACAACAACATTCAGTTTGTCAATATTCTCTTTGACAAACCTTCAGAAGTAAAAAAGGATGGGAGGCTCAACAGCTCAATTCCTTCTCTTCAAAGACATGTATGTACGCAGAGAACAATTTTCTCTAACTCTTGCATACGCAGTCACCATTCATAAATCACAAGGTTTTACCCTAGACAAAGCATTAATAGACATTGGTAACGCAGTCTTTAAAGAAGGCATGAGCTACGTAGCACTATCACGCTTACATACACTTGACGGTCTATTTCTAATCAACTTTGATGGAAGTAAAGTAAACGCTGATATTCCTTGCATTTTAGAATACAATAGACTTTGTTCTATATACACCCCACATCTAAAAACATGTCCTGTTCCTCAAAAAGTAAAACGTTGTAAATGAAAACTAAATCAAACAGAAATACAACAGGATATCACTGAAAATCCTCAAAAGAGAGTAAAAGAACCACCATCAAGTACCACAAGCAAAAAAGAACCAATTAGGGAAAGTAAACCAGGTACTTCGTCGAAGAAGGAAGACAAACTAAAAAAAAATTACTCAGATACAGAATTACCTGATCCATTTAAACTCTCAAATATAATTGGTGTAAGTTGATATGCAAATGTAGCAATGAATATTCTATTTCAATTACCACCAATTGTTGACAACATATACTTACACAATACAGAACAATTGTGTTTGCAAATGTTAGTACTTCATAGAAATGCAACAAACAATCCTAATAACACGTATAGTGTTTATTGAATAAGACAATTGGACTACTGTGCTGGAATGGTGAAATTCACTAAACTCACAGGAAGATCCACAAGAATGTCTAATGTACTTACTACAAGTACTGGAAAACAAAAACATACCTATAAATGAAATCTTCCAGATTTCATACATGTGGAAACTTACATGCACTCTCTGAACAATGTGACACAAGAACAAATCCCCAATGAGTGCTTCGTGTATGTATCAATACCTAATTGTGAATCTGTTCCATTTCAGCAACTTGTACAACATGCAAAACATGGTAGATTATGTAGTACCTGCAATTCGGATAATCGCTCCACCTTACTAATACAAACACATAGTAAATACGTAATACTAATGCTTTTACGTTACAATGCAGATGGTACCAAAAACAACTGCAAGCTGACTGGATTCACACATGGTCAATTATCACTTGGTAAGAAAACCTTCACAACAATAGGTATAATCTACCACACAGGAGACACAACCAATGCAGGTCACTATATTGCATATATAAAAATAAAAATGTGGATGGTTTGAATGTAATGATAGTACCATTACTCTAAAGCAGAGATTACTTGCAAATCTTACAAACGCTTATTTAATCTTCTTAAAACCAAAATGTATTAACTAAACTGTACTTAAACCTTAACTAAACTTCTATTAAAAAACTATAAACTGTTAAAATATGCCAACAGGTATCTAACTGCCCCAAGATTATACAACAACTAAACAGATACATGAATACTAAATTATATAAAAAAATAGATAGTTAGAATATGCCAACTGGTATCTAACTGCCCCAAGATTCTACAACAACTAAACAGATAAATCAATACCACTTTGTTATAACAATAAATATACTGTTAGAATATGTCAACAGGTTTCCAACTGCTCCAAAAATCTGCAACAAGCCAATATATAGAGCATTAGCCAGAAACAACAAGTGAACACTGAAAACAAACAAATAGACTGTAGCATAACAAAAAAAGTTTTTTTTTTAATCCAACATGGATTTTTCGTTCTCCCACAGAGCCAGTGATTTTAGCAACAAACACAGAAACTGAGCAAATTGCACAGCACACTGGTTTGTAATCTACTAAATCGGAGGGTCAAAAAAAAAATATGTTGATTATTATACTAACATGATCTTTTCTTTTATCACAGAAATTAACAAGAAATACATGTACTTCAGTTACTAAACCAAACAGTAAGTATATTATAATAAGTACAACCATCGCAGCAAATCACACCCATAGTGACTTCTAACTTCGGTGCTTATAAATTTGGTGTTGTCCATGCACCCAAGAGTATACGCCCTGCCCACAACCACCACAGTATATCACACCCATAGTGGCTTACAACTTTGTTGCTTATAAATTTGTTCTTGGATCCCAAAGTTATAAGCCACTATGGGTGTAATATGCTGCAGTGGTTGTGGCCAGGGCATAGAGTCTTGGGAGCATGGCCATCTGGATATGCTCCCAAGACTCTATGCCCTGGCCACAACCACCGCAGCTTATCACACCCATAGAGTCAAACATTTTGACTATGCCATATGGGCACTTTTAATGTCCACGGACATGTGTTCTTAGAACACTTTCAACTTGCCAGCGAACAATACAGACAGCGTCCTCAGGACACTCCCATTTAGTTTATTTACAAACATTTCAGGACACCACGAGTGTTCTTATAACAGTTTCAGCTTGCTTGCGAACAGTACGAACATCCACCGTCTTCAGGACACCCCCATTTTGTTTATTGACGAACATCCCAGGACACATGATGAATTTTTAGAACAGTTTCAACTGGCCTGCGAACAAAACGGACAGACATACCGCCCTCAGGACACCCCCATTTCGTCCATTTACGAACATCCCAGAACACATCATGTGTTATTAGAACAATTTCAACTTGCCAGTGAACAATACGGACAGCGTCCTCAGGACACTCCCATTGTGTTTACTTGCGAACATTTCAGGACACCGCGAGTGTTCTTAGGACAGTTTCAGCTTGCTTGCGAACAATACGGACAGATGTAGCGTCCTCAGAACACTCCCATTTTGTTTATTGATGAACATCCCAGGACACTTCTTGTGTTCTTAGGACAGTTTCAACTTGCCTACGAACCATATGTTTGGACATAGTGTCCTCAGAACACCCCCATTTCATTTATTTAGAACATTTCAGGACATCTGTGTTGTCCACGTAAAATCGAACACAACAAGGAGATCTACCACGTAAATAAATACAAGATTTAACCCATCTCTTACTCCCCCACCCACCCCAAACAGTCCTACCCACCAACACACTCTACTAAATAGCATGTCTCCACCAAGTTTCACCGCGCTGTCCGCGAATTCAAGATGTCAGGCGTTCCCGAATATCTGACGGGCTTCACGCTCTTCGCCGTCCAATCAACGAACACGTTGCATGTCCACGGACATGACGCAAGCCGGTTGGCCAATCAGGACACTGTCCGCGGAGCGAACAGGGAAGTGTGTCCGCGGACCGAACATAGATATCACTAATTTTTTTTTTACCTATTTTTTGCTCATTTTATAAAAAATTACTGGACGGATTTTCACCAATTGCAAAAGCTTTCGCGACCAAGCCGCTGCTCCTTTTCCAAATTTGGTGAAAATCCGTCCAGCAGTTTGGGCTGTAGGTGTAAGCAAAGTTTTTTCCCCATTCAGTGACCCATATAATTTCTTTGCAAAAAATTCAGTGACCCATATACTTTCTTTGCAAAGTTTGGTGAGGATTCATCCAGGGAGAGTGAAGTTATAAGCCACCCAAAAAGGGCTCTTCCTGTGGAAACAGCAAATATATATATCTCACATATATATATATATATATATATTCAATGAAAAAACTTTGTTAAAGGGACATTATGGTTACAAGTAAAACCGAAAAACCTCAGAAATGGTAAGCTAAGCAACCATAACTCGCACCACCACCGTGTACTGCTAAAACTAACACCCAGGACATCAGATTATGTCACATGTGAAATTAATTTGGATGAAAAGTCCCTACAAGGGGTTTTGTTTATAATGTTGATTACATGTCATCAAGGGTGATTGTGTAATGTTAAACATGTAATAACTAGCGAACAATTCAAGATGTACTACACACTTGTGCTAGTACAAACAATACATATGAAGACCCACAATGAATACAAATCAGAGGCACATACAGGGAAACTAAAGTAAGGAATAAAGAAACCTCATCATCAGAAAATGTTAATAGCATTAAAGTTGATCTTCATGTGTACAAATGAATTGTGGGTTTGAGGTGTGCCTATTGCTCCATGTACGTGCACCATGAGCTGAGACCAAACCCTAAGGAAAGTACTTTAAGAACATATGACCAGGTTAACGTCTAGATATACAGCAAATTTTGAATTTTAATATTCTAACCGTCAGTGAACAAAACCACCTGGCCTAGATATTTCAATGAACAAAAGAGTGGGCCAGATGTGTGATGTCATCATGACATTTGTGATGTCATCTTTGATGTCATGGGTGTTAGTCTTAGCAGTGCACGGTTGTGGCGCAAGTTACGATTACTTAGCTTACCATAACTGGCGAATTTCTGAGGTTTTTCAGTTTTACTTGTAACCATAACGTCCCTTTAACAAAAGTTTTTTCATTGAATTTCATAGGTTTTTATTAGTGCAACTTAACCCTAACGTCTAACAGTTTTTTTTCAGAGAATTCCGTGGGTTTTTACCAGTGCATGCTATTTTCCTACAAGTTACTAATATCATACTTACCCCAACATAGCGATGTTTTTGTCCAATTTACAACGTTTCACCTTAAAACTCTGCTATTTCCCAACTTCTAGCCTAATTTTTAACACTTCTATACTATTTCCACAGTTTTTGTTTCTGTCGACGTCCGCTAACTTCTGACGTCATTGTGGACCTGCCGGACAGTGCCACGTGACCATGCGTTTGCGCGCGGCATGATGGTGTGTCCATGAACGCGTTTGCACTACGCGTTTGGGTTCTTGCTTCAAGGACAGTTCGAAAACTGCATTTTCTACTGATCCAGGAACTTTCAAGCTCAAAATGTTCCACTGCAGAGCTCCTACACCTATTCTTACTCAATATCCATTAACAATTTAGTACAAAGCACATACTTGAATATTAGCAAAACTGCTAGTTATCTTAAAAATGGCATCAGCTATTGCCATCCCTCCTCTCCAAGAGCCACCATCACCACAAGCTGGAGGACCCAAACAACAAAAAAAGCACAATATTTCCAAAGACAATAAAGAGGACCAAGATGATGAGGTAGAGGAAGGGCCTACCTCTAGTACCCAGAGAGAATCATGGGTGTGGCAGTTGTTTACCACTGTTGGGAATGTACCCAAGGCTAAAGCTACAAAAGTGAAATGCACAGAGTGCAACTTTGTACTCCGTCGCGGACTACCTGGACATTACTCCAACGGGACCATCTCCATGCACGGCCACACCAAATCCAACTACCACAATGCTCTCAGAAAGTGTGTTCCTTTCTTAGCAAGTAGTAGGCTGTCTTCACATCATCTTCCTCAACCAATACTGTAACCGCACAGGCTACTTCTGTGGGACAGAAAATCCCACCAGCTACCGTGCAAGCAATAAAAGCTGTTGATCCATATCTTTGGAAGACAACAGTCCTCTGTATATATTGCAAGACACCACTCTGCAGGGTAAGCAATTCCGACGTGCGTTTGAAGTTGTAATCAAGGAGCATAAGAAACACGGCCCACTACCTTAGAAGTAACACATGCGCAACCTCTTCCCCCCCGTCCACCTGCCCCTCCACATTAGTGATTGGTGCCTCTTCCCTCATTTCCCCTCACCTTATGTTCTAGCCTATACTGCAAACATTTTTTTTTAAAACAACAAAAGAAAAGCTCCTTATAGACTCCATCTACTTTACATTTCTCAGTAAATTACATAGACTCAAAACGTTTTTCCAACATTACTATAAGCATTTTGTGTTCTGCTAATGGGAATAATGTGACGTTCATTGCCCGTTCCAGGGACTGGAACGGGGGTAATGGCCTGGCAGCCCAAGTTATTGGCCCACGCAAAGTGTCTGTGTGTACCCTGATGCCTGCAGGCTTTGGCGCGTTATAAACAAATAGCGAGGGCTCAGGACCATTATCCTCCATTGCAGCCCCTGCAATGGGGGATAAAGGCCATTAGCACCACTGGTTCCCAAAGCGGGAACGCGGGGTGCTAAAAATAGATTTTCTTCCTACAGCGGGACACCAGGAAAGAAAATCCTTTTCAAGATGGCCACCATGGATAGAGACGACGGGGCTCCGTACAGAGCCCATCTACCCTTTCCATGGCAGCCTGCAGAAGGCGAAGTCAGAACCCTATGACCATATTACCACAAGAACATATTTTTCCCTTTCAAACCTATCCTACTTTTGAATATCTCCAAATAGCCGGTCCCACCTGGACATGGCCACTTTAACACCATTTTTCATCCCTCGCGGTCATGGCCAGTAGCCAGATTGTACGGACAATATGGCCACTGCCCATGGCCACAGGCTATACCTCAGTCACCAGTCACCAAAGGTATATCACTATTCTTTGTACCTACATTATGACACTTGTCAAAAAATAAAACACGGGCACATTTGCAAAACCATGCTTTAAGGTCCTTGCTAATGCTCCTTACACGATTTTGCTTGAACTCCGCCCATGTTTTATTTTTTCAAAAGTGCCAAAATGTATGTACATACAAAAGTCATAATTTAGCCCCCACTTGACAAAATCCATTCAGTCTTTACACAAATATTGAAGGTTGGGTCTATAATCTTTCTGAAAACGTGTTCACATTCGTCAAACGGCAACAAAGTTCTAAACCACCTAAAAATGTTGTGACCCTCCTCTAATTTAGCCCCCTCTTGAGAAAATACCAAACTTTACAAAAACATTTATATAGATTTAAAATTATTTTGCAACCCTTTGTGCAGATTTGTCAAAAGCATTCAAAATCAAGTCTAGAATAAAATTCCAAAATGTCAAGCAGTTTCATTGAGTGGCGCCAAAATTATAAGCCATCCAAGAACCGCTTTTCACCAACCCTGTAATGCAAAAATAAGCATAGATGTCCTCTAACATGTGAAGTGTTCTGAACATCACAGGACTGTCCCCGAACATCCGGAGCGTTCGCAGACTTTCGGGGTGAAAAACTTTTTTTTTGGCTTCTTACTGCCATATCCCATCCCATCCTCATCACCCCAGAGATTGTTTGATAAGTTTGATAAGTGCAATGTCGTGTTTCTTTAATGTTTGTACAGCGGTCTCCGCGGACACCAGGGATGACCGTCAATCCAACATGGCAGGCGTTCCCAAACATCTGCTGCACTTCAGCTTTTCACCATCCAATCAGAGGGTGCATGCAACCGAACAGGGAAATGCGTCTACAGACCGAACCCAGATATCACACATTTTTTTGGACCCACTTTTTGGTAGTTGTTAGAAAAAAATAAAAAAAAAAAACAGGAAAAAAAGGACGGATTTACACCAAATGTACAAAAGTACACTTTCGGGACCAGGCTGCCGCTGCTGGCCGAACTTTGGTGAAAATCCGTTCGGCGCTTTGGGCTGTAGACGTGAGCAAAAATGTTGTCTATGGAAAAAAAAAAAAAAGTTGGGACCCCCCCTATAACTCTCCCTCCTCCCCCCTTGACAAAACCGCACCAAACTCCGAGCCATATACTTATTTTGCAAAGTTTGGTAAGGATTCGTCCAGGGGAGCAAAGTTATAAGCCGCCCAAAAAGTGCTCTTCCTAGGGGTTGAGCAACTTAAACTATACGGGTGTCGTCCCCACAACAGAGCTGCCGGCCTGTCTACTAGGGTCGGGGTATAGACCTGGGGAACGAAGATGTACCCCGTTGCCCTAGTCGTCGCTGCCGGCGTTGGACTTTTCCTCCACCTCCATGGCAGCCTCGGCCTGCATGGCGTGGTGGGCCCAACGCATTGTCCTGTGGTCTTTTAGAGTTTTTGGTCGAAGCAATTTACACGCTCGACAGTGAGTTTCGTTGTGGTCTCTATTGAGGCGTAGATTGCACACACACACTGCTTATCGAGCCACGTGTATTTCTTATTACAGGACGGGCAGAATTTAAACAGAGTTCTCTCCATGTTTGGGGTAGGTAGCAGGGCGACTAGGGAAAGGGGTGGAAATATACATTTTGTAATGACCGTCCCCCACACTCCCTACTGTAGGGCCTAGGCCCGGTGGGCATTCCAAGGCCGATCAAAATCCAGCGAAGATCTTCGTCTTTGTCCGACAGTCAGTCCTCTCTTCGTCGAGTTCTTAACCGCATTGCGACACAGCGGCCAAGAAAGGACACAAAGAGTAACTATTAATATCACTTTATAAAGTCAATGGCGTACGCCGAAATTGCACTCTGTGATAAGCGACCGCTCACAATGGTGGAAAAAAACAATCTATGGGACCTCGATGCGCGAGGGATCATGGGTATAGTGGACGTCACACTATGGATAGTATTACTGGCACGCTCTGTCAATGTCCCTTTTCGTATTTCGAAAACAACAACTAATACTCTGCAGCTTCCACTAGATGTCGGCCTATGCATAGCATGTGATCTAAGCAGATTACACAAACCTCAGAAATATATATATATATGATACATTCCTCACTGTAATCGTATTTCTGATGCTTGTATCTGCTTAGATTCACATGCTGTGCATGGGCAGAAATCTAGTAAAAGCTGTGGAGTATTACAGTGCGAAAAGGGTTGCCAACAGGGCGTGCCAGTAATACTATGCCTAGTGTGACGTCCAATGTACCCATGGTCCTTCACGTGTCAAAGTCCCTCATTGTTTTGTTCAGACATGAGGTTGCACGAAGTGTAGCGTGAGTACAGGTGTATCCTAGCAGATATGTATCAGACATGCTCATAATTATCCATGCACCTTTTCTCCAAGGGGCAGAAGGGTGGGCGCATGTGAATATAACCAGATACAAGCATCAGAAATACGATTATGGTGAGTAATGTATCCCTGCTGAGGATTGTGGAATCTGCTTAGATCCCATGCTGCGCATTGATTAGTGAGCAGTGTTAGGAGAAGGTGGTGAGTTGTGAGAAGGTTCAAGGGCAAACAGATGTTTTCAAACCACTTGTCCCACCTGTGTATCTGTCTTGGAATGAGTGTCAATGCAGTAGTGCTGAGTGAAGGGGTGTACTGAGCTCCATGTAGCTGCTTTGCAAATGCTGTCTAGGGGGACATTTGCAATAAATGCCAGAGTAGCTCCTGTGCTCCTTGTGGAGTGAGGTCTTGCTGTGAAAGGAAGTGTCTTGTCTGAGAGGGAATAGTACAGTTGTATGCATCAGACTATCCATCTGGAGATGGCATTCTTGGAAATGCGGTCCCCTTCTCTGCCTGGGGCTACAGAGACACACAGTTGGTCTGTTTACCTTAGCGGTCTGGTCTTGTTTACATAGTAAAGGAGCGCCCTCCTTACATTTAGTGTGTGGAGTTCTACCTCAGCTGAGCTTCTTGGGTTTTAGAAGAAAGCTGGAAGCTCAATGGACTGGTTTACATGAAATGTTGAGATTAACTTAGGAGAGAACCTAGGATGAGTATGTAAAACCAGTTTGTCCTTGTTTATGACAAAGAAAGGATCCTGCACTGACAATGCTTGTAATTCACCAACTCTTCTTATGGAAGTAAGAGCCACAGAGAAGGCAGTCTTCTAAGTCGGGTGCTTAAGACTTGACTTGTGCATCGGCTCGAAAGGAGGTCCCATGAGCTTAGGGAGTACTACATTGAGATCCCATCATGCCGGTAGGTTTGAAATTGGAGGGTGGATTCTCTTTACTCTCTCCATCAATGCCTTGATGAGAGGTACCTTCCACCACGATACTTTATTGTGGGAGATGGTGTGAGCCCGCCAGGTGGACCGTTATAGAGTTGAATACTAACCCCGAGTCTAGCAAGTGGAGCACATAGTTCAGAAGGTCAGATGGGCTACATTCTATGGGGTTTATTTGTTTAGACTGGCACCAAATTACAAATCTCCTCCACTTGTCGGAATAACAGTGTCTAGTGTTTGGCTTTCGTGCCTCCGTGAGGATATCCATGCACCTCTGTGGCAGGTTAAGATTTCCGAACTCTGACTTCAGGAGCCACGCTGCCAAGTTCATCGAGTAAGGTTGTGGGAGCACTGTTAATCCCAGTGGAGTGAGTAGGTTGGTCTGGCACGGGATTTTGATGGGATCGCAAATCGCCAGTTTGCGCAGATGTGGATACCGCGGTTGTCTTGCCCACATAGGGGCAACTAGGATGAGAGTCACCTGTTCCTTGTGGATCTTGTTCGACACTTTGTTCATGAGGATTTGGGGGGCAAAGCATAAGCAGATTTTCATGACCAGTTCATCCATAGGGCGTTCCCCTTGGAGCCTGGCTGGGGGAACCTGGACGCGAAGTCTGGCCATTGCTTGTTTTCGCTTGCAGCAAACAAGTCTATCGTGGGGAAACCCCATTGAGCGAAGAGGTGGTCTACGACCTCTGGGTCTAGTTGTCACTAGTGTTCCTCTGGTAGGGGATCTCTGCTCAATGAGTCGTCTAGAGAGTTGAGTTCCCCTGGAACGTGCTGTTATGACAGGAATATTTTACGTTTGTGTGCCCATTTCCAAATCTGTTGTGCTAGCTTGGACAGATTTGGAGAAAGTTTGCCCCCTTGTTTGTTGATGTAAAACATCGCTGTAGTGCTGTTGGTGAGGACTTGCCTGGATTGGTTTGCTAGGTGCATCTTGAATCCCTCAAGGGCCTTGTACGGCGCCAGTAGTTCCAGCAGATTGATGTGGTTCTGCACCGTAGCATGAGTCCACAGACCCTGTGCTGTGTGATGAAGGTGATGAACGCCCCCACCCAGCGAGTGACATGTGTGTCGTCACAATTGCCTGCACCTCTGGATCATGGAAGGGTTTTCCTTTCAATAGATTTTCTCTCGTCCAACAGTGAAGGTTTTGTATTTGTGTTGGCGAAACGACCAGTAGATCGTCCCTCTGACTGCTTACCTGAGACCACTGTTTCGCCAACCACTTCTGCAAGGGTCGCAGGCGCGCGTGTGGTACCAGGTAAATGCAAAATGCCATCACGCATAGCTTTGCGTACGCTTATCTGGCAGCCGGCTTGATAATGAGGTATTTACAGTAGCATATTCTGGATTTTTTCTTCCGATGGAAAGACTAACCCCTCCTTCGAGTCAAGTCTATTACAGCTCCTAGGAACTGTTTGGTTGTGCTCGGCACTAGACTTGATTTTTTCTCGTTTATGGAGAAACCCAATTGAAAGCGAAGGTTGATAGTTCTTTGAGTGCTTTGCCTGCAAACCTGGGGAGTCTCCCCTGTAATTGGCCAGTCGTCCAGGTAAGGTTACACTGGGATTGCGTCCCTGCACAGGAGGTTGCTATACATTCTATACTGATGCCAACCACCTATGCTTAATTATATCTGCTGAGGGGCCTGTTTGCCACTGTTACCCAGTGAGCGATTGACAGTAGAATCTAGCACTTGACTTTACATGCCGCTGACCTACAGCACTGTTTGAATAACCCCAATAAGGGGCCTATGGTAAACTGTGAAACGGCCTGCTGTATCATACGAGAACTGGACCAAAGACTACCACATGATACTTATACCTAGCTATATACTGTATCACTCATCAGGTACATCACTGTACCGCCCCTACTGATATACATGTACTTAGTCACCGAAATGTACTACCATTGCAAGCTGCTCCCAACCTGCTTACACACTGTGCGTCCCAAGGACTTTAGCGTGCCACCATATTGTGCTTTCCTAACTGATTAGCCTATCACAACTGTACTTGCAGCCTGATACTGTACCTATCCCTACACTACACTGTCCCCTGTACTAGCTGATTGCTGCATCTAGCCTGGTACTACATTGTGTCTCTTAATTGCCTTAACCTGCCACCATACTGTGCATTGTTACTCGCATCTGACCTCCCACCATACTGTGTTTCTTAGTCGTTTTAATCTGCCACTATAATGTGCATCGATAATTGCATCTAGTTGCATTGGTAATTGCATCTTGCCTCAGCCTGCCACTATACTGTGCATTGATAGTTGCATCTAGCCTGGCACTACATTGTGTTTCTTAATTGCCTTAGCCTGTCACCATACTGTGCATTGTTAGTCACATCTGACCTCCCACCATACTGTGCATCTTAGTTGCCTTAACCTGCCACCATACTGTGCATTGATAGTTGCATCTAGCCTGGCACTACATTGTGTTTCTTAATTGCCTTAGCCTGTCACCATACTGTGCATTGTTAGTTGCATCTGACCTCCCACCATACTGTGTATCTTAGTTGCCTTAACCTGCCACTATACTGTGCATTGATAGTTGCTCCCAGCCTGGCACTACATTGTGCTGCTCAGTTGCTCCAGCCTGTCACTATACTGTGGTCTCAGTCCAGCCACCCACATGCCAGAATACATGGTATAACCCCGCTACACCAGCAGAATGCATATTAGCATAACCCTCTCAAAATACGCCCTACTGCTGCTCCTGCAACTAACACAGGTAACTATGGATCAACTTAAATATGCTCCTTGTCCCACTCTCCACAGAAACTCTAGGCTCCGCGCTAGGCTATCCCCATTCTACGAACCACAGGAACCTAGCAATACTTACGCGAACTGTCGCACCATCCCCAAAAACCAGACTAGAAACCTAACGCGTCCTAAACCACAACCTCCTGATTGCACAATAATGAAGGAACCCATCCTAGTTCCCTCCGACACTAACTATCCTCCTGACACAACCTCGATAACAGGAGCACTGATCAATGCCAGATCAGTCGTGGCCCATGCCACCGAAATAGCCGACCTCCTCACACTAGACCACCTCGACCTTTTAGCAATCACAGAAACCTGGCTACACGACGCAGCCGGTCCAGCCCTTTCCCTAGCAATACCTAAGGAATATCAATTATTAAGACTAGACCACCAGAACTCCAGAGGCGGCGGCTTAGCCATCATCTCCAAATCCAACCTGAATGTAAGACTAACACCACTACCCACCCCAAAGTCTTGTGAACTCCTGACTGCTAAATTACTAATATCCCCACGCCAAACCCTAACTAGTTATCTCATTTACAGGCTACCAGGGCCACTAGGCCTAATCGAAGAGGAGCTGTCCAGCCTCCTTGCAAGCAACACAAAAAAAAGTCATCCCAGATTATGATCCTGGGCGACCTTAACCTAGGTCTCAATGACCCAGACAACAAGCAAGCGCAAGCTATTGCCACCATGCTTGAGGGACATGTCATGATGCCTACCCCCCGGAGCACCAGGCCAGGCCCAGCACCCCCGGGAGCAGGCATCATGCCCCCGGGTAAAAGCCCAGCGGCCCCTTATAGGGGCTCTTCGGACTCTGTCCTGGCGCCGTTGGCGCCAGGCTCATAAAGGAAGGTGTTTTGTGCACTTACCTGATGCAGACCATGCTGCAAGATTCAGGCCTCCCTGAGACCTGAAAGGGACTATTTTTTCATTGGGACTATTTTGCCACTCGGGCGTGGCCAGGGAAGGATACTTACCTGGAACTACTTTGGGGGCTATTTAAGCCACGCCCAGACAGTAGCTCACGCTTCGCGTTGTTCTGCATCCAAGCAGCTGAACGCTCACCGTGTCTGCTCCTGCATCTGGTCTCCAGCCACGCCCGCCTCGATCCCAGAACACCTGTAAGGAAAGAAGAGAAGAGAAAGGTGAAAACCAAGAATTTTATCAAACTTCTTACCTGCATCCGGAACCTTCACGCCAGTGTTCCTGAGAAAAGACTCATTTAAAAGCACTGCGTTGCTCGCTGCAGCGCCGCGCTTCACTCACCTGTCCTCGGGAGTTCTTCTGGCTCCACCGCCACTGTCTGCACCGGTCGCCACATCTCTGCGCCTAGGGGAGAGAAGAAGAGACAAAAGGTGAGCAGAAGGAACATATGAGGAAAGCCTAATTTTCCGCCATAACACTTACCAGTCTTCTGTTGGTGGACCATTCCTCATTTCGGGTCGGCGCCGCTTTGTTGGCAGGTACCGCACCCCGGCCCCTAAGGGGAAAGGACAAAAGACATTACTGGAGCAATATAAAGACATTAAGAGGGATCGCCCCCATCGCTAACTCACCTGAGTTTACCATCGGCAATTCAATCCCTCAACGCATCGCCTTCATTCTGCACCTGAAATAAAGGACAGATCACAGGTTAGGAAGGCAACAAAAAAGGAGGCTCTACACTTGAACTTTTGTAATCTTCATACTTACGGCGTTCCGCTCGGAAAAGTCAAGTGGATTTTGCCAGCGCCACTCTGAAAACCAGTGAAGTAACTGGACAAACACGCGCCCTTGCACCAGAAGCAGGATGGAGAGTTCATCCTTTCAAACCATAAGGTGAGCTTCAACCGGGGATTTCGGAGGAAGTTAGAGAAGAACGAAGGGGGGGAGAGGGGAGCAAGCACACTATTCTGCAGACTGTTAATCCCCTTTCTCATCTGCAGAAGGATATTCCTACGGGCCAGACAAGCAAGATTTGAGGGTCCTGTTCAGTCGGTGTTCCGAGTTCTGCGCATCACGCTCGAAGAGGCCACAGCAACCCAGACTAGACCAGCGCCTCCGTGGGAGTCAGGTGAGCGTTACAGGACACGGATTCTCACCCCCACTCATGACAAAGGGAGAATATTGGACTGGGTAGCCACCACCAACTGCCCTACTACTATTACCAAAATTACACCACAACCATGGACTGACCACTCCCTTATCTTTCACCTTACACTTAACAAGATTGAGAAAATCATGGCACCAGCGGTGCTCACCAGATCCAAAAAAAACATCACACCGGAAAATATCCTACCCTGCTGCTACCTACTATTAATGCCCTGCCAACAGACTCTGAGAGCCTGACGTCATGGTCAAAATTTACAACGACACCATGGCCATAGCCATGAACACCGTTGCCCCACTGAAAAATTGCAAAAGCAAACAAACCCACCTCAACACCTGGTTCACCCCTCACCTTAAAGAACTGCGACTGGAAAAAAGAAAGCTTGAAACCATATGGCGACACACCCCCACAGCCGAAAACAAACAAACTAAAACGTTGTGCCACTAATTACAAGAAATCTATCATTCAAGCAAAAAAAAGACATCTATAACGACAGAATTTCCAACGCATGCTCCAACACAAAGGAACTATTTGCAATCCTGCGAGAACTTGAATCTCCCATACCGCCTCCTGATAACGTACCCAAAGATAAGCAATGGTGTACCAATATCGAAAATGCCCTTGCAAGCAAAGTGAAAACATTACAGTCCAAAATCACCATAAAAAAAAGCCTTGCTTCCTCCCAGCGAAAACCCCAATATGTCTATACATATGTCCACCTCTAACCCTAGCCTAACACCGTTCAAATTCACAAAAGTTTCAATTCTTGAAACTGAAAAAAATCATTGCTTTACTTAAACCGTCAAACTTCAAAGGTGATTATTGCCCGGACCAGATAGTTAAGAATGCCGCTAGGGACCTAGCCCCGTTCGTTACCAAACTTATCAATGCCACCTCCTCCTCTAGCACAGTCCCAAGCAACCTAAAAGAGTCCTGGGTTCTCCCCTTACTAAAAAAACAAACCCTGGACCCCTCCGTCCCCACCAATTACAGGCCCATCACCACTGTCCCCTTCCTCCTGAAGATAATCGACAGAGTGGCCTACATCCAAATCCAAAATTACCTGGAGACTAACCAACTCCTTGGCATTCGTCAATCAGGCTTCAGACCCCAGCACGGCACCGAGACTGCACTTATAGATCTCAAAGCCCAAATTGATGAGCTCAACGACAAAGGAAATATTGCTATGCTACTCCTCCTTGACCTGTTGGCGGCCTTCGACCTAGTAGACCACGCAGTACTCTGCAAACACCTAGAGTCAGCCGCCCACTTCTCAAGTGAAGCTATAGCCTGGGTTCAATCCTTTCTCGACAATAGAAGTATGCGAGTCTTCTCTGCATCCGACTCTGCAGACCCGATCCAGACAACATGTGGAGTCCCACAGGGCTCTTGTGTCTCGCCAACAATGTACAATATCTTTACTAAACCACTTTGACAAATTGGACAGACTGGGTGTCACCTACACAAATTATGCAGACGACTCCCAGATCCTCATCCCCCTTTCGAGCAACTTTGTTACGGATACAGCTTTAGTAAATAAAATATACACTCTCATTCAGGCATGGATGGGAACCCATGGCCTTTGCCGAATTACGAAAAGACAAATCCTCATCCTAGACTCACCCAATAACCTAAAAAAACTTGACTCCAACTATAGCTCCTTCAATATCGACGGCAACACTATCCCTGTTGCCAAAGAGGTGAAGACCCTTGGCTTCTACTTGGACTCCACCCTGTCCTTAAGGAAACAAGTAAACTCCCTAGCCTCCTCCACTGCCTACACAGGAAAACTCATCAAAGCATGCAGAACTTTCCTCTGACCAGCTAGCTGCATCATCCTAGCCAATGCACTAATACTTTCAAAACTTGATTACTGCAACGCACTCTACGCAGGATCGAATAAATAGATCAACAAACTCCAAACCCTGCAGAATAACGTGCTCAGAACAGCCTTGAACCACCCATTCAAAGAGCACATCTTGACTGCGCGTAAAAACTGCAACTGGCTAAAAATCAGCGATAGGATCACCCTCAAAATTGTCACACTAACCTATAAATGCCTGAACAATGCCGCCCCCCCATACCTCAGGGACAGAACAACAAGAAAAACTTCCTTACGACCTACCAGAACAGCCAACTCTTTCTGCCTCCAAACCCCCAGATACAGACTAAACAAAACAGGAGGCAATAGCTTCCCCGTGCAAGCAGCCAAGCACTGGAATGCCTTACCAGTTGAACTTAGAAGAGACCAATCCTACCAGTTTCAGGCACCACACCCGCTCCTGGCTCCGTAGTAATGACTTCTGAAACGTCACACTATCAACTCTCATTTAAAATGTACATAATGTATATACTGTATATATTACGATACCCTCTATCTCCACCTGTAAATAAGAATGTATATAACTTAATTATTGTATATCACATATGTTGTATGTTTTTCTGTAACCCTTAACCAAGTTCCAAGTATTCTTGATATGTTGCGTGCCCAGTTACCCAAGGGTCTGTTCTGGCGCCCTATAAATAAACAAACCACCGCCAGTACCTTTGTGAATACCCTTGGTGCGGATGCTATTCCGAAGGGTAGCACTTTGAATTTGTAATGATGGCTTGCTATCTTGAACCGCAAGAATCTTCTGTGCACTGGGAACATTGAAATATGAAAATAAGCATTATTCATATCCAATGTTGCCATGTAATCCCCCCGTTTTAACAGAGGGATTACTTCTTGTAGCGTATTCATGCAGAATTTGTGTGGCTTGACATAGGTGTTTGCAGGGCATGGGTCTAATACTGGGCGCATTGTTACGTCTTTTTTTGGTACAAGGAAGTAGGTTGAATAAATACCCTTGTTTACCTGGTTCGCTGGGACGATTTCTATGGCGTCCTTTTGGCGCAGTGGATGGTTCCGGGGGTCACTCGATGAGCTCCACACAACTGCCCGCTACGGTGGATAGCACCCATTTGTCTGAGGTGATTCCCTCCCATGCTTGGGTGAAGTTTGAAAAATTGCCCTCCTACTGGAGAGGCATGGGAGGGCACCAGAAGCAGGTAGTCACTGTTTTGGAGGTGCGGTTCCACCTCTAGACGAGTAGGACCTCCCTCGGCCACGGGAAAGCCGCTGTCCCCTACGGTAACCTTGTGAGGCTTGGCCTCGATTGTTACCCCAGGATGCTCCCCGATTCTGATTGTAGCCTGAACGCCTCTGTGAATTTTGTCTGCAAAAGCGACGAACATGACTATTATTTCCTCTCTGGCCAGTGGGTTTATTGGTTAGCTGGCGCCGCGACTTCAGTGAGTCTTATTCCTCTTTAGCAGTTTTCAAGAAGTCTTCAACAGCCTTTCCAAAGAGGACATTGGGCTCAATAGGCATTTTGAGAAGTGTAGCCTGCGTCTCTTGCTTGAAGCCGGACTGGCGTAGCCAAGCATATGACGGACGCTTAATAACTGCTCCTTCTGCAATAATTCTGCTGCATTGTCAGCGGCGTCCAGATTACTTTTTAGAATGCAGCTTGACACTGCCCTGCCTTCTGCAGCCACCAGCGCCAACTGTGTCTTAAGTGGTTCAGGAGCCAACAATCAAGCCGACACCTCATCCCACTTATGGCAGTTGTAAGTCGCCATAAGTGTGGTATTATTAGCGATTCTCACTTCAAAGGCAGCCGAAGATGCTACTTTCTGCCCCATCGTGTACAGCTTTTTAGCTCTCCTTGTCCAGAGGTGCCTCAGAAGAGGCAATGGGTGCTCCTGCTCTTTTCCTTGTTGTTGTTACTACAAGAGAGTCAGGTTTGAGCTGTCCCCTGATAGAGAGGGTCTGAAGGAGCAGGCCGGAATAACTTCTCGATGCGATGATTAACTGCCCACGACTGGTTAGGTTTTTTCAGAGAGGGCTGTATCCTCCGCTGGATAGACTGCAGGATGGGAATGAACTGTGCGACAGCTTTCTTATCCCCTAAAATGTCGTCAACAAAGTCTTTGTCTTGCCGGGTTTCTTGCATTTTTATTTGGAAGCGCTCAGCTGCCTTGATGAGCATGTCGTTCTGTAGTGGCTGGTTATCCATAGGCAAATCCGGCACTGGAGGATCCTGGGTGACGGGAGAGTGAATGTTATACATGTCCTGCTCTTCATCATCATCATAGTATGAATCTGCGGCCTCTTGAGTAACGTAGAGGTCCTCAGTGTCTAATTCCGGGACATACAGGTCAATGACCGGAGGGCCATGCTGTGATGGAATAGCCATGGTATCTGGACGAGTCTTTTTGTAAGGGGGCTGAGAAGCAGTGGCATATGCAGGGGACTGAGATCTAGAGGCAGCTGTTGTGGGTGGGATGGTTAGAATCCTTTGGAAAGAATCTGGGTTTTTTCATAAAAGTTTGCAAAAAAGGTCATCCTCCTCATGACCCTATCTATGTCCTCACTTGTCATTGGGCAGAGCTTGGAATGGACATAGGTTCTAGTGCGTGAATCTGATCTTGAGGTGTGACTGGGACCTGAGGAGGAGGCTGAGTTGAATCCTTTCTTTTTGGATGCAAGCCTCTTTCTCTGGATGGTGAATGGGACCTTTCCTTATGAGGGGTCTTTGAAAGGTGTTTCCTGGACTCCTGACCCTTAATTAGGCTTCTCGGGACATGTTTTTCAACAAGATGGGCTAGGCCCGACTTTTGACATTTTTGCCGAGTGACCAGACGTCTCATCAGCCGACGTGCGATGTTCGGGAATGGTTTTAGGCACGAAGTCTGCTGTCTTACGACAGTCGGGGCCTGTCATGGGGCGATCAGGACCTCAAATGCTCAGAGGACAGGGAACTTGTGGACCCTCTCCCTAGATGTCGTGTGTGGCCTCTTTGTCGACGTGCACATCGAGTCACGGCTCGTGGCTGTGCGCTTAGTTGTATGTGTGTGAGCGCTGATGCTGCCGGGGGTCGTCCCCATAACAAGCCCGCCGGCCTGTCTGTTGGGGTTAGGGGCTAGCGCTTGGGAAACTGAAGTATCGCCGTCGGAAAACGCAGTGTTGCTGCAGGTCCCCTCCATGTCCTTGGTGGCCTCTGCCTGTATGATGTGGTGGGCCCAGCGCTTGGTTAAATGGTCCTTGAACGTCTTGGGTTTAAAGAACTTACAGACTCGACAGGTCCCTTCGAAGTGATCCAGAGGGAGACCAAGGTTGCGCATCAGGTGCTTGTCGACCCAAGGGAATTTGTTGTTGCACTTCGGGCAGAACTTGAAAGGGGGTTCTATCCATAATTAAATGAAATGACAGCTAGGTGAGAATAATGTATGAAAAGGGGTATATACATTCTCAAATGTCCTCCCCCCTCTCCCTACTGTGAGGGCTGAAGCCGCCCTCCAAGGCCGGACGGATTTGTCGACGGGAGTCTTCGACGGTCGTCTTCTTCACCGCGGTTGGATGTTATCAATAGTCAGTGATGGAAAATATAAAGAATAAGAAGAGAGACAAGCTCTAATTAGTAAAAAACAATGCTATTGCGAAATATCGTCAGTCTACAATGGCAGAAAGAAAACAATCTGAGGGACCTCGATGCATGAAGGACCCTGGGTACAGTGGACGTCACACTAGGGATAGTATTACTGGCACGCCCTGTTGACGTCCCTTTTCGAAAACAACTGTAATACTCTGCAGCTTCCACTAGATGTCAGCCTATGCACAGCATGTGATCTAAGCAGATTCCACAAGCCTCATGAATTTTACCATTACCTGCTGCACCATATGGAGTTCGCTATGTGTAGCAGGCAAGACAGCAAGTATGATTGCACAAAGAGCGTTTCAAGACCACATAGCACATCCATGTAGACATTCATAAGCAAGGCAAAAACAGTCCGCAGACAGTGAGATAATAACCAGGACACAGGTTCTATATAATAACTGTGTGGCAAATCAAGTGAAAATCCGTAAGGAGAGGTAAGTAAAATGCGCAAAAGACCTTACAGATCAACCTGGGACAGGGTCCCTGGTACAAGTCCAGTCCTGATCGGGAATGAAGCCTGGTGCCTAAAAGTCACCAGCTCCACAAATCACACTTTTCAGTTGGGTTAACCAACAGATTGAGACAATAGATACCCCAAAGCCATTGGCTGCAGGTAAGTGCTCCAAAAGATAAGTAAAGTTTACATAGGTTTTGCATCCAGTCCCACCACTCCAAGGAAGGCTCGTGTGGCTGGGGGATAGGGATCTTTGACTAGGCCATCACTAACATTAATCAGGCAAGGGAGAGATGGGGTGAGGACTTTACGCCAAGATTATGTTACGCTATTGTGATTTATACTGTGCACCGCTGCCATTTTCATCGTCTCCAGGCGCTCTGGCGGATCTGAAAAGGAAGGGGGTTGGGTGGCATTAGTGGGATTGAGAGGGACAAGTGCCAGAGAGCTTTGATCTGCTGTTGGTAGCTTCAGTTTGGAAAAACCGGTCACTGTGCGCTGGTTGTTTTTAGTTGGTCAACATGTGGTTGTATATGGTTGGTTTGTGTGCGTTCGGGTTAGTATGCTAACTTACCCCAGTTACTCAGATTTCTGAAGCAACCATTTCAGGGGTTCCCGATTGCTGGGCCCATTTACTTTCAGGCTTTGTCCAGTCAAAGTCACTTTCCGCACGCGATTTGGTTCCGGCTAAAGTGGCGTTCCAGACTCCAGTAATACGGTCCTGAAGACTGGACAAGCTTGGCACGCTAGGCAGACCTCCCTGGCACCAGCAACCTCAGGAGATCTCCAGGGCACAAAGCAGACTGGATTCAGTGGGAGCCACCATGCTCAGGCAGTGACAGGCGGTCCTCGTAATGCAAATGAGTGGGCCCTGTATGACTTCTCTTTGATCATGAAGGCTGAAACTGCAGGAATGGACATTCCACAAGCTGAAGATCAACAAAGTGCCAAGGATACAATGGCCGCAGTTATCTGGCCCAGGAGAGAGCTGGCCAGTCCACCTGGTGGGGTACAGGGACACATCTGAAAGCTCAGCAGGCATGAATACTCGAGAAGGGGACAGGCAGGTTGTTCCCACCAGTCAAGGGGTCGAAATACTGACGAGGGCCTTCTTGAGATCAGGAGTGAGGAGCAGGGCTTCATTGGGACTTGGGTGGAGGCAATGCTGGTCAGCTCCAGCAGTCCTCGAGTCCTTTTATCCTGGATTTGGGCTGGAGTTGCCACCAAGTCCACAAATGATCTGCACCATTCAAACTGTTAGGGGCTGTCCAAAAATGGACAGCCCCTGGTCAAAACATCTGCCCAGCAAGACACTGGCTCGGATGTGGACTGGGTCCAACAAAGGCAGCCCCCACATCCACTCATAAACACAGGCAGGAGCTTAGCCAGGGAAAGGGCTTTCCATAAATGGCAATTCCAGCCAGAGAAGGCAGAAGAAGACCAAAGTACAAAATGGCCTAAGTACAGACGAACATCTCATGGCACGGTATTTTAGATTATATTGTTCTCTTTATGGCATTATGCTGTAAAATGCAAAAACGCACAAGTAAAAAGTTAAAAACATGGTAGAAAAATATCTGCTGCCACCAGCCCCTTCTGGACACATTGTAATTATAAGCAAGTTAAAAGGATACAAGTTATCCCAACTATACTTCACTTCAAGGGTCTCCCACTACTTATAGTCTTAGGGACCGATTCATTTCCCATTAACAGTGAGCAAAACGCTAAGGAAGTAAATCGGAGGGCTTTACTTGCCTCCAAAATGTCAGGTCAGGAAGCAGACAATATTAACAAGATAGGGTGTGCCATAGAAGTCACTGAGAGGAAAGCAGAAAAAAGAAATGTTTTCCTAATGTTGACAATTTAGGATACAATATCAAATTGCGTGGGTATCTGTTTTTTTATCATTTTAAATACCAGATTTGTTTAGTATTGTTCCAAGGGGCTGTCAGGTCTTCAAGAAAATACTAGTATTACGATAAAAAGTCCCTTTGATTAACAACATTAAAATAATAACAGCCACATTTTTTTGGACTATTTCACTAAACCATGACGCATACTACATATTAACAAGTGGATCCTTGAGCACTACTTACTTTTTGAGATGTCTGAAAAGCACCTGCATGGTATCCTGGTTTGGTTTTGGCAACTGTTTAATTAATTCTTTCACAGCATGGACGCGGTGCTTAGGATCTTGTTCTGAGAAGGAGTCCGCACATACAAAACACAAATTAGTATTCACATGGCATTGTGTCACTTCCAATTAAAACATAGGCAAAGTCACCAATTCACATACATACCTTGGCAATACATTACTACTTTCCAGGTAATCTCAAATCTAATATGCTTGAAAAAGCCAAGTTTTTGGCTAAATCTGTGAAGCCTACATGCCTTGAAAGCTCGCATGGGAATACATGTGCAATGGTGATAATTCAATTACAGGAGAGATTGCTTCATTAGAAAGAATCTATTCACTTTAGCAAAATATATCCAAGCCTATTCATGAAAAGGTTAAGTTATGGATGGACGTCACAAACTGAGAACATGAGTAGGACTACTTTACAGAGATCACTGCACTAAAAAGGACTTCTCAAAGCCTACAAGTACATGATGGGTTCCCTTTTTTATATATACATAACCCATACATTCCTCAAATATTATTCCCATCTCACCCTTCCACCTCTTAAATTCCGAGTGTTACGCAAGATTGCATGCAGACTACAACAACCCTGACCTCCTTGCAATAGGAACCCAACCTTTGGTATAAGTCTGTACTACACAGGTTGGTAGAGTGTTGAGCAGCCAGGCTTATCTCAAGAGGGGCCAATGTGAGCTGTAGGGGAGTTACACAGAGATTCACAGTGACAAGTATTCAAATAAACTCTTGCACACAAGGTTTTTTGATTAAACAATTATTCATTTATTTAACAGTCAGTTACAGTAAGCCTTCTTCAGAAGGGGGCAATATAATAGTAACACAAATACACTCCAACATCCACACTCTTAATATTTCTAAACCAGCAAGTACCCTTTTGGGATGGCACACAGACACTTCCTACAACCTCAGTACGTTTGGTAAGCCCCAATGCAAAGTTAGTAACTCCTTCCTGGAAGGAGTGTAAAACACACAGTCAGAGGGCAGAAGAGTCATTCAGGGAGCCAGGCTCGGCCAAAGGCAATTGGGCAAAAGTCTAGGTGAGCTGAAGCACTTCTTGCAGTTAAGTAAAAGTCTTGCACAATGTTTTAGAAGTCTTTGTAGAAAAGAAGAATTCAAAGCAGGGCCACAAGTTGTGTAGACTTGTGTATTAAAGAAGCTATCACAAACTCTGCAGAGTAACTAAAACAGGTTCCACCAACTGAGAACAAGTGCAGTTACACAACAAGAGGTAAGTTCTTAGACTGTACAGTACCTTTAGGTTGAAGAAAAATGGCAGCCGATGACTTCAGTTAATGTGCAGCTCTGCAGATCCTGGTGTTCCTGGGCCTCAGTCGTGGTGACAAGAGGGAGGATGTCTGGGGACTCCTGCACTGCAATGGGATGATCGCCGACCACAACGGCAATCTTCAAACAAGTGGCACTTCGGTGTTTCAGCTCCTCGCGTCTACCGCAAATAGCAACACTGTGGTTCCTGGCTGTCGAGATGGGCTTTCATTGCATCTGGGGTCCAGCACTCTGTTGAGGTGGCTCAGGCTCGGATGTTCAGGTGGCTTACTTTGGAGTTGATTGGTTCCACCAACTCAAAGGGAGAAGTCGTCCTTGCAGAGGCTTCTCTGTCGATATGAATTTGGAGTTTCAGCACAGCAGCAGGGCTTCACCGGGCAAACCAACGGTCGAGGAGTTGCAGCACTTCTTCGGATTCCTTCGTCCAGTGGTCGACTGCCTTCCAAGCCAAAAAGCCTTGCCTTTTATGCAGGTTTCTCCCATTCATTCCAGCCTGCCAGTCACCCAGTAGGGTGGCTGTCCTTGCCTGACAGTCAGCCAGCCAATCACCACAGAGTGCATTTGGATCTCCTAGGAGACTAAGCACAGGGAGTTCCGGGCACCTCCCTCACTTCCTGCCCCCGCTAGACACCCTGGAGTCAGAGGCGGGCTTCACTCGTGAATCCCGCCAAAGGCAAAATGAACAAAGGGATCAAACCTGGTTTGGCGTGCAGAGTAAATCAAAAGGAGGACCTTTCCGCAAAGAAATGGCAAAAAAAGAAGACCGGGCCCATTTTGAAAAAAATGGTACCCTTGGGTTCTTCAGTGCAACTGCGAATGCAGCCCGCGGTAAATGCACACCACAGTAGTTAAGTAAACCACTGCCACCAGACATTCATCGCGGAAAGGGTAACAAAAATGTTACATGAGAAGCTAGACAAAGGGGATACTAAGTAACCCCTCCAGCACCCTATTGTAAGGTAGTGTGTGCTGGGTCTAGAAAGTTACAAGTGTAAGTAAAGTCAATGTCACCTTACTGCTCTTGGAAAAAGTAGTATCCAAGAGAAGGTATTTAAACCTTTGGGAAATCTGGAAGACTTCCCTGCGTCACTCCACTGAAGGTGCAGTGTGACAATGTAAAAGATGAAGCCTAAGGAGTTTGTCAGACTCCACAACCAAAAGAACCGCAGTGTTCAAAATCACATTAAAATTCTCCCTAATACCGAGCCTCCCTCCTCCTGAGTCCCAACCACTCCTTGACCCATCCCCAGCCTCTTTCTCTCTTTTGAATTTTTAAACATGCTCCTTAAATTATAAAGTACTGTAAGGGTGTAGATGTAAAATAGGCACAATGTTGGCATGCTTTGCAATAAACTTATTAACGAAACAAGGGTTGGGGAAAACCTAACCTAATGTCATCGTCAGCCTACACTTGTAAACGTATCACAGCATATCCACCATTCCTTACCAATTCCAACTGCACCATCCTTGCTAGAACCCTTGTTATGTAAAAACGTGACCATTGCAATGCCCTTTAACTAGGGACTAGACAAAGGAACCTAAGAAAGTTACAGGTAACCCAGAACAATGCCATCAGGGCAGCTCTAAACATTCCAAGAAACCAGTATATTTCTGACACCAGACGAAGCCTCCACTGGCTCTCGGTTCCCCAAAGAATCGTCCTCAAAACTCTTGCACGCACGCATAAATGCCTGGCCAACCAGGCCCCAGAATATTTGGCGATCCGATTCTCCCCCCACACTTCCACCTGCCCTAAGAGATCAGCACTGCCTCTCGGCCGAGGTTCAGGCTTCGGAAAGCTGGAGGGTCTAGTTTCCCGTTCCTAGCCACCAAATTGTGGAACTCACTTCCTAACCCACTCAGATCGGAACGTTCTTTCCACTCATTCAAGTGCAAAGCCAAATTGTGGCTCCTAGCACAGGACTCGCAAAGTCTCCTCATGCCACAACAATTGTAATTATACACACTGCTCTATGGCCGCCTCGCCTTGCCATGTTGATCATCATGTTGGCCATCATGCCCTTTATTTTGTAATTATTTTGTAAATATCTTGTAAAGATACTTTATATGTACTATATATGTAATTTGTAATATTTTGTTATGTTTGTTGTATACTATGTCTCCAACTTCAAGAAATGCACCCAGATGCCCTTGGGTCAGGGGCGCTTTACAAATAAAATACAAATAACTATCCCTAATAAGAGGGGTTTCCCTGCCTCAAAGAATCTAAGGAGTCTGTCAGGATGTCCAGAGAAAACAAAGTCCACTGTTGTGTCAAAACCGATTTCTAACCCATACACTAGGAACTTAAACTAAGGTGCAAGGTAATCTTGTTTGGCCCAAAAGAATGCATTTCTTCTTCTGGAGGTGGGTTTAAAAGGTTCCTTTCCACCTCGTAAAACAAAGTTCAAATGGTGCAAAAAAAAAAAAAACTTCCAAAGGATGTGCAACCCTGTGCCAAAAAGGTTGCCGGGTCCTCAAAAAGCCAAGAAAAAAAGTCTCCCTTCTCTTGGCTTTCCAAAATGCTCCCAAACACTAGAGGGAATTATGCCCTTCCCCCGGAATTCTCTTCAGCTTCTTCAAAAAGTGTCTCCCTTCTCTTGGCTTGGTATACTGTTCACAACTACCAGGGGGATGATTCCTTCTCCCCTGGCTTCTCTTCAGCTTCTTCAAAGTGGCAAGAGAATGCCTCCCATCTCTTGGCTTGGTATAATGTTTGCAAACACCAGGAGGGATGATTCCCTTTCACTGGTTCCAGGTTCTCTCACAGTCAACCTGGCTCAATACCCTGCCAGGTACTGGGACTATGAAGATGTCCAATGATTTAATCCTCGCCTTTCAGACTTATTTTTTGTTTTCTGCAATACTTGGTATACTCCCCTGCCAAGTATCACAGGGCGGTATTGGATATGTTAAAGTTCTCTCACCTCGGTTGGGGTCCCAGACCCTGTCTTCTGGATAATGCTCACCCTTCCAGGTTTTCCATCTTCTTGGGGCCCATGCGCCCCCTACAACTAGCGTACCTTTTTTCCAGGTGCGTGCAGGTCTCTTGTCTTCCCGGGTACCTTGGATCTGCTGTGGGGCTTTCCAGACCTTTGTGGTTGCTCTGCGGTCTGTGGTGGCCCCATAGTCGAAATCTTCTGGGGCACACAATGTCGCAGTGTCTCGGTCAGCGTTCTTCCTTTTCTCGGTTCTCTGCTTGCTCTCGCATGAAGGGATCAACGCCATTCCCAGTCTTTCCTGTGTTTAGACTCTGTTGTACTTTAGATTGTCCAAATTGAGTAGACTGCGTTGTTTGGATTTATGCGGTATTCCATATTACTCTGCGGATTTTCTTCGTCTCAGTTTCCCAGTCACGGTAGTCGGTGTTCTCCCTTGTCTCAATCTAAGGTAAGGAATTCATATTTTCTACCTTACAATAATACATTGAGGGAGGGAGGGAGGGACTCGGTTGCCCATAAGAGGGTAAGGGAGTGGATATTTACGCACTGCTTTCTCCCTGTATCACTGTCCCTCGTCCCAAACATGATTTCCCCCACCCATGTGATCATCCCACGGTGCTCCACCCACAGGGGGACTTATTGGACTGTGGCCGCACCACCCTGGTCCCAGAGGAAGGGTCCCCCAAAACCCCCATGGGAGAAGGGACGACATACAAGGTTTTGACACAGTACACAATTATCCTTTGGTGGCAACCAGTGAATTTTCCAGTAGAATTAGTTATCCTTAGTCCATTGAGGTTTAAAAGAGAAATTCAAAACTATCTACTGGTCAGCGAGTGAGCGTGCGTGACTAGTCACTTACTTGGCCAGTTAGAAAGGTTCATTATGAGATGGCATCATGCATGAGACTATTCTTGGCCTGTTAACCAATGTTTTATATGACGGGGCAAGTTTCATAGTGCAAGCTATCAAACAAATTTAGATTTGGACTGACAAGAATTTTGAGACGGCAATAATTATTCATGGAGCTTTTTTTTCACTTTCAAGGCGAGACAGGTTTTTAAAAAAAATATGTAAATGACAGAGCAAGTTCAATATGTAGAGGGTTACAATTTGGGCGCAAGGGCCCTAGTTTATGGTCCAATTATGGGAAAGCTGGTTTGCCTCCCTAGATGATGTAAGGTTGATCCAAGGATTGTTTCCTCCAAGTCATTTGTTACTGTGGAGTCAAACACCAGTTTGGTTATGGATGTTCTTTCTCTCCTTCCACTTCCATGGCATATGTTTGCAGCCTCATGACAGCCTGCTGCTCATCTACCTATGACAAGATAGTCATGGTAACAGCACACTCACTAATGGTAGGATGGCTACAGAGTTTCCTTCCATTGCATTAAAGCCTCTGACTAGCCCTACACAGAGTAGTGCAGATATTAAAATAAAAATCGCCTTTACTCCTTTACTTTAACCACAGCCTTTAGTCCATATATATATATACATATATATATACATTTCTGCACAGGTTTTGGATCTTCGATATGTGGCAAGGTCTTTTTCACTGTGCATCTAGTGATCCATTGTTCCAAGCTTGTGTGCGCTAATAGAACACCTATAGCCTTCACGTTTCCTTCCATAAATGACACAATGGATTGCATCCTTCCACAGACTCTTCTGGATAGATATTCCCCGACTCGACTTTGGATGCAATGTCCTTCCTTCATATAAATTGCCGACTATGCCCCATTACCTCAATTCTCCATCCTCCTCCCTCCCATGCTCAGCGGCCAATAGAACTACAATTAGGGAGAATTTAATGTAGTAGGGTTGAAGAAAAAAAACATTTTTAAAAAGTAACGTTTTTAGACCCGGAAAAGCTCATCAACTCCCTTTCTCTCTCCTTGCACACAAGACCTCCAGCCTATCTTCTCCAAGATAGAATGCACCCCCTGTCCTTATCATCCCGTTTCCTTTCAGAAGAGGGGAAAGATGGAAGGGCAAGAAGGAATCTGTGGGAGAATAATCCATAGAAAGAACATTTTCAGTCACTTCCTGCCCCTGCCAGACATACTGGAACCGGTGGCAGGCTTCACTCGTGAATCCCGCCAAAGAAAACAAACAAAGGGACCAAAGCTTGTTTGGCATGCAGAGTAAATCTCAAGAAGGAGCTTTCCAACAAGAAATGGTGAAAAAAGAAGACCGGGCCATTTTGACAAAATGGGCACCCATGGATGCTTTACTGTGGCTGCGAACACAGCCTGCGGTAAAAACACACAATGGCAGTAAAAAGTAAACCTCTGCCATCAGCCATTAATTGAAGAAAGGGTAACATAAAAATGTTACATGAGAAACTACACAAAGGGTATACTAAGTAACCCCTCCAGCACTCTATGGTAAGATAGTGTGTGCTGGGTCTAGAAAGTTACACAATGTAAGTAAAGTCAACTTCACTTCACTGCTCTTGAAAACAGTAGTTTCACCAAGAGAAGGTATTTAAACCTTTGGGAAATCTAAGAGACTTCCCTGTGCCAATGCACTGAAGGTGCACTGTGACACAATGTAAAGATGATACCTATGGTGTTTGTCTCCAAAGTCAAAAGAAAATCAGAATAAATCACATTAAAATTATATGAGAGATAAAAAGTCCTAAAGTCCAGCAAAAGAGCTGGTGTTCTCTGAGGTAGAAGGGAATTAGCAAATTTTTGCGAATTCTCCCTAACAACGACTATTTGCTTGTTTAAAGGGAGTAAAGGTGGCTTGTATGACTAATCGGTAAGGCTAGGCCCAAGGGTTGCCAAGGTTCTGATCTCAGGGGATTTTAACTTTGAAAGTACAGGAATTCAGTTAATCATATTTAATGATACAGCAGTTCTGATCCTATTATTCTCCTGACAATTTATGAGAGGCATGTTATCATGCCCCCCAAATTACTTAATTCTAGTAGTTCATGAACTCTGGCATACTTTCTGGCACACATCTTTTGCTTGCCATTATTCCCATCTGGCAAAGAACATCTCGTCTGAGCTTTTTTGCCAGCCACAACCTCTGATGAGCAATATATATAAATTGGTTAAACTCATGAGTTTAAAACGTGTTTTGCATCGCCACTTAGCAATGTTTGCAATTCGACAAACTAATAACCACAACTAAACCCATTATTTCTAGTGAACATATCCTTTGTTTTGCTACATGCATTATTGCACAGGAGTACTTTTTCTAGGTGCTGTGGCAGATTGTTAAATCTTGGGTTGGTTTATGAGCTCTGCTAGAAGCACATATAAATACTTTGTTTTTTAGCCAATATATTTGGAAAACATAATACAAGATGCAGTTTATACTGATTCGCACATAATTGGTACAGAGGGGGATATTCCCTTCCACAATCCCTTTAAAGAGGGCAGCTCACTAACTATGTATGCTCACAAAGTACCTGACCTTTGCGTTATGATGGATTTCTAGAATATGGCCCATTGGACAGATGTTAGGAGGACACCCTGGCTTTAGTGAACCTGGGAACTCTGTGAGGTTAGCCAAATCCAATCAAGGTAAGCATGGAGAGTGGTCACAGCTTAGTCTCAGGTGAAAGTGAGTGGGCCAGGGGTGTACACAAAATGTAGCACACAATAATTTAACTTAGACAGGTAAGTACAAAAATACTCTTATTATAGGCCCAGAAAACACTAGGAAATGAAATGAGCAGGTAGTAATATCACACATTTATACTCAAACATATAAAGTCACCTTTGGGTTTGTAGGAGCACATACAATAACTTAGACAACTAAAATGATGCAGGGGAATTAAACCAATTCACAAGAATGATACCCAACAGTCCAATCCCTATGATGTATGGGGCCTTGTGCTCAAAAGCCACAAAGCTTCTTCTCAGGAGAGGGGACTGATATAGGAAGATATGGGAAGAGTTGTTGTGGTGGTGAAAATGTGTAGTATCTTGCCTCCTGCAAGATATGCCTGGATCAGAGAGGACATGGAGCAGGAACCAGGCTGACCCAGGTAAGTACAAAACAGAGGATGCTTTATTTGCGTAGTTACATAGCCATAGTTCATGAAGGTAGGAGAGGAGGTCACAAGCATCTGTCCTGGTTCCCTGCCATACTCCAAGTCCCAACCATCTCTCTCCGGAACCCCCGAAGCCTCCAACACGCCAGGCTCCACCTCACCATTCTATGAGGCCCTGCATTCACTCAGTCACACTAATCATCAAAGATGCAACAAAATGTTTCAGAAGACATTTCTGCAATGTTACAGGTCAGTAAAATTATATTCCTATCTTTTAGATACAAGCTTTTAGATCAGACGATCCAAAAGCAATGGAATGGAATAACCAAGGTTTATTCAAAGGAGAACAGGGGTAGGTGAATGCAATGCAATTACTTAGCCCCCCTGACTAGGGATGTAGGTTTTCCCACCATTGGTTACAGTGAGGTGCCCAGGAGTGGAGGGTGCAAGGTTTCTTCCGGTTAGAAACAGGAGCAGAGTGCAACCCTTTGCTAAGAAGAACTGCAGAAGGCACTGATACAGACCTCTTCATACATACCTTGGCAAAAAGGCCCACTTCCTGCTGCACCTCCTCAGAGTTATTCTACCTTTTCTCACTATCCCCTAGAAGCTCACCGTCTCCAGAGCCCTGGTTCTCTCCAGGATGGACTACTGCAACAGTCTCTTTCTCAATCTGCCAACCTCTACTCTTCGCCCCCCTGCAACTAATCCAGAACAGGACTGCAAGACTTATCCTTGGGCTCAAGCCTAGGGACTGTCTCTCAAACCCCGACATCTATGCACTGGCTCCCGGTGGCTGTAAGTATCAAGTTCAAGACACTATAAATCGTCCACAAGGCTTTCAGGGTTTGGGACCCGCACTACATCCGACTCTCTTCCGAAATACCTTCCTTCTAGAGCCCTTCGCTCAGCTACCTCCAACTCCGAGGGTCAGACAAGGCAAAGAGTGTGGGGGAGGAGGGGGGTGGTTGGTCTCTCTCTCGCGCGCGGTCTCTCTCGCTCTCTTGGTCTCTCTCGCTCTCTTGGTCTCTCTCGCTCTCTTGGTCTCTCTCGCTCTCTTGGTCTCTCTCGCTCTCTTGATCTCTCTCGCTCTCTCAGCTGTCTCAGCTGTCTGCTGCGCCAACTGGTTACTTAGTTCCCTCAGTCTCACTGGGTACCAGGCGCCTCCACGACCAGTCTTCCTCAGCACTGCCTCCCGTCCACTTACGGGCTGTAACTGCCGCCCCCACAGCCCCCCCTACCTCCTGCCCTTACCCAGAGTCGCACTGCCCTGGCTGCACTTACTCGGAGCTATGCTGCCCTGATTGCACTTCCCCATTTCCTCGGACTTCTATCATCTCACTTGCACAATCCGAATGACACAATTCTTAGTAGGAGGGTTTGGCTTGTCCTCCCTATGTCTCCTCTCCCTTGTCTTGTGGCGCACGGAAACACTTGTGTACAGGCGTATTATAAATGCCATATCATGTCATGACACTTCACAAGACTGGGGAAGGCAAGTTCCAGCAACAGCTACTGCACACCGGTGACCGCAGGCGTCTTTCCAGTCACACCTGAGGAAGACCTTACAGTGCAGGATCCCTTTGATGCTGGGATGGTGAAATTCGGCAGGAAGGTGACTTATCCCATAAGCAGGTGGCCACTGAAGCTCCCACTGGAGAGCTGGGTCAGGACACCAGGTAGTCCGGGGGCACTTCCAAAAGCTCAGGAAAGCTGGATCCTCGCAAATGCGTCAAGGCTGGTTGGTCCCCCCAGTCCAAAGGTTGAAGCACCGCTCAGGACCTTTGCAGATCAGGTAGTCCAGAAGGTAATCAACGGGCCAATCACAGGAAAGGATGCTGAGTCTCTACAGGAGTCTTCCACAGATCTTCCGACGGCTGCTCGTCTACACAAGATACATGGCTCTAACGCTGATCTGAAGAAATGGCTCTAGGAGGAGTCTTCTTAACCTGAATCCTGGCTGGAAGCAAGTCCAAGCCCACCAATTGTAAGGATTGGCACCATTCAAACAGCCAGCAGTGGTCGAATCGGGGACCACTGTGGGTTTCACTCATGCCTCACACACCTAGGTAGCCTGAGAAAGCAGCAGCTTTCACAGGCGAATGCATGACCATGTAAGTGATTTCCTAACCCGAGGAAGTGCCAAACAACAATATGGCCAAGAGCAAGCGAAAATCTTGTGGCAAGGCAATTTTAAGGCACTAGCCATGTTTAGTAGCCAAACAGGTCAATGAGAATGTGCCCACCAAAAGCCATGCAAAAAAGGGTACAAAGGTATCTGCTACCACCAACTTGTCTTTAAGCACATAAAAGTAACCTAAAATCCCAGACTACGGTGATCTAAAAGTATCCCCACTGCATTGTAAGATGCTGTGTGCACTGTCAAACGTTTACCAAAAAGGTAAAAGGTCAAAAGGGAAACAGTTTCCCAGTACGGATAACCTGAAGGACTGATTAGTTTCCCCATAAAAAAAATTGCCAAGGGAGTGAAGCTGAAGGCTTCACTTTTGTGAATAGTCAGGCGAGGTTCAAAAACAAAAGCAAAAGGTTTGGGGGTCCATAGAATATGGAGGCAAAGTTGCCTAAAGAGAAATCTTTCCTAACACCTCATTAGTCAGTCGTGCCATATAATGTGTGGACAAAAGCAAACCATTTCTTCACTTAGGGAAAAATAATTCGCTGTAATATTGGTGGAGGGGAAACCGCATGGCTGCTCCTCCCCTTTAGGTAGACTATCTGACTCATCTAAACCTGCTTTCAGGGCCAGGAAACACTGCAAATGCTGTGCTGCACAAAATTGCTTAATATATGAAGACACACAAGGAAGCTGTCAGTTTTAACAGGTGGCAGCAAGCAAACCCTAGCCCCATAAACTTGTCTTACCTAGTACAAGCCCAATCACCAGCACCTCAATTATTTACCCATCCATCGAATGAGTTTTGTTGCACACCTCACCTTGCAGTCACTTGGGACAGCTTGCAATGCAGAATATAACATACATGGAGATGGAGGGAAGTTAGGGTCTGATGGACAAAATATTTCACTACTTTGTATTCTTTACTTGCTGCTACTAGAGGGTAGTATTCTAACATTTTTGGAATCCACCTGGCTAGATGAGCCCCATCCTTCACAAGCACAATGATTTGCTTCTACAACGTAAAGCTATTGTTCATAGGCTGCCTGAGTGATTGCTGTGTTTGCTGGGGTAATGTCTTCCCTGCTGTTTGAGGAAGAGGTATCCAGTGATTCCATCGAATACAATGCATCGAATGCAAAAGCATTGAATGCAAAAGCCTAAAAAAAAATGAATTTCTTTTGTAGGTAAAGGTTTTTTAATTAAAATGGGTTTTAAGGGGTAAAAGAAATAGGAGTTGAGGGGGGACCCCCCCATTAAAATAAATTGAAAAAAAATGAATTTTTTTCCGATGCTTTTGCATTCGATGCCATCACTATAAACAGAGAAAGACAATTATGAATCTTCATCCAATACCTACTGGCGCAGAAGCTACGTGTATCTTTACCCCCTATGTTCCCATGAAACGGCCTAGACAACACCTGTGATGCCAAAAAGGCAACTTTACCGTTTCTCACATGTTTGGCACCTGTGAGGAACCTGAGGGCATCCTCACCTTTCCCCCTGTAGCCCCCTCTCGGATGGCCAGGGAAAGGCCATCGCTTTTGGATCCTGACCCTGTGGGTGGATATGGGAGGGAAGATCACCTGGGAGGAGGAGATTTGGGGTGTGGGGAGAGGACATCCTTAGGTGAGACATAGTATCCCCCATTTCCCTTTCACAACTAACCCTCTATCCCGCAAGCATTTTTAGGCTTTTGCCAGCCCTTTCCCTGTTCCTCCCCTAAAACCTTCCCCAAAACACGTGGTTGAGGGGGAGACACTTATTGCACCGAGGGTGCTTGTCTCTCCAGGGACATTTTCCCTTAAAGGAAGGGCAGCATTTAAATGGAGTCCTGTCCATGGTGCAGGGAAACAAAAGCAACGACAATACCAAAGGGGCGAGAGGGGAGAAGGAAAGACATTCTTAAAAGAAAGGAACCCTCAGACCCCACTCTCCCTACTGTGTAGGCCAGCCAAGGCCCGGCCACGCGGTCGACAGTGTCGACCAGAAACGCCAGCCATCAAAGTCTGTTCTGTCTTTGGCGGCGGTTCAGTAATTGAAGAGGGGACGAATGCTGTATAAATGACCAAAGGTCAGAATTTTTACACATTTGCAATTTTAGATAGAGCTCCGCATAAGGCAACCAGCTAGCTGGGTAGAAAAAAACAATCTGAGGGACATCAACGCGTGAGGATTTCTGGGTACACTACACATCACGTTAGGTATAGTGTTACTGACACGCCTATGCAGACGCCCCCTTTCGATCCTCAAAAGACAAGATGCAATACTCTGCGGTTACCACTAGATGTCGGACTATATGCACAGCATGTGATTCTAAGCAGATTAACAAGCACCATACTCTAAATTACTGTTTATTATGATGGATTTTCAGAATCAGCCCTGTGCACAGATTCTGAAAGGCCACCCTATTCTGGTGAATAGGAAAATACACTAATGTCTAGCCAAACTATCTGTGTAATGAGACTGAACAGCAAGTCTTAGACTTAGCAGAATGATGAAGGGTACAGTTTAGCACACATAGCACTCTTAATACAAGTTAGGCAGTATGCATAAAAATACAGTTATTTATTGAGGCCTTACACCCAATCTTATCAATGAAAAACTACAGGCAATTATCACAGTAAAGCATTCACTATTATAGACCTTCACCTTGGAGCACACTAAGTGCACTAGCAGTTCACAATTTTAAAACACAGCTAAATTTCGTTTTTAGAATACTGTAGATGTAGCAAGTGTATAAAGCAATAGAACCAGGTAAGTGACCAAAAGTCAGGGAACTAATAGGCCGAAAATAAAGAAGAAAGAAACACTATACAGTACCTCGCAAACGAAGATACTATCCTTAAACAGTACTTCCCTACCTAGAAATTAAGGGGCCTAGTGCCTTACAGTCACGGTCCCAGTATATGCCTGTTCGGCAAGATTGTATGCAGTACCCTTTGGGTGCACTACAACAACATTGACCTCCTGGCAATAGGGACCCAACCTTTGGTACAAGTCTGAACTACACAGGTTGGTAGTGTTATCGAGCAGACAGGCTTATCTCAAGAGGGGTCATTGTGAGCAGTAATGTTGCGACACAGTTTCACAAATACAGTTATACAAATAAACACTTACACCCAAGGCTTCTTGATAAAAACTAGTATTCATTTATTTCACAGTCAGTTATATAAGCCTTTTTCAGAAAGGGAGCAAAACATTTAACACTTTAATATACTTCAAAACACACTCTTAGTTTCTCTAAATCATTTCACACCCATTGGGGATGGCACACAGACACTTCCTACACCCTCAGCTAGGACACTGTGGACATTGACTGATCACTGGTATATCTAGAGCAATACTGAGTTAGGTGTAAAAGATAGAAAAGAGGAATAAAACAAAGGTTAACAAAGAAAGAATAAACAGGTAAGTACTTTTAAACACCTTCCAAAGCAGAGTAAAATAACCTTTCCCTTGGGGAAAGGCCAAAGCACAAATTTAGATGAAAGAGGAGTCTCTCAGGGAGCCAGGACAGCCAATGTTAATTGCACAATGCCGAGGGGAGCTGAAGATCTTCTTTGCAGGTAGGTTAAAAGTCTTGCACCATGTTTTTAGAAATGTTTGTAGAAAATAGAACACTTGAAGGGCCACAAGCTCAGAGGCTTATGAGGGGCAAAGCTTTAGCAACTCTGCAAGGTAACCAAGACAGGTCTCAACTGAGAGCAAGTAAGGCTACACAACAAGAGGTAAGTTCCCTTAGACTTTACAGTACCTCTGGTTAGAAGAAATGGTTCCAGCTGGGTGCTGTTCCTTTGCAGCTCTGCAGATCCTGTTCCTGAGCCGCAGTCGTGGGGACAAGAGGGAGGATGTATGGGGACTCCTGCTCTGCAATGGGACGGTCAGCGGCTGCAATGGGCAAACTTCAATTCAGCGGACCTTCTGCGTTTCAGCTCCTCGCGTCTGACAGCAAATAGCAACACTGCGGTTCTCTGATACCACTTCAGACTTTCCATTGCATCTGGGGTCCAGCTCTCTGTTGAGGTGGCTCAGGCTTGGTCAGTCCTGCATCAGGAAAGTCCAGAGCATCTTCCTAGCGCTCTGGTCTGACTTGTAAGCAACGCACACAATCTGGTGTTCCTCTCCGTAGCTCTTCGGTTCCAGCAGCAGCAGCAGCGGAAATGCAACCAGCTTCGAGAGGATGTCCAGACGGGCTTACTTTGGAGTTGATTGGTTCCACCAACTCAAAGGGAGAAGTCGTCCTTGCAGAGCTTCTCTAGTCAAGGTAAATTTGGAGCTTCAGCACAGCAGCAGGGCTTCACCAGTGCAGTAGGCGTCTCTTCCAAGTTCTTCTTTGGATTCCTTCCTCCAGTGGTCGACTCTGCCTTCCAAGCCAAAAAGCCTTGCCTTTTATGCAGGTTTCTCCCATTCATTCCAGCCTAGCTATCCATCACACAGCAGGGTGGCTGTCCTTTGCCGGATAGCCAGCCGGCCAATTACCTTTGGGTGCATTCCTGTAACCAAGGGGATTAAGGACAGGGAGTTTCGGGCACCTCCCTCACTTCCTGCCAGACATACCGGAGCCAGAGGCCAGCTTCACTCGTGAATCCCGCCAAAGACAAAACAAATAAAGGGACCAAACCTAGGGCCTCATCACGAGTTGGGTGGTAACGCCGGTGCTATTAGCGCCGGCACTATTAGCGCTGGCGCTAATAGCCCTACTGCCAAACCCCCCGGCACTATTAGGGCCGGATCACGGGTTTGGCGGAAGGGTTATTGTCCATTCCCCATTAGGCCCATTCGGGAATTCCTCATTCCCCATTGGGCCCAATGGGGAAAATTTGCACTATTACCGCCGGCGGATTTCCCGCTGGCGGTAATCGCGCTGAAAATTGGCAATTTTGCCACGGATTTTCCCCCAGCTTAGAGCTGGGGGAAAAACTGCCAAAGCCATGATCTGGCGGACCCTAAAATGCAGTGGTAATAGCGCTACCGCCGCATTTAAGGGTTACCGCCAGACTCGTGATGAGGCCCCTGGTTTGGCGCGCAGAGTAAATCTTAAGGACCTTCCTGACAAGAAATTGTGAAAAAAGAAGACCGGGGCCATTTTGAAAAAATGGGCTCCCATTGGTGCCTTACCGTGGCTGCGAACGCAGCCCACGGTAAAAACACACAATGGTAGTAAAAGTAAACCACTGCCACCAGCCATTAATTGTAGAAAGGGTAACATACAAACATTGCATGAGAAACTAGACAAAGGGGATACTAAGTAACCCCTCCAGAACCCTATGGTAAGATAGTGTGTGCTGAATCTAGAAAGTTACAAAATCTAAGTAAAGTTAATTCACTTCACTGCTATTGGAAACAGTAGTTTCACCAAGAGAAGGTATTTAAACCTTGGGGAAATCCAAGTTCCCTGTGCCACTGCACTGAAGGTGCTGTGTGACACAAAGTACAGATGATGCCTAGGGAGTTTGTTAGACTCCAAAGTTAAAAAGAACACAGAAATTAAATCACATTAAATTACATGAGAGATAAAAAGTCCTAAAGTCTAGCAAAAGAGCTGGGGGTCTTCAAGGCAGAAGGGAATTAACACATTTCTGAGAATTCTCCCCAACAGCCTTTTTAGGTGGTTAGGATTCTCTTTAGGAATTTGAAAAAGTGTTAGTCATAGCCAATAGGCAGTTTGTAAGTGTTTCAAAGTTACATAAGCACTGGAAAAAAAATTGTAGCAAACCCCCCTCCCCCGCCCCGTCCCAATCCAAGCACCTTAACACCCTCATTCACAATGCAAGGTAGACCTAAATTAACAATCTTGGAAGAAATCTTAAGACATTTGCCTGTGCCCCTCAGGTTTTCCTGATGTAGGTTAAAAGCAATCAATCCCCAATAATAATGTGGAGAATGTTTCAAGCAATTAAGTGCCCTAATTTCTTGTTTTTGACTGTCAGGTACAGTTCTGCTAGATTTTTACTAAAATGATTGACATGATAATCTCACAGTGAACAGTGTCATTTCTTTTTCTGATACTTACTAATACCATTGACAAAGTCATTAAAGTGGCTAAAGGTGAAAAGTGGTTCTGGAAGCTCTCTAAAAAACATCTTCAGTGCTCCAGTTATTACATGGATATCCTCCCATTTGCTATCATTCAAATCCAATTTCTCATCTGCAAAACAAGTCAAAGAACAGAGCATGTGAACTTAACAGAACAAACAGGACAATTTGCAGACTCCGGTCTAGAATTCCTTTTTCATTAATGACGACTCTCAAAAACAGAGCTGAGAGGAGCACGAATAGATACAGTAGAAGGAAGCAAGAAAAAGCAGCTTGGTAACTTTTGGCCACTATCCTAAGCACATAGTGATGTTGTGCTCTTCAATGGCTAGAAGTATAACAATAGATGCTACCATCGCAACAAGCTCCGTCAGTCGATGAAGACATTGCATCCAGTGACATGCAAATTTGTGTTACTGGAATTTATACCACACACTTGCCATTTGCATGGTCATAAAAAGATCCTATAACTGATCACGGATTCATTAGCCACCTGTACATTAATGACCCAGCAATCAGTTACGAGATATTTTGAGTCATCGTTGAAATCATAACCTTGTGCCAACCTCTGCAATCTTGTGCATTGGATTCTGCGTACATCACTGCTTAGTTTCTTTTTTATTCATTTTTATATCCAAGGATATATGGGACTTAACAAATCTCCAATGTGATCCACCAAACAGAGAAATGGGGGTTTAACAATTAAAGTCACTTGAACACCTGGTTTATACAGCCTAGTTTGTGAACATTTTAACCTACACTTTTTACTTACAAGTCCAGAGCTGGATGTTTAAGATAGCACCCCTCATAGCCAACTAAGATTCTCTTGAACTTTGTTAAGGAAAGGTTTCCCCCCATACCCAGGAAAGCATTTGGCGTGAAACTCAGACAAGCTAGTGGCAGTGCATGTTAGCCATTTCTGCACTACAGTGCTCAACTTGGCTGGATGTTGTCCAAGCCCAATCTTAGTGTCTCTCACTCCTTTGGGATCATCTTCCTTTTGGGCAACTGTAGGTGTTAGGCAAAGTTTGTTTGCAGTACCCTCTAGGAATACTACAAACAACGCTCACTACAGGTATAGTATAGGAAACCCAACCTTTGGTGTAAGCTTGTACTACACAGTTTTGGTAGCGTGTTGAGCAGCCAGGCTTATCTCAAGAGGGGTCAATGTGAGCTGTAGTGGAGTTACACAGACATTTACAGTTACAAGTATTTAAATAAACTCTTACACGCAAAGTTTCTTGAATAAACAATTATTAATTTATCAGTCAGTTAGAAGAACAAGTTACTTTCTTACCTGGTAACTTTCTTTCGATGGGATGGTCCGACGACGTATTCCATATCTATAATAGGTAATGTCCACAGCTGTGCTGCTTCGGAAAATCTTTGGCGTCTGCGTCCTGCGTCGATGCGCTGTCCCCGAGGACCTCCTCCGACGGCACCCGATGTGATCAGTAGGCCGCACGACGCCCATAGCCTCAATTATAATTTTTTCCCAGAACGTGTGCCACCAGTATTCTGCCAGTCAGACACACAAGGCCTTGCGGAACGCAAGCTGCAATCACAAAAGAAATTCTGCAGCGGGGAAGGTATGGAGGGAGAGATGTGGAATATGTCATTGGACCATCCTATCGAAAGAACGTTACCAGGTAAGAAAGTAACTTGTTCTTCGAGGGGATTGGGTCCTCCGACGTATTCCATATCTATGACAGACTCCCAAAGCAGTACCAAGCAAGGAGGTGGGAAAAGAATTTAGAACACAAATTTAGCATGCCCAATCAAATTGCGAAATATAGGACTGCCTTGCCAAAGGCCAGATCCTGCCCTCTGATGGAATCGAGGGAGTAGTGACGTACAAAAGTATGTACTGAAGCCCAGGTGGCTGCATCACAGATGTGACGAATAGGAACACCCCTCTGCACGGCAGTAGACGCAGCCACTCCCCTGGTAGAATGGGCCCGCAAGCCAGCCGGAGGGTCCTTACCCGCCAAGCGGTAACACTCAGAGATAGCTAAAATAATCCAAAGAGACAAAGTCTGTTTCATCACAGCTTGTCCCAAACGCTTTCCAGCGTAACCAATGAAAAGTTGACCCGGGACATACGCGAAAAATAAAAGCTCAACGCTCTCCTAGGATCAAGCCTATGGAGTCTCTCCTCTTCCTACCAGGATGTGGATGAGGATAGAACGCCGGAAGAACAACCTTCTGGCCCAAATGAAATTCCGAAACCACCTTCGGAAGAAAAGAAGGACGAACTCCAAGGACAACCCTGTCCTTACGAAACACAGTGAAGGGTGGCTTAACTGAAAGTGCCTGTAACTCACTCACTCTGCGCGCGGAAGTAACCGCAACCAAAAACACAGTAAGAGTTAGCAGTCTCAAAGGGCAAGAATGTAAAGGCTCAAACGGAGCACCCATAAGAAACTTAGGAACAAGGTTCAAATCCCAACCGGGCACCAGAAAAGGTGACAGAGGGAACACATTAGTGAGCCCTTTCAAAAACTGAGAAATTAAAGGAATCTTAAAATAGGAACACTCTTCAGATGAGCGCTTAAATATGGACAGCGCCGCCAGGTAACCTTTAATGGTCCCCACTTGCAAGCCCCTGTGGGTCAAAGAAAGCAAAAAAGACAGAACCATGGGAATGTCACATTCAAAAGGATCCACATTCTTAACACTGCACCAGTCGCAGAACTTTCTCCAACGGCAACGGTACAGAGACTTTGTTGCCTGCCGCCTGGCCGAGAGCAAAACCTCCATCACGTCTTCAGGGAGGTCTCAATCCTTATACCTCAACCTTTCAGAAGCCAAGCGTGAAGGTTGAAGGATCTGACCTCTGGAAGGAGAACCTGATTCCCCCTCCCGTGAGAGCAGATCGTCTCGGTAGGGAAGACGACGTGGAGGGCAGATGAACAAGTTGAGAAGGTCCGGGTACCACGTCCTGCGGGCCCACGGCGGAACAATGAGGATCATCCGGGAACCGAACCTCCGCAACCTCCGCAGTACTTGCGGGATGACGGGGACTGGAGGAAACGCATACAGCAGTGGGAATGACCACTCCACCACGAACGTGTCTCCCAAGGCTCCTTTTGGAGGAAATTCCCGCGAGCAAAACCTTTCGCACTTCCGGTTGACACTGGAGGCGAAGAGATCCACTTGAGGGGTCCCCCAAACGCGAAGATCTCCAGGAGAATCTCCTGAGCCAGCTCCCACTCGTGAGAGACCGTGCTCTGCCTGCTCATAGCGTCCGCCTACTCGTTGTCGTCTCCGGCCAGATGAACAGCCGAGATCGAAACTTCCTGCTGGATGGCCCAGAACTCGAGCTGCATTGCTTCACTGCACAGAGGAAGTGACCCTGCCCCCCCCCCCCTTTTTGTTGAGGTAGTGCATGGCCACCGTGTTGTCCGTTACAATCAGGACACTCTTTCCTCGCACAGTCGGCAGAAAAGCCTTCAGGGCTAGCCTGACGGCCCTCAGCTCCAACAGATTGATATGGAGTCGGACTCCAACGGAGACCAACGACCGCTGACTGTCAACTCGTTGGCATGAGCTCCCCATCACGTGAGGGATGCGTCCGTCACAATCATCACCTCCGGCCAGGGCAGCCAAAATGGGGCCCCCTTCATCAGACTGCCTTCGATGGCCCACCAGAGAAGGTCCTGGGCGACCGAGGGCGGCACCTGAACAGGGTCCGACAGCCTGCCGGAGGACTGAGACCACTGGAGCTTGAGTGCCCACTGCAAAGATCTCATCCGCAGACAAGCCTCTGGCACCAGAAGAATGCAGGATGCCATGAGGCCGAGCAGTCTCAAGAACTCGGACGCTGGGAGATTCTGGGCAAGTTGAAACTTGTGCACCATCTGTTGAATGTGCCCTCACCTGGGGAGGAAAACACTGCCCCAGGGATGTGTCGAGCACTGCTCTGATGTACTGGAGCCGCTGCGTTGGTGTCAAATGGGACTTCTTTAAATTGAGGGAGAAGCCCAGCTTGTGAAGGGAGTGGCAGGTGACAGACAGATGATCCAGGACTTGCTCGGGAGAGCTCCACCTGATCAACCAATCGTCCAGGTAGGGGTAGACGTGAATCCCCCCTTTCCTAAGATGCGCTGCCACCACCACCATGAGCTTGGTGAAAACCCTCAGGGCGGAGGTCAATCCGAACGGCAGGACCCGAAACTGAAAGTGCGAGTCGCCAACCGCGAAACACAGGTACTTCTTGTGCTTGGGATGGATCGGCACATGGAAGTAAGTATCCTTGAGGTCGAGAGACACCAACCAGTCCTGAAGTTGAAGGGCCTGGAGGACTTGAGAGAGAGTAACCATCTTGAACTTGTCCTTCCTGAGGAGTTTGTTCAAACCGCGCAAGTCCATGATGGGTCTCAATCCCCCCCATCTTTCTTCGAAATCAAAAAATAAGGGGAATACCATCCCTTGTTCCTCTCCGCTACAGGCACCCGTTCTATGGCGCCTTTCTCCAGCAGGGCTTGAATTTCCTGCGCAAGGAGCGGATCCGGACTCTTCAAAGAGAGGTTCCCAGGTGGATTGTCATGAGGCCTCTGCCGAAAAGGAAGATAGTAGCCGTGGGTTATGATCTCCAGAACCCACACATCTGAAGTAATGGCTTGCCACTCTACAAGATGCTGCGCCAGCCTTCCCCCAACCGGCGAACCATGGGACCTGGCCTCATGACTGAGTGGTAGCGGCTGCGGCGTTGCCTGAGGGCAAAGAGGCAACTGCCCGAGCGGCCTTGGCACCTCGAGTACCCTTGTTTCCACCTCTGGCACTCTTACGGTGGCCTCTTTGACTGCTATCTCCTCTCGCTTTACTGAAGCACGAGTAATAGCGAAAGGAACCTCCCCTCCATTGCTGTCCCCTAGGACGAAAAGGCGGAAGTTGGTGAACTGCAGCGCCCAACGACTTCGCTGCAGCTTTGGAGGTCTGCAACCTCTCAAGGCTCTCGTCAGCCTTGCTGCCAAAAAGGTGTTCACCATCAAAGGGCATGTTGAGGAGCCGGGACTGCACATCAGGAGTGAACCCAGACTTCCTCAACCACGCAAACCTGCGTATTACAGTGCTCGCCGCCATGGACGGCTGACACAATCTGCCATGTCCAAACCTGACTTAACGGCCTCACACATGGCATCCTTGCCATCCTGAACCATCGCAAGGAAACCATCCCGTTCGTCCCCTTTGGGAATACGTTCAGCCACTAAAGCAACACAGTTCCACAGAGTGTGTGTGAAACGAGACAAGGCACATATGGAGTTGGCTGCCTGAAGCGCCATACCCCCTGAAGAAAACACTTTCTTCGCCCAGCTGTCAAAGCGTTTGTCGTCCCTATCCGGAGGGATGGTAGGATACGACGCCTGCTTTGCCGGGGCCGTAGCCGCCTGCACCACCAAACTCTCCGGAGTGGGGTGCCTGGACAAGTAGCAGGGGTCGCTACTGGCTGGATGGTATTTTCGCGACAAAGACTTGCCCACTGCCGGGAGACTCTCCGGAGCAGTCCAAGTCGCCGCCACCCTTCTCTGCAGAGCCATATGAAACGGCAAAACCGGGTCAGTGGGGGGACCAAGATCAAGGATGTCCGTGAGATCATCCTGAATGAACTCCCCTGAGGGAGCTGACCAACCCAAGTACTCGGTGACCCGAGACATAAGGCGCCGATATGAAGAATCGGCATGAGTGCCAGGCTCCGGCCTACAAAACTCCACCTCCGGAGAGGTGTCCAGTCCACTGGCATCATGCAGTGACTGCCTCAGGTCATCAAACTGGCTATGGCCCGAGATAAGCTCATCTGGTACCGGAACCAAGCCGTCATCAGAGCCTTCCTCTCCCCACCTGGAGTACATTTCAGAGGGTGATGAAGACATCTGGGGACCAAAGCAGTGCCTGACCTTAGCCAGAGCCTTTCTAGGGGCTAACCCCGTGCCACGGGGCCCCTCCGACACCACCGCCTCGAAAGGCGTTGAGGGCGCCAAACAAGTCGCGTCGAGCGAATCGGCATCGAGCGAATCAGCATCAGCATCGACTGCGTCGACACAGGCCTCAAAGCCAGAGCTCCGAGCGTGTCTCTCGACGACCTAGGCGCCGATAGCGTCGACGATCCCCTCGGAGGCAGAGCCTCGAGAGAAATCGTCGACGACCTCGGCGCCACAGGCGTCGACGTCTTCTTCGATGACGGCACAGGATCATGCGGTCTCGAGCGCGTCGAGGACCGGGACCCGGAGCTGGCATGGCGAGAACGGCTACCCTTGTCCAAGCGGGACCTCTCCTGTGAGCCGTACTGACCACCCGAGCCCAAAGGCGTACGAGCGGTGTCTCTCGACCGGTGCCAACTGACCCCACTCGGAGGCGCAGACGGACCGGTGCCCTGCGATTCAAGAATCGCTAGCATCGGCTTCCCGAAGGAAGCCCATTCCTCCGGTGTCGCTTGCATGGAGGGATAAGCAACCGCCGACGGGCGGAGTCCTCGGAAGAGGACGGGGAAGGCGACCGATGCCGGCGCTTCCGGGAATGCCTCGAAGAGGCGGAGGAGTGGCAAGACCGACTCCTAGAAGGAGACCCATCTGGACTTCCGATGATGACGCGGAGAGTCGCCCCTCGAGTCATCCGTCGAAAGCCCCGCAGACCTCGACTTCCGGGGCTTAGACACCCGACCTACCGACCGCTTCTTCTTGCGTTCCCGCGAGGCCTTTGCCGTGAGCCACTGGCAGTCGACACAGTCGTCCGTATCGTGGGCCTCCCCGAGGCACCAGAGGCAGGTGTCGTGCGAGTCCGTGACCGACATCTTGGACCCACAGTCCCCGCATTTCTTGAAGCCCGGACGCGGGGTTGAAGACTAAGTAGACATCACAAAAAACCAAACAGGTTCAATGAACCGAGAATTGAAAACAGCAAACTCCAAAGAGTCGAGGCGTACCGAGATTCACGAAGCGAACACGTTTGCGGAAAAAACGGAACTGAGGCTATGGGCGTCGTGTGTCCTACTCATCACATCGGGTGACATCGGCCGTTGAAGGAGGCCCTCGGGGACGGCGCATCAACGTCATCGACGCAGGACGCAGACGCCGAAGATTTTCCGAAGCAGCACAGCTGTGGACATTACCCGTCATAGATATGGAATACGTCGGAGGACCCAATCCCCTCGAATAAGCCTTCTTCCGAAGGGAGCAATACAACAGTACAACAGTAACACTCAAATACACTTCATGAAATACACACTCTTAATGTCTCTAAATCAGTAGATACCCTTTTGTGATGGCCCACAGACACTACCTACACCCTCAGGTGACTTCAATTGCTAGGGTGCTGGGGACATTAATATATCACTGTTGTATTTAGAATCATATAGTAATAAGTCAAAGGAAAAGATTACTTCGAACAAACAAGAGACCACAAATATTCTTAAGCGAGCAAATACTTTCAGATCCCCCAATCAGAATCATTCAGTGGAAGAGGCTAAGCCAAAGTCAATAGGCAAAAGTCTATGTGAGCTGAGGCACTTCTTTGTAGGTAAGTAGAAAGTCATTGCACAATGTTTTAGAAGTCTTTGAAGAAAAGAAGAATCAAATGTAGGGCCACAAGCTGATTAGACTTGTGAGTAGTAGAAGATGCAAGCAACTCTACAGTAAGAGGTATGTTCTCTCAGACTTTGTACAGTACCTTTAAAATGAAGAAAAGATGCAGCAGATGACTCCTGTTCCTGTGCAGCTCTGCAGATCTCTCCGTTCCTGGGCCTCCGTCATGGGGACAAGAGGACGTCGGGGGACTCCTGCACTGCACTGGGACCGTCAAAACTCGCAACCGGCAAACTTCACTTTCAGAGGCTGTTGTGTTTTAGCTCCTTGTGTCTACCGCAAATAGCAACACTGCGGTTCCTGGCTGTCAAGATGGACTTTCCTTGCTTCAGGGTTCCGCACTCTGTTGAGGGAGCTCAGGCTCGGTCAGTCCTGCTTCCTGGGAGTACGGAGGATCTTCCTGGAGCTCTAGGCCAGCTTAAAAGCAACACGCACAATCTGGTGTTCCTCTCCCTCGCTATACGGTTTCCAGCAGCAACGCTGTGGAAATTCAACCAGCTCCGAGATGGATGTCCAGGTGGCTTACTTTGGATTTGATTGGTCCCACCAACTCAAAGGGAGAAGTCGTCCTTGCAGTGGCATCTCTGTCGATGCGAACTTGGCGTTTCGGCACTGCAGCAGGGCTTCACCGGGCAAACCAACGGTCCAGGAGTTGCAGCAGGCATCCTCTTCAAGTTCTTCTTCAGTTCCTTCGTACAGTGGTCGACTCTGCCTTCCAAGCCAAAAGCCTTGCCTTTTATTCAGTTCTCTCCCATTCATTCCAGCCTAGCAGTCAATCACCCAGCAGGGTGGCTGTCCTTGCCGGACAATGGGACCAAGCCTGGTTTGGCGCGCAGAGAAAATCTCAAAGTAGAACCTTTCAACAAAGAAATGGCGAAAAAAGAAGACCAAGGCCATTTTGGCGAACGCAGCCCACCGTAAATGCACACCATGATAGTTAAAACGAAACCACTGCCACCAGCCATTCAGTGGGAAAAGGGTAACATAACATTTTTTTTACATGAGAAGCTAGACTAAGGGGATACTAGGTAACCCCTCCAGCACCCTATTGTAAGATAGTGTGTGCTGGGTCTAGAAAGTTACAAATGTAAGTAAAGTCAATTTCACTTTACTGCTGTGAAACAGTATTTGATCCCAGAGAATTTAGTTAAACCTTTGGGAAATCTGAAAGACTTTCCTGTGCCACTGCACTGAAGGTGTTGTGTGACACAATGTAAAAGATGATGCCTATGGAGTTTGTCAGACTCCACAACCAAAAAGAAACACTGTACAAAATCACATTTAAAATACATGAGAGAGTGGGGGGAAAAAAGGTCTCACTCTCCAAGTCCTCAAAATCCAGCAAAGTTGCTGGAGGGAATTCGCACATTTAAAAAAAAATTATTTATTGCATTTTAAATTGCAAAACAATTTTTTTAGCAATGTCAAATGAGGCAACTATAAAAATGATTTATACAATTAACCATTTAAAAAAAAACATCAAAATAAAATGAAATAGAATAAATGTAAGAAGTTAAAACTAGAAACTAAGCAAGATGGATCGATTCCATTCAATTACCAACTAGGAAAAAATCAAGTCACTGGGCCTGTTGCAAAAGGAATTTTTTCAAGGAATTGTGCAAGAGCAATTACATTTTTAGTTTGTGAACCATCAATTAACAAGGGCCACCACACCGAAAGGTCTGCAGCTGAGAAATCAGAAAATAAGGGTCTAAAGTAATTAGTATGAAGATCTCTCAGCCTTGTCACAATATGAACCAAAGTTTCAATTTCATCAAAATTTCTACAAAATCGGCAGTGATTTCCCTGTGACAATCCCCGAATAGCCTGAATCTCATTAGTAAGATATAAATTCAGACGAACGCGTAAAAATTGATAACTGATTTTTTTTTGTCCGGAATTGTCTCAAATGCAGACAAACGCTGGTCAGTTTCCAGCCTTCAGGGGGCAAGTATGCTACCATTCGGTAGCTACTTGCAGCATCCAGAGTCTGGATCCAGTCAAAGGTTTTTAATTTTACCTTGATTCGTGTAGGGTTCATCATCAGTTAGTCAAGACGGCTTCCAATGTCATTTTAACATCCTATCATTCCCGAAAACCAGTCTTAAAGTGATGGATTATCCTTCTGCGTTGTTTCATTATCAATCAGCTCCAGAATTGGTGGTCTGGAGGTAGCAAAACATTTACTAAAGAAAGCCAATCTATTCTAAGTGACCGAACATCTCAGGGATGAAAGGCCCAATTCACGACGAAGGACGGCAATAGGTATTGATGATGGGACCCCAGAACTCGTTTCCAAAAAAACCCTCAAGGCGGGTCCACAAAGGTTCAGAGATATTGAGCATGATCTCAGCGCCATAGGTTATGGTGGGAATGACTTTTGACGTATAAAATCGAACTATCGGAGGAATAGAAAATCGCCCACATTTTCTATTAATTGCACACACATGGCAAGTTAATGTTTTCATTTTTCCAAAAAGTTAAGATAACATGGGCGCTTCAGATCTTAAGTTACTTAGCCAGACCCCCAGATATTTAAAAGATTCCACATGTTCGATCTTTTCACCGCCAATTTGCCATCTGGGCTGGTTTTTAGCTTTGACAGATAGGCCAATAGTGATAGTTTTGTCTTACCCTTGTTAATCTCGAGCCCATTCTGAACGATGTAATTTTGAAGGGCATCGAGTTGCCTCTGAAGTCCCACCGGAGTCTGATCGATGAGAACTACATCATCGGCATATAACAAGCGGGAACGATGGACACCACCTACTTTGGGGGGAAATGCTCTTGTTGTCATGACAGAGTCCGGAATGTCTTCCAAGAAAAAATTTAAAAGAGCAGGCGCCCTTGGACACCCCTGTTTCACGCCTCTGCAGGTCTTGATTTCTTTAGACAAGAGCCCCAACTGGTTAAGTCTAACTTTTAAAGTGTGAGTGCAGGGCCCTAATAGGATCAAGAAAAGCAGTGGGACAACCCTTTCTCCATTTTCGACCACAGCAGACCTCTGTCTACCTGGTCAAAGGCCTGAACTAGGTCCACGAAAACCATATAGATTTTAGTTTTACGTCTTCGTGAAATTTCCTTCAGGACCTGCAACAGAAAGATGTTAAAGGCCGTACCCAAGCCCTTCACAAAGCCTGATTGGAAACTATCATAACTGTTGGTCAACCTGCACCAACCGTGAAAATGGTCCAAAAGAAACGTGCTGTAAAATTTGCCAAGGACATCGAGGCGAGTGATGGGGCCATAGTTCTTAGGGTCATTCTGATCGCCTTTTTTTTTTTTTATAAATCTGAACTATCGCTCTCCTCCATGAACTAGGCACTTTATGACGTCTGGCAATCTGATCAAATATGATTGCAATGAAAAAAGCTCAGTCCTCTTGCAGTTCCTTAAGCATAACATTTGTTAGGCCATCAGGGCCTGGGGCACGCGAACACCAAGTTCTTCATCCGATCAATGATTTCATTAATGTTAGTAGTCGTGCCCCATGGAGCCAAGTTGTTAGGATTGTCCACTATAGATGAAGTCAGGGTATAATGTCTGGCAAAATGGTTAATCCAGGAGTCCTCGCTTATTGAGTTAGGACTGATCCGCCTTTGGTGAATTTTCTGACATTTTAATTAAAGTCCAGAAAGCATGCAGATCTTTTCCCGCTAAAGTTTTCAGCATATTCTCAGCATCATTCTGGAGCCTTTGATATTTAGAAGCCCAAAGCCAGTTTTTGTAGCTACAATAGCCTTCTTGGCTTCGGCAGCAGCCTCAATTGAGTTGGTTTTGGTTGCGATTCTCTTCTTTTGGCCACCAGAACTGGGTCTAAGGCATGCCGACCCGTCTTTGCCAGAGGGCCTTTACTTTTAAAGGAGTAACTGAACTCCTCCAGGAGTGGAGAGTATCCAACCGGGCATTCAGTTTTCTTAAAATTCTAAGTTAATACTCTGATCTTTTCCGAAGACATCCTCAGACGTAGCCCCTGATTACACAAGTCGACCCCGATAGGTGTTTAATCTTGTACAGTATAACCAGGAGTAAACCATTCCATAAGAAGGTGGTTATGGTCACTCTGGGGAGTCTTAATCACCTAGAAGCTGTGCACTAGAGGAAGAAAGTTCACAGACACATAAATGTAGACTAATATGGAGCTGGAACCCATATTTTGCCATGTCGGCTGCGGAGGGATTTCTCCCAAAGTTTTATCATTCAGGAGATGCATAACTCTTGAATCCATTAATGTATTCCACATGTCTCTTCTAACATGCCTTGGGTCACCATAGTTCCAAGATTGCTACTGTTTCGTCTTCACAAGGTCAGGAATATTAAGATTGCCACAAATAATGATGTGTGTTAACTCATGGTTTATATAAAAGTTGTTAAAGAGCGAGGCAATTTGTGCTATGAAAGAGTCAGTGGAGATCAGAGCTGGGTTCCAATAAACATTTATGAGTGAGATCTTACTGGATGTGCACTTTCCAATCAAAGTAGCCTCAAGATTCCAAGTTGATCACAGACTCTTGTATGAGAAGACTCGATGAGGCCAATTTCGAAAACTTCAGACCACTACCCAGTTTTACTGCTGAAAGTAGTCCTGCCGAAGGACGACCCCGTTCGCCCTTCAAAACTGGAACAATAGACAACTCAAAACCATCTAGCGTTGGGAATTTCCTCAGCCATGTCTCCTGAAGGCTGATTAGATCAAACACCCCCAAATTTAATTTACTAGGACTCAATAAATGGGCAAACCCTCTAGTATTCCAGGATGCCAATTTCAGCCTGGTAGAGTTGGGTGAAGGAAAAACTGCTTGAAGTTCCTGTCTTTGATTTATAATTCTGGAACTGGGTTGCTAAAATTATGGTTGAAGTACAAAGGTATTTGCCAACCATGACCAGCCTGATGTAGGCAAATTAGGTCTTTTAATTGGTTCCTGGGGGGGAAGATTTCCCACTTGCCGGATAGAAGAGTTTGCCTTAAGGGTCACATTTATTTTCAAACCCGGACCCAAAAGAACCCTGCACACATTCAAAGGGTCCTGAAATAAAGGAAAAGTTCTAAGATCAGAAGGCACCTGGCACCTTCGAGGATTAATTACTTAATTAACAGGTGTCCCTTTGGGCACAAATGATCTTCGTGGTAACTGTGGCAAAGTATAATCACCTCCCGTGCAACGTGACAAGTCAAACCGCATCAGTAGCAGACTTTCAGATGAATCTAGCAGCATGTTCTTGACCACTGGGGATGAAATATGAAGAAACACAGAATCCAGGCGTTTATAGTCATAGAATTCAATGAGTTTGGAAACCAGCAGAGCATAGCGGACGAAAATTTGGTGTAGAATGAAAGTTCCAGAACCACTCGCCGATTTAAAACGAGAGAGATGTTATAGTCTAAAACCCTCTCCAGCTTCAATGAGCAATTCAAAGGATTCATCTGTTTTGCTCTAGCTCTTATGTCAGTAGCAAGATATCCGCTAGGATCTTTACGTCTTTCCTCTTCCACCCGGTGATAGCGACCTTCAGATTGGTTACAATCTATAGGCTGGGGCGCTAGATGATTTGGAGTTGCGTGGGATCTGACAGCCAAAGGGGCCTGTGCCCTTAGTTGTTTCCATTTATCATCCAAGGACTCAAACCTGGGGGAAACCGGCTGTTCTAAGTTTGCCACCGGAACCACCCCACTAACTCCATTATTAGTTCCTGGCGGGGCTTCAATCCCCTCAATTGGGATATCAACCGATGTATCCTCTATCGAACGAGTTGAAAGGTTCAACAGTACTTGCGAAGTAAGGCTCAGCTGTATCGGCCCCAAATGGAGCCCCTGGGGAGCGTCTTGCTTGTCCCGGACCCCCCCTAACATGATTCCTCGTACAGAGGAGCGAGCTCTCTTGGAGCTGGTTTTGGAGAATGTCTCGCTTCATTAGAGGATAAAAAGGTAGAACCTTTTTTTGAAACGATGCAGTTTCCTTGCTGTTAATTTTAACTATCTTCTTGGGGTGACCCAGTTTTTGCTGTGAAAAGAGTGGAAAAGCCTGGTTCTCTCCAACCACTTCCTCCACCATTGAGATAATTAATAGAGCCTCATCGGATGAAGTACAAGAGCTGGTCACTGGTTTTTGAGGACCTGATAAACCAGCAACATTGTTTTGAGACATATCAAGACCATCTACGTCTTTAGTCAAGTCCACAGGGGCAACTGGGGACCTAGTCTGAGTTGCCTAAGAAGAGGTGCGGCCCACCTCGTAGTCTGTGATGCAGCGTAAGTGAAACCACAGAAATCGTAAAGTTCAAACCAAGAGTCTCCTTGCCCGTGACGAAACCCTCAAGGAAAATTAGCTTAGAATGAGTCATTGCTAAGAGAGTGGTATGATCCTTTAGGGTGTCATTAATTTCTTCTTATAGTTTACTGAATGGAGCAAGGGCTATAGTAAGTGTTGACAGAATTGAAAAAAGGTCCAATTTATCCTTCCGGTTAAGCAGGGTGGCCTGTGTATGTTCCATAGGTCGAACATCAGGCAATATAGCTTCATTGGAATCACCGGGTAGAACTAGTGGCAGAACAAGGCCAGCAACTGCCTCAAACACTGGAAAAATATGTTCTTCCCCCGACCCCACATGGGACAGGGAGGGTTGCTTACCCACCCCATCAGACTCCATTGTTGTTACTGCACGAGCACCCACCCACCATTTGGCCGCCAAAGTGTCAGTAGCTGTGTCAGGGGCGGCATCCCCTCTAGACAAATCATCAGATGGCAAAATAATCGACACCTTTGTAGGGCCAACGGAAGACCCTTCCTCTGAGCCAAAAAAGGCAGGGGCGCAAACTCATTTCCTAGGCTCGGCAAATTCTCCCTGCTCTGACTCACGAGGTTTCCACATAGAGACATAGAAGTGGACACATGTTCAGAGCTAGGGCCCCGATGTACGACCTTAAAGTTAAAAGAAACAATAACAGAAGGCATTACTGCACAGCCCCCCCCCCCATCAGCGGGCTGTAAATCATTTGCAGGCTCAGTCCATGATTCTACACCTTCCAATAGGTCGGCATCTGAAATCTCCAGTAAAGGACCCAAATGCAGCGACCACAGGTTTTTTGGAAAACATGGATATGTCCGTAGGATTTGCCAATGGGCCCCTCTTATGAAGTCTATTATAAAACCGGCACTTGGGGTTCAATTTAGTAGACCTGGAAGAAGGAATCACACCCTCTACTCCTGCACCTTTTATTCCCTTGCGCAAATTTATGCATACAGTCTTTGGAGCATGGGTAATAAAGTCTTTAGGAGCCTCCAACTCAGCAGCATCCGGCTGGCACGATAAAGTGCCTGAAGCCACTAAATCACCACCCAGCAAGCCCTCCTCCAAAAGGGGGGGATTTATGTAAAATGTTTTCGCACACACTCAGGGACAATGCTGATACAGGAGGCTCCACCATTTGACCAGAATTCCACATCGAAGGGTGAATGGAGGGATGACACTCGCTGCAGGATTCCAAAGACGTGTGACTCTGGACTGTAACCAAGAGTGATTCAGTATACCTAGGAATCACCGCAGAACTGACCCCTCCTATGAGAAGTCCGCCGTGTTCAGATCTTACTGCGTCCATTTCAATACCTTCTTCTAATAAAGAAGACAAGCCTGCAGAAGCACTTACATACAGACGAAAAGACCGGAGGGTGAGGCGCTGTTGCCGGATTCATAGATGTTATCAGCATCCCCTGGTCTAACAAAAGTTCACATGCAATGGAAGAATCCGCTGAAACAGGCGTACAATCAGAGGGACAAACCTGAAGTCCCGAGTCCCAATGAACGTCCCGAGACGAATAGGCACAGGGAGTAGGCAAAGTCCTTCTGCTGCAAGAATTTACCAAGCACCCAGTAGCCGATGGGAGGCATGGCTGGACAGGAGAGTTAATATCAGATTGAAAGAAATCAGCATTTCTACTCACCGCCCCTTCCAAAGTCTCAGGTGTAATCGGGTTGAAGAGCGCTATATTTGATGACCGGTGCTTGAAAGAGATGGCAATCGATGTTTAGAACTTCTAAGGTGCATGGCCTCAGCCATCTGCCACTGGACACCAGACACCCTTTCCACACTCCGCCACGCTTCGCTAAGCAGCTGGTATTAGAGCAAGCGCGAGCAGGAGGGCGAGTGTCTGGATAATGGGCAGAAGAAACAGACTCAGCGAGTCTCAGCAGCGCCAGCACGTGAGGAAAAACATACTCAGTGAGTCAGCGCGGGACACAACACAAATCTGTGCAAAGTTCCATGTGTGTTTAGAAATACACACAGCAGCAACATAGTGAGGGCAGCACATCAGACACTCTTTCCACATTTCGGTGAATTCTCCCTAACAGTAGGATGTGGCCATGTATGGGCATCTTGTTAGTGGACACTGGCAAGAGTCTGTTTGCATGGAACTGGTTTATACTAGGTACGGGACTGCAGATCGCTCCAATAAGCATCGTAAATCTTGTATAATATCATGGCTGCACCTGAGCTGGGGCTAAATCAAAAGTTGATGGCTGGAAGGTTGTGACCAAATCATAACCAGAGCGAGAGCTCTGGGCAACTCTTCAGACCATTGTTTTTCAGCCTGTCAAGCCATTACAGAACGGGAAAGACCATATGCAAATCAGGATTGGTCCCACCCCAAAAGGGGCAGTCCAGCCCGTACCTACTAGGTCACATCCTTTCTGCAGGAGACCACAAGCTTATCCAGACATGTTTCGGCCATGTTGGGAGTCAAAAGTGAGGAGCAGCTTGGGTCTCTAGGCCCAGCAGACCCTGGACCCACGTCTGGGCATAGCCGTCCCACTCTGGGTGACTAAAGGAAAACCAAACGTTTATGGCCGGAAGAGTTTGAAAAAATAACCACAGGCACAGCTATGGGCAACCCTTCAGACCATCGTTTTTCAGTCTGCAAAGCTATTACAAAAGGGGAAAGACCATATGCAAATCAGGCTTGGTCCCATCCCAAAAGAGGCAGTCCAGCCTAAACAGCTAGGTCAGATCCCTTCTGCATGAGACCACAAGCATCCCAAGACTTGTTTCTGCCTTGTACTTGGGCAGCCACTAGATGTTTGAATAGTGCAAGGACCCCAATAGGTTGGCTATATAGGCCAATAGGGATTTTGAGGATGGAGCCATTCGGGTACCGCAAAATCACAGGCTGCGGATCTGGATCCATTCGTCAGCTGATCACTGGAGCCAACGATCCCAAATGCAGAAGGACACTGGAGGACTGCTGTTGGGACCACCATTGGCCAATCAATCCACAGCAAGGTAAAGTTAAGCTCTATTGGACAAGGGACTCGTTCCAAGATTCCCTCCCCCACCCCCCCTGCTTTAACAAGCAATGGTTGTCCTTATGGTGCTCAGTTGTCGTGGGGTTTGTAGTTAGCAACCACTTTCTGAAGTGGGGACTTATGTTGCTTGGATCACCTACAGTCTTGTGCTGTGAGACATGTAGTGCATTCTCACTGTGGGACCTGGGCATCACTGCTCTAATGCTTTTTACCAAGTAGAAACCCCATGTCAATCCCCTGCAGTCCCACTGCCAGAAACTCCAGACTACGTGCCAGACTACCCAAACTATATGAACCTCGCACCAGGGACAACCCAATCAACACCAAAGTCAGGGCCAACCCATTTAACACCAAAATCAAGCTCAAGCCTTACAATATAGCCACCCTACCAACTCCCACCAAAACCATCGCCCCTCCTATTAGAGGCGCCTTAAAAAGTGCACGCTCACTAGTAGCCCATGCCACTGACATAGCAGACCGCATACTTGAAGAAAAACTTGACTTTTTAGACATCACTGAGTCCTGGCTCCACGCAGCCGCTGGCCCAGCCCTTATGCTAGCCATCCCGGATGATTACACCATCTTCAGATCAGACAGAACAGAATCCAGAGGCGGAGGCCTCACCATAATTGCCAAAACTCACCTTAACATGAGACTTGCCACCTCGGACAACTCCACATCCTGCGAATCGCTAATAGCTAAACTGCCCATTGCCAACTCCCAAACCCTCACCATTCATCTACTCTACAGCCCCCCACGCCCCTGGCCCTCTAGGCTCATTTGAGGAGGACCTAATAACCATCCTTACCAACAACTTAAAGAACACGTCCCGGAGCCTTCTCCTAGGTGACTTTAACTTAGGCTTTCCAGACCCCAAAGACTCTCAGGCCACCCTCATTGACAACACCCTATCTATGTTAGGATGTATCCAAAGAGTGACCCTCTTTGGGGGGGGGGGGGGGGGGGGGGAGAACCCTTGACTGGGTTGCAGACTATAATTGCTTGGCCTCCATCACCGCCATCTCGCCCCAGCTGTGGTCTGACCACTATCTCATTACCTTCTCCCTCGAGGCCTCAACCTCTACTACTAACAACTCACTAGCCTCAGCCTTCCCAACGAGAAATTAAAAAAACATCACAACTGAAAAACGCATCCCCCTCATTCTCCCGACTTTGAACTTACTACCATATACCTCCAACCCTCACTCCCTTGTAGGCTACAACATCATCATGAGATCAGCTCTAGACTCCATTGCTCTGTTAAAACTCAGAAAAAGCAAACCGAAAAAACATCTGACTGCATGGTTCTCCCCTGACCTGAAATCGCTCAGACTCGAAAAAACGTAAAAAAGAACAGGTTTAGAGACAATCACCCTCAGATAATAATAAGCTGAACCTCAAACAAGAGTCCTATAACCTGAGAATATCACAAGCTAACTCTAGCATAAAAGAACTGTTTACTATCCTTAAAGAGCTGGAAACACCCATTACAGTCCCTGAAACTTGTGTGAAAGACAAACAATGGAGCACCAGTGCCCAAAATGCCCTCTCCAATCAAGTCACAGGCCTACAAGTCAAAATCAACAAGAAAGAATCTCTCGCCTGTACAGCCCAGGTACCTAACACCATCCCTCCCCCACAAAGCTCCACACCTAAACCCCTCTCTCGTTTCAGTTTCTCCAAAGTCTCTACGTTAGAGGTTGAAAAAATAATTCCTAGCCTCAAACCCTCGAACTGCCAGGGTGACCCCCTGCCCCTCACAAATGATCAAAGATGATTCCAGAGACCTCTCGCCCTTCATCACTAAGCTTATCAACGCCTCCTTCTCCTCAGGGACCATCCCCAGCAATCTCAAAGAGTCACCGGTGCTCCCCTTACTCAAAAAACCCTCCTTAGACCTGACAATACCCACAAACTACAGACCCATCACCACCGTCCCCCCCTTCCTGCTTAAAATACTATATAAGACAGCCTATCTGCAAATACAACAATACCTAGAAAAAACACACCTCCTGGGAATCAGTCAGTCGGGCTTTAGACCCCAACACAGGACCGGGACTGCACTCATTGATCTCACAGCACAAATTGATACTCTCAGAGACAATGGGAAAACGGCTCTACTACTTCTACTCGACCTCTCAGCAGCATTTGATTTAGTAGACCACAAAATTCTCTGCAACCACCTAAGCTCAGCCTCTTGTGAGAAGGGGGCTGACATCTGCTGGATTGAATCTTTCCTCAATAACAGGTCTATTCGTGTCTTCTCTACTTCAGCCTCTGCCGACCCTATCCCCATCACCTGCGGGGTCCCCCAGGGGTGACTCGTCTCCCCCACCCTCTACAATGTGTTCACAAAGCCCCTGTATGATGATTTTGATGGTCTGGGTATCACCTACACTAACTATGCCGATGATACCAGATCCTCATCCCGCTGACAGAAGATTAGGACAAGGATTTGGCCTCGGTGAACAAGGTGTACCTCATCATCCAGGCATGGGTGGCCGCTCATAGTCTATGCCTGAATAATGACAAGACTGAGTTTATCATCCTCGGTTCTACCCCTAACTTAAATAAACTGAATCACAAATAGGCTAGCTTTAGTATAGATGGCAATCCTATCAATGTAGCCAAAGAAGTTAAAACGCTAGGGTTCCATCTAGACGCTACCCTATCCTTCCGTAAACAGGTTAGCTCCATGGCCTCCTCTACAGCCTACACTTGTAAATTAATAAGAGCTGCCAAACCCTTCCTTTCGACCAAGAGCTGCACTACATTAGCCAGAGCCCTAATCCTGTCAAAACTGGATTACTGTAACGCCCTATTTGTTGGAGCCAACAAATATGTTACAAACAAAATTCAGATTTTGCAAACCAATGCTCTCAGAGCCGCTCTGAGCATCTCCAAACAAGAACACATCTCCAACATTAGGAGAGTTCACAACTGGCTCACCACAACCGACAAAATCATGCTCAAAGTAGCTTCTCTGAGGCACAAATGCCTCAGCAATGCAGCCCCTCGCTACCTTGTCGACAGAATTAGCTACCTTGTCGACAGAATTAAGAGATACACCCCCAACCGATCTACCAACTCCAACCTACTCACAGTCCCTAGATTTAAACGAACCAGAACTGGTGGCAATAGCTTCCAGGTGAAAGCAGCCCAACATTGACACTCCATGCCACCCACCTTAAGGACACCTCAAACCGATCCCCACTTTAGGCGCAACTACAGCCAGTGGATAAAAGAAAATTACCACTAAATTCACCCATGCCTGCCTTCCTTATGTACATTTTGTAAATTGCATTTCAATGTGTCTGCATTGTACTTGCACCTGTACCTACCCATGTACTTACCTGTAAATTACTGTACAGCACTGCAACTAAGCGGAGAATATCCTTGTTGCTTCTGCACCCCGATACCTTTGGGTCTGGCGCGCACTACAAATGAATAAAACAAACGCCTTGTTGGATCCAGAGTCTTGTGGACCTTTGTCCCTGCACCTGCACCTCCATTGCAGGGCCATTCCACCTGCTCTTTGCATCTGAGCTGTCCTGGGGATGCTCAATCGTCATGGGGGTCATCACAGAGGCCCCTCTTCAGCTACAGCAAAGCCAAAACAAGAGGTGATCCATTATATAAGGTCGCTGGCAGAGACCGAAACTGCCGGAGCCAGCTGTCATTGACATTCAAAGAGCATTTTGCACCTGCAACCCCCGGACCTTGAATGCTGGAGCCTACGGTGAGAGCAGTTGCCTTCAATGGCCCTGGCACATGTGGGGTGGTTAGTCTTTATTGAGGTTTGAGGGGCTGGGTTGGTCAACTGTTTTGTTGTACCCATGGCTCTCATTTATTTCAATGTGCTTAAAGACTTAGTTTTCAAATGTCATTGCATTGATTTTGGTGATGGACATGAAGCACAGGAATACAGTCGCTGTACCCCCTTTAGATGACTAGGATTGGCAGCTGCCCCTTCTCTACATGGGAACTTAACTTTTGGGGTCATCTATACAAAATGACACAGACTCCAGTACTATCTAAATTATTGAGCCCCATTGTTTTTTATGGCAGTACTTGAACTTTGAAAACACGCCCTCAATGACTTGCTGAATGTTCAGATGGATTTCTAAACTCTAACCTGGTGGAACGATATGTAGGAGGCCACCCTAGTTATAGTGAGCAGGAGAAACTCTGGGAGCTTAGCTAAACCAATCATGGTAGCATGAAGAGTGTTCAAGGCTTTGCCTTGAGAGAGGTGTGTGGGGTCATGGGTCCACAATGAGTCCACAGAATGAGCAAGAAACTAGTTACTAACCCTGTGACTCCTGTTCAACAGCATCGGTATGTTTCATGGATTCACATGCTCATGAATATTCCATGTCATCAGGCTGGGAGACCTCTGTAATATTAAAGCAGTTTAGCTTTTAAACTTAAGAAATTGCTTACTTATAATGCCTATTGCTGTCCCTTTGGGGCATACTGCCCTAGCCAATGACTTTAGTTCTCCTTAGCTCCACCCCTAGTAGCTATCTTCAGATTTGGAAGTGCACGTAATGTGGCAATATGAGCCAAGAAGAGCCAGAGAGGGGTAGGAGGGTTGCATGTGAATCCATTAAAGATATCAATGCTGGAAAACAAGAGTTGCAGGTAACCAACTTGTTCCTTCTCCAGCATTGGATATTTCATGGATTCACATGCTCATGAATACGATTACACAGCAGTACATACACACAACCAATGGGTGGCGGCATAGCTCTACAGAAGCAATTTAACACTTCTGGAACACTCACCTCATGCAAATAGGTTGCAGAGCACTGTCTGGTTTGCATAGGTCTCCTCCCTGGAATCCCTGTCAATGCAGTAGATTCATGTGAAGGTATGAAAAGACCTCCATGTAGCAGCCCTGCAGATGTCGAGCAGGGGAACACCAGACAGGAAAGCTATGGCTCTGGTGTGCAGTACTGGAGAATGGGCACTGCCCTGCTTCCGGATATAAAACAAGTTAGTCTTGTTGTCGTTGAATATGTGAACCACCTTGTTCAGAAGTTGAGGTAGGAACGATTTCAAAAAGGAGCGCTCCGCGTGAGGTGCTTTTGATGATTCCACAAGGGTTTCGCGGAAATATGACAGGATGACAATCTTGACGTTCCAAGAACCTGACATTTGCTGCCATCGAGCAGCGAGGAACTCTTGGAGAGGCCTCATATGTGAAGCCTGCAGTGTGGAACGAACGGGATGAAAGAGGACATCATCCCTAGCAGAGACTTGATGAAGCGAATTGTTACCACCTGCAATGTGGATATTTGGGGAATCTTGTGGAGTATGGCTTTGACCTTCTCCTCAGAGGGGTTAGCAAGACATGTCAGGGCGTTGAGCCGTGAACCAAGAAACCGAGCGCTCAGCGATGGTGATGGTGATACGCATGACTTTGGAAAGTGGATGGAGAATCCCAGAGAAGTCAGGCACCAGATGGTGTCCTCTGTGTGGTGCAAGGCTAGCGGCCATGAGGGGGCGCGTATTAGCCTGTGGTTCAGGTATGGGTAGACGTAAATGCCTGCTCGGCAGAGATGTAGAAATGACTTAACGTAATGTTCTTTATATCGAAAGAACATTATGGTAAGTAATTTCTCCTTCAATGGATTGCCTTTCTCCTCATCTGATAGACTCCCAAAGCAGTAATGGAAGAGGCGGGCAGAAAGTTATACCAAAAGATTTTGCAGCACTGCCCTGCCAAAACGCGCATGAGAAGTACAAGCCATATCCAGGCTATAGTGTTTTTCAAAGATAGGCAGAGATCACCATGTCACAGCGCGACAATCTCCCAGACGGGGACTCCCCCCTCTGCAATGCTGTGGATGCTGACACTCCCCGTGTGGGATGCGCCCCGATGCCTGCTGGTAATTCCTTCCCAGCGGCCTGGCAGCATTAATCTATTCAGAAAATTATCCAACGGGATAAAGTCTGCTTGGGTATGGGCAGGCCCTTGCGGGCTAAGGATAAGGCCAAAAAGAGCTGGTCAGCTCTCCTGAAATTAGCTGTCCTGGCGATATAACAACTACGCCCTCTTCGGGTCTAGGTGATGTAACCGTTCCTCCTGCTTAGAAGGGTGCGGATGAGGACAGAAGACCAGAAGGTCGATGGACTGCGACAGGTGAAATCTGAGGCAACCTTGGGGAGGAAGCCAGGCCTTACCCTCAGTGAAACTTTCTCCCTTAAAAAAACACAGGAAGGGTGGCTTACAGCATAAGACCTGTAGTTCACTCATCCGCCTAGCGGATGCAATAGCCACCAAGAAGGCTGTTTTCAAAGAGAGAAGCCGTAAAGGACAAGAGTGCATAGGCACAAAGGGAGCCACCATCAGAAATGTAAAAACCAGATTAAGGTTCCAATTAGGGATAACAAAGGGAGTTGGTGGAAACTTATTTACAAGGCCTTTCAGGAACTGTGGCATTACCGGGATTGCAAAAAACGAACCTTGATCCGGGGATCTCTTAAACACAGACAAGGCTGCCAAATATCCTTTGACTGATGACCTGAAGGCCTGCAAAGGTCAGTGACAGAAGGAACTCCATCACTGTAGTGGTGGGGCATGAAATGGGGTAAATCTTGCATTCCCTCCACCACACCTCAAATCTTCTCCATCTGCACGTGTACAAAGATCTTGTAGAAGGTCTGCGTGCAGCCAGCAACACCTCCAGTACTTCCTCAGATAAGTCCCAGTCATCACATCTCATCCTCTCAAGAGCCACGCATGTAGGTTGAGGGATTCCAGGGTAAAATGGAGAATCCGACCATCCAACTGGGCTAGGAGATCCGGACGTCGAGGCAACCGGTGAAGTGGACAGATCAAAGAGTCCGGAGTACAACGTTCTACTCGCCCAGTCGGGGGTGATCAAGATCATGGTCGCTCAAAACCTCTTCAACCTCCAGATCGGTTGGAACGCGTAAAGGAGAGGGTAGGTCCAATCCACCAGAAACGCATCCCCCAGTGCACCGTTCGCTGGGATTTCACTCTAGCAGAACTGTTCACATTTCCTGTTGGATGCCGTTGCAAACAGATCCACTTCTGGGGTACCCTAGAGAGAGACCACCTCCTCTAGGACTTGCTGGCAAACTTCCCAATCATGCCAGACTGTGCTCTGCCTGCACAGAGCATCCGTCAAGTTGTTCTCTGTGCCTGCCAGATGAACTGCCGAGATGGAGATCCTGTTCACCAGCAACCAGAACCAAAGCATCATCGCCTACGTGCAGAGGGGGCAGGAGTGCACACCACTGTGCTTGTTGAGGTAGTGCATTGCCACTGTGTTGTCCGTCAGAATGAGGGCATGTTTCCCCTTCAGAGATGGGGCGAATGCTTTCAGGGCTAGCCTGATCGCTCACAGCTACCTCCTGTTGATGTGCCACCTGCTTCCGTCGTTGATCAGAGGCCACTCACCTGCAAATCCTCGCAGTGAGCGCCCCAGCCCTTCAAAGACACATCCGAGATCACTCTGGTCTGAGGCCAAGGAGGCCAGAAGGGTTCCCCCGCCAAAAGACTGTTGCGGTCCGCCCATCAATACAGGTTGTTGACCACTGATGCGGACACCCCGAGGAGATCTGAGAGAGAGCCGAGGTACCAACACCATTGATCCCTCAGTAGCCATTGCACGGATCTCATGCGCAACCTGGCCTCTGGCACTAGAAAAATGCAGGAGGCCATGAGGCCTAGAAGGTGGAGGAAGGAAGCCGCTGGTCGAGTGGCATGGTTCCAGAACGAATCAACCATCTGTGTCAAGCAGACTACTCTCTCCTCAGGAGGGAAGGCCTTCCCCACCAGAGTATCTAGGACTGCTCCGATGAACTGAAGCCATTGGACTGTCGTCATGTGGGACTTCTTTAAGTTTAGGGAGAAGCCCAGCTTGTGCAGAAGCAAGCAGGTGTCCTGTAAATGGGACAAGACCTGCACAACAGACTTCCCTCGCATCAGCCAGTCGTCCAGATCCACCATGAGCCTGGGGCGGAGGTAAGACCAAAGGAAGCACCTTGAACTGATAGTGCACATTTCCTATGGTGAACCTTAGGAACTTCCTGTGCTTTCGATGGATCGGCACATGGAAATAGGTGTCCTGTAGGTCCAGTGGACACCAGCCAGCCCTGTAGTTCAAGAGCGTGGAGAATCTCTCTCAACATCACCACCCTGAATTTGTCTTTCCGCAAGAACATGTTCAAGGCCCCGAGGTCCAGAATGGGACAGAGACCTCCTCCTTTCTTGGGCACCAGGAAATACCAGGAATACCAGCCCGATCCTCTCTGCTCGGGTGGTACCTCTTCCACAGCACCTTCCGGCAACAGGGCTCTTCCTGTAGCTCCTGTCCCGGTTGGACTGGAGGTGGGGTGGACTAGGAGGTTTTCTCACAAATGGCAGGGAACAACCCCACTGAATGAGCTGTAGAGCCCTGGCTTCGGAAGTAATTCCCTGCCACTGGAGCAAATGCTCCATCAAATGTCCTCCAACCAGTGCGCTGTGTGAGGGGAAAATCAAAGCAGCTTCAGAGGCTGGATTGCCGCTGACACTGCCTGTTGACCTCTAGAAGCCTCTCTGCCCCTTCCGGAGCGTGAGAAACGCTTCTGCCCTTGCCTGGCCGGTGGCACTGTGCTCTACTGTCATTAGGAGCATATCTCCTGTAGCCCCGTGCCCTAGAGGCGAAGCTAAATGCAGGTTTGGCTGGCTGCGCAGGTAGGCATAAGGATTTGGCAGCGATTTTAGATTCCTTGAATTTCTCCAAGGAATCGCCGGCTTTCTGGCCAAAAAGAAGATCGCCATCAAGGGCATGTCTAGAAGTTTGACTTGGACATTAGGCGAAAAAACAAGAGGTTTTTAAGTAGGCATGTCTTCTTAGTGTTATGGCTCGTGCCATATATCGGCCCACAGAGTCGGCGATGTCCAGGCCCGTTCATAGAAACTGCCTGGCTACCTCTTTCCCATCCTCCACTAGCTATAGGAAGCCCTCGCACATTTCTCCTTTCGGGACATACAGAACAGCATTTTCCACTGCTGTCCACAGACTGAAGGAGTATTTGGCAAAACTGCTTGCCACATTTGTAGCTTTGAGGGCCATGCTACCTGAAGTGAATGCCTTCTTAGCCAATGCATCTACTTTTTTTGCTTCCCTGTCTGGAGGCAGAGTGGATGTAGAAGATGCAGGTCTAGAAGAGACCGTAGCAGCCTGCATAACAAGCCCCTGCTGGAAGGGTGAGAAGAGAGGTATGAAGGGTCTTCTCTAACCGGCCTGTATTTCCCGGAAATGGTGGTGGAGCTGACGGGAGGAATGGAATAAGGGGCTTGCCACATGACTGCTAAAGGATCGGCAATTGCCACGTTGAAAGGCATATTACGTTCAGTAGTAAGGCTTTCATTAAGAATGTCGGTAAGATCACAGCCTTGTACAGGCCCCACTGACGAGTGCAATCCCATGGTGTCCAGAGCCCTGAATTTAGAGGCATTGTGACGATAGGGCTGGGACTACTGAAATTCGAGGTCTTGCGAGATGTCCAGACCGCTGGTGTCCTGGAGGCCTTGAGCCAGCTGTAAAAGCCGATTCTGGTTGTCGAAATATTCGGCCCCCCCTGAACCCAAGTAAATCGGGTCGACATCCCCCTGGTCATCGGCGTCATGGCTGAGGCGGTGAAGGCGCTCAAGTGGAACTGGAGGACTGTAAGAGTTCCAGGCCAGCAACAGGCTGGGGGGGGGAGGGACAGGAGGATCTAAAAACAATGGGCCGTGGGGAATCTGACAGGGTATACAGGATGACTAGTAGATAATCTACTGCATGATTAGGCTGGAGAAGATTATATTTTCCAGCCGATATTTACACCCAAGTAATACTTGAATGATCGACTATCAAATTCGTAGCAACCTGATAGTTTTTCAGATTTATTTACAATTCATCCGCACTGTGTTCCCAGTAAATTGGAATCCACTCAAGGACCGCATCCACATACTGGATCAGTTCGCCTGAACTCAACAGAAAATAGTTATAAAGAAGGGAAGACAAAGCCCAACTACCCTCCTAGTCAAAGTGACCCAACCCATCTCTCCTCAAGAGAACAGAAACATGTTGAGCTACATCTTTTAGAAATGATATTAGACTCTGACTAGAATCTAATCTAGATCACCACCAATGGAAATTCTGTATTGATATACGTTGGGGGTTAGTTCACCAACCGATTTATAGATGGTGACTTTGAATTCCACTGACAAGGATATTTGTCACAAGACTATCGTTTAAAAATGTGTTTTAAGTGGATGATATGTACATTGAATTGTAGAGTTTAATTATGTTTTAATTACTGTGTTAGAATAAAATGGATGCATTTCTCTTAATTAAACAAGTATTTGGGCGTACTGTTGAACCATCCATTTACCTTTCGAGTGTTCTTCTGCTGAAGATACCTGCCATGGTATCAAAATATTTGGATCAGGGTTGCGGAGTGAATGATTACTCGACAACCATCGGCGCTGATATGGTGGATATGGGCGTTTATCGCATTCAAGACGCTGTACCGCTGACATCCATTGGATTTCTTTCAATGTCAAAAGATCGATTAGTGCCGACATGGGCGGTAGCGGGGCTCTAGAGGGGTAGGGTACACCGAGCGCTGCTTTTGGCTCCAAAACATGCTGTGGGGCAGGAATGGGGGGTGGGGGGTTAGCCGTGCAGACTCCAGCATGTTGCTTAACATTGCAATCATCGAGGATTTTGTATTTGTATTTTGTATTTGAAATCCTCCCACTCTTGGCGGGTGGTAGGCCCAACCAATGGCTTACCTTTTCATCAAGGACTCGGAATCCAGACGATGGCACTGACGGCTTTTCTTTTGGGAGAAGGTAGAGTGGCTCCACGAGTGGGACCGTTTCTTCTTCCTCCAGCATTTTCTCGGGGCTGTGCCTGAGGGCAGTCGACCCAGAGCGAGTTTTGCAGCTCGCAAAGGGATTTAGGTTGCATTTCGGCACACAACGGATACCCGTCAGTCCCATGACCCGTGACCCGTGACAAGGCACCAGAGACAAAACTTGTGTGGGTCAGTGATGGACATCTTGGTGCCACATTCAGAACTCAGTTTGAAACCTGATATCTGAGCAACTGATATTCCTAGTCGAGGATTTTGTGAATAAATACATTTTCTGACGAAAACGTCAAAAGAGTCGAAGCTCTGTATTCCCAAGCAGCGTGTTAGTGTGCAGAGAAAAGGAACAGAGGTTGGGACGGAGGGACGTGGTATTTATACGGCACCTCATGTCCAGAGCTGACGACTTGACGGCGAGCAGAACGGATAAATTGTCGACGACCGGGTCGAGGTCCATTACACCCCCTGTCGAAAATGTTCCAAAGCAGCAAAGCTGGAGAGAATATCTATCAGATCAGGAATCTGCGGGAGAAAGGCAATCCATTGAAGAGCTGCTACTGGGGCGAGGCATTTTGTGACGACTCTTGGAGCTGAACTGAGGCCAAAAGACAGAGCCATGAATTGATAATCACAAATCGAAGAAACCGCTGGTGCCGGCAATGTATGGGGAGCATCTTCCAAGTCCAGAGAGGAGAGCAAGTCTGCTTGTTCTAATTGGTCAAAAACATGCTGAAGCGTGACCATGCGAAATTTCTGTGATTTCAGGAACTTGTTAAACTGCCCAAGGTCCGGGATGGGCCTCCACCCACCAGACCGTTTTCTCACTGAGAAGTATCTGGAGTACACTCTGGAGCCCTGGAGGTGGGGTGGACCACTTCAATAGCCCCCTTCTTTAGAAGGGCCTTTACTTCTGGTCTTAGACGTGGTAGATGTAGCTCTTTTCTTCATGGGGGGAAAGGAGGAGCATTTGCCCAGAAACATGGGGCTGTGTCCCTGCCAAATGATGTTCAGCAACCATTTGTCGGTGGAAATGTGCCACTGAACGACAAATTGCGACAACCGCCTCTAACTGGGGTGCTGAAGTGAGGGTGTGGGTCCTGGCACTGGGAAGGCCTGCTTGGGAGTCTGAGTTCTTGAGAATGCTACGCATCGTTGCTGAGTACCTCTGTATGTTTGCAACCTCCCCTTGAACACTTCTTGTGGACGGCTAGCGATAAGAGGCCCTGTAGTCTCTAGAGGTCCTAGAGAAGCGAACCTTGCTGGAAAGAAAGTACTGCTTTCACTGCTGCAGGGTGCCTAGGGAACATACAGTATCCGTGTCCATCTTGATGGCCTGAAGGGACTCTTCCACTTTTTTTCCAAAGATACCCACTCCATCAAAGGGCATATCCACAACATTGGAGTGCACCTCCAGACAAAAATTGGCGGCCTTCAGCCATCCTCGTCTTCTCAGGACTGCTCCGTTACCCAATTGGCGGAAGCCTGTGTTTGCGATGTTCAGGGAGACAGTAATGGTGTGATCCAAAGCAGCCTCGCCTTCGTGCAACAGAGCTAGAGCCTCATTCCTCATCAGGGAGAAAGTCTAAGAATGGGACCCGTCGTACCATTAGATGATTGTAAATTAATTGGCCGTCTTTGTGGTTTTGGCGGCAGTGGTAATAACCTGCTTGCCAAACGCGCCCAGCTGCTTACCCTCCTTGTCTGGGGATATCAGGCATGGTGAATAAGAATTGGTTGATCTTTTCCGTGCAGCTGCAGGCACCACAGAGTCAAGGCAGGGCTGGGTGCAAAGACACTTAGTAGCTGTATTTCTTCTCCAGGCGATCCTTTTTGGAGGAGCTCAGAAAGTATCCACTAGTAGGCACCAGATCGAATAGCTTTTCTGCACTCTAAGAGTGCATGGAAGGCGCCCATCTCGTTTGGTGGCGAATACCGAGAGGGTAGGTCCGGGGTTTCCCCGTCATGTGGCAACAGGTTGTCATATTTCTGTTATACGCATGTCTGGGGATATGTATGTGGCAGGGCCAGTATCAGTGTCTGTGAGGCAACCACTGGGATAGAAAACTGAGGTGTTTGCCGAGGTGGACGGGGCAAAACAATCTCACTGTGAAGGCAAAGCCAGAGAACTCCTATTGGGGCACCTTGAGGGGGCGGCGGAGGAAGATGACGCTGTAGTGCCGTGACTACGGTCTGCAATGTAGACAGGCTATGTAGAGACAGGTCCCTGTGTGCCGGTGGTGTTCCTAAGGTAACTTTAGGCACTGTTATGGGTGGAACTGTATGCACAGCAGTGGGTGCCAGATGAAGTGGCTGACAAGGTATCGGAAGAATTGGGTCCGGTTCTTGTGTGGGACTTCCTCATGTTCCGAGAATAAAGCCTACAGAGGATCCTCTTCTGAAATCACTCCCTCTTGAAGTAGCTGAGCAGTTTGTGTTGAAACAGATGACGAAGCAGGCGACAGGCTTAATAGTGGTTTGGCCTTTCTGGGCTGTGGTAGACACGACAGTGCTGGAGGCATGTCTGTCTACACTCGCACCCCTGGGAAATGAAGCATGCACTAGGGAGCGTGAAGCAGTCTCCGGTGTCGTGGATGTCAACGGTGCTGAAGCAGGTCTGGGGCAGGCAAAGAAATTCTGACGGCGGCGGGTATAGTCATCGACGAAGCAATCGTCGATGGGGCAACCTCCAACATAGAAGCGGTTGATTTCGGTCTGTGGACTGTTGGTGTCGTCAGCACTGTAGTCGTCTGCGCAGTTGTTGGTGTCAATGACGACTTATGCCTGTGGCTCGATGAGGGCGTGCGGCTCATAAACTAGGTCTTTGTTGACGTCGATGGACGTCGCCTTTCCGAAGAATGAGTGAAAGACTGTCTAATGATTGTAGCTGTAGATTAAGTAGTCGTGGATGGAGCGTTCGGTGACGATGTCGCCAACAGCGGAATGGCCAAAGTGTGAAACTTCAATGCCCTTGTGGGTTTCTTTCCCAGGGAAGGTTCCTCATGCAAACCTAACCTCTTGGAAGAGGGAATTTGTTCCACAGGCCTGTCAACACTTGAAGAGGCATGACTATGAACTGAGGCGGAGTCCCTGGCACCCTCCAGCCAACTCACAAACATTTGATGACCATCCTTTCGAGCGAGGTTTTGACGTGAAGGACTGGCAAATGGAGCAGTTGTCCATATTGTGGTCAGGATGCAAGCAATATAGGCACTTCTCATGTTTCTTTGTTTATTATTTATGATGCGCAGACATACCCTGGGTAACAGTGCGAAGCAAGTACAAGAATCTGCAAAGCTTAGTTACACAAGTTTACATTTACATAGTTATTTGGGTATACATAGTAAAGTCAACATATAACATATATACAATAGCACTATCATGGTGCAACAAATTTACAGTGGCAAAATATACAGGTTTGAAGGGCAGTAATTGCAGTTGGCATTACATTTAGTGAGCATTCGCTATCAGCCACAGGATAGTGTTGGTTCTGATGTTTTGATAGGGTAGGTCAGTTCTTAATGTGTGGGGTAGGGAGTTCCACAGTTTAGCTGCTTTCACTGGGAAGCTGTTACCGCCTATGGTAGAGCGATTGAAGTTTGGGATAGAGAGGCAATCCTTGTAGGCCATTCTGGTAGGTCTCAAGGATTGTGGTCTATGGAATTTGTTGACCAGGTAAGAAGGCGCAACATTATTAAGGGATTTGTGGGTGAGTGACAGTGTTTTTAGGTGTATTTTGTCCGAGGTTGGCAACCAGTTGTTCTGGCAGCTGCTCTCAGATATATGGTCTCTTCTGAGATGCCCAAAGCCGCCCTGAGGGCATTGTTTGGTAGGATTTGGAGTTTCCTGATGGTAGCTTTGGTTGCCCCCAGGTAGAGGGCGTTGCAGTAGTCTAGGCGAGAGAGGATAAGGGCTCTGGCCAGGGTGATGCAACTAAAATCAGATGGATATGGTTTGGCAGTGCAGATAAGTTTGCATTAATATGCCCTAGAAGACGCTAGAGAATTAACCAGTTTTGTTAGTGAGAGTTTCGAGTCGAGGTAAAAGCCCAGGGTTTTTACTTCGACTCGAAATGCTGATACCATCAATTAGAAATGAAGAGTAGTCAGGTCCAAGTTTTTTTAGGCTGGAGGTAGTGCCAAGGATAATGAGTTCAGTTTTATCATCATTCAGGCATAGTCCATGCGTGGCCATCCATGCCTGGTTGATGATGTACACTCTATTCGCCAAGGCCAAATCCTTTCCATAATCCCCAGAAAGCGGTAGGAGGATCGGAGTGTCGTCTGCATAGTTAGTGTAGGTGACACCAATAAGATCCAGATCATCGAAAAGGGGCTTGGTAAAGATGATAGCCTTGTCAGAGAAGTGGGCAGCCGAGTTGAGGTGGTTGCATAGGATGGTATGATCAACCAAGTCGAAGGCGGCCAAGAGGTCTAAGAGAAGGAGAAGGGCCGCTTTACCGTTATCTCTACACTCGTCAACTTGGGTCTTACGGTCGATAAGAGCTGTCTCGGTTTTTGTGTTGGGGTGGCGGAAGCCTGATTGTCTAGCTCCTAGTAGATGGTGTAGTTCCAGGTGTTTTTGGATTTGTACATAGGCAACCTTATCCAGAATTTTTAGAAGGATCGTTGTGATCGGCCAGTAGTTGGTCGGTACGGATGGGTCGAGAGTAGGTTTTTTTAGCAAAGAAGTACCCAAGATTGTTTCAGATTGGTGGGGATGGTGCTGGTGGAGAAGGACACGTTGATAAGGTTTGTAATGAAGGGAGATAGGTCACAAGCTGCATCCTTGATAAGTTGTGTGGGGCAGAGGTCACCCTGACAATTAGTGGGTTTCAGGGACAGGATGATTCTTTCCACTTTTGGGATCGAGACTTTGGAAAAGTTGAATTGGGTAGATTCGTTAGTGGTCATCTTTTCCGTAGTTACGGCAGTAGATTAATTATTTAAGGATGCTTTTTTTCCAGAGATCTTATGTTGTAGGGTGAGAATTTTGTTCGCTGACGCATTTTGAATCTCTGAGCACCATTTTTTGTCTTTGATACTTGTGTTGAGTGGTTCGATGGGGGTCTCCATTTCTTTGAGGATGGAGAATAGTTCCTTTGTATTGGATTTGGCTTGGGAAATACGTGTGTCAAAAGGCATGAGTTTTGCTAGACATTTCTTTTTTGTAAAGGGAGGAAAGTTTGGTGAATTTAAGTTTATTAGCTGCTCAGGGTAGCTTTTTCCAGGCAGCCTCGCAATTTCTTTTTTGTGGTCTAAGGTTTTTTAGAGCAGGCGTAAACCAGTTGTTCAAGTGGTCATGATGGTCATCCACAAACAATCTCGAGGAGACACTTTGAACAGGCAAAAGGCTCCTTGCGTCATCTGCCATGGCAGCGTGTTGAAGGCCTCAACAGGAGACAGGGCCTCACATGGCGAAAAGATCTGTTGATGGTCTGGATCTAAACCATCAATGGATCTCAGTTACTGGTAGTTAGTGACTGATGTTGAAGAAAACGATGGAATAATGGATCTCAAAAATAGGACAAAAGTCGATATTTCGAGGCGCAAAACAGCGAGAACTCCCAACACATAAATGTGCTGTAAAAATCTGAAGATGGCCACTAGAAGTGGAGCTAAGGAGGACTAATGCCATTGACTGAGTCAGTATGACCTAAAGTGACAGCAATAGGTTATTTAAGTAACAAGCAGTGTAAGATTTAAAGCTAAACTGCTTTAATATTATCGAGGATTCCCAGCCGGACGACAGGGAATATTCATGAGCATGTGAATCCATGAAAGATTCAATGCTGGAGAATCAAGGATTACACATAGACAGCTAAGTATAAAATTACTTACATTCATTATTGGCCAAAGAACAAACTATAAAAATGTATTCGAGCATGTAAGAATATCACACAATACTAATGATATAAAAACATATCTACAGTCAGTGAAGAATAATCAATTCACCCTCACAGTACCTGAAAGAGAAGCTAGTTATAACACCAACAGTCCAGAGCAATAGTAACCCTAACTTGCAAAGTCCAACCCTAAATTGCATGGGGTCTTGTGCCCAAAGGTTCAAAGTTTCCAATCGTTTTAGGAGTTGGGGGTAAAAAGATAGGGAAGGGGCACTGTGGATTTGAAGATTGGTCCAAAAGGTTGTCCAAAGAGTTTAAGTAAAATGCTTTTCTAGCTTTTGGGGAGCTTTCCGAACAAGTGTTACCAAAGCTCATAGGTTATAAAAGAAATCAAAGTGTTTCCTGTACTTTGAAAGGGTGAAGATAAGGGCACCAGTAAGTATCATTAAGTATTGGTACTACTCCCCACCCATACTCTGATTTTCCCCAGACTTGGCAGGTCGAAGCAGTGTCGCCAGAGGTAGGTTTTCCCACCGTTGGTTCCGGTCGAAGAAGCCCAGGAGCTGCGACTGTAAGAAGAGTTCCTGTTGGGTACAGGAGCTGTGCGCAACATCTACTCATGGAACAATGCAGTAGGCACTGATGCAGGATTTCAGGATCCTCAACTATATGCAGGAAAGCTGGTTTCAGCGATTGCCACCGATGCACGGCGACAGCAGATGTCCCAGATGTCGCGGTTGAAGAAAGACCATCTCAGGACCCGTGGATGCTGTGAAACCAAACTCTCACAGGAAGGCTACTTGCAGGACAAGCTGAAGACCCACGAAGCTCTGAGACAAAATGCAGAATGGCGATGCTTCTACCACGGTAGTCCAAATTGGAGTTGGTCAGTCCACTGGATGGCCCAGGAACGCTTTCAACTCCAAACAGCAGGGCACCAAGAAGACGTTGAGATTGGTTGTTCCCAACAATACTAGGAGTCAAAGTACCCACAAGGGTCTTCTAAAATCACTAGCTAGAGAGGGCTCCACCCGGACAGCAACAAGAGTTGGTTGCCAGGCCTCTTCAGGACGGGTCCACGTGCCGGCCTTCATTTGCGCAGCTACACAGGATACTTGTGTTCCTCTTCAGATCTCTGGGGAATGGCTGAAGAACTCCTTCCCTAGCCTAAAGCCCAGGTGAGCACAAACTCAGCACAACCAATGGAAGATCTGGCCCATCTCACACACACCCCCAGCAGTGGTCAAATCAGGAACCACGGTTGGCAAATTCATGCATACACTAGACACACAAACCAGTTTGTGGATTGAGACAAACACACATGGCCTGCACTAGCCTACGAAAAGCCAGGCTTTTCGGGCAAGTGCATGACCATATAAGGATTTTTTTGACCTGGCAAGGCAGGAAGAAGGACAAAGAACAAAATGGCAAAAGAACAAGTGAAGACGCTTGTTACAACACTAGCCAAACATGGTAAATGGGAGAGGGCTAAATCAAAAGACATTAAAAATGGTAACAAATTAAATGCTGCCGCCAGCTTGTCGTTAGGAACATTTAAAATTAACCAAAAATCCTTTTTAGTGTGGGTCTAGGGTGATACAAAAAAGTGTCCCCATTACACTGCATTCTAAGACGCATTGTGCAACATGAAAAAGTTAGCTAAAATAGATGACATGTAAAAAGAAAAAGAGAAACAGTTTGCAAGTACTGACAGTCTGAAGGACTAGTCAGTTTCTCCACAACAAATGAACAAAAGGACCAGTGGAGTGAAGATGAAGGCTTCATTTCACTGCTCAAATTCAGGACAAAGTGTAAAAACAAAAGCAAAAGGTTTGGGGACGGGGGGTCCATAGAATATGGAGGAAAAGTTGGTCGAAGAGAAAACTTTCCCATCACTGAGAAAATTGAGGAACCATAGTCCACAGGCTAGGGCTGGACTCACTAAGATTAGTTACCAAGTGTTGGTGTTGTCATATGTCCTTATAAAAGCATATGCGTTGCTCTAGCATCTTTTTCCACATTATAGGTTATTGTAATAGTGTTAGTATTGAAACTGTGACAATTCTATAGTGTGAAATGTGTCCCATTTTGAACACCAAACTGATTGTATATGTGTATACACTGTTGGTGATGTAGGTTATGTGACTGGTAAAGATAGAATGTTCTAAGATGCTCCATCCATATTTGCATTGCATGAGAGAATCTAGAACCATTCATTATTCAAACACTGGATCCTAGTTATCCGGAAATAGAGGCTGAAGATGACTGTTGCTAGGAACACCATTGCCCGAACCACCCACTGAAAGTTGAAGCTCCTCTTCATTCAACAGGGTTTTTCTTCTACAGTGGCACTCTCCCTTGAACTAAATTGGTGTACGTAATCAGTTGAGTCCTGCAGTGCTAAGGTAGTCCTCCCGGAGCGCTAACCAGACATGACCGTGTATCTTGAGCACAGCATCTGAAGTGGAAAGTTCACTGGTTATTTTCAAGAAGGGGAGCAGGTTGGGGTCGAAGTCATGTGGTCCTTCATCCTACTGCCTGTAGACTCCGAGTCCTGGGGGGTCCTCCCAACATCATGGGAGTCACTGCAGAGATAGGTCTTCAACTTCATCCAAGTCCAATCTGGTAGGGATTCATTTCTGAAAGATCGCAGACTTCAGCTAGAATTCCTATTTTGGGGCCCCTCAACATTTCCCCCCCCCTCCCTTGTGTTTTTTTTGGCTCCTTAATCTCTTTTAGGTGGCCAGAGGGACTCGTCCTTTATACCCTATAAGGTATATGGTATTGCGTCACCGCCTAAGGTGCCCAGTACCATGGGTGCTTCTCAAGCACCCGATTTCTGCCGTAGTGTGATTGTTTCGATATAACTTGGTTTTAGGGAATAGGATGATGGTAGCTGTGCTTTCATTTTGGCTTCACCGAGGATGTAAGACATTTTACCGCGTTGGTAGCCGAATGCACTTTATTGATAGCCATTGGGCTACAAATGAGTTTTTAAAAATATTTCTCCTCGACACTTGGTCTTCTAGGGCTTCCCTTTGTCTAGGTGACCACGAGTAGGACTCAAAATGACTATTCTGACCATATGGGATCTTTGTGGCAGCCTCCATAGAATAGGTCCCTGGACTAGTCTTCTCACTACTTGTGTGGTGGTTTAAGCAGATGGTTTTGACTGAGTGGCAGCCCCACTGACCAACCAGTATGGTTGGTTATCTTAGCCACTGCCACAGCCCCTTTTTTGTGATTGGCTAGCCAGTCTGGAGCCAAGCCCATTTCACAGGGGTATTTATAGGTTGTGGCCTGCTCCTAACACACTTGCAGGTTCCTGTAACATTCCCCACAGTTTTCACTGTTTTAACCCTTACCTGGCCACAATGACTAGTGCAAGGGAGGGGTCTTTTTGCCCCCCTGTACATTCTGCATGAAAGAAGTCTATTTGCTTATCCCATCGTGGGGAGACGTCCCCCTTGTCTTTCCTCTGAAGACAGTGAAAGGAAGCCACTGGATGATACTGTGGGATATATTTACCCACTCAGCAGTACTTCCCCACATCACCAAGCTGCACTTCAGCAGAACCAGCAAAATGGCTGCGCTGGCTTCTTTGAGCACCAGGGCCTTGCATCAAAACTGCGTTTTGCAGCTGCAAAATGATGGCTGCACCATCTTGCCGAGCACCTATTGGGCGAGTTGGAACAGGGAGCACAACGAGAAAGGTGCCCGTGTGTGTTCTTGTGTGCACCAAAAGAAGCGAATCAAAGCAGCGCTGCTCTGCTGCTTGCTAAAAAAAATAAAATAAAAAAAAAAAAGATTTCCATTGAAAAGGGAATATTTTACACGAAAAAGGATGCTGCCCTGTTCATCTGTTCATCATCACACTACTTTTATCAGCGAAACCCTGCCATGCCCATCCATATTTACATTGTGCTCCAGCAGAAGAGAGCAGCATCCCTGAAAGACAGGCTGTTCTTCAGAACTGGGAAATCAAAAGAAGCTGAGCCGGGTAGGAAAAAGCTTTACTTTTGGGCTACAAAATGTCAAAAATAAATGCTTCAAAGAGGCCCTGGCTCTCTGGGCCCATGTCAATTTCAGTGGATCTGTGTTTTAAACAAATTGCTGTATAAAAGAAACCGACTATGACTGCAGAAAAATGTGGGAAATTCAGATGGAACCTTTTAAAAAGGAACATGCCAGCATGCCTCACACCATATTTAAATGTACTTTTGCAAATAAGAAAAACACCCGTTTTAAAAGTGTACGTTAGATAAGGCCTTGCCCTTGTCTATCAATGTAAAGGGGTTTGTGCTGGGAAACATATGGGATGTTTTATTCAACAGGCTTGCTTCCGATTCAGAACAAAATAAAATCAATAATTAAATGCATTAGCTGGCTGCTTTGGGAGCTCCAGAACAGGTTTTTCTGCTGGCTAAACTGAGGCCTTGCCCCAAAAGGAGCCACCATAAACTTCTACGACACATGCATGCTAATTGCCACCTTTGAAAACTTTAAATGGACCAAAAGCACTAAACAGCCCAGGCTCATCAGACTTTTGTCTGGGCTGAGGCCTCTTACAATAGAGATTCTGCAACACAGACATGTGAAATAGGAAATCCCACATCCCACACTTCTACTGGCAACTTCAAAGCCAACTCAGGAGCCGCCTTGTAAGCTATGCCCGTATATGGTGAACAATGCTGACCATTTGCCTCAAAAGACTATTTTATTAATAACATTTTAAGACTTAACTTTTTACATTCCTGCAAAGTCCTGTTGCAGAGAACAGTTTAAATGTAATTTTTGTGGTTTTTAAACAAGACGAGGTAGCCTTCACTGCCATATAAGGAAGAGAAATGGCAGAGAAGTTGATATTCTGAGAAAGTGTACATGATGCCACTCTGACATTCATTACTTGCATGCCTTATGATAATCTATACCCATGTATAAAGTTATAGAATTTTAGGTCGAATATTTATCACTGAAAATCGTTAAAAAACTATTAGACGGGTGAAACAAAGTCCGACAAACGTGAGAATTGGACTGCTATGCTCTACGTAAAATATGTAATCTGCCATTTAAACAACACCTGAAAATAAAAACAGACGAACCACTCAACATCCTCAACTGCAATACACCCAACAGCGAGCCCAAAAACCAACATCACATTCATCTTGGTATACAGACCACCGACATGTGGCAGCCTTCGTCGACGAATTCATAGAAGCCATCACCAACATAGCCATCAACCACAAACACCTAATCATCACCACGGCTTCGCCGATACAAATACTATGGAGCGACCATCTCATCATCCCATTCGTGATCACTCTGCCTTCTCAAGTCTGCATCCAACCCACTAAACTCACAACCACTACAAAAAGAAAGCAACCTATTCGAACAACTGGAGTTAACCAAACCCTTAACTACAGAACTAGAGCTAGCTGACCTAGCCGGGGAAAGCGGAGGTATTACACAAATGGATTGCAGTTACAATTGACAAGGTCGCCCCAGAAAAACCATTCACCCCATCAAAAAAAAGAGCAATGGTAAAATGGTTCACCCCACTATTAAGCACCATGAAAAAGGAAAACAAAAAGATGGAACTGGAATAGAGGAAAGAATACAACCTAGACAAAAAAACACTGTCCCAGAAAGAAATCTGCTCATAAAAGAAGGAAATTCAAAGATATGAGAAACCCACCAGGCTATGACAACAACCCAACCCCCTCAGAGAAACTAGGCAAACAACCTGGCAGACCACTTCAAGAAAAAAAATCAAATGACATCCGACAAACCATTCAACAGAGACCAACCAACCACAACATACAACCAAACAAACCTAACTCAGAACCACAGCACAAACTCAAAAACGTTCCTTAAATATCAGCAGAGGCATTCGCAATGCTGCTAAAACACAGCAAGAAAGCTGGTTCACCCATGGATGCCCGTCTCCCGGACAGCTACAAATCAATCCTTGCACAAGGAACGCCAGCAGAATATTACCGAAATCTTCCAAACCTATCACTAGCAACAGGAACTGTACAGAGGACCTTCAAAATCAGCATATGTCAAACCACTTCTGAAAAACACAAGTGGCGATGTAGAAGACCTCTCCAACTACAGACCGATCTCAAACATCCCCTACATGGCAAAACTCCTGGAAACCTATCTATACAAACTAACTCAAGACCATGTAGAAAAACACCACCTGCTAGACCAAGCTCAAGTCGGCTTCAAACCTGCAAGAAGAACAGAAACAGCACTACTATCCATCTGGGACGACCTAAAAACGAACGCAGACTCAAACACAACCTCAGCCCTTATTCTGCTTGACCTCTCCGCTGCCTTCTACACAGTTAGCCATGACACCCTAACCAAAAGACTAGAAGACATAGGCATAACAGACACAGCACTACGCTGGACTAAATCATTCCTAGCAGAGAGAACAGAAACCGTATGGATTAAACCCTTCAAATCCACCCCACAAGTTTACGACTGGAGTGCCACAAGGATCCTCACTATGACCACTGTACTTCAACATCTACCAGACCCCAGTTATCAGAATCTTCAAAAAATACAACATTACATGCTACAACTACGCAGATGATACTCAAATCATCCACAAAATCAAAGGCACCCAAGCCGATCATTCAAACATAATCGACTGTCTAAAAGAAGTCCACTGGATGAATGCCAACAACCTGAAAATCAACCCAGGAAAAACAGAAATCATGATCATATCCAAAGAACAAGAGAACGAAACCGCCATCCCTTGGCCAACAGAAATGGGAACTGCACCATCACCATCTAAGGTAATTAAAAATCTGGGAGTCCTGCTTGACAGCAGACACCCTAACCTTAGAACCACATATAAATGCATCAGTCAAGAAATGTTTCTTCCACCTCCACACGGCAAGAAGAATCCTAACTTTCCTCTCCTTCATGCACAAAACACTCACCATCGTCGCCCTCATCATATCAAGAATCGACTATGCAAACAGCCTCTACCCCGGAATACCAGAATACCTCCTTTAGAAACTACAATGGATCTAAAATACCACAGCCAGACTACTCCTCAAACTATCCAGAAGAGACCACATCACTCCTGCCCTAAAAACACTACACTGGCTCTCAGTAAAACATTGCATCACCTTCAAAACAATGTGCATAACGCACAGGGCAATCTGTGGACAAGTAGCAGAATTCCCACAAAAGAAAATAATCTACAAGCCAACGAGACTCCCCAGGTCAACCAACAAAATCCGCCTGGAACTAAAACCATACCTTAAGAAAAAACTTGGAGGCACCTCCTTCTACCACTTAGCTGCAAAAACCTGGAACAACATCCCAAAAGAAATCAGAAATACCAAAGATCACCTAAAATTCAGAAAATTACTAAAAACCTGGCTCTTCAACACCACAGACACAAACTGAAAACCAAAAAAGAAAAGAATGACTAAACCAGAAAGGACACGGCAAGCTCCCAGAACAGACTGAGGAGCACCAGCAGCACCTGGACGGGTGACGCAGGTAGAGTAGAACACGGGCGACACCCATGGAGACAGACTCAACAACCCCAGCCAATCCCATCCAACATCTTCACTCGCCCCTTAGTTATTACAAGGTACCACAGTGTTGTGGAATTGTCGGGTTATTGCCAATCACCACACTAACTGACTTGGACACTGGCAGGTGCACTGGCCATAAGTGGGAAAGGAGGACATGTGGGGTTGTGAGGGAGGGCGGTGGAAGCGGGAGCGAGATGTGAAAGGGACCTTGAATGCCGGACGAGCAGAGATCAGGACAGAGGCGCAGGAGGACCCCGCTCCCCATCTGAAGAGATTACGCAAGGCCAACACGTCAACTCAGTATAGAGATGCCAACTAACCAATTCCACTAACAATTTCCCCCTCTGCTTACACCTCTGAAACTCCAAACCAAACAACCACAAACCTACAGCACAACAAACCGCACAAACTTCACTATACTGCAACAACAAAACAAAAAACACACAGACCCGTACAACAGTACACGACAACTACCGGCTGCAAACACCCCAGGCCAAGCCAACGTACCCACCGGCTGAGGCCGCCAACAGCACATCAATGCTATCTTGCACTTATCCAGCTTCCTTACGCTAACTCACCCTCCCTTCCTCTTTCAGAGCCGCCAGAGCGCCAGGGGAACACTCCGGTGGTGATAGTGTGTGGTACAAATGTCCTTTAACATTAACATATGTCATTTGCTAAAATGTTGCAACTGTACAAATGTGTAAATTATTTTCAGATTGATTTTTGGCAAAAAGGACTGGGGGAAGGCTTTGCACATCATAAAGTACAACCCGATAAACTGAGTCACCTCCTAGAGGAGGCAACCAACATTGGCTGATCTATCCAGGTCTTGGGGGAAGACCTAGCTCAGTTCTGCCCCACAATAAACCAATGATGTCACCATGCCTTATAAATATAGGCGGCTGACAGAACTCTGACACTCTTCTGAATTGTCTAGCACCTGCGTATCCAGATATTCCACCTTCACCCTGCAAGATTCCAGACCCCACTTCCAGAAAAGGGATAGTTGATCCAGGCTTTCCTATCCAGGCAGAACCACTCTTCAGCACCAAAACACCATTACAAAATCCCACTAACATCAGGGAAAAAGGGGAAAGGTGGCTGAGCCCGCTTGGGGATTCTAAAGTGCCGCCTGCTTGCCCTGCTTACTCGCTCCATCCAGCGGAGGCGTTGCTGTGCCGTGATCAGACCTTTGCCAAGCTGTCTTTTGCCAGGAGAGCACGCTATCCGGTGACCCGAACCTTTTGAGTACAGAATTCAGTTGGCTGTCCCAAATTCCAAACTCCAGCGCCGATTGTGAGTATTTCTCCATCCCATAACAACACAGAGCATACCCTATCTTGACCCCTTTGTCTTTGCCCTATTTTCTAAGTAATCCTATCCATGCCCTGATAACGTGTCTAAACTGTTCTAGTTCTCTGTGCACTCTGTCCTCGTTTTTCTAGTGTTATCGCCATTCTTTCATTCACCCCATCTTGTAACTCGTTACCAATATTTTAATGACATTAATTTTCCCTAAAGAAAAGGGGTACACTGCGTGAAGGGTTACAACTGCAGCGTAACTTTTATATTCACGGGTAGCGTTCCTCTTTTCTAGCCATTAAATCTCGTGTAAGTAAAACCTTTCCTTCCAAACCGATTTTCGTTTTTAACTGCTTTATTTTCCTAAAATCGAACCTCATTCTGTGAGATATATTGACCCTCTCAACAGTATTTCACCACATCACCAAACTGCCTGTCTGCAGAAAACAGCAAATGGCTGCGCTGGCTCCTGTGCGCACCAGGACCTCAAAACTGCATTTCTGCAGCAACAAAAAGATGACTGCACCTTTTTGCCAAGAACACAGGGGCAGGATGGAACAAGGGGACACACTAAGGGAGCGTGCCAGTGTGTTCTTACCTGTACAAAAGAAATGGAGTGAAAAGGTGAAAGCCCAAGATCTCCATTATAAAGGAAACTTTTTACCTTTAAAATAATGCTGCTGACACCATTTCCATCTGTTCTTTAAATCACTGTGCTTAATAAGGCCATGCCATGCCCAGTATCTCATTGTGCCTCAGCAAAACCAGTCATGATTCCTGAATGACAGGCCCTGTCAAACCAACTCAGAGAAATCAACAAGGAACTTCACTTTTACTCGCATGGGAAAACGCGTTCATTTCTTTACAAATGTATCAAAGCTCAGTAGTTCAAAAGAGACTCCAGCTATATGACCCATGTCAGTTTCAATGCATCTGTGCTTCAAATAAACTACTGCCTAGAAGAAAATAACTACGGCAATATTGGGAAGTCAGATGGCAAAATCGAACTTGAAAGGAAATGCTAGCAGTTTTCAACACATGTGTAAAAATGGGCTTTTGCAAAACTAAAGGAGAAAAAAGCCAATTTAAAAAGTAATCTGTTGAAGGAAAGCCTGCCATTACCTAGCAATGTGGAGGGGTTTGTGGCTGGTGAAAATACATACACGGGCTATTTTATTCCACAGGTTTGTTTTAATTCAGGACCAAATATCAGAAAATAAAGGTTTTAAACCGCCTTGGCTGGATTTGCAAGCTGTCAAAAACAGGTTATTTCCAGTTGGCAGAGTTAAAGCTTCCCCCTAGGAAGGGAGCCACACCATAAACTGTGCGCCACAGGGGAGAAGAAACTAGGCCCCACCATTCTGCGAGCCCCTCTCAAGCTCACAGAATCAGGAAGTGCCTAGATGATCATCAGGGGACCTCAAACAGCAGCGCCTCCGAGGGCAAATGGACTCGGATCATGCGGCGAAAGCAGGCAATAAACTAAAAAGAGTTCTGGTGAAAGACCCTATTAGACAGATCAAGGCCATCAGGAATTTCATGACACGGTAAACTAAAAACGCATAATATTCTGGATGGGAGCATTTGGAACTCTATGAACAAATGATGGACACATTTCACATAAAAGATATTCAGAGCTGTATAGATTATGCCAAATGGACATTCTCTCCAGAATACTCCAGCTTCTTTGCTGGACTGGAAGACCAAAAACATTCAAGATGGTCCACCTACAAGGAGGCCATCTTGAAGCACTTTTCCACCCATAGAAACCCCCCAGAGGCTCGTAAAGCGGCCTACAATCTACAGTGTGGAGAATATCAGGCCCCATGAGAATGTGTGCAGAAGCTGAAACACGCCTTTGCACAAACCACTAGGAGGCTGCACACGGATAGAGAATTTGTCACTACCTACTTTCATGCGCTCCCAAAATATATCATGACCCAGCTGGTGAGGGATTTCCATGATTAAAGATATCTGGACTGGGTAAAAGAGCAGGCTACCCGCATTTATGAAGTCCAAAAACATGACCAAAAACCCTAAACCAGCCAACACTACTGCTGCTGCTAAGGTGGCGGAGGTGAAGGCTGCCCCCATTTTGGACCTAGAAATGAGGGAGCATACAAATATACCAATCCGAAACCAGCAAAACCAGAGGCCAAAAAGGCCTTTAGGCCAATCACAAACAGGTGGCGGTCAGGGAGGCAATTCCCCCCCCCCCAATGGGACCCCTAACTCTCCTGATTATATAAGTCCCAGATACACGGCAACCGACCGATCTTGGGGTATGTATGGACTCCCCCAGCCCAAGGGGGGTGGGAGGGGGGAAGAATCCAATCAGGTAAGTACTGCCCTGGAAAACTTCCCTCCAAGCTTCGCTCAGGAGGGCAGTAATCCCCCAAATCCTGGGTTACGTTTCTTTCCCCAGTAGCCTCAAACCCCCAACTTGCAGGGCAACCCTCCTTTCTTTCCCCGGTGTCAGGAGCCCAGACAACCCAATCCGGGAGAGGGGAGGCCAAGGGTGGAGGGTTACCAAAATCCCCAGTACCCAGGGAACCCCGGGAAAAGGGCGAGTTACCCTTCCTGTGAAACCCCTAGAAATGAACAAAGACCCCCGTACCAGCCGGAACGGGTGTCCCAACTGGAGTGCCAGGTCCAGAACCTCACACAGGATCTGGGTCGCATGTTGAGGGCTCAACAGATCCCTCAGATGAACATGGCGGCTCAGAAACCCTGAAACCCATGGTCTGGCCAGCCCAAAACATCTTACTTACAAGACTGCCTTCCTAGTAGCTATCGCCCCCAGAAGACGAGTCAGTGAGCTATAGGCTTTGTCCGTACAGGACCCCTTTTTCATTATACATAAAGACAAGGTTGTTCTCAGAAAACATCCTAGGTTCTCACCCAAGTTCATTTCTAAGTTCCATGTAAACCAATCCATAGAACTTCCTACCTTCTTTTAAAAGCCATCAAAAACTCAGCAGAAAGAAGCCTCCATACTCTTGATGTACGGAGGGCGGGCTTGTACTATGTAAACAAAACCCCTAGGAAAACAGACCAACTCTGTTTGGAGTGGCATGGGAGGGGACCTGAAACGGCGTGTCATTGTTTGGGAGGGGGTCGAGCCTCTCCCAGATGACCCAGATGAGGCTCTGCCCCTTTTATTTCCTCTTTGAAAATTGGACGAGGAACCTTGGCCTTGTGCCTGGCCCTAAGACGAGGACTGTCCGCCTTGACAGTAGCCGGAGAAACGTTGCGCACCCTGGCCACAAAATCACCTAGAGTTTAGGGAGCCCCGTTGGGAATAGGGTTTAGCTCACCAAGGGATTTAAGAGTGCCGTACACCTCCTTGGCACTCTTGAGGGCATCTTCTACGGCCTTCACGAATAACACATATGGCTCCACGGGCATGGGTAAGAGGGTTGCTTGAGTCTCTAGCTTGAACCCTGACTGCCTGAGCCAGGCATGGCGCTTGATGAGCGTTCCCTCCACTATGATGCATCCTGCATTATCTGCCGCATCAAGGTTATTCTTTAGGATGCAGTTTGAGATCTGTTTGCCTTCTGATATAGTCTTCAGTAATTGAGCCTTTACTGGTTCTGGGACGGCTTCTATTTGGCGTTCCAGATCATCCCATTTGTGGCAGCCGTAACTAGCTAACAGCGTAGTGTTGTTAGCGATTCTGGTCTGGTATGCTGCAGACGAGGCAACCTTTCTCCCGAAAGTATACATCTTTTTGCTCTCCTCATCTGGCGGGGCTTCTGCTGACGCCAGCAGAGTACCTTACCTCTTCCGTGTGGTGGTGACCACAAGGGAATCTGGTTTGAGCTGACCCCCAATATACATGGGGCCTGTGAGCGAGGGTCTGAATAGCATCTCTATTCTATGGTTTACCGCCCGGGTGAGACTAGGCGCCAGTAGGGATGGTTGGCTACATCTTTGGACAGACTGCAGGAGTGGTAGAAACTGGGTGGACCTTATGTCCCACCAGAATATCTTCCACAAAGTCCTTGTCGACCTGTGCATCCTGAGCATCGATATTAAAATGCTGTGCCGCCTTCAGTAGCAGTTCATTGTAATGAAGTTGATTGTCAATAGGCAAATCTGCTACCGGCTGGTCCTGGTGGTCTGGCGACTGGATCACATAAATGTTATTACCATCATAGTCCTAAAACTTGTCTTGGCCATAGAGGTCCCTCTGAGACCGTGGGTCTGCTTGGTCATCATAATAAGAGTCCTGAGTGGGGTCTTGGTATGTCTGAGAGGTGTTTTGGAATGTCGAGGCCGGAGTGCCTAGAGCAGAGGTGCTAGGCTGTGGCTCAAGACGAGGCCTTTTGACAGGGGGTGGCTGTGCTGATGACCCTGGCTGTAAAGCATCTTTAAGAACTGTCAATTGGGCAGGATGTCTGTCCATGAAGTCTACGAAACAAGACATTCTCTTCTAATTTTAATGAATTGTTCAAGTGGATATTCGCATGTGGGCAGGAAGCCTGAAATGACAGGGGTGGCCTGGAAGAAAGTGACATTCTTGACAGGGGTGGCCTGGGATGGAGTCACATCCTTGTGGTGCATGGGCCCTGAGAGAGTGTCCAAGGGGATGGAAAATTTTATCTGTGTGTCTTTTGAGGCTAAAGGTGTCGAAAATGTTGACTTTTTCGGTGACCTCGCCTTAAGCAGGGAAGCCTAACGTGTTTCTTAATTAGTTCTTGGGGGACACCAAAACGCCTTTCGCCACCTGTTTTTTGGCACACGAAAGGAGGGCCTTTTTATGTGCGTGTCCGAAATGACATTCACTTTCGGTTTTGGGGAACTGTCGTGAGGCGAAAAGCGTGCGAGATGGCCCAAAAGACAGTGAAGAACCCGAGGCTTTGTCCCAGGACACCACATGGGCCTCGATGGTACCATCGAGAGTCGGCTGTGGGGTATGTTTTTAGTGTGTTTGTGTGTGCCCTGGCCGCCAGGTGTCTTCTTCACAGAACCGCTAGCCTGCTTCTTGGAGGCGGGGGTGGCCAGCACCTGGCGTTCCAACGGACCCTGCTCGCCCTCAGCGTCACTCATGACCCCCGATACTTCCCTCGCTGGAGTCTTCCATCACGTCGATGGAGGTCTCAGCTTGCATGGCGTGAGCGGCCTAGCATTTGGCCATCGATCCTTTAGGGTCTTCGAAAAAGTTTACAGGATTTACAATCCATTTTGGCGTGATCCCTCGGAAGACAGTAATTGCACACTTGGTGCGTTTCCTTCCACAGGAATTTTCAGTGGCAGGAGGAGCAACATTTAAATGGGGTTTGGCCATTACAGGGCAGATAGGCTATAAAAGAAGAAAGAGCATGATGGAATAAGCATTCGCTACAGAGGTCAGTATGAAGAACCTCCCCCTCTCTCCCTACTGTAATGGGCCAAAGCCCAAAGAGGCCACTGAAGGTTGTGTCTGGTCGTGGATCAGTCAGTCATCGACGATGAGGGTGTTGATCAGGAGCAGTCAAGCGGTCATGTGGCAAAGCAAACAACAAAGGAAAGAAAGTCTATAAGTACAACTTTAGCTAATCAAAGCTATCAGCCTGGAAGAGAACTCTGCATTTGCGATCGACTTTGATGGTGGAAAAACACAATCTGAGGGACCTCAACGCGTGAAGGACCATGGGTACAGTACACGTCACACTAGGGTTAGTATTACTAAACATGCCCTGTCGATGTCCGTTTGAGTTTCGAAAACCAATCTTGTAATACTCTGCGACTTCCGCTAGATGTCAGCCTATGCAGAACATGTGATCTAAGCAGATCCACAAGCTCCAGAATGTATAATTGTATGTAAATTATAAGTGTAAGAGTTTCTTTGGTGTGCATGTCTAACTAAGGTTCAGTGTACTTACCTACAGCTCACATCTTACTCTTTTTTTAACAACTTTATTTAAAGTCTGTTGCAACAGACTGGTACAGACATTAATGAGAGAACAGTGTATAGCTATGTTATATTTACCCCGTATCCTCCCCATCCCTTTAGTGACCCCTCCCCCCTACAATCATTCTGTGGTTCGGGCCTCTGCTCATCTAAGAGCGTGGAGCCTGTTTCCTAAGTTTTTGTTTAAAAATGAGCGCCGGGAATTCTCCGTCGTATTCCAGCACGGGGGACCAGCAGTCTGAAGCGATGTAGCACTCCCTCTTTTGCAGCTGTGACCTTTTCTGTCACCAGGATGTCCCAGATTTATACCAACCACAGTGCCAATAGCAGACCCTCGCGAGACTTCCAGCTCACATCTTACTCTTAAAATAAGCCAGCCTGCTCTGCCACTCTACCAAGGTACTGAGTTAGTACAGACGGATACTAAGAGTTGATATCTACAAACTCCTGGGATAGCTTACTAAAGTCTTACTACCAGTAGGACTTTAGGAAAACTCCCCTAACATACCCCACTGCCAATATGTTGCACTAGGCATCTGGTAAACATCCTTGCAGTACAGACTATTGAAATATGGGTGTATGCTTAGCCAGCAAACAAGCGGTCCTCACAGGAACAATAATTGAGCATATAAAATAATCTGTGCATCGAAAAGTATAGGGCCCATCCATGTAAAACTGCAACTTAAAAGTAAAAAAATAATTCTTGGGTGTACATTGAGAATTGAAAAATGTGCGTTACCTTAGAACAAGCAAGAGCATATAAAGAGCAAGAGTAGTCAACTGTCAAGGCATAACTCCGATTTGTCATGCCGGGAGGGATGAGGGCGTGGACTCTGAACAGAACAAACAAAACCATGCAAAATGCATTAAATACTGGGACGAAAAACATAGTACCACTGCTGAGAAATTGTGGATTTATCCAATGTCGACCACCTTTGTTTTATTTACAGCTGTTTCCAGATATTACGGTGTGCTTCAAAATGAGGAAAACACTCAATAGCTATTTGGATTAGTGGTAATATCAGCCTATCAAGTGTAACATAGGGGGCACTTCCATAAATTACTCAAACTGGAGTGATGTATGTTAATGGACTATGTAAATATGAACTTATTCAGTCAAAATCCTTTTTACCACTAGATTGCACGATTATGAAAAACGAAATGTGGATAAGTTATGCCAAATTAATTTTATTTTGTTTTTTTGACTTGGGAACACAAGCTTCTTGCAATGCAAATTCAAATGATAGAATAATGTTGTACTTGATGTTTTTATGCATTTTATATGTACTTTAATAGATGTTTTACTGAAATAAAGAATTGAATGTTTCATTTTTTCTGTGTATTTATTTTACTAGCTTGCATATATATCACTTCCGTTGTACCTTTTTAATTATATGTTGTCACATTCTTTGTTTAAAATCATACTTCTTTCATCACCTTCATGGTCTTATTCATAGGATTTCTCAAATCTGAAAAAGAAATGTGAAAGACATGTTCTGGTCTACGCAGTGGCGGCGCTGCTGGATATGGAAAAAGCCTTTGATTCCGTGGAATGGAGCTATCTATTCGAAGTGCTGAACCAGTTTGGGGTCCCAGAAAACCATCTCTCCACGGTGCAGTTGCTGTATGCAGGCTCTAGCGGCCAAATAAGTATCAGCGGCACGCCCTCTTGTGCCTTTAGGCTGGGACGGGGGACCAGACAAGGCAGTCCGCTAAGTGCTGGCCGACCAAATGCGTAGGTTCCACAGCCATAGGGGCCTGGCGATGGGGGCTTGGGGCGGGGGGGCAGAGAGCTAATATCGCTATACGCGGACATTGCAATTATATATCTAAGGGACCCTGCTGACAACCTGGCCGCACTGAAGCAGGAAGTGGAAGAGTTTGGCAAGGCCTTTGGCCTTAGAATCAACAAGGCTAAATCCTATTTATTCCCCCTAAAGGAGGGTACTGTGCAGCCTCCAAACATAAAAGTATACGATGAGAACAGAGCGTAGTCACATGTATGGGGGTACGAGTGAGTACAGATGCAGACACTGTTGAATGATAACCATATTAAATATTTACAAAACTTAAGAGCTGGCGTGGATAGGTGGTGCAGGCTCCCCCTCTCGCATATGGGTAGAATTTCAGTCTCCAAAATGATCATGGTCCCAAAGCTTCTCTACATTTTTCAGACCATCCCAGTATGGCCAGGGGTGAGCTATTTCAAGGAGGTGCGATCTCTGCTGATCAGATTGGCCTGGCATCCGAAAAACCCTCGGATTAGCTGGGAGACGCTGAATCTGCCCTGGGAAGAGGGGCGGGGGAAATAGGAGTGCCGGACATCGAACTGTATTTCCTGGCGGTTTAACTGTACTTTGCAACGCTGTGGATGCCGGGAGCGCGAATGACCACTCATGTGCATATAGAACGACGCTCTGTGTATCCGTCCTCTCTCCAGGGGGTGCTAATCTCTGGCAAGGTAACAGACAAATGCAGATTTGACCCAGTAATGTGTACAATGCGGGCACGTAAGAGCCCTCATGAGGCTCGGGGTAGACCGGCCATTCGACCCGGGCATCTCTCTGGCATATAGATACTAGAACGCCAACCTGTGATGAGACTATAATCCAGGAATGTGGGTGGGAGGGCGGGCGGGGGGTATGGGGGGATAAGGGGGTCGGAGCAGGAATTGCTAGATTGGAGGATATGTACCCGGAAGGGGTATTTGTCACCCAGGACCAGTTCGCAGAAAAGATGGGGGAGGATTTCAGCGCACATTGCAATACTTCAGGATGAAAGTGGCATTCAGAGAGTGGTCCCCAGAGTTCTCTGAAATTCTGCGCACTACACCTCTGCTGAAATATATCAGGTGCACCCCTGGGTGCAGAGGGGTGGCCTCAAGGCTATATAAACTGATTCAGTCTGCCTCACCCTGGGAGGCCCTGAAATGTAAGGGCAAGAGGGAAGAAGACTCCGGGATACATTTCACAGACAAACAGTGGGCGGTGATCTGTGGCACTACACACAGGGGTGCATTCAACTCCTGGCTACAACGGATTCAACTTAAAACACTACACAGAGATTGCATCTCCCCGGCACGCACGAACCAATTTGACTGTACAAAAGCGGCCCAATGCCCTAGATGTAGTGCCGACCCGGCAGATCTAATACATATGTTGTGGGCCTGTGTTAAACTGCATTCGTTCTGAGAGGGTGTAGTTGCCTCAATGTCAAATGCTAGAGCAGACTGTACCCGATGACTTAATATGCAGTATGTTCGGGTGGCTTCCGGGGTTACCTAAACAGTATTGAAAGTTATCAACTTGCATGATAGCAGCGAGGAGGTGTCTATTGATGAAATGGACGAGTGCATCCCCCCGGTGGCTAAAACTATGGCTAAAAGATCTGATTTGGTTAAGCGACACGTACAAAGAGTATGCAACTCTCTGCAGGCTGCAAAACCGGCCTAAAAATATCTGGAACCCCTTCACTGTGTATTTGCTATCCATTGACAATATATCGGACTGATGCCTCTCCAGGGCTGAATAAGGGCCGACATTGGTGATCTGTACATCATAGGAGTGGGGATTGGGTGGCCCTGGGAGGAGAGTGCGCAACGAATGTTTCTGGTCCCTCGTGTATCCATGATCTCGCAATCCACAACAGCTCGACTGTATGTCCAACCTGGTAATGTCAAAAGTTTATGATGTAATTGCATGGTACTCACAATGTGTTGCAATGTAACTATGTATGGCTAATCTGGAGGAGATGTGAGTCACTCGAAGTTTACAAAAATAACAAAATAAAAAGCAAGCTTGCATCGAAACATAGGCAATGCACCACAAACGTGAAAAATGCTTCATTCAGCAATGCATTGCCATCTCCAAAAAGAGGAATTGAATGTCGTTGACCCAATGCAACATTTTCCCATACCTGGGGTCTCAAGTCCAGATAAACAATGACATAATGTGAGAGACTTATCTAACCTTTGTTCAGCAAAGAAGGTAGCACAACGGATGACATCCAACTATTGATGGGTGCGATAAAAACTATTTTGGATAAGATGAGGGAAAGAGACCGAGGTGGTGAAACCTAGACACATGAAACATCAGTTCAGTGTAGTATGGGGACAAGATAATGCATGGTGGAGGAATGAGAGAGATGAGATACAGGATAAAGATTGAAATACTTGTAAGAGTCCCAAGCCCATGCTTGAGAGGATTTAAATACACTTCGCACAAGCTGATGAGTGAAAGGAAGAAGGCCCACTCTAAAGCAAGGCACAATGGAATTTCCAAAATGCTACACAGTGCACACCTTCGTATGAGAACTTCAAGTAGGTAATTCAAATGACAGAACAAAAGATGTATCCTATTTCATAAATTTAAGGTGTGGGGGAGAAAAATCAGTCATGGCACATGGGCTGAACATTTGAAGAAAAAAGATGGTTTCCCAAAAGTAGAGAACTCCCGACCCCTGCACACTTTCCCAGGCTAAAATAGCCAAACCTTCAGTATATAGCTTTCACAAGTGATCTTCAAAATAGAGAGTTTCAGTACAATAACATGAATGTTCCAGATAACACTTTGCGTCATGGGTTAATCCCATGAAATTTCAAACATAATAAACTTGAATCAATATTTGTATCAAAAAACAATTTTCATTAGATGACCCAACGCATTTTGAGAATTCATCTCTTCATCAAGTGTCTTGATCAGTTGACATTTCTATAAACAATTGAAAGAAGATATTCTTGTATAAGTAAATTCCACATAGTTGCTAATTCAACAAACCTATGTAAAGTCAAATGAGATATTTGGCAACATCTATCTTATAATCTCTATGGTCCTAATGGCACCAATGTTCAGAAAAGTAGGATTGGGAAAGCTGTGAACTACCATCTTGAGTCATTCTGTCCCTAATAACACAAAAATAATCCAAAATAATCAAATATCGAATCTTCAAAAGAACACACCTCTGATGCCAGTACCCAATTCAAAGGTAAAGGAAAAGAGCGTACCTTGATCTCGCCTCTCCTTTTCTCTACAAAACTCACACGCTCCAGTCTCTCTAATCTCCTTATCGTAGGGCAGTGGTATTCAAACTGTGGATCGCGACCCCCTAGGGGTCCGCGGGTGCATCCCAGGGGGGCCCTGAGAGCTCAGCATGAAAAAAGATTTTTTTTTTTTTTTTTAAGATTGGAAGAAATGGGCAGGGGTGGCCCACAGTTGTAAATGGATATTCATTCCTTTAGTCACAGATTGGGCCTCATTACTACTATGGCGGACCAGTAACAACGGTGCTGGTAAGCTACCGGCACCGTTGCTACCGTTCCGCCATAGTAAGAGTTGTGCTCGTGGGTGCTTGACAGCCCCCGCCAGGTCTGACCTCAGCTCGTCGGATGTACCAGCACCGTTATTAACGGTGCCGGTGCATCCGAGCTCCCCATTCCCATTTGAGCCATATGGGGCTCAAATGGGAATGGGGATCTACCGGCACCTTCGAAAGGGCAATTATCATGTCCGCCTAACTCGGCATGACCTAGTAATTGCCCATTCGCGGGTGCCAGACCCGGATGCAACTCCAGTGGCAGCCGTGCCGGTTTTACCGGCACAGCTACCGCCAGAGTAGTTATGAAGCCCACTGTTTCAATAGTACCCAAAGGGGTGCTTTGTGTTAAAATGTAAGTAAATTGTGATATATTCAGCAACAATGGTCAACATTACTAACTGCATAGTTAAGTAACTCATCAAAATGGTCCACATTGGCCAAAATGGTGGCCCATTTTGATTGGCCCAAACTAGCATTTTACATTTTTGGTACAGGCATTGCCCTATAGGCCTGTCCGAGCCTGGCGGCTCATCCATAATGGCAAGAGGCGCCCACCCAGTGGCCCCTCACCCATTATGGAGGAGCTAAGGAGCCAGCCCAGTGAAACAGTGAGCACTCCCTCAGCTGCTTTATCCAGCTAATGGAGTGCTCCTGGGCTGGCTGAACTGTCAAAGGGAAACAATGTTTCCCTTTGACAGTTCAGTTTAGTTCCCCAGCCGCACATGCTCACTGAGCCATGCAAGTGCTGGGGCGTTTTGCTTCGCCAGCATTGCATAGCTCATTGGAAATGCTGGCTGGGGCACTGCATGTCTGTATGTCCGAGGGGGAGCTCCTGCGCCTCCTCGCACATACGGACAGAGCAGCTGGAGCAGGCCGTTTCAGCACCCACACACAGGCCAATGCAGAAGGTACGTTTATGTTCATTGTTTTTATTTAAACATGTGTATGGATGCGTTATGAGTGAGTGTATGGTGATGGATGCTCATGTGAATGATAGAGTGATTGCTGTATGAATGTGCAGCGCCTTGCATATACACATAATCATGTTCATTGTGTTAGGACCAGTGGGGCCCAGGGGACAGGGATGGTATCTTTTTACCGGACATCTATCATTCAAAACCCTCTGCCTTGTCCACAAGGCTTTCTGGGGCCTGGGTCCAAAATACCTTCAGCTATTCCTCCGCAAATACCTCCCCTCTCGAGCTCTTCACTCCTCTACCTCCAACTCCCTCAGGGTCAGTCGTTTATCAAAGAAACGAGCTGGGGGTAGATCTCCGTCTTCGGCTGGGGCCTCCCTCTGGAACAGCGCCCTGCCACTCTAAAACTTGAGGAGAACCATCTTTCTTCCTGCACTTATCAGACCTACCCTGTCTGCTGCCTTAAACGTAGCACTTGCAAATTGCTGGCTGCACTACCACTGTTTGTTGCCTTTATTATTTATTTATTGTTATTTATCTGTTTCTCCTCTGCTTCGCACTTTCCACTTCTCCCCCCTTCCATGCACTTTTCCCCTCACACTTGCGCGTTCTCAATGTCACTGGGCCTAGTAAGATCGCTGTTTTATTCTCCTCTGTTCCCCTCCCTTGCCTTGTCACGCTCTGAAACACTTGTGTACGAGCGCGATAGAAATAAAATATCAATGCCTGCCCCCTGGACTCCCAGCAACAATTGCAAACTGTTTGGCTATTTACCCATTTTTTGTTAAAAGTATGCTCTACAATGCAACATTTTAACCTATTATTTAAAAAAAAATTCACAGGGGGAAACCCCCCCGAACCTCCCCTTAATGCCCCTCCACTTAAAAAAGATTCACCAGCCGCCACTGGCCCTCAGACTGTGTTGGGAACGGGATGGGGGAACCGAGGGACTATGGTGGGAGCACAATGGGCGGGAACCATGGGATAGTGATGGGAGCAGAGTGGGGAGAGCCCTGGGTGTGTGATGGGGTGGGGAGAGACCAGCGACTGGGTAGGAGTGGGATGAGGGAGCCCAGCGACTTTGATGGGAGCAGGTGATGGCGCGCAATATATACTGTCCATTTGGCATTTCTGGGGGGTCCCGACCTGGCCAAAAAAGTTTGAAGACCACTGTCGTAGGGTAACGTTCCTTACAGTACAGCTATCCATGTAACAATGTCTTCCAAATAACAATAAGATTTTATTTTAAAGTGGGAATTGAGGGGACTTGCCCAGTTCAAACTACGTATTATGTTTTAAACATGACAGTTCTTTAGCGGAATCTGAGAGCAGAACTTGCCGCTCCTTAAGTCTGTTATGTGTAAAGAGTGGTTATGATGAGTGATGTTGAAGTCAAGAAGTAAGGCACATTTGTGGTCTATGGAACAAAGCTACATGGTCTTAATTAAAAAGGGTCTTAAAATAAATATTGGGTGTTTTTATTCATGCTAAGGTAGGATAAAGAAAATTCTATATAAAGAAAACGACACTCGCCCCTTCTGGGATTTAAATGAATGTAAAGTCCAATGCTTATTCCAAGCGGGAGCCTGGTATTCCTCCCCTAATACACCAAGACAAGAATGTGGAGTATTGCATTGTATCACTGTCCTGGGCAAGGATATACGGTAGTGGTAAAAGTAGGATCGAAATTTCATTACTTACTCCCTTCAAAATAGTGGTCTTAGGAGCCTTCCTGGTTTAGGCATTTTGTCTGTAATTCAAGGAACGACTATTTCAAAATGCCTGCCATTTAAGAGCGGTGTCCACTGCAGGCACAATGATGACGTCACTAATGTAAACAGAAAGTCCCGCTCTGTGTTTTTCTGCGTTTTTTATGATCATGTTGCCCTCAGATATGACATGTCCTGGCAGTAGCCCAGACATCACTTCTAATGTTATATTAGAAGTAATTCATTATAGACAATGATGTTATTAACCCTTGGTAATCTATTAAGAATCAATGTTTCCTCAGATAGGTGGTCCCAAGCTGTCAATATCTGGTAAAAAGGTAAAACATGTTGCAGAGGGGTTTACATTAAAAACAAGATTGACATTCATTTGTGAAAAAGATCAACTGACCATAATCGTACTCAAAATTGACAAAACAGCTCAGTGATGTAGATTAGCTCCAACTCAATTGTGCTCTTTTGAAGATTTGATTATTTTGGGTTATTTTTCTGTTATTAGGGATGGAATGCCTCAAGTTGGTAGTTCACAGCTTTAATTTCTAAAACATGTGTCAATGTGTGTAAATGAGGAAAGTTAAAATGTGCACTTTAAATCACGATTATATAAGAACATTTAAACAGCGATTCACAACTTACCGTGATTTACAGCAAATCTTAGCTTCTGTATTACTGCAAGGTTTCCGCTTACCCTGTATAAACCATCTACATCTAATCCTGAAATAAAAACAGACATAAAATACTAAGAACACAAAAGAATTTGAAAGTGTATCAGGACTGCAAGTTCCATATAGTTTACCAACTTATTTTCTTCAATGCTTCCGCTGAATTGGTCCAACATTCACTACCTTTTATGTTCAGCTATGTCCAGCTACTATGAATTAATTTATGAATTTTGTTAAACAATATTTTTACACTATACGCTTGATCATTCCATCACACACCCACTTAAGTCTAGGAGCACCTTCTAGCTCAAGTTTACTCCTCTTAACAAGCTGAACAGTAATTTTGAGGGGGGGAGACTGTCCTGTATTGGATACAAAATGCCTTGCCAGTTACATTTAAAACTACAGCACAATCAGATGTTTTCTTTAGGTTATAGCTCTCCCTATAGTTCTATATTCAATGCATGGTTTTCTACAGTGCCGACAATATCTTGTTTTGTGTAGTGGGCAGTTCATTCAATTTCCTAGGTTGACAAAATGTATGAGAAAATAGCTTTGTACATAGCCAATGGATGACAGATTTAACGTAAGGTGTAGGGATTACAAGTGCTGGGAGCTTTTAAGCTTTGCATGAAGATTAGAAGCGCAAAGGCAGCTTGACGCCAGCAGCTACCAGAAGCTATTTATGACTAACCAGTCCAACTGGTACCATACAACTATTTCTGTGACATGAACTCTAGCCACCATCCTTAAATGTAATATGGCACTCTGTATGACTGACCATTAGAACAAATGTAAGACATTTAAAGCACAAGGGATCATATATAATCAAACAGAAAATGATAATATGCATCTCATGAGGAAATTGGGTATGCTGCACATTGTGTATTACCGCCTTATCCCCGCAAAAATTGGTTTATGCCCAATACTGAAGATCGGAATTTAGCTTGTGTTCATCCAAGCTCTACTTTAATCATTAAGGCTCTATATTTACAGTGTTAATAAGTTTCATTACTTAAATAGAGCAAATATAGTATAGTGAACTGTACATGGTGGGTTTCAGAAAAGATGTTTGTTTTGCTGCTTTCCTCCCATAAAATTCCATGGGACACCCTATCTTTTTTGTAATTGTCTGCTTCCTGAACTGACTTTTTGGAGGCAAGTAAAGCCTTCAGCTTCACTTTCCTTCCTTTTTTGCTCACCTCTATGGGGAAACTGGTCAGTCCTTTACACCATCAGTACCTGGAGACCCGGTTTCCATTAGTGGAATGTTTGTACGTTTAAAGCTGCACTCATCAACCAAAAGTGAAGTGAGGTTACACTACTTTGTAGCCTTATAACTATTTCTTTCGTAACTTTGCAGTTACAAGCACAATGTGTCCAAGATGTTGGTGACGGTGGATATTTTTCTACCATGGTTTTGATTTTACAGCATAATGCCTTTTAGAGTACGATATACTCTAAAATGACTGTGCCATGAGATTTTAGCCTGCCTATTCTGTGCCTTTGCCTTCTTCCTGTCCTCTCTGGCGCAGAACTGCCATATATGGAAAGCCCATTCCTGGGCAAAATTCCGATCTGTGTGTGCAGCCGGATGTCCACCGAGTCCACATTAAAGTCAGTGTTTCTGTTGCAAGGCAGATGTGATGGCCCGAGGCTGTCCATGAATGGACAGTACCTGCCAGTTTGAATGGTGCAGATCCGTACCATTGGTGGACCTGGGAGCAACTTCAGTCCAAATCCTGCATAAAAGGAGGACTCCTGCAACCATTGAGCAGATCAACGTTGGAACCAAAATAGCAACTTAGATGTGCAGCCCACTGAAGAACAGGATGACAATTGCAGCTAACCGGCGTTGCCTCCTGCAAAGCCCCGGTGAGGCCCTGGGCCCTTTGTTGGTACTTCAACTGCTGCACTGGTGAGAAAAACCTGTCCCGTACCCCACTCTAGGATCGTTACCTGCTGAGATTTCGGAAGGATCCCTAGACAACCCGGTGCACTGACCAGCTTCTTCCTGGACTAACTTTCTGCAGCCTCCGTGGAATTTTGTGGATATTCAACTTGTGTAACAAGACGCCTACTCCTGCAGTTGTAGCTTTCCAGACCGAAGAACTACTGTGCACAGCCTGCTCCTCGGTTCGCACCACACGCCCGATTGTGGTGACTGCTTCTGCAACCAGTCTTCATCGTGTCCTGGAGGTCTCCTGCCCCATGGAGGTCTTCATCCTGTCATTCTAAGTGTTGTCCAGATGTTCAGTCTCCAGAACCGTCTTGCAAGTGTCCAGAACGAAGACTATCCATACCAAATCCTGATGCTGAAAGTTACCTCTGCACCCACAGCCCCTGGACTTTGACAGGACACAGCATAGAAGCAGGCCCAGTGGATTGAGGAACCTGTAAGAGGATTCAATTCAACACTACAGCTAAGTCAACGCCTAGTCTATAATACTGAATGAAAACCCTTATTGATATATCTTTATGTCCAGTTCATGCGTTCTGGATGACTACCCCTATATAACACCCCTCTCTTGGAATCCCCCTGACCCCACTGAGCCAAGAAGTAGTTCTGTTTTGCAAATTAAAAGGTTTATTTGATAACTTAAACAATATATATTATATCACGCTTTATAATAAATTAATAATTGAATATCACACTTGATATGATAAAGATTAACAACGGAGAATCTGGCACTAGCACACTTCTTTATAATCAATGATGAGTGGTTATAGGATGGATAAGATAGCAACAATACTTTTATGGTTTCCAATGGATGCAAGGTGGAATGAAATGCAGTACAGAAAATACTCAATATGATTTCAACAAAACAATGTAATCACTTTTCTCTGGCTATTCACTCCCCCCCCCTCTTTATGCAATGCAAGGAAATGGAAGGAAGCACACAGTTCTCAGAAATGCAATCAACTGTAATTCAGTTCACCCCAGCAAGCTTAGACAACAGCAGTTTGAAAACACAGGCCCAAATTGCTTTGATATGTGCTGGCAATGAATTAAAAAAATATGCTAAAATGCTTTTAATTCCCTTTCAGAGGTTCAGGGTGAGTGGTATCTAGTTAATATTAGTCCAGGCTCACACTACCAATGATGCAGGGATAGTTAGCAGGTTAAACGAATTTCTGGCAAATGGAAGGCAAGCAGCAGCAGTTTTTACATGTGAAGAAATTTGCAAATCGCGGTAAAATTCGCGAATGCGTGTTCCGCGATTGCGGTAAAACTATAAGGGGTAGGAATGCGGTTCTAGGTTCATAGGAAAGCCACGATTCTAAGCTTTCAGATAAAAGTTACTGCAAGTCTCTAGCCCAAACGGTTACAGAGTTATGACCGATTTAATAGAGGTCGTTTTTGGTTTTGCAAATTTTAAAGTTCAAAAAGACAAGGGCAGCTTGCAACTAGAAAATGACAAGTGACAGCTTTACAAATGACAGGTGACAGTTAGGAGGCAATTCTACTTAGATTAAATAGATTGAATTATATTATTTTAACTAGGAGATTGGTTCTGCACAGTTTTCTAGGTACTCACACTATATTCTTGAGTGAAATGGGCCTCATCACGGATCTGGCCAGGTTTTAAACTCGCCTCTGGTCTCTGCACTTCACAGTGATCTGGGTCAGCTCTCTCTGGTTCTCTGGTCTGGGTCTCTAGTTCTGGATAGATTGAAGTCTCTAGTTTGGCTCTCTGGAGGTTTGATGGAGGTAAAGTATGGATTTTTCCGGCAGAGCTTCCAGCGGCAGATGGATTTGAAAGTCCCTATCTGTCCTGTCTGTCTGCTTTTATGTGTTTAGAATGTGGGTGTGTTCTAGCATCACTGACCCTACCTCTCTCTCAGCTTCTAATTGGTCAAACTTCCATTTCTCATTTGATTGGGGAAGGAAGTGTGTGTCAGCGTGATGTCATTTTATGGCTCGCAGAGAGTCCACTCCTCCTGTCAACTTACACACAAATCTAGATTTGAAACAAATACATATTTGCAGAGGTACATATTGTTTTAGAATCATATGCACCCATCATGCATTACAGGAGGTATACCCTGTTCAAACTCTGCTCTTCCTGGGAGCTTGCATTCAGAAATGACAATATTTTGCACTTTTTAACTGGTTTGCAATTCCGGACATTACCCCAAATTTACACACATGTGCACAAGGAGTATGGACATTAGTTGATGAAGTGTCAGATTTTTCACATGCACACATTTTGAGTAATATCCTCTTTTCCGCTAAAACCCCCCTGAACATGCCACCGGGTCGAAAAACCTCTTAAAATGTGGGCAGAAAAATCACAAGAATTATGGTGTCATTTATAAAATGTTCACATGTCCGTACTATGAGTTATTCATCTTTTTCTAAACAATATTCTGGCTACAAAGGGGTGTGGTTTCCTCTCAGAACAAGGTAGAAATACTGGTTTATCCAGTTCTGCCAAGCCAGCTTGTTCTCACAGGCAGTGCTCCTCCCAGCTTCTGCCAAGAGGAAGCTACATTTTATGACCGCTGTAATAAAACCTTTGCCTGAGTCAAGACAGGCTTTGTTCAGAGCTCCTGTAGAGCACAGGTAATTCAATTATCAGATAGATGGCATATCCTTAGTGTGAGCAGCAAAAGGGCAGCTAGGCCTGGGAACACAGCTGTGACTCAAGTTTCACTCCTGATGGGGGTAGTTGCCAGGCAGAATTCAGTTCCTTAAGCCAGACTTTCAGCTAACTGTCATGTTTTTTTTTTTGCTTTTTAAATTAACTTGCAATTTTACACATGCAGCTAGAATGCTGATTCTAAGTGCAAAACTATGACATTTCAACAGTTACAAAGGCATGTGACACCAAACATAGGTCACTCATTTAATCTAAACATTTTCGATTTTAGTGTCTTTAAATCCAGTGCAACTTAAACTGCTGACTCCATAGCAGTTTTGTTATAAGCATTGTTTTGGGCTCTTCATTTCCCAGATTTTGTAGGCACACAACACTCCATTCTACCAAATGTCTGCTGGTGTCCAGTGAGTTTTTAGATGTGTTGCAATGTTTAAAATAGACAGTTTGAGCCTGCCTTCAGAGAAACACAGGGTGGTTTTAAACTGCCGGCTTTTGGATAGTGGTGAGTACTGGTACTGCACCCATTTTTGGGATTTAAGAAAATGAATTCCCAACAATTCTAGGTTGCATTTGGCAATCAGCATTGCCATTCCCAATGGTTTCAGACTACTGTGCGGGTAGTCCAATGGTGGTTTTAGGCGCTTTGAAGCTAACCGGCGCTACTGTTTTTCCTTTGGCAACCCATTTCCCTCATGGCAACCCGGCCTTTCATTCTCGCACTGGTGGGTGACAAGTGAGGCAACCATTTTGGTGTGCGCACAAACTGCGCAGCTTTCCTGGATTTCGGCGCACATGTGGGTTTTCTGCCATCTTGAATTTTCTAAGCCCACAGCACCAAATGTTGTGGCATGATAGCTTAAACGTGGGTCAGGACACCCAACAAGCCCCCCCACGCGACTGCACTTTGAATTTGAGTCGATGGGGAGTCGCGTGCCCAAGGGTTTTGACCCACGCACCGGTCTGTCCGCATAATCTTCTTCCTACTCTGTAGATGGCACAGTTCAGCATCTTCTTCTCCATCCGGTACTGATCGATCGGTTCTCCTCGCCGGTCCTGATGGGAATATTGGGCGGTCCACTGGGCCCATTGGATCTTCGTTCCCGGTCTCCGGATCACCCTCCTTGGCCCGTCTTCAGGTTTTCTTTCTCCTAGGACGACAAAGGAAGAGCGGCAATACCTACTCAGACGTTTTTCCACCACTGTTGAGATAGTGGGGCAGCATATGCATTTCATCATAACAAAACATTACATTCTTATTTTGAAAAAAAAACAGTATAACTAAGATACAGTTTCATGCAAATCACAATATTTTAGAGACTAGATGTGGTATGTTTTATGGTTGGAACTGAATTAGTTTGAGACAGTACCCGCTAGGATTCCAGAGGATTCCTCCAGTTGTTGCAGAGTGTGCCTGGGATGGCAACACTTCAACTGGTTTATGTGGACCCACTTGTCTTCCCCCGCTGCCAAAGGACCTTTGGGGATGCGGATCTTGTAGGCCACAGGGGAGATCTTGTCGACGATCTCAAAGGGTCCCTTCCATGTAGGCAAAAATTTGTGCTGCTTGGCCTGGTTCCTTTGGAAGTTGTATAGATAGACCCGGTCTCCCACCTGATATTCCTTCCTGGAAGTTTTCAGGTCATAATGGGTCTTCATGCTATCAGCTGATCTTTCTAGATTCCGCTGAGCATAAGCAAAAGCATGTTGGAGGTGTTTCCTTAAATTCTCTACATACTCATGAGTAGTGGAGGCATTTATCAGTGTCTGCTCTTGGGTCCTGTAGAGCAAATGCTGAGGAAGCACCATCTTGCGCCCAGTCATCAACTCAAATGGTGACATTTTGGTTGCAGATGAAGGGGTAGATCTGATGGCCATTAGGACCAGAGGTAATCGGATATCCCAACTTGGCCCAGAATCTGCCACAAACTTCTTTAATATGCTCAAAATTGTCCGGTTATATCTCTCTACTGCCCCAGAAGAAGCTGGCCGATAAGCAATATGCAACTTCCTTTTGACCCCCAGTATCTCCCACATCTTTGTCATTACTTCACTGGTGAAGTGGCTACCTCTGTCTGACTCAATCCTTTGAGGTAGACCAAAACGGGAAAAGATGTGGTTAATCATCAAGGCAGCTGCAGTTTCTGCCTTGCAATTTGGGGCTGGGAGACATTCCACCCACTTGGTAAACAAGCATGTCACAGTCAACATGTACTTATTCCCCCTAGCCGAGCGAATCACAGGGCCTACAAAGTCGATTTGTAAATCTGACCATGGCAGTGTCATCCCCCTCTTTTGTAGAGGCGCACGGTGCGTGAGGGATGATGGCTGAAATTGTGCACACACAAGACACCCCTTCAAGTATTGGTCGAGGTCCTGCCCCATGTGTGGCCAGTATGCAACCTCTCTTAAGATTTCCAATGTTGTGTGAAACCCCCTATGACCGGCGGTGGCCGCATCATGGGCGTGACTTAACATCAGGCTTCGGAATGAGGTAGGAACCACCCACTGATCGTGGCCAGCTTTGGATTTCCTTACCAGCAAACCGTCTTGAATCCGGAACATTTTTGGACATTTCATCAACACTCTTAGGTCCTCTTTCCCAATGTAATCGGTATCCGTCAGGGGAAAGTTCTCAGGGTCCTCAAGGTGCTGGTAAAATTTACCAATAATTGGATCCCCCTTCTGAGCAGTAATCAAATCATCATCAGGGGTCTCCTTACTCCATTGTGCAATTGAAAGGTCGTTGTGAGCATTTGTCTGGGACCTAGTGATAGCAGTGACCTGGATTTCCCCCAACAGGGACTCAATCTCAATTAGATCCCCTTGGATGGCCCCGGTTTTGGCCAGCTGATCAGCTAAGTCATTTCCAGTTTTGTCTGGTCCCTCTACTTTGGAATGACCCTTGATCTTTTTCCAGTAGATGGTCATCCCATTCGATGTGACCAGATCATCAATGTTTTGGATCAACTTCCCATGTTTCAAGGGTTTGTTGTTAGCACATAACATGCCTCTGGTTTTCCAATTAACCAGGTGCTCCACGAACCTGTTCCGTACATAATCCGAATCTGTGATTATGACCAGTTCGTGGAGTTGATGCTGGACAGCAGTGAGGATGGCCTGATGCACAGCCATCAATTCTGCCACCTGACTACTTCGGGGACCAATTTTGTATCCAGCGGAGGGTTCTGGGGACTCATTCACCCATGCATTCCCTACGCCGGCCACCAGTTCTTTCTCCCCGTTGTTGTCAACATGGTAAGAGCATCCATCCACATACACAGTGGGCATTCCCTCACACTTGTCCTCTTCAAAGACTTTGTGTGGGGAATTAAGGTATGCCTCCGTGTTGTCCTTGATTTTTAGACTTTCGTCCTCGAGACAGTTTTCTCTGGCACAATCACGCAAGTCAGCCAGACCTTGCGCGAGGGGACTCTTCTTGTTTTGGCCATATCGGACCTCCACAGGAAAGCCTTGCATTGACAGAATCCAGGAAGTAATTCGGGAGTTACTCACATTTCCGGCCCGGATTCTGTCACTTTGGAGATATTGCCGAGGCTGGTGTGGAGTCTCCACTATGATGTGTTCCCCCTGGATAAACGGGCGGTAATTCTTCAATGCCCACACCGTTGCCAGGAGTGCCTTCTCACAATCGTTGAATTTTTCCTCCACAGAGGATAAAGTTTTGCTCGCATAGGAGATTACTTTATTGACCTTGTCATGCTTTTGGTATAATACTGCCGTCAAGCACGTATTAGAGAACCCCGTCTCCAGGAAGAACTCCTTGTTTCTGACAGGGTAAGCTAGGCAAGGCGCTTGTGAGAGGCTTCTTTTGAGTTGTCTTACTGCCTCGGCTTGTTCTGGACCCCATTCCCACTTGACCCCCCCCTTCAGGAGATGAATCAGGGGTCTGGTGATCTCTGCGTAGCCCTCAATGAACTTTCTGCTGTAATTAGTCAGTCCAAGGAGGCTCCTTAGTTCCCGCAGAGTTGTGGGGTCTTTCAGTTTCTGAAGTGCTTCCACTTTCTTTTCCTGGGGACAGAGATCCTGAGGAGTAATCTCATGCCCCAAGAAATTAACACGGGTTCTACACCACTGTGCTTTCTGAAAGGAAAGTTTTGCTCCGGCGGCCCTCAACTGCGTCAGAACATAACGGATCTCCGCTATGTGTTCCTCCACAGATGAACTTTTGATGAGGACATCATCTACATAAGCCAGGTTACCCCTCGCACCCAGGTCGGGCATGGCCTTATGTAGGAAAATATTGAACTCATTACCGGAGTTAAGGTATCCGAAGGGAGTCCGGGTCCATGTGTACTGCTGGCCCCCAAAGGTAAAAGCCAGTTTGTATTGGTCCTCCCTGCTGACAGGCACGGTCCAGTATCCATTGGTCAGGTCTATTGCAGTGAATACCTGTGACCCCTGAATCTGGGCCAGCCCTTGGTCAATGTAGGGCAGAGGCCATCGGGAAGTATGGACCCGTTTGTTGAGCTCCCTGAGGTCGGCGCAGAGTCTCCACTGGCCGTTTGGCTTCAATATTCCCAGCACCGGATTATTGAAGGTGCTGTGGACTGGACGGATTATTCCCCTAGACTCAAGGTTCTTAATTATTTCAGTAAGGGACTCCATTGATGCGAGAGGCAAGCGATATTGCTTCACAAACACAGGAGTCATGCCAGGGTCCGTGGGGATTGTGGTTGTGTGGATGTTGGTGCGGCCACAGTCATATGAGTCTACCGCAAAGAGATCTTGGAAATCCAAGAAAACTTGTTTCAACTTTTGCTTTTGTTCCGGAGTCACACAGGCATCAGCTAGGTTGACTCTCTCTTCCACCATCTGCCTGAAGCCTGGAAAGACTTCTGGTTTGGCTATCTCCGCGGCCTCCTCCAGCTGGGTGGAGAAGTCCCTGGTCAGAGTGCTGGTTTGGACCGGAGGCTTCAGGTGGGCAAGGCAGCCTTCCTGAACCTGGAAAATCACCTCATCCCTCCTGAATTCACAAGTCACATCTTCCTTACCATAAGGGCAGGAAGTGTACACCAGGAAGTTCCCCCCATGCCGGGTAAAAATCCTGTCTGGTGTTGTATTGTCCTCACTGTCACTGTCAAAACAGTCCTTGGGGATTGGTCCTAACAGTTCATTTCTAAGATCAATGGAGAAATGTCAGTCATCAACCGCCATTCCAATAATGGTGCCTGCGGCTAGAGTAATACTCTTTAAGTCGCTGTTATCCACCTCTATTGGAATGGTGTCATGTTCTATGTTGACTAATGGTGTTGGGTTTACCCCCAACCCTTGCTGTTGGAGAGAAGCATTTAGATGTATGTAAGCATCAGGGTTTTTCAACTCTTGTCCCCTTTTAACTTTCACTTCCAGGGAGAATTGTCGGGTCCTTTCTGGGATGGTGACTTCCTCTTTAACCTGAATTTCAACTGCATAAGGTAGCAATTGAGCTGACCTAAATGCTTTTTCTGGATCATCAAAGCCCATGGGATTATCCGCTAATCGGGACCAAGCTTTGAAGTTTATTAGGTCCAAACTAATGGCAAAGCGATTGAGAATGTCACTGCCTAAGTAAAAGGCGGCAGGGACGTCTCGCACGACCCAACAATTGTGGACTATGCTCTTGTTGCCAATGGAGATTTTGAGCATACACCTGCTTGGCAGGAGATGTTTGGAATTAGGTGCTTCCAGGTCCATTTCCCATTTGTCTATCAGTTTGAAGGTGGGAATGGCTGGATCTTTTGGGAGTTGGCGAAACATGGCTTCGCTGATGAAGCTCTTACCGTTGTTCACACACACTCGAGCGAGAACAGAGTCCTTCCCATCATTTAACTGAACAGGGATGAACAACTGCTCTCCAATTTGCTGAATATCAGCCAGGCTCTGAGCTGATTTCACATCTTTCTGGACTATAGGAGTGGGAGTTTCAGATTGTGGATTGGTATAGAATTTCAGAGTGTTTCCTTCCAGCGTGGAATACCACCTTAAACTGGAAGGAAGGTTGATTTTCAGAAATAGAGAGGACCCCCCATCACTAGTCTGTTGTCCTACTGCTATTACTGTCACGTCTGGAATTTGGTTGTTCTGGAAGTGGAATTCTACTTGGTCTGATTTTTGTTCAACCATGTGGCATGTGCCATTTAAACTAACATGGTTGACACTCTGTTTTAATTTTATTGGTCGGCTAGTCTGGGTCCAGAGGACCTTGTTTACACAATCTATTAGGGGTGACAACCTTCTCAGGAGGTCATTCCCTAGTAAACAAGGGGTGCCCTCTGGGGTCACAACTATGACCGGGTGTTTCAACTTATGTCGCCCAATTTTAATGTCCAAATCTGCCGTCCCCTCGACGGGAATTTCCTTCCCGTCAAAGTTCTGCAGTTGTCCAGGAAGAGAGGTGAGAGGAATTTGGTAATTCTCTCCCCTTCCTGCATTGAGTTCGTCAAAGGCCCTTCTGGACAGAAGGGTAGCTTGAGATCCAGTGTCCACCAGTGCCGAGATTGTACCCTGCCCCTGTACTTGTACCGGGGCATAATATCTTCCCTCCTTCTCCTCAAGGGGGCACAGGTAATGTACATTTTTGGACAACTGGTGGGCTAACTTTCTGGTTTTGGACATTGCTAGCGAAGAGATTTGGGCAGAATTCTGTGGAGAGTCTTGGGAATCTGAAAGAAAAATTTGGCAACTGGAGATCAGAGCCATTGTGGGTTCCCCTGGTTCCAGTTCTGGGCCGCCCCCCCCTTTTTGGAGGCAGTACCCAGTATGGGTTTGAACCCGGGGATTTTCTTGCTGTTGGTTCTGGGATGAGATGGTGGGCGGCGGTAGCTCAGTCTCCACATCTCCCCAGTCTGGATTTGCATTCCTAGGGACCCATTTTTCTTTGGGAGGAGTTCCCCCCTCTCTGAAGGAGAAGATCCTTTTCTCAGGATCCTCTGAGGATCCCTCTCCCTCAAATTGGAAGATCTGTACCTCCTCCTCAAACTGAGTCTGTTTGGGTCTTTTGTTTCTCCCACCCCCCCTCTGCTCCTTAGGGGGCAGACTTTCAGGGGCAAGAGATTTTGTTTCCGGTTCCTGGGTTTCCAGGGGCTGTTTACAAGTGAGGAAGGAAGCTTCCTCCAAGGCTTTACACCCCCCTTCCCTTTGTGCCTCCTCCCTGGGAACCGGTGTGTTATCGGGGTGCTGCCCCCGTCATTGTTCTGGAGCACCAGGTCCAGAGTTGGGTGCGTTCTGCGCCGGCACGCCCATCTGAGGGTTCTGCTGAGCCCTCAGTATGTGACCCAGATCCCGTGCCATGTTTTGAACCTGGCGCTCTAACTGGGAAACCCGCTCAGGCTGATACGGGGCCCTGTTTTCTCCCCTGGGCTGATCCCGGGAAGGGTAGCTGTCCCTCCTCTGGTAATACCCCGGGTTGGGAAGATTTGGGTACCCCTCCACCCTTGGCCTCCCCTCTCCCGGATTCAGTGGTCTGGGCTCAGGGAATTGGGGAAAGAAGGATGGATGGTTTTGGGGCTGAAAGTCGGGTGGATATCTGGGGAAAAAGTTCTGCCCAGGGTTTGGTAAATTTCTGCCCTCCTGTGGGAAGTTTGGAGGGAAGTTCCCTGGGTTAGGTGCTTGGCTGGATCCCCCCCCTTGCGCTGGAGGAGTCCACACATAACCCAGGATGGGTCGATTTCCCTTGTAACGGGGACTTACATAATCAGGAGAGCGAGGGACCCCATTTGTGGGGCTGCCTCCCTGGCTCCCTGTCTGTGACTGGCCCGAGGACCTTCTGGGCCTAGCATTATTAGGTGCAGGTAGGTTTTTAGGCCCCCCCATCTCCAAATCCAAAACGGGGGTGACCTTTACCTCTGCCACCTTGGCAGCAGCAGGGGTGCTGTTGGCTTTGGGGTTTTTCTGGGCATTACTTTTGCTATCTACCGGTTTCTGCACCTCATAGATCCGGGTAGCCTGCTCAATGACCCAGTCTAAAGATCTTTTCTCGTGAAAATCCCTCACGAGCTGGGTCATGATATATTTGGGCAAGGCATGGAAAAACGTATTAATAAATTCCCTGCTATCCGTGCGCACCCTTCTTGTGGTCTGTGCAAAAGCACGCTTTAACTCCTGCACAAATTCTTGTGGGGCCTGATCCTCCCCACATTGCAAATTGTAGGCTGCCTTGCGAGCCTCTTGAGGATTTCTGTGAACAGAAAAATGTTTCAAGATGGCCGCCTTATAGGTGGACCATCTTAAATGATTTTGGTCCTCCAGCCCCGCAAAGAAACTGGAGTATTCCGGGGAGAAGGTCCACTTTACATATTGAATACAGCTTTGGCTGTCCTTCAAATGGAAAGTCTCCATCATTTGTTCAAACAACTCTAAGTGCTCCCAAACAGAATACTTAGCGTTCTTATGGTAAGGCGTGATGACGCTCCTGATCGCCTTAATCTGCTTTAAGGGGTCCTTCAGCAAGGCCCTTTTTGCCTTATTGGCCTTTTTGGTTCGGGTAACCCTTGTCCATTCGTCCTCGGACTCAGAGGCACTGCTCCCAGAGGTTCCCGTCTGTTCTTCCAGGTTTTCCCGGATTCTGCGAGCCTGGGAATGGCTGGCAGAATGTGGGGACCTGGTCTCCTGTGTCCTGCGCAGTTCAGAGGAGTCTTCAGATTCCTCCTTGCTGCCAGGATTTGATGGGTACCCCCTCCACTGACCTAACTGGGCAGAGGTTTTCAGGATGCCCTTAATGGGCCTACTCTCCTGGGGTTCCCCATTGAACTGTACTGTACTTGGGTGCCCATACCCGGATGCCCACCCCTCCATTCCTGAGTGGTACTGGCCTATGAGCCCCATACTCTTAGCTGGATAGTAATCTGCCATCCCTGTGGCCCTGTGCTCATGTGCGCCAGGGGACATGGGGGTGGTAGAGTCCAGGGACTGGGGAAGATGAAGGCCCCTGGTGTTAGGGCTCCTGCGGTTATGGTCAGGAGTCTCTCTTTCCCAGCGGACCTCATCTCTATCCGCCCCTGCTCCCTGTTGCAATGCAAGAGCCTGCATTTGTGCTTTCAGTTCCTCTGTTAAGGCCTTACTCGACTCTATCAGTTTCTCCTGCATCGCTACCTGTTGCTGGAGCCTCTCATTGTGCTGGCAGAGAGCCTCATTTTCCCTCTGTGCTTCCTGGTTGGTCCTGGAGAACTGGGCCAGTCTTTGCTGCATGAGGGTTACCTCCTGAGCTGTGTCCCTATTGGCCTGCTCCTTTCTTGCTAGAGCATCCTCCACCCTCCTGGTGTGCTCTAACAAGTTCTGGTGTTCTTTTTGGAGATCACCCAGTCCCTGGTGGGCCAGGTGATTTTCTTCCATTTTTCTTTTTAAATGGCAGACTTCCTGGCCTAAGGCGTCTCTTTCCTGACTAAGAGCCTGCATTTGTGCCGCCAGGTCGTCCCTCTGCCTTTGAAAGGCACCAGCTTTCTGGCGTTCTTCATCAAACTCTGCCTGGGTATCCAGGTCTTTCAAGATCAGCTTGTTGCTCTCTACCTTCACTCTATCTAGATGACTTTGCAGGGTGGCTACCTGCTCCGTTGCATGCCCTGTTAAAGTCTAATTGTTGCTCCAGCTTTTTCTGGCTCTGCAGTAAGGAGTCCAAACTGTCTTGGTGCTCCTTCTGCAGGGCCAGAAATCTAGTATCCTGTTCTACCTTTTCCTGTTGCAGCACATCCATATCCTTCTTTATTTTAATGATGTGCTGCCTACTATCATCTTCTGACTCCTGGCTCCTCTGCAGCCTCTGCTCAGAAGAGACCAAGTCAGATTGGGCCTTCTCTAACACCATCTGTTGCCTATTTGCCAGATTTTGGCTTTCAGCACATCTATCCTGCATGTCTCCCATATATAGGTACAGGTATGCTGCTATCCTGGCAATCTTATTGTGTTCATCTTTGGCCTTAGGAGCCATATATAGTTCACTCAGGGCCACATGTAATGGACCCTGATCTCTCCATAAGTCTGACCCTGTTTCAGTGACCTGTCGCGTGATGGCCTGCAACCAGGCATCCTGGCCCTGCTCAGCCCATTCACCTCTCACAAATAGTTTATGTAAGAAGTGCTCTCTGGCTATTTTCATATCTACCAAGGTCGTCATTCTAGAGATTGGTCTCTGTCCTGATTTACAGAAGTTAGTATTTTATTTTTGCGGAACAGAACTTTTCTTGGAGTGTCCCTTTTGAGGAATGCTTCACAGCGTAATGCAGCGTGGTGATCCGACCGGATGTATGTATCCCGTCAGTTAGCACACTGTATTAAGCTGCACAAATGGTAAATCTAACCCAACGTCTCGGCTCGAGCCCCCAATTTGTAAGAGGATTCAATTCAACACTACAGCTAAGTCAACGCCTAGTCTATAATACTGAATGAAAACCCTTATTGATATATCTTTATGTCCAGTTCATGCGTTCTGGATGACTACCCCTATATAACACCCCTCTCTTGGAATCCCCCTGACCCCACTGAGCCAAGAAGTAGTTCTGTTTTGCAAATTAAAAGGTTTATTTGATAACTTAAACAATATATATTATATCACGCTTTATAATAAATTAATAATTGAATATCACACTTAATCTGATATGATAAAGATTAACAACAGAGAATCTGGCACTAGCACACTTCTTTATAATCAATGATGAGTGGTTATAGGATGGACAAGATAGCAACAATACTTTTATGGTTTCCAATGGATGCAAGGTGGAATGAAATGCAGTACAGAAAATACTCAATATGATTTCAACAAAACAATGTAATCACTTTTCTCTGGCTATTCACTCCCCCCCCTCTTTATGCAATGCAAGGAAATGGAAGGAAGCACACAGTTCTCAGAAATGCAATCAACTGTAATTCAGTTCACCCCAGCAAGCTTAGACAACAGCAGTTTGAAAACACAGGCCCAAATTGCTTTGATATGTGCTGGCAATGAATTAAAAAAATATGCTAAAATGCTTTTAATTCCCTTTCAGAGGTTCAGGGTGAGTGGTATCTAGTTAATATTAGTCCAGGCTCACACTACCAATGATGCAGGGATAGTTAGCAGGTTAAACGAATTTCTGGCAAATGGAAGGCAAGCAGCAGCAGTTTTTACATGTGAAGAAATTTGCAAATCGCGGTAAAATTCGCGAATGCGTGTTCCGCGATTGCGGTAAAACTATAAGGGTTCTAGGTTCATAGGAAAGCCACGATTCTAAGCTTTCAGATAAAAGTTACTGCAAGTCTCTAGCCCAAACGGTTACAGAGTTATGACCGATTTAATAGAGGTCGTTTTTGGTTTTGCAAATTTTAAAGTTCAAAAAGACAAGGGCAGCTTGCAACTAGAAAATGACAAGTGACAGCTTTACAAATGACAGGTGACAGTTAGGAGGCAGTTCTACTTAGATTAAATAGATTGAATTATATTATTTTAACTAGGAGATTGGTTCTGCACAGTTTTCTAGGTACTCACACTATATTCTTGAGTGAAATGGGCCTCATCACGGATCTGGTCAGGTTTTAAACTCGCCTCTGGTCTCTGCACTTCACAGTGATCTGGGTCAGCTCTCTCTGGTTCTCTGGTCTGGGTCTCTAGTTCTGGATAGATTGAAGTCTCTAGTTTGGCTCTCTGGAGGTTTGATGGAGGTAAAGTATGGATTTTTCCGGCAGAGCTTCCAGCGGCAGATGGATTTGAAAGTCCCTATCTGTCCTGTCTGTCTGCTTTTATGTGTTTAGAATGTGGGTGTGTTCTAGCATCACTGACCCTACCTCTCTCTCAGCTTCTAATTGGTCAAACTTCCATTTCTCATTTGATTGGGGAAGGAAGTGTGTGTCAGCGTGATGTCATTTTATGGCTCGCAGAGAGTCCACTCCTCCTGTCAACTTACACACAAATCTAGATTTGAAACAAATACATATTTGCAGAGGTACATATTGTTTTAGAATCATATGCACCCATCATGCATTACAGGAGGTATACCCTGTTCAAACTCTGCTCTTCCTGGGAGCTTGCATTCAGAAATGGCAATATTTTGCACTTTTTAACTGGTTTGCAATTCCGGACATTACCCCAAATTTACACACATGTGCGCAAGGAGTATGGACATTAGTTGATGAAGTGTCAGATTTTTCACATGCACACATTTTGAGTAATATCCTCTTTTCCGCTAAAACCCCCCTGAACATGCCACCGGGTCGAAAAACCTCTTAAAATGTGGGCAGAAAAATCACAAGAATTATGGTGTCATTTATAAAATTTTCACATGTCCGTACTATGAGTTATTCATCTTTTTCTAAACAATATTCTGGCTACAAAGGGGTGTGGTTTCCTCTCAGCACAAGGTAGAAATACTGGTTTATCCAGTTCTGCCAAGCCAGCTTGCTCTCACAGGCAGTGCTCCTCCCAGCTTCTGCCAAGAGGAAGCTACATTTTACGACCGCTGTAATAAAACCTTTGCCTGAGTCAAGACAGGCTTTGTTCAGAGCTCCTATAGAGCACAGGTAATTCAATTATCAGATAGATGGCATATCCTTAGTGTGAGCAGCAAAAGGGCAGCTAGGCCTGGGAACACAGCTGTGACTCAAGTTTCACTCCTGATGGGGGTAGTTGCCAGGCAGAATTCAGTTCCTTAAGCCAGACTTTCAGCTAACTATCATGTTTTTTTTTTTGCTTTTTAAATTAACTTGCAATTTTACACATGCAGCTAGAATGCTGATTCTAAGTGCAAAACTATGACATTTCAACAGTTACAAAGGCATGTGACACCAAACATAGGTCACTCATTTAATCTAAACATTTTCGATTTTAGTGTCTTTAAATCCAGTGCAACTTAAACTGCTGACTCCATAGCAGTTTTGTTATAAGCATTGTTTTGGGCTCTTCATTTCCCAGATTTTGTAGGCACACAACACTCCATTCTACCAAATGTCTGCTGGTGTCCAGTGAGTTTTTAGATGTGTTGCAATGTTTAAAATAGACAGTTTGAGCCAGCCTTCAGAGAAACACAGGGTGGTTTTAAACTGCCGGCTTTTGGATAGTGGTGAGTACTGGTACTGCACCCATTTTTGGGATTTAAGAAAATGAATTCCCAACAATTCTAGGTTGCATTTGGCAATCAGCATTGCCATTCCCAATGGTTTCAGACTACTGTGCGGGTAGTCCAATGGTGGTTTTAGGCGCTTTGAAGCTAACCGGCGCTACTGTTTTTCCTTTGGCAACCCATTTCCCTCATGGCAACCCGGCCTTTCATTCTCGCACTGGTGGGTGACAAGTGAGGCAACCATTTTGGTGTGCGCACAAACTGCGCAGCTTTCCTGGATTTCGGCGCACATGTGGGTTTTCTGCCATCTTGAATTTTCTAAGCCCACAGCACCAAATGTTGTGGCATGATAGCTTAAACGTGGGTCAGGACACCCAACAAACCCCTGAAGAGGTTGCCGAATAAATCTGCTGAGTAAAGGGGTGAGTATTCCTATCCTCTCCGCCAATCATGAATAGTTCATGAATTACACATTGAACTCTCCTGCAAAGTGCATATTGCGGAACCTGTGACTTTTGGGCATTAGGCACCAATTCTTTGCAGGGTTGGCCTTACTAAGAATTAGGGACCTTGTTTTAGGATTATCTGTGGATGTTCTACCTATTTTACCTACCCCTCTATGCTGGTTCTTAATGACTGTTTGCTCCATTTACTTTAACAAACGGTTATTTATGCGTTACCTTGGACTTTTCCAACTATTGCATACATGTTTCTAAAGATAAAGTGTTACTGTTTTGTTAGCAAAACCCCCAATATTGAATGTATATATGTATTTGATAGTTCTACAATACTTCCCTGAAAGTTTATTGCTTAGAGTGTATTCTAAAGGTCTAATAAACAATTGTATGTGTTTGTACATCTTCTAACTTGAATTATTGGAGTGTTCTGTGCGCATCCCATTGTAGCCCTAGACCACTCACACCCTCCTGAGTCTAAGCCTCACATCTCCTCTACTCTACCTTGACTGGGTGTAGCATATCAGTGCCTTTCCGGTTCACTATAATAGGTTGGCCCCTCAGAATCCACCCACCTTAACAGCTAACTGAACTCTGTATCTTACACGCTGTTAGGAAAGATTGTTTTCTTTGCTGTTTCCCTAAATAGACAACTATGGAACCCCCTAGACCTGTGCTGCTGTTATGAACCAGTCTTGACATTTGGAGACAAGTAAAGACCTTTGGCTTCACCCATCGTGCAAAGCTCATCTGTTGTGGGGGCATTGGCCCAACCTTATGGCTATATGTGCAGAGGGTTTTCCATTATGAAGATCTTGTTTGTTTTAAACTGCATTCATCATCTTACAGTGAGGTGCGGTAGGGATCCTTTGTGTCCCTTTTACTTGTTTGCTGGTAACTTTGTGGCTACTTGAATGATGTTTATGTTTATTTAGTTTATATAGCGCTTTAAGCCAAATCGCTTTACAATATAACAACGAGGTACAAAAATGGTAGAAGCAAGTTAAAAATCGTGATACAAACAATGATTTAATATGTAGAACAGTTTCCTTGGGACTGAAGGTGAAGGAACGGAGAGAAGGAAGGGAGAGGAGGTAGAAAGGAAGAGGAGCAATAAAGTCAGATAAGTGATATAAGGTCAAGTGGATGTGAGAAGGGAAGGGAAGGTATGAGGGACAGGGATATGGAGAGGATAGATGGTAGAAGGTCAAGGGGGTAAGGGGTAGTGAAGAAGAAGGGCTATAATGTATCCAAGACAGGCTTCTACTGTGTTTCTTTAAAATTCTTGCATGCTCTTTTGCATTTTAACGCATAATACCTTTCACAGTACCAGAACTTGGCTTTGCAACTATCCAGCATTGTCTTCAACTGTCTCGGCAAAGCTCAGCTCCTTTGCTGAACTCGATAAGGCCTTCATCAGTGCTTGGACCCATGGGTACAAACATTCTTGTCCCCTGCTTGAAGACCCGGTCTTTAGAAGCGCCTTGAACCGTCATGTGGGCTGACCAGATTCCTAATGGCAATTCACTGTATCGGTAGTCGCCCCGAGTTTGGATTTGGGACCCCACACACCATCGACAAGAGGCCCTCCCCTGCAGTTGCATGAATGGCCTCTGTTTCCGCCATGAGGGTAGACTTGCACCATTTGATTGTGGCAGCGGTCGCTGATTTCCACCTGCATCATGTCCTGGGGTCCTCTGAGGCAGTCAACAATGTGGTGGTCATTTCTTCATTGTGACAGGGTCGTTCAGTTGTCAAGTGCCAGGAACAGTCACGCCAGAGCACGGAATCTCGGACTAGCCAGACCTAAATCCGGACACACAAAAAATGTGACCGCTGCACTAGCGACCCTAGCACCCCTGCAATAGAGCCAAGACATGAAGCACAATCCCCAGCAACTTCAGGAGTCTGACGTCGTCCCTGAGTGAATCGGAGTACAGGGGGTGAGTTAACATACCCATTTCTACTGCCTCTATCTCTATAGGGTTTAAACGGGCATAAATGTCCTTGCCCTACCTCTCCCTTGCCCGGATGATCAGTGTAGCTCTGGTCAAGGATCCTTCCCTGGGCTTCCCCTAAGGTTATTGGATTGGAAGAGGGTCACCTAAAAACATTACTCCTTTTGTTCTTCAACTTTTAAAAAACTTCCAACCTGCCTCTTGGCAGTGCCAAGCTTTGTTCAAACTAAGTTAAAGACTTGTAGTCTCCTACAGGGGATTTTATTGAGACATGTCTCTAAGGGCACTAGGACACATCTCTTCTAGAAAGGGAAGGACTTTCAGAATTGTAGAACCTCATAATAAGGTTGTGTATGGTGTTTTAGCTATTTAATTCTTTCAGATGACCTGCCAAATTGGCTCATTACTTACCTTGTTTTTTCTTCACTTACTTTGCTACATTACAGTGTCCTACTTCTGATCTGTGTTTAAAAGTAAAGTGGAGGTTATCTGTAGTCCGAGTACCCCAAAAGTGAAAGTGTATATAAATGGTAATATATGTTTAGTGTGTTACATTTATAAAGAGCTGTTCAACACGTAAATAAATGTAACTATTTTTATACATTCCGACCTAACCTGTGTTATTAATGAGTGCTCGGTGTCTGCTTAACGGAACCCTTCACCACTGTCACACTAAGTCTAAACTTAACTGATCAGTCACACTACCTAATTTGGCTAGGCATTAGTGACTAGCCTATTCACCAGAAAAGGGGGGCCTCTCAGAATCTGTCGACAGGGCAGATTCTGAAAATCCATCTTAACGCAGGCAAAAACAGTCATGGTAGATGACATCTTTCTTGGCTTCCCTTCAGTAGTTTTAAACAGTGTGGGCTCAATCCCAAACCAGGTCTCAAATTTAGATGCAAAGTGTTGAAGAATTCAGAAGATGTTAGGTTTCTAGACAATGAAAAGAAATTAAATGCTTTGCCTACCATGCTCTTCTAGATGATCAATGCACAGCGTCACAAATTTTGGCACAGTGGTGTTTTCCCTCTGACACAGACTGATTAAGCTGCAACCAAACACTTGATCTGAAAGTAAAAATGCCCAGTTAATTGTTGCAGTATTTTAATCAAATTATGTTACATACTTATTGGAAACCCTTACTATTTAGGAGCAAAAGAGGAATTTCATTCAGCTCAAAAATATGCAAATGTCTTTCTGGACTGTGGCATTACCCATAGAGGGACTTCGAAATAGCTATTGATGCTCTTCTAAATTCCATCAATGGGATTTGTTTTGAAAATGGCAGACATGGTTACTTAGCCCGGGTACAATGCAGATTGTTCTGATCATGGAGCTGGTATATAGTGTTGGTTATTGGCCTAACAGTATAAGGAAGAACAGCATACCATTAATAATTGCAGAGCTATTCAACAGCTCTAGTTATTGGTCCTGGAATTACCTGTGGGTCGAAGCATCATGCAACATCACATAAAGAGGAAAGGACTATAACTAGTATTCTAGTATTACTGACTACCCGCAGAGTAAATAATTGCTACTAGCACATTAATATGCAAGCACCAACATCCCTGAAAAAAGATAGGGGAATGGTTTGCTTATTGGGGACAACATGCAAGTCTATATTTGAAACAGTGTGTCCGGGTAAATGCAGTGTCCATATGACAATTGTGAGATGCTCAATGGAAAACAAAGCTTGAAGGTTCATAAAGGCTTGCAGATCAAACACAAGAAAAAACAATTCTTCTAATTTTGATACTTAGTCCTAAATTAAGTTACGTTAATAAGCAAACATGCGAAAAAAGGGTGGGGGACTGGACCAATGTACCGCGATTCAAATAAACAAAAACAGCACCCATAGGATACACTTCACAACTCAGTTTTGCTGGCTATTCCAGAACCATCCATTGCATGAACACATTCTGTCTCCAATCATAACCTAAGTTTCCTTTCCGGAGCAACCCAAACACTCATTAAAAAATATATTTTATTCAATTACACAAATATAAAAAAACAATACAATATATATTCACTTTAAATACACAATTTTTAGACTCAATTATTAGGTCAAACGTTATTATGGAGGGGTTAGTAAAGTGTGCCTCTGTTTTCTCTAGTGTAATACAATTTCCTCTTGTCAATTGTCACTCCAAAGAACCCATTGGATTGTCGGGACTCTGTCAAGTACCTCAAACTTGGCTGTTTCAATTAAACATTGTCACTTCAACCATCTACATCGGTCAAGCCTAGTTGGCACCCACAAAAAGTCAAAGAAAAGTAATTGACTATGTGTTTCCGGTTTCAGATTTGCATTAACTCAATAACGCACTGTGCTTTTTGAAAAAAACAATGCTGACAACGGTGTGTTTCGACCTATAAAAACTGAGTCTGCTCTCTTGTCGAGAGCACCTTTGTTTTTTGTTTTTCTTTAGCCCTTTATGAGGACACAGAATATTTTGGCCGCATATTCATTCTACAGTCTAGAGTTCTCGGCAAGGTTGGGTGAACCCTTCTTATTTCAATTGGCATCTCCTGCAAACACATAAATCGGTCAGGCATAACCTCAGTCTCACATAACAATACACTGGTACTACGGAGAAGCCATGTCTCAAACTTACTTGGGACTCTTCAATGATGCCCCTTGTTTTTGCATCAAATGCTGTTTCCAATATATCTGTTTTTCCACTTTAACATTGCATGCCACACTTGAATGTACATATCTACAAATGAAGCACATATGCATCCCAGCTCCAAACAGTGAGTTCAGTGCCACTAGTTTTTTAATAAATAAATTTAAAATAAATCTGACTAAAGATGTTTTACTAAACTGTTTTACCTTTAGTTCATCGCTCTTTTCATATGGTGAACTTTCCATCTCGAAGTTTCAATCAAGATAACCTGCATACTGTCACTGGATAACCCTCTTGGGAGAAACTTGAGTTATGATTGGAAATGGAATGTGTTGATGCAAAGGATGGTTGTGGAATAGTCAGCAAAACTGAGTTGTGAAGTGTATCCTATGGGTGCTGTTTTTGTTAATAAGCCAACATGGCCAGCATTGTTCAAGAAATGTGAGATACGGAAGCAGTCAACAAGTGAAAGGGAAACTGAGTGCCACTTAGCATCTGCAATGCTTACTGTAGGGTTCTGCAACCTTTCGCTCTTCAAATGTTTTGGACTATAACTCACATCAGCCCTACTCCACAGTCAATGAGGGATCACCAGCATCCTAGTCCAAAGCTTTTGGGGAGTCTCAGGTTGCAGACTCCTGGTACTGCAAACAACACATTTTGTTCATTTCAAAGGAATGTTCAATCCTGTCCTCGACTTGGTGCAGGAGCTCCAAAAACAAACCTTGATAATGCAATGAACTGGCAATACAAAATACAGACCCACAAAGTGTTTCAATGCTTTTGTTCCCCCTAAACCTTGCAGAGGAGTCAAACAGGCATATTGTCCCCTCGCTCTTACTCATACATAACTGCCAATAAAGGGAAATGTGAGCAAGGACCTATGTTTTGATATTGACCGGCATCTTGCAAACCAGTGGGCTTTCTTCCTGCTTGCTCTAAAAAATCATTGAGGTGCTTGCTGTACGACTCTGAATAGCCTTCCTTTTGAGTTAAAATATTTTGGGGAAGAATGACCTTTCTACATTTTGGGGCACCTCTGGTAAGACCCACCAACTGTAACAGTCGATCCATAATTCACTGATCGATTTTGAAGATGATTATGTGTATGCCACTGTAGCTGCTCGCTACCCCATCTACTTTACTTTATTATATTTATAGTGAGCAGCCATAGACCCATGGGTGTGAGGGCACAGACAATAGACACACGTGACAAGAAACAAGCAGAGGCTGTCCTAAGACTAACTAAAGAATTACCAGAGAGGAGGGCATCAAATGAAGTACTAATTAAAGAGGAAGGTTTTTAGGCCCTTCTTGAAATCGCTCAAGACTGAGGAGCCTCTCAGATGGCTGGGCAGAGCATTCCAGAGCGCCGGGGGCCACAAGAGCAAAGGCACCCAATTGCACTTTTTTGGTTTTAAACCTTGGCTGGTGGAGAAGGGTATGGTTGTTAGAGCACAAATTTCTAAGGAAGTTTTTTTTCCTATATACCTTTGTAAATTTGGGGGCATCGTACCCATAAGGCACTTGAAGGTAATGACCAAAAGTCTGAAGGATATCCGAGCCTCCACAGGAAGCCAATGCAGGGCTCGACGCGCTTCAGAAACATGGGCCCTATAAGAGGGACCAGCTACAACTCTAACCGCTCCGTTCTGAACTACCTGAAGTCAATTAATGGTGGATTTGCTGCAACTTGCCAACAGACTACAGCAATAATCAAGTTTGGCTCCAACAATAGCTCAGGCAATAGACTCGGCATTCTGTTTGGAGATGAACAGTCTCAAGTGGGCCAACAATTTAATATAGTAGGTGGCGGATGAGACTGTACTGGCTACGTAGGGCTTCATGTTAAGCGACTGATCCAGAACCACTCCCAACATTTTTATTGGGGAGGGTGTGGATTTGAGCATCCCCTAGCTGGAAGTGCTTATAGGCTGAGTCAAGTTTGGCTAAAATGCCCTCGGATCCCACCACCATGAGTTTGGTCTTACCACGGTTGAGTGCGAGGTTATTTAGCATCATCCACTGTTCAATAATGGAGAATATGCGATTAGGTTCACTCTCATCCAGGTCGTGCTCACCAGTTTAGTTTATTATTTATATAGCGCCGCTTGGCCCTGGGGCATCCAGGCACTTGGCATGATTGCAAAAGTAGCCAAAATATTACAAGCATGGTCAGTAGGTAAACATTACAGGTAGTCAAGACATAAGACATTTACTGATAATATACACATTCTAACGTATTTATAAGGTTTGAAATTGTGCAGATTATACAGGCAGTATGTGCATTTGTGTGGTAATGAGTTGGCGTTTTAGGCTTCTTTGGCCAGTAGCCAAGTTTTGGCACTGTCTGAATCGATGAAACGATGGTTCGGATCTGAGATCGGCTGGTAGTGAGTTCCAGAGTTTGGCGGCTAGCACAGGGAAGCTTGTGCCGCCTGCTTTTTGGAGCTTAAATCTGGGGATATTTAAGCAATGTGTTTGGGCTGATCTAGTTGGGCGAGATGGGGTGTGGTGCATGAAGTTGTCCGAGAGGTATCTAGGTGCTTGGTTGGATAAGCATTTGTGTGATATTCGATTCTCTGAGTTATAGATAGCCATTGACAGGAGCATCTGGCGTCGGAGATGTACTCGTGTTTGGATATGTTCATAGCTGCTCTTAATGCGTTATTTTGGATAACTTGAAGCTTGTTGATGTTCTTTTGGCTGGTACCCAGGTAGAGAGCGTTGCAATAGTCGACCTTCGAGAGTACTAGTGCTCTGGCTAAGGTGGTGCAGTTGGAGGTCGAGAGGTAAGGTCTACTGGCATTGATGAGCTTACATGTGTAAGCGGTGGTGGATGAGTTGGCGCTGATTTGTCTTGTCAGTGTAAGGGAGGAGTCAAGGTAAATCTCAAGAGTTTTGACGTTGTTGGAGACAGAAATGTTGTTGCCGTCAATAGTGAATGTCTGGTTGAGTTTGTTGAGTCTGGATTGGGAGCCTAGGAGAAGAAGCTCGGTCTTGTCATCGTTGAGGCAGAGGCAGTGTTTGGCCATCCATTCTTGGATAATGGGGTAAATGTTGTCGAGTACTGTGTTGTCGGTGGAGTAATCGCCTGTTAGTGGGATGAGTATTTGAGTGTCATCTGCGTAATTCGCGTAGATGACACCCAAATGGTCCAGTATGTCCAAGAGAGGTTTTGTAAACACATTGTATAGTGTGGGGGAACACAGGAGCCCTGCGGGACGCCACGTGTAATGGGGGCTGGTTCGGCAGAGGCTGTGGGAGCAAAGACCCTCATGGATCTGTTATTCAGGAAGGATTGAATCCAGGCATTGGCCTTGTCGGAGAATTTGGCTGCTGAGGTTAGATGTTTGCAGAGAATATCCATGATTTACCAAATCAAAGGCGGCCGACAGGTCGAGGAGAAGAAGAAGGGCTAGTTTTCCATTGTCTTTGTGGTTATCCATTTGTGTTTTGATATCGATCAAGGCTGTCTCTGTGCCGTGTTTGGGGCGGAAGCCCGATTGTCTTAGTCCTAGTAAGTTATTTTTCTCTAGGTGGTTCTGGATCTGCAGGTAGGCAGCTCTGTCAAGGATTTTTAGGAGGAAGGGCACAGTAGTAATAGGTCTGTAATTCGTGGGGACACTGGGGTCTAGCGTGGGTTTCTTGAGTAGAGGTAAAACCCAGGAATCCTTTAGGTTGTTAGGTACTATGCTGGATGTGAAGGATGAGTTTATAAGCGATGTGATGAAAGGGGCAATATGTTTGGCCGTGTCTTTGATAACTGGAGCAGGGTAGATGTCGCCTTGGCATTTGGAGGGTTTCAGATAGTTAATTAGGTCTTCAACCTCTTTGGTGGTGTTGGTGGAGAATTCAAATAGGTTGTTATTGTCCATTCGTGAGGTTTGGGTGGGAGAGATGGGATTGTCTGCAAACGTGAGGCTTTCTTTCTTTGACTCAATTTTGGCTTGTAACATAGCAATTTTGCCAAGGAGTGCTTCTTGTATGTTGGTACACCAAGAGATGTCTTTGGTACATGTGTCTGGGATGGGAGATGGCGACTCGAGGTCTCTCAGGATGTTAAAGAGCTCTTTGGTGTTGGATTTGGCATTGCAGATTCTCTCATTGTATATGTTTTTTTTGTTTGGATGATTGCTGACTTGTAGATATTGGAGGCTAGGGAGTAGGATGTTTTATTATTAGCGGAAGGAGACTGTTTCCATGCTGATTCAGCTTGTCTTTTGTTTTTGCTGAGAGTTTTTAGTTCAGGAGTGAACCAAGAGTTGAGATGCGCGCGTGGTTTGGCTTTCCGTAGTTTGAGTGGTGCTACAGTATTTATGGCCTTGAGAATGGTTGTGTTATAGAGGTCTACTAATTCAGTGGGGTTGGTAGTGGTGGGTGTGAAATCAATGATGGGTTGGAATAGAGGGATGCGTTTCTCAACTGTGATAGTTTTGCTGTTTCTTATGAGTGTGGGTGGAGCGTTGGGGAGGGACGCAGTGGTTTGTCTTTGTTGATGGTGAAAGTGATGAGGTGATGGTCAGTCCAGGCACATAGTGTATTGGAGAGGATGGTGGTGTTGCAGTGGCGGTCTGCTATCCAGTCAAGGATGCAGCCTTTGTTGTGTGTGGGTTGAGAGATGTGGTGGGTGAGTTCTGATTCTGAGATAGTATTAGCGACTGTGCTTGCTTTGTCATCTTTCTCGGCATTGTACCCGAGGTTGAAGTCACTTAGAATAAGTAACCGTGAATTGGGTTTGGTGTTAGAGAGTAGGAGAGCTATATCGTCGTTGAATGAGGATATGGGGCATGGCGGTCTATAGATAAGATGGGTAGTGATTGTGCTTGTGTTAGTTGTGGATAGTTTGATGGTGAGTAATTCAGCAGATGGGAGTGATTGGTTTTGTATGCGTCTTATGTTAAGGGAGCTTCTTGCAATAATGGCTACACCGCTGCCTTTGGATGTTTGTCTGTCTGCGCGGTAGATGGTGTAGTCAATAGGGATGTTTAACGCTAGGGTGGGGCCTGATGCTGCGTGGAGCCAGGTCTCAGTAATAGCTATGAAGACTAGATCGTTGAGAGAGATGATGTCGGCTATGTCTAGGGCATGGGCGACTAATGATCTTGCGTTGATAAGTGCGCCTTTGATTGTTTCGGTGGTGGCTTGGTGTGGTTTTCTGTTGAGTATACGGGGGGAGGAGGCATTGGAGCAGGGAGTGAACTGGTCGGGAGATACTGTTGTGTGTGTGATGTGAGTGGCTGGTTTGGGTTTAGTTTTACATTTGCTTGGTCCTGTGTTGATCTGAGGCGGTCGTGTCTCATTGTGCCTATGCTGGGATAGGAGTTCCTGATGGTATTGTTCTCAGTGAGAGGGATGACACTGTGTGTCTTCTGCATAGTTAGAAAAGAGTATAACCTCTTGAGCGAGATGAGCGAAGAACGGAGCCATGAAGATATTATAGATACAAGGTGATTGGCTGGCTTCTTGTGGAACTCCAAAAAGTACCTGAATTGCGGGTGCCTTCGCCTCATTGGCGCACACACCCTGCTAAATCTATTTGATAGGATGGAGAGCAGCTATTTGGTGGCGGCCTGGGAGCAATTAGCTACCGAGATGAGCCTGTCCGCCAAGATGGAATGATCGACAAGGTCTAACGCCGCAGATTGATCTAGAGAGATTAAAAGTGAAATCTGCTGGTTATCCAACCTCTGTAGAGGTTGAGATTTAAGGTCCAGTAATGAGGTCTCAGTGCCAAAACCTTGTCTGAAACCCGACTGAAATGGGTTGAGGATAGGGTGCGAATTGAGATGTTGAGCGATTTGAGTATATGCAACCCGGTCCAGTATTTTCAACATAAAGGGGGTGTTGGTTATTGGCCTGTAGTTGGTAGGGACAGTCTGATCAGGTTAGGCTTTTTTAAGAGGGGAGAGACCCATGCTTGCTTCATCTCATCTGAAACAACGCCATTGAGAAGTAAAGAGTAGACAAATTTGCATATGGCCTGCACCAGTGAAAGAGGGCAGGCTTTGATAATAGTGGAAGCGCAGGGGTCCCCTGTGCAATTGGTGGCTTTACGTTTGGTAATAATGGATGTTAATTCCTCCCCAGAAATCGGAGTAAAGTCGAAAATGGGAATATCTGGATTCCTAATAAATGTATTGTCATCATTATTAATACCATGGGTGTCGAAGACACTTTTTATTAGTAGCTATGCCTTCCCGGATACCGTCTAGTTTCTTTGACATAGCATTCTGGATATCCGAGCACCAATTGTCATCTCTGATGATTGTAGAGGCTATGCTGTAGGTGACAACATCTCAAACTACACGAAGGCTGCATTCTCCAGGTGCAATGAAAGTGATTTCAAAGGAATAAGTGATGTGAGGTAGACTAACAAATGATTTCCCTCTGGTAGCATGCATTCTGATTGATTAGTCCTTCCTACCACAGATTCCTCTTCTTAATAGATCCCAGTAGCAGTACAGAAATCTGAAGGAGGGAGGAGCGAACGAAAACCATTCAGTTATACCAGACAACTCAACCAAAGGAAGCGTTCTATTCTGATGGGTAATCCCAGCAGTAATGTTTGGAAAATGTGTGCAGCAAAGTCCACATAGCCACTAGACATATGTCCAAAAACCAGTACCCTTTTCAGTCCGGGGAGGTAGCCAGATCTGGTTGAATGAGCTCCAAGGCCGCCAGGCACATCCTTCCCAGCCAGATCCTAACATTCAGAAAAGCCGAGAACGATCCGTCTGGACAGGGTCTATTTATTAACAGCCCTGGCGGCACAGGCACCAGAATAAACCACAAAGAGCTGCTTCTTTTTGTTCGAATGTCCCTTGGCCAAGAGACATAGCAGCGAAGGGTCCTTAAAGGGTACAGTCAATGGAACAGCTCATGAAGGATGAAAAAAAACCAGGAAGATAAATCTTCTGAGCGAGATGAAATTCCGGCTATCTTGGGAAGGAAGGATGGACACACTCTCAAAGTCACCTTCCCCTTAAAGAACACACACAATATGGGGGTTCAACAGTCTGGAGCACACTCACATGCCTCGCTGAAGTGATGGCAACCAGACAAATCATTTATGCAGGGGCTCAAATGGAGCACCGATGTAAAAAGCCAAAACTGAATTCAAATCCCATGCAGGAACAAGAAACAGGCATGGGCGAAACTGGTTACCCAAACCTTGCAAAAATAACTTTGCACGTAAAGAGCATGCCCTAATCAGGAGACCTTTTAAAGACCAACATGCTGTTCTGGTTCCCCTTCACAGTACCAATCTGCAGGCCGAAAAGGGTCAAGGAAAGCAGGAATTCCAGAACAAAGGAAGTTGGGCAGGTCAAAGGGTACATATCCCCCTCTCTACACCAAGATGAAAACATACGCCACCAGCAGCCATAGATCAGCTTGGTGCAGGCTTCAGTGATGAGAACATCATCTAGGACATTGTCTGACAAGTCTCGCTCCTTATACCTTGGCCTCTGCGCAGCCAAGCATGAAGGTTCAGACTGCAGTTGCTCGGGATTCAGGACAGGTCTCCCCAAGCAGCTGAGCACGTCCACCTTTGCGGTGAGGTGCCAGGAAGGACAGATGGACACATCCAGAAGCTCAGAATACCCCTTCCTCCAGGCACAGTCTAGAGAGATCAGAATCGCCATGAATCCGAACTTTCGCAATTTCCAGAGAGCCAGTAAAATGACAGGGATTCAAGAGAAGGCATTCAGGAGTTGAAAGTGTGACCACTGTTTTAACCGTTCAAAATTCACCACATAAATAGATTGCTAGTTTGGGCAAGGCAATATTGGTTTGGGGGAAAAGCAGTAACTAATTTGACTCTGTACACATGGACTTGAGAAGGTGTTCTCTTACCACCCTTGTGGTAGTAGGTGAAGTGCTTCACAGCATGTTCCCCAAGGGCTTTCGAGTGCATAAACTGGCTAGAATCACATTCGTATGGAGAACCGCAGGGAGGACTACAATGTTATGGTCCCCAGTCAGAGCATGATTTGAAGTCCAAGGCTTTTAGTGTTTTAAGTAGGACAAAGGTAAATTAGCTAAGCTAAGTGGCATTAAAAAAAAAAGACACTAAGGAAATGGCGCATAGTGACTCGATTTATATCGGCACCAAATTCTGGGCATGCAGAGGAGTCGTCTGGCAGAGCAGATGTGGTACCCCACTACTACTATTGGTAGCTGAAAATGTTTGCAAAACAGCTGGTGCTGGAGACAGAATATCTAAGGCGAGGAATCTATGGGAGGCAGGAAACCATTATATAACGGAGGACACCACTGTTCTATTTACATTTCTAAGAGTTTTAGGCGCCAATGGTATACATTTCCTTTTTCAATGCAAGACCAGGCATCAGGCTAAAAGTCATGGAACTAATTATATTTCATTTTAATCTAAAATTTTAAACCATAACACCAATAAATATATAAAGTTATGCATAATATGAACAAAATATGTAGACCAAGATATCCTAGGCAATGAGGTTCACTTCTGCTTAGAAGTAAGTTATCAAGTGCATTGTGTGGGCCCTAGATTCTGACACTGTGGACAACTTTACAATGTTTAGCTACATAGTGTGTAGCTTTCAACATGGCTTCAATCTTGACTGAAACATTCCCCGACAACGCCTGCTCTATTAAAATAAAAAAATAAAAAGATTAAAAAAACTTTATTCATCACCTTTTTTTTTTTTAACAAATGTTGAATTTTTTACTTCAAATTCGTAGAATGGTGGGTTGGGTTTGGTGTCTGGGGTAGTCATCTTGGTAGTTGCCACAGCCACGAAGGACCAATACACAACAGAAGGGTGTTAGTAGATTTGTGGCATCGCTTATTTCCTACTTAGCCTAGTGCACACCTATTTTGTAATATAAAGAAATGTCTTGAATTATTTGTACATACAAGAGAACCAATTCTTGGTCCCATTAAACAAGTGGATGTGAATTTCGGTATGAATTGATCTTTAGATTGGGAGCATGATCCTCTTTTTATGAACATCTGGATGAAACACACTAGGAAATCAATCATAATCCGCTAGGAAGGTAGGATAAACATCACCACATTATTGTAACATACAACGGATATATATTTTTTGAAGCTTATGCTAATTACTTGTACGACCTAAAGATCTCTGTATACTATGGACAGAGAATCATGATATTCTAAAGGGAAGGTTTATGAAACACTAGCAAGTCTATCTGAACCCACCAAGAAGACAGGAGAGACGTTATCACCTCATTGTTACATCAAATAGATATATACCTTTTGAAGCTTATGCTCATTACGTGGATGGCTAAAGACCTTTGAATAATAACGAGTGAGAATCCTAATATGCTAAAGGGAAGGTTTAGTTTCCGGTCCCTCCAAATCGTCCGTCAGGGAGCATTCTCCAAAATTTGCCAATTACCTTCTACCTTAGAGACCCCCAGCTCCTTTGCTGGACTTCAGGACTTAATTTCTAACCTGGAGAGAGTGAGCCCTTTTTCTCACTCCATAAGGCATCATCTTTTGCATTATGACACAGCACCTTCAGTGCAGTGGCACAGGGAAGTGTCTTAGATTTCCCAAAGGTTTAAATACCTTCTCTTGGTGAAACTACTGTTTCCAAGAGCAGTGAAGTGAAATTGACTTTACTTACATTTTGTAACTTTCTAGACCCAGCACACACTATCCTACAATAGGGTGCTGGAGGGGTTACTTAGTATCCCCTTTGTCTAGGTTCTCATGTAACATTTTTATGTTACCGTTTCTACAATTAATGGCTGGTGGCAGTGGTTTACTTTTTACTACCATTGTGTGTTTTTACCGCGGGCTGCGTTTGCAGCTGCAGTACAGACAAAAAGGGTTGCCCATTTTGTCAAAAGGGCCCCGGTCTTCTTTTTTCACCATTTCTTGTTGGAAAGGTCCTTCTTGAGATTTACTCTGCGCACCAAACTAGGTTTGGTTCCTTTGTTTGTTTGGTCTTTGGCGGGATTCACGAGTGAAGTCTGCCTCGGGCTCCAGTATGTCTGGCAGGGGCAGGAAGACGAGGGAGGTGCCCGAAACTCCCTGTGGCTGTCTGGCAAGGACAGACACCCTGCTGTGTGATTGACAGGTAGGCTAGAATGAATGGGAGAAACCTACATAGAAGGCGAGGCTTTTTGGCTTGGAAGGCAGGGTCGACCACTGGACGAAGGAATCCGAAGAAGAACTTGGAAGGGACGCCTGCTGCAACTCCTGGACCGTTGGTTTGCCCGGTGAAGCCCTGCTGCTGTGCTGAAGCTCCGAATTTGCCTCGACTAGAGAACCCATGCAAGGACGACTTCTCCCTTTGAGTTGGTGGGAACAATCAACTCCAAAGCAAGCACCTCTGGACATCCTCTCGGAGCTGGCTGTACTTCCACTGCTGCTGCTGGAACCGAAGTGCCAGGGAGAGGACCACCAGTTTAGGTGCGTTGCTTTTAAATCAGACTCGAGCGTCAGGAAGATTCTCCGGACTTCCCTGATGCAGGACTGACCAAGCATGAGCCACCTCAACAGAGTGCTGGACCCCAGATGTGAGGAAAGTCCGGAGTGGTATCCGAGAACCGCAGTGTGGCTATTTGCTGTCAGACGCGAGGAGCTGAAACACTGAAGAACCGCTGAATCAAAATTTCCCTATTGCTGCCGCTGACCTTCCCATTGTATAGCAGGAGTCCCCAGACGTCGTCCTCCTTGTCTCCACCACCCGCGGCTCTGGAACAACAGGATCTGCAGAGCATACAGGAACAAAAGCCAGCTGGAACCAGTTACATGTCTTTCCATCGAAATGTTTCCATCAATAGTTTGTTCCATCGAATCATTTCCATTGAAAGATGTTTCCTCGAATTCCCATACATAAAGTGCAAAGTGTTTATGCATCGAAACCCTTTCATCAAACAGGGTTTCCTTATATAAACAACTTTACATTTTTTGCATGGAAAGTCTATGAAACATGCATAACGATATAACGTTACAGGGAGCTGGCCAGTGCTGAAATCTATAAATTATTTCAGCACTGGCCAACTTCCTCTAACTTGTGATGTTTGTTTATAGGGGGTGCCTCCCCAAACCCCAGGGGTTCACCCCCAAACACCCCCATTTTCAAAATGTAACCCTTGTCCAGTGCTGAAATCTATAATGTATTTCAGCACTGGACAGCTCCCTCCAATTTGTGGTGTTTAAAGGGGGAGGGAGGGTTCCCCTCCAACCCCCCTGACCCAACTCCAAGGGATCGCCTATCCCTAATCCCCCCACCAACCCCCATTCCTCAACCCATTGAATTACCAACAAAATTAACCCTTTCCATTGAATTACCAACCCAAACATCCATACATCTATTTTAAAGGTATGTTTGAGTTGGAAAACCATCCAAATTCATTCAATGAATGTGCTTTTCGATGGAAAAGCTTTTCAATGAATGAATTTTGATGGATAATAATTAGATGGAAATAAATTTGATGTAAAGACTGCATACCGCTGGAACCATTTCTACTAACCAGAGGTACTGTGAAGTCTAAGAATTTACCTCTTGTTTTGTAGCCTTGCTTGCTCTCAGTTGAGACCTGTCTTGGTTACCTTGCAGAGTTGCAATAGCTTTGCCCCTTACAAGCCTCCCAGATTGTGGCCCTTCAAGTGTTCTATTTTCTACAAACATTTCCAAAAACATTTGGAAGTCTTTTTTACCTACCTGCAAAGATCATCTTCAGCTCCCCTAGACATTGTGCAATTAACATTGGTTGTCCTGGCTTCCTGAGAGACTCTTCTTCCCTTTGACTCCGTGCTTTATATTTTCCTCAGGAAAGGGTTAAACCTATTTGACATTGGAAGGTTTTTGAAAGCGCTTACCTGTTTGTGAATTATTTTTTAACCTTCGTTTTATTCCTCTCTTCTACCTTTTACACCAAACTCAGTATTGCTCTAAATGAACCAATGATAAATCCATGTCCACGGTGTCCTAGCTATTTAAGTCACCTAAGGGGGTATGCAGTGTCTATGTGCCACCCCAAATGAGTATCATCTGATTTAGAGAAAGAAATAGTGTGTTTTGAAGTGTATTATAAGTGGTATATACATTGCTCCCTTCTGAAGGAGGCTTATACAATTAACTGTGAAATAAATCAATAATTGTTTTAGCAAGAAACCTTTAGTATAAGTGTTTATTTGGATAACTGCTACTGTGCTCACATTGAACCATCTTGAGATAAACTCAGCCCCACAACCAACCTGTGTAGTTCAGACTTATACCAAAGGTTGGGTCCCTATTGCCAGGAGGTCAAGGTTATTGCAGTGTACCCAAAGGGTACTGCATAAAATCTTGCCTAAAATTGTCTTATTTACCAGTGGACTGAATAGAACAGTCATAAAATAAGATGGAGTTATAGGACTTGTTACAGCGTGTCATTAGGAAACAAACAACGATCCATATGGATCAATTTAGAACTAGGTCAAAACTTGTGACAATATGTAGGATCACTTATCAGTCTTAACTATAAGCACTGTTAAAAACTAGAACTAGCTATTTACCTGCCTTGAGGCACCAAATTGTTTGGAGCAATAAGTCAAATTTGGCAAGTTCACAAACATTCAGGATTATACCTCAAGTCAACATCGGGACATTTTTCAAAAAGTTAAGGCGTCTTGGTTACAGAAACACACCAATATATAGGGGTATAATTTGACTTGATAGTGACTTTTTACAACATTACTGAACATTGGTATTTATAATGTAATTAACCTATAACCAGAACTTCAGATTTGAGGCTTTAAGAACATTTACATCACTGCGAATTGATAAAACTATAATATGACGTTATCACGCAACAGCGTGATGACGCGAGTAAACTTAAGGGGGGCATTTTGGGAAATCGCGTTCCTCGCGATTCCCGAGTTAAGACATGATAACTGACTGTTTTTTGGAAGGTAAGGAATGATTCTAGACAAGGGGATGCCTTGACATCCTAAATCCACATTACCCCAACGGTGTATTTAACTATGGTAGACACATGATAACGCTGTGTAATTACATGCAGCTTCACATTTAGATTTCCTCTAGACTACACTAAACACTCGTGAAGATTCAAAACCTTAATTAGTGCAACATTACCCTGGGAATAAGCCCTCATCACTACAAAGGGGTAAGACCACTTTACTATGTTGCATACCCCAGCATGGCATATATGAAAACACTGATAGGCGTGGATCTAGATAACACAAATGAGATCGAGATAAGCTCCATATTTACAAAGGAACATCTTGATTTACAGGCGCAACGTGAAAGTCAGTGTGCCTAACCATAGTATCTCCAGCCGTCAGGGATTTCGTAAATCTTTACCACTCTGCATGGTCTGAGTGAAGGATATTCATTTCATCATTCAGGTAATTCTCTAAACAAGAAAGGGAACATAGAATCCCCATTTTTCAATCTGATTACCAGATCTAAATGCTAGTTGCTGTAATTAGAAACGTACAGTGTTTCTATGGTCTTTTATAAAGGGTAGATAGTTTTCACACATCTTTGGTTTTTTTTTTTTTTTTATTTTTTTATAAGAAGAATCATACTCCAGTGTATGAGAATCAGACAGGAGAAGGAAATCTTGAAACTGTTAATCAAAAGAAGACACATCCTGGTGATTATGGAATAAGGAATCATGACAGGCTATTGATGAAGTAAGATTAATGAATGTGTATAGAGGATATACTAAATCTTGATTAGTAATTATCCATTGTAGATATGAAAAAGAAACAGAAGTGGGTAGACAACTCCTGAAGGGGGACAATTTACCCCGAAGCGCGTAGAGATACACACATGGATTGAACACCTAACAATTTTTTGATCTATCTATATGTGAAAATTGACTGAAATCCATTGTGAAACATAGTCTATCTGTGAATAGTTAGTAAAATTGGAGTCATTTTGAGAGTGATTGATTTAATCAAAGACAGTTTGTTGTTAATATGACCCAACTGTAAGACATGAACCTTATGTTGACAAATTGAATATGGTTTATTGTAAAGAAATGTAGCAAGACGTGCTGCTTTGAGCTGCAGGGAAAGGAGCATGTGCGAGGGGCCCCGCCCGACCGGATTGGATTACTGGCCATCGCCATCACAGAGATAAGCGCAGGGACATCTGGGGTCATAGTGCATTACAAAGCACTGAGTCTCTGAGCGGGGAATACGTGCAGGGGCCAAGCCCCCACTGAATCCTTCCAGCCCCTGCCCTGAGAGCAGATAAGTCATGCGAACGCAGCGCAACATCAGATAATCTACACCAGAGCGGGATGCATGCAGGGGTCAAGCCCTTGCCGGATAATACCTGACCCTGCTCTCAGTGCAGATAAGTCTGGCAATTAACTCTTCGTGTACCCTTGCAAACCCTGCTAACTATGTGAACCCTGACTAACTCGTGCCTCGGCCGCACTTGAGAACAGCACTACCACAGCTCAGTAGTGTTACAAAAAGCGCCAATATTCCTCCCAGGACCATAGTGCATGAGTGGCTCATGAACCCATAAACCCTTACTAGTCATGTGACACTGACTGCCTGTAAAGCAGTGAACGCTGCCTTAGGTTGTTGTGCAACCTTAGTTTTCTGAAGGCTGCACCATACCTCCTCTCACAAGGCTTTCTTTTTCAGCCATCTCTCCCTCTATTCTTCCCTCTGGCCCGACTCACTATGCAGGGCACACTAATGATGTTCTGATCGCCTCAGACCTCCACCTCTCACTACTCCTCTCTCATGGAGTGACCACTTTCTCCTCATCTCTCTCACACTACCCTCCCAGACCAATCCTACCCCCCCAAACTGCCACCCACCTTCTGAGTCATTCGACCTATGAAGCGTGCATCAGTTGAGGCTTTCGCTGCATCTTTCTCTCCGCCTCCTGCACCTCTGGCTGACTCACAACCTGACGCAGCCCTCTCCATGCTCCACTTGCCAAGAAGAGAGGTCACAACCAAGCCCGCATTTCGGCGCCATCTAACAACTCGGACGAACTCTTTAAAATCTGCAAGGAACTGGCCAATGCTGCTGCAGTCTTTACCTTCCCAGGCCCTCTATGCGGGCCTGCCTTCTCACTTCATTTCTAAAACCCAGGATATCCTGTCCACCCTCTGCTTCTCCCTCCACTCTCTCCTCTTCCTCTGGCCCCGTTGAGGACCCCACAACTCCCCCCACTTCTCTGCCTTTCCTCTCTTCTCCCATGAAGGTTCTTCCTTGTTCCTCCAAAACCATAAAGGACCACATTGACACCCTCGCTCCAGCCTTGGCTGACTTCTGCAACCACTCTTTCGCCTCTGGAACCGCCCCTCCTCCCCCTTAAGCACTCTGTTGTGCACCCTCTCCTCAAGAAACCCTCATCTGGCCCCTCCCTTGCGGCTTATTATCGCCCTATCTCCATCACTCCTTTCCTGGGCAAACTCCTGAAAAAGCTGGCCATCTCTCAGCTTAATCTTCACACTGAATCTGTTGGTGGTCTCCATGAGCATCAGTCTGTCTTCAGAGCAGCCAGAAGCACAGAAACTGCAGTCCTGAACATCCGTGAAGACCTGCTCTCCAACCTTGATTCTAACCTCCCCTCTTGTCCTCATCCTACTGGATCTCTCTTCTGCCTTTGACACGGTCAACCATGTCATTCTGCTCAACAGGCACTGTGATAATCTGGGTATCACTGATCAGGCTCTGGCCTGGATGAGTTCTTTCCTCTAACTGACCCTCCAAGGTCCAACTTGGGTCCTTCCTCTCCTCGATCTCGCTTTCCACCTGTGGTGTTCTCCAGGGGTCTAACCTTTCTCCCTGGTTGTTAAACCAATACCTGGCATCTCTCGCCCTCCACATTGCTGCTATCTGATCCAACTTCCATTGCTATGTGGATGACACCCAGCTTGCCTTCAGGCTCCCATCTGCCTCCTCCTCTCTTTCTCTCATCCATGACTGTCTGCAATCCAGGAGTGGTGCGCCACCAATGATCTCTGCCTGAATGCCAGTAAAACAGACAGACCTCCTCATTAGCACACCTGCTCCCTTGCTCCCTCCTTTCCCGCCAGTCTATGGCTGGCCTCCCTTGGCTCCCACCTGTGAGGCTAAGAACCTCGGTGTTAACTGACTCCATGCTCTCCATTTCCCCTCACATTCTCCAGAACTCTGGTTCTCTCTAGGCTTGACTTCTGTAACCGCCACCTTTTAAATCTACCCTCCTCTACTCTCTGCAACTCATCCAGAACAGTACTGAGAAACTTGTCCTTGGCCTGAAGCCCAGGGATCTTATCTCTCCAGCACTGAAATCTCTCCATTGGCTCTACATTGGCTCCTAGTGGCTGCAAGGATCAAATTCAAGACCCTTTGCATTGTCCACAAGGCCTTCTGGAGCCTGGGACCACAATACCTCCAGCTTTCTCGACAGAAATATCTTCCTTCTCTCGCTCTTCCACCTCCACTCCCCGAGGGTTTGTCGCTTTTCTAACCAATGAGTTGGGGGCAGCTCTCTCTCTTCGGACGGCGCCTCCCTCTAGAACAGCCCCCCTGCCTCTCTGACACTTGAGCAGAACCATCTCCGGTTCCTGAAGCAGCTCAAGACTTTCCTCTTTGCTTCTGCCTTCTCTATTCCACTTCCCTGCTGATCTTCTTTCTGTTAATGCACTGGTTTACCTGGCTACCCTCTGAACCACGGACTCAGGCCTCTGCCCTCCCAGTTGCACATCTGCATTGCCTCCTGACAACCCTGCACTTGGTGCTGTATCTGCATCACTACAGTCCCCCTACTGCACTTGCCTAGCACTTGTTGTCTGCAATTAATCCCTGCACTGCCACCTGTTGGGCGCAATCTTTTTTTCTATGTCTTGATCCTATGTCTCACACTTCTTCTCCCCTTCCCCTGGCACTTTTCCCCTTCCCTCTCCCCCGCACTTGCGTGATCTCAATGTCACTTGGCCTAGTAAGATGGTTGTCTTGTCCTCCCTTGTTCCCCTCCCTTGCACAACCACAAGCCCCAAAACCATAGTGGGGGTGAGCGGTTTGTGCTAACACTGGGCCAGGCAACGTGAAGCCTGCCATTAGGTATGTAGAAAGGGAGCATGGAGGATAGAGAGGGATGCGGGAATCTTCCACTCGCATTGTGCAGTAAAACATTCAGTATAAAAATGCAACCAATGTGTATTCAACCAAATAAAATTGGCCAAATAAATTATTGATGTATAGGGTTCTATGTTATTATGGCCTAACTATTGCACGCGACTTGCCTTTAATGTAGCCCTTTTCACGAACAGCTTGCAACGTTGGACGTCGTGTGAGAAACTTCTTCAGCTTTGTTTTGGTCTTCTTTTGTTCTGTAGAATCAACACTGGTCGATGTTTTCATAGCTGAGAGCAAACCATTTCAAATGTTATGTATAAAGAATTACAAATAATTAGCTTAGATTTTATTATTTTTTATCAAATACGTTTGTACAGTGCAAATGCCACAATTTTGTAAATGTTCTAGAGCTCTAAAAATTAAGAAAAATAATCTAAAATGCAATAAAAACCCTCAAGAATTTATTTAGCAAACAGGGAAGGCATGAAAAGGATTTGCAGAATACACACAAGGAATAAAATCAGCAGGCCCTTAATTAAAAATAATATTCCCTGTCCCAGTGTCACTTTCTCCTAATCATCATCAGTTCAGGCATTTGGCACAAGGAAACTGGGGCGAGAGGAGGAAGGGGGATTTCCAACAAGCAACAACCACTCCAGATAGTGATTGCTTCTGAATGAAGGAGCAGCAACACTTGGCTCTCTTTACCAACACAAATCAATCATGAAATTGGTAGTAAAGCACAGGGTTTGGGCATGAACTAGATCTCCTTAAATCCTGGTTTCAAGTGGTAAATTGTGCATCTGTTTGACAACAGGTGTGATCCTTTCACTTTTCTTGGCCTTGACCACTAACCAAGCGCTAGAATGAAGCACTGCCTTCGAGGGAGTGTGCTTGGGGTAAAACAAACAGAGTAACATTTCTCATGTGCATTTGTGAACCGACAGTCTATAATAAAAGCTGCAATTCAGAATGGGGAATAAATGTATATTCAGAATGTGAGAGAAACTATGTGAGATTTGAAAATCTCCAGTTGGCTCAAATTCGATCTTGGATACCAGTGGCCCCATGATTAATATTCCAAGTCCCTGTGGGGTGTACAATCTTCTGTAAAAATCGCATCCTAGGTCACGGTGGCGGAGTGGCCTTGATTACCAAAACTGAACAGAGCCTTTTCTCTTCCTGCTCCAAGGTTGCAAGATTTGCTTAGTTAAAATGAATCCAACTCATCACTGCTGTATCAACTTTGTTTTAATCTACCAGCCCCCATCACCCATGCCCGACTTTAATGAAGAAATCACTCAGATTCTCAACAACCTTGTGGGCCCAAATCAGGCGACACTATTTTTGGGTGATCTAAATTGTTGGCGTGGAAACAATCTAGACAAAGAAACAATTGAGTTGGAAGCCGCATTAGCCAACATCTACTTCCAGGTTCAAAACAACGAACCCACCACAGGGAAAAACAACATTCTGGACTGGGTGGTTACCAACAACTTAATACTATCATAGATTTAACAAGACCATCATATTATTGAGTTTCAGGTCCTTTTTGGAGACCCACCTCTTAAACCACTCAATCCTCCGAAGACCATCATTAGTCATATTTTTAAAAAGGAGCGCCCCTGATCTGATGTAAATCATGGCAGACACCCAAAGTTCTGATTCTGCTGATCACTTGGTGTCTTTCTCCAGCAAACTTATAAAGTTGCTGGATGAGCTTGCCACGCCCGCCGACCAAAACTTGTAAGAGACCATATCGGACACCAAAAATGGTTTACTCCAGAACTGGGGGACATGAAAACACAAAAGCGCAAACTCTAATCTAAATGGCTGAAACACCAAAACAGAGGAAAATGAAATTGTTTGGAAACATTTCGATAATTTATCAAACTAAAAATTGTGGACGCCAAAAAGAATTTCTTTAACACTCTGATAGATAAATCTTCCAATTCCACTGGTAAGCTTTTTGAGATTGTAAAATCACTAGAAAAAACAAAGGCGCTCCATGCCTTTGTGTTTGTGTACAGCGTTGTGCTGCTGGCCTGGGCAGGTCCCCAAACCTTTCTCGTTGATTAGGCTTCTGGTAACCGTTGTGTCCCGCGTGGTGGAGGTGGCCGCGGGAAGAAGCACTGCACCCAGGCCAGTGCATTCAGAAGGTGTATTAGTTTATGTGTGTTTTTACAGCTCTGACTTATGCTCGCCTCGGAAATTGGCCCCTTGAGAAATTTAGGGCCGGGGGGGGCTGGCTGAGGTAAGAGCAAGCGGTGCGTTTGTTAGAATCTTCACCCCTTAGCGGGAGGAAATGCTGGTGTTATCAAATGCCCAATTACACCAGGGGATGCTTACCCAGTCCTGAGATTGTATTTGCATTCTGGGAGTTGTAGTAATGGTCCCTCACTTCACCGCAACATCTAGATCATCGGGGCTGCAGGCGAAGTGGCTCGACAACGTGGCTGACCCACGGGTCTTCATGAGAAGCTCCAACATCATCCGGTAAGCCCATTTGGGCTGCACCCTTTTGTATGGAGAGCGTTATTGCTTGTGTGCATTACTTTCATTTCAGTTGTGTTAATCCAGTTTGTGTTCCATCTGCATTTCGGAGTGCCCCCAACATCTACATGAGGCACATTGTAAATCTTCTATCCCTCGACCATTCCAATATGGGTGACCTGCACGCGAGCACTGGAGTGCTTTGCGTTATTGCATGAGAGCCCCTGTGATTGGCTATCCCTCCTCACATCCCAGCCAATCGGGGAAGCCAGCAGGCGAATGCCGGCCCAGACCAAACGCCCACTCCTAGGCCCCCTGCTGGCGGTGGCCTCTCCCTGTGACATCTGTTCATCAGGGCTGCAGGCGAAGCGGCTCAACAACATGGCTGACACACATGTCTTCAGGATAAGCACCAACATCATCCGGTAAGCCCATTTGGACTGTCACTACTTTAAAGGGCTGAGGGCAGTGGTTTAATGTTTCCTACCACTGTACTTTTCTACCCCAGGCTGAACGCTCAGCTGCAGTACAGCACCCATGGGTGACGATTTTGTCAAAATGGCCTGTGTCATCTTTTTTCACACAATTTTCTGTTTGTGGGGTCTTCCTTGGGTTTACAGATTTGAGCCCCGTTTGTGTTGCCTTTGGCAGACTTCAGCCCTGAAGGCCGCCTCTGGCTCCAGTGTGTCTGGAAGGACAGGATGTGAGGGAGGGTCCCAAAACTCCCCCGTCCTTTGTCTCTAGGAAGGCCTGAATGCAACTAGTCCCAATTGGCTGGCTGTCCTAGAAGGACAGCCACCCTGCTGTGTGATTGACAGCCTAGGCTGTGCATGAATGGTGAGGGTTTTGGGGCTACATGCAGAGTCGACCTCTGGGAGAAACACCCAATGAAGAAACCATGAACGAAGCTTGCTGCAACCTCCTGGACCTTTGAATTTCTCAGTGAAGCCCTGCTGACTTCCTTTTTCACCTCGACAGAGGGGCTCCGGACGGAACGACTTCTCCCCTTGGGTTAGTGGGACCAACTAATCCAGAGACGAACTCCACTGGACCACCACCCCCCTCGGACTTACTGTGCCTCTCCGTTGCTGTGAGAGCCCAATACCCGGGGTTGAAAGTCCGTAGTTGAATGCAACGTCTACCGCGGAACAATCAGTCTAGAAGCTCCAGGAGACTCCTAAGGTCCACCCCGAAGCAGGAGCACCAGATCCAGATTCCCCTCACCAGACTGCAGGACCAAGGAAACAAAGTGTCCAACTGGTGTTCGAGATCTGCATCAGTGCTGTTTGCTAAGCGATGAAACCGGGAAGTGCCACTGAATCGAAAAGAGCCCATATTTGTCGACGACCGTCCAAATACTGCCACAGGAGCCATCCAGACGTCCTCCCCCTTGTCCCCACAACTGAGGCTCAGGAACCAGGGTCTTCACCGCTGTAGCAAGACTGAATACAGCTGGACCACTCTTCTTCAAACCAGAGATACTGTTTAGGCTTGGGGTACTTTCCTTATTGCCTTTAGCCGCGCTCTTCTCACATGGTAATTGCATTGGCTTACCTTTTCGAGTTGATTTCAATTCCCTTCTCACAGGCTTAACAGCTTGTGACCATACAAGTTTGTGCAAGACTTTGATCCAAGAAGTGAATCAGATTCATAGACTGTGTCCCAAATGACTTTGACTGTCCTGGTTCCATGAAGACTCTTCTAGTCCATTGACTTTGATACGGCTTGTCCCTCATAGGTGGTAGCTTGTTGTATACCGATACTGCTGGGAAAGGCTTATCTAGACTTCATTGGAGGATTATAGTTGAGAACTGTTCTAACATTATTTCCCCAACCTTTCCTTTCTGCAACTTCAGAATATTCAAAATATAACTACTATGATATATAAATGCCATTACTGTCCTTGTGAATGAAGTCACCTCAAGGTGTAGGAAGTGTCTAAGGGGCATATCCAAAGATTATCCACTAACTTGTTTTGATTCTGATAAATGATTTTAGAGTATATTTGAATTGATATAACAAATTGCCTTTTTAAAGAATGCTTATTTAAAATTGATGTTAAATAAATAACTATACCTGAAACCTTGAGTCTAGGTGTTACTTGGATACTTGCATTTACGAATTTCAATTGTACAGTTCTACAGCTCACATTACCCCTCTTGAGATAGGCCTGGCTGCTCAGTCACACTACCAAATTGTGTAGTACAAACCTATACCAAAAGGTGGATTATCGAATACCAAGCAGATAAGTGTTGTGCAGTCTCACACAGTGTGACTGCACCAATTCTTACCCAACAGTACTTTGCTGGGTAAAAGTTAAATCTTACCCAAGGTAGGTCACTGAAACATGACCATTCTGGCATTTGGTTGCCTTTATGGTCTGGTAGGCATGTTGAATATGTTCGCCCATGTAGACCGAAGACTACAATCTCCTCTAAGCCATGCTGAAGTCATCAAGCCCATTTACAACATAATTCACTAGCATTCATTTGGAAAGTAGCAGGTGCGTTGTTTAAACCCAAAAACGGTTAAGATCCTCGGGTATGCAGAATGCATTCTCCTCCTTGGCACATCGTCAAGGATATTTGCCAATACCCCAGTGAGATCAAAAGATCTGAGGTACCTTGTAGCACCTTCCTTGTCCACCAAGACATCAATTGGTGGCAAGAGTTGAGCATCTGTCTTGGTGACAGCATTGAGGGCCTGTTGACCCACATAGAACTTTAAAATAATCAGAGATGCCCATCTTTGGTAGCTAAACTACTGGGCTGGACCCAAGGACTACTGGGGGGGCTCTATCACCCGAAGATCCAACATTTGATTGACTTTAGACTTAACGTGAGACCTTATGTATGACGTTCTAGAGCGTCTAGTCTTGGTAGTAACACCTTCTCCAATGGCAAGGTTATGTTGACACCAAGGTGGTAGATCTGGAGGGCATGAAAAGGAAGCAGCAAACTGCCTAAGCAAAGTTTAGACCTCTTCTTGTTGCATCAGAGTCAGTTGCGAGGACAATTTCACACACTCAATGGAGCTACCAAAAGGGCTGCTTTGGAAAAGATTAGGGAGCGGATCCGATTACTCTTCTTCCCCAGCTGTAGCCAGAAGCAGGGCTCCCATTTCAACTCTGGGGAGGAAAACTTTAATGCTAGTTGCATGGAACACTTGAGGTGCCTCTCAGAGGCATCCCAGGTCCACTAAATAGTTCACTTCATCAAGTCAGTCAGTGACTTTGTAAAGGCCTAACTATTGCAAGGAAGGCATGGTATCGAGCAGTGGAGACAGACAATGGATACAAGTTTCGAAAACCTTTATTTAGTCTCCCTAACTCTTCAACATACATATTAAATGTCTATGTGACTTGTTAAAATCTATGGGCATAAAATTTGGCAACTATGCCGATGACACCCAGATGACACCCAGATAGTTGTTAATTGGAAAAACCAACCTTGGTAAACATTCCAAGCAGAGACTGATGTGGCAGTTACTGTCCTTTGTGGGATGGTTTCAGGATTTCAAGTGGCATTGTCAACTACTACTAGGATGAACCTGCTGTCGGAGGATGTTTGAGGTTCTAAGGAACCAACAATGTAAATTCCAACCCTCATAAATGGTACACCCATGTGAGTAGTAGTTTTAAACAACGATGTGTGCGACACCACTCCCGTTTCAAATATTGATAAGCAAAGAATTCCATTTGAACTCTACAAGACTCCTCCAAGTAAAGATACTATTGATTGTATCTCCATTTACGACAGCCTACTTGTAGTTCAATTTATGCCAAAAAGACCGCAGAGGCAGCTGGCTCAATCATCATTTGGTATTTACAAGGTCAAAAACTAAATCCATGTCATTTGGAAAATCCAAACATAACTGGTTTAAAATAATTGGCAAATCAGTTTACTTGTGGCATAGCATTCCGCCATCTCAGAGGTCACTAATGTTTTTTAAATCCAAGGTGACCAAGTTAATAAACGGTGCCTAACGGCAGGAATTCTAGTCTGAGGAGTTTGAAAGGAAATGTTGAAGATCTGTATAAGGAATATTCCTTGGCAGGTCAGTGTAACATATCCGCTCCCCTAAAGACAATGGTCCTGTAAAACCGGCATAGAATCCCTTGTGTTTGTCTATGTGCTTTGCCACGTGAAAAGGAATACCTGCTCCAAGAACGTATTTCACATGCAAAATGAACATGGTATCCCTACAGTTGTGTGTCTGTTAGTCAAAGCCCCATATTATAATTGAGATATACTTTTTTCTTTTATAAAGCCCTTGATACCAGTCAGTGGTTTCTAAGCGTGAGATCAGGATTTGAACCTGTGTTGTGCTGCGTTGTCTTGCTTCCAAGACAAACGCGTTGCCCGTGAGCTATCCTTCCTCCCGAATGATAGGATGTGCATTCATGGAAATAAAAGATTAGGCATTTTTCATTCCTGTCCACTTATCCGTGGAGAAAATAGCATGCAGACCATTGAGTAAATGCCTGCTGTGTATAGTGCAGTCAGGTTATTCAACACTTTCTCTGGAGTTACACTGTGCAAACAGACATTTTCAAATGTTTAAATTCTTTTGCATGATAAAAGTTCATGACATCCAAACTGTTGTATGTGATCATCTGCATTTAATCTTGCAAACCAGTAAAACATGAGTGCAATTTCAGCGTTCTGACTCGTCCACAGTGCTTGGAAAATTACAGACTGCTTGTAAGAAAGCTAAAAACCAAAAGTTATGCAAATGCTGGGGTGAAAGTTAATGTTGGAATGAAGAACTAAACGTACATCGTGATTTTTTTGATTCCCTATGGTCCTTTTCTTTGTCGTGCTTTTCTACACCCGGAGAATCTGGAACTTCATCTTCAATCCCTTCATCAGATTCCACGGTCTAAGGCAATGGAGAAAACCAACAAAACATTTGGTCTGGATTATGACAAAACAACTTCAATTAAATTGCAATAAGTCATTTCAGAGAAGAAAAGGACATTGCCACACAAAATGAAGGTTATTTCAAATGCAAACACTTTTCAGTCGGCGGTACAACAAATCATATGATTACTATCCAAAGAGGTCCAATGATGAAGGGTAAAGAGACCGGGAGGAAGTAAATCAACATCTCGTGTCCATTACTTCTTAATGAAGGTATTATCTGTAAATTCGTGCAGCTAAATCAGCAGCCAATTCAGAATCTACACACCAATCAATGCACACAAATTTGCCTGTCCTACTGTATTTTCCCATCCAGTCTCTTATGCGTAAAGCCATATATAACCAAGGGTCCAATCCCCTTAACTAGTGGGTGTAAAGATAGCATCGTAATCTGGTATCCAGCTTGCTGATAAGAACGCAGATTTTCAGTTGCTTAAGCCCCAACGTTACTCAAATACCTTTTAGGGGATTGCATCCATGTGGAACACTAAGACAGCGCCATATAAAAACTAAGTATGTGGGTTTATAGTCATAGTATTGAAAAAATAATGCCGAAACACAAAAGTGTCAAAAAATTTTTTCGAAAACAAATAAGTCGAAAACGTATACATATAACAGAAAAAGTCAATTATTCGAAAAAGAAATGTCGAAAAAAAAGTCGACCAACAATGCTAACATACCAATGTAAAGTGTCATCAATAGTACCGTTTTTATGGGGGGATTCCCTCCCCAACCCCCCCCTCACCAAAAACCCTGCAGTTACCCCCCTCCCCTCGCCCGCAACACATACCCTTTTGCTTATCTGTAAATGAAATAAACTACCTGGATTCTATAGCATATAATTTTAAGTGTTAAAAACACGCACGTTTTTGTAGAATCAACGATCCGCCATGGCAAATTCCACCAGTAGCCCAAAACACCAACCAAACAAATCCAAAGATCCCAAAGTACAGAACCATCCACAGGAAAATAAAAAAAAATAAAAAAAAAATCCAAGCAAAGTCCCAATCTGCAGTGAAAAACAGTTAAATCCAGCGAAGAAAAAAAGGTGAAACTCTGACAAAACCCAAGAAAAAAACCACAATCCAACAAAAAAAGTCCACAGATCTGAGAAAAAATCCATTACATCCATGAAATCCAGAGAAAAAAATCCATTGCATCCATGAAATCCGATACAAAAAACATCCAAATCCTAAAGAACCAAGAACGAAGACACGGAGACCCGAACGCGACGGAAACGCTTCCAGAATGGACTTTAAAAATGGCACCCACGCTTACGTAGACTTACGCTACCTTACGTACAAATCGATAACAAATATCAACAAAATGCACATTCGCATTTGTAATACAATGCGCCATCTAGTGGACAAAACGTAAACTGATTGTTCAAAGTTAAATAAGACTGCTACCTATTTATTTTATTTATTTGGATTTGTATATATTTATTTGGATTTGTATAGTGCACATCTGCCCAGGGGCATCGTGGCGCTGAAAGCATTCTTACTTGTTACAGGCAAACATGGTATAGATATAGATACAATGCTGAACATATATGCATGTTTCTATACAGTTGTGCTTATTTACATACAGTTGTGAAAAAACAGTTAGGAAGGTGGGGTGGAGTTAGTTAAACAGCGTGGTTTTGAGTAGTCTGCGGAAGACATGGTAAGAGTTTTCGTTCCTAAGCGCTGTGGGGAGTGCGTTCCAGTTTTTGGGTGCTAGGTGTTGGAAGCTAGAGCCCCCGGCTTTGCTTCTTTTGAATGTGGGTACGTAGGTCTGGTTGGTCATGTGTGACCTTGTGGGTCTAGTGGATGTGTTAAGGGTGATTCTTTCAGAAAGATACGGCGGAGCCTTGGCTGAAAGGCATCTGTGGGTGATGGCCATGGATTTGAATAGTATTCGTTCTTTTATTGGTAGCCAGTGGGCTTCTTTCCTGGCTTGGGAGATGTGCTCCCTTTTAGGGATGCTTAGAGCATTGTTTTGTGTGACTTGCATTTTTTTTAGGTTTTGTGCAGACGTCCCCAGGAAGAGAGCATTGCAATAGTCCAATTTGTTACCTACTGTGGCTCTAGCTACGGCCAAGCAGTTTTTGGTGGATAGGAAGGGTTTAACGGCGTTGATTATCTTCGCGGTGAGTGCGGCAGAGGAGGCTATGGCATTGACTTGCCGTGTCATGGAGAGAGTGGAGTCAAGGTATACTCCTAGCGTTTTTACTGCAGTGGAGACTGTGATGGTGGAGTTATCTATGTTAAAGGATGTGTACTGCGGTGGGAGTTTGTTTAGTGTTTCTTTGGTGCCAACTAGTAGGATCTCTGTTTTGTCCCCGTTTAGGCAGAGGCCGTTGGCTGCCATCCAGGTTTGGATGGCTGTATAGATCTTGGTTAATGCTGCTGCGTCTTGTTCATAGACCCCTGTGAGAGGGAGCAGGACTTGCGTGTCGTCAGCATAATTGGTGTACGCTATGTGACAGGGTCCAGGTCATTGAACAGTGGGAGGGTGAAGAGGTTGTATAGGGTGGGTGCAGTGCAGGACCCTTGTGGGACGCCACAGTGGATGGTGGTGGGGGTAGCGCTTGCAGAGTCTGAAAAGACTTTCATAAGTCGGCCCTCGAGGAATGATTTGACCCAAGAGATGGCTTCTGGCGAAAAGTGGGCTTCATTTTTGAGTTGTGTGCCTAAAATATCGTGATTGACCAGGTCAAAGGCGGCAGATGGGTCTAGCAGGAGCAAGAGTGCAGGTTTGCCTTTGTCCATGATGTCATTTAGTTGGATAGGGCTGATTCGGTCCCATGCCATGGGCGGAATCCCGATTGCCTTTTTCCGAAGATGCGGTTTTCTTCCATGTATTCCTGTATTTGTGTGTAGGGAACTTTGTCGAGGATCTTGAGCAGGAAGGGAACGGTTGTGAGGGGTCTATAGTTGTTGGCGTTTTCGGGATCTATAGTGGGTTTTTTGAGAAGAGGGCGCACCCAGGCTTCTTTTAGGCTGGTTGGGACTGAGTTTGAGTTGAAGGACGCATTGATTAAGGTTTTAAGAAATGGTGCTAGTGTTTCTACGCAGTCTTTAACTAGTTTAGCGGGGCAGGCGGCGCCTTTACAATTAGAAGGTTTGATTCTGTTGACTATGTCGACTACCTCTTTTTCTTTAACTTCTCTAAATTTGAAAGGAGTAAAGAGTTTAGTCTTTGTGTTCTCAGTCACAGTTTCCGTATGGGATGCTGATAGGTTGTGCTGAGTGAGAATTTTGTGGTGGTCTATGATTTTTGCTTGGAGGAGTTCAATTTTGTTTATGAGGGCGGACTGTATGGTGTTGCACCAAGCTTGGTCCTTAACAATCTCGAGACTTAGTAGCCGGTGTGGATAGTTCCTTGAAGATGGCGAAAAGCTCTTTGGATTCAGAGGAGGCGTTGGAGATTCTTTCATTGTAGGACGCGGATTTGGCTGCTATGATACTTTTTTTGTATTGGGTGGCCAGTGATATGTAGGAGGATAGTGAGGATGCGTTGGGCGCGCTTTGCCATAGGTTTAGGGCTTTGCGTTTTTTGGTTCGTAAATCTTTTAGTTCTGCTGAGAACCAAGTATTTGAGTGTTTGGTATTTTTTGATTTTTTCTTTTGTAGAGGGGCGATGATATCTATGGCAGTGCTAATGGTGGATTTGTAGATATCCGCCAGCGCAGCTGGGTCTGATATGGCAGGGAGGTTAGAAGTGAGGGTGTCTAGATAAGGTAGGATATTTTCTTTAGTGATGTTCTTGGCGCTTCTGGCCAGGGCTGGAGGTGCTGGCTTGAGTTTTTTTCCCCCCCGAGTTGTTAGGAATAGGGATGAGGAAGTGAATGAGAAAGTAGTCGGACCATGGGGTAGGTGTGATGGAGCTGATGTCGAGGCCACAGTTGTGGTCAGCTATCCAGTCAAGAGTACGTCCTTTGTTGTGGGTAGGATGGAGTACTTAATGTTGAAAGCCCAGTTCCTGGAGAACTTGTGCTAGTGTAGTGGAGGGTCTAACTTTCTGGTCGTGGAGTCCCAGGTTAAGGTCTCCTAAGAGGATAGTTTTGGTTGTAGTTTTAAGGTTTTCCCCTAGTAGATGTGAGAGGTTGTCCTGAAAGTCCAGTATTGGGTCTGGTGGGCGGTATACTAGATTGAGGGTGATGGTGGTATTGGGAGAAAGTGCGATCTTGGCAGATAGCGAATCTACGTTCTCCCCTAATTTGGAGGAAAGTTGTCTTATTTCTAGGTGATCTTTTCTGTCCTGTCTAAGGATGGAGTATCCTGATGGGATGGCTAGGGAGATGGCCGGGCCGGCGGTATTGTGTAGCCAGGTTTCGGTGATGGCGAGAATGTCAAGGTTGGTTAGAAGGTCATGAATTTCAGTAGCGTGGGCAGGGAGGGATCTGGCATTAATTAATGCACATTGTAAGTGTGGGCGTGGCAGTGGAGGTGGGGTGGTATTCTGTCCTTTGGCTGCCTTCTTCGTAGTGGCCAGTTTGTGGTGTTCTGTAGTTGGTTTGTTTACAGTTTTGTCCGGGTGGGTTTGCGGTGAGGATCTGGAGCGGAGGCCTAGTATTTGATTTCTAGAGTTAGTAGCTCTGGGGCGCGTCGAGGGTGTGCTAGGTTTGTGATCTGTGGGTTTAGTGAAGAAGGATGGAAGGAAGGGTGTGGGGGGGATGAGTGCTGACGGTGGGGGTGTGATGTTGGGCATGATGGGTGAGTGTAGGGCAGCGATCAGCTATCAATCAACATTGGCTAGGTGTATGCAACACAGTGGCTAGGTATAGGCAACACAAATGGCTAAGAGTGGGCAACACAATGGCTAGGTTTAGGCAACACAATGGCTAAGAGTGGGCAACACAATGGCTAGGTTTAGGCAACACAATGGCTAAGAGTGGGCAACACAATGGCTAAGAGTGGGCAACACAATGGCTAAGAGTGGGCAACACAATGGCTAAGAGTGGGCAACACAATGGCTAAGAGTGGGCAACACAGTGGCTAGGTATAGGCAACACAGTGGCTAGGTATAGGCAACACAATGGCTAAGAGTGGGCAACACAGTGGCTAGGTATAGGCAACACAGTGGCTAAGAGTGGGCAACACAGTGGCTAGATATAGGCAGCCGGGCTACCCATACAGTTATTAATCATGCTCACTGTGAGAGTGATCAGCATGTGCATGGCATAGTGGTGTGCTTACAGTAGCACGTGCTATGTATCGGGCAATAGTCTGAATAGTTAAATGTTAGGGACAGGAATGCAGTCAGCGGTTGGGATCTCAACACTATTTAGTATTTATGATCATTGTTATATTTACAATAAATATTTATTTAAACTGTATAGTTAATATATAAACTACTTTAGCAATATTCCTATTGTAATGTTAATATATAATTAATATTAGTGAACGTATGTTACAAAGTTAATGCTTAAAAAATTCAAACATGCTTAATAAAATACATATAAGTACTTACCAAAGCATGTATAATTATTCGAAAAAAAGCCACATTTTTGTATTTCGACTTTATTATTTTCGAATTAATATTTGACATTATGGCTTTCGAAAATATTACTGCACACCAAGTATGTGCCAGTTATACCGGTTCCCTCCTTTCTCCAAAATTTCCAATGTACACTGGCCCATTCAAGTAGGAACCAATTCCACTGTTAGGACTCCTGTCCTTACCAGACAAGCCCTGCTCCTTCCAGGCCGCTTGTGGTAGCCCCGATGGACTCGCCACTATGCTGCTGCACTTGCTAGGTTGCCCCATTCAGCATTGTGCTCAAGCAAGCCACAAACTACATCAAGATGGCCACTGGGTTGGGTCATAATGCTCAACACCAAGATTGCTGCTGAAGTCCCGGTATGCAGCTGTTGTCGCCAAACCGACACAATAAAAGCAAGTCAGCCGCGAAACACTGCGTCTTGCAATAGAGATCAAGATGGAAGCTGCACTTCGGGATTACTAGGAATTTAGCCCCTTTCTTTATCACGGAGCACTATTCATGTGGATCCGTGCCTGGTATTTATGTTTTGTCTAGCCATACCTTCAACCCTTTGCCCCTAAAACCACTATGCTGGAATCAAATTTAAGAGCAACCAAGGTGCCCTGGTGGTTTGAGCTCCAAGACAGGAGATAAAGGTAAACCCTATAGGTCAGGGGGGAGGAACAGTAATGCTATATACGTGTTACAGTTATTAATTGGCTATTCTGGCTACCACTGCAGCTCCACCTTGAGGTGCCAGAGTCCCTATATTAAGTGCCTAAGTCGCTTCTACTTGGTTGTCAGTCGCCTCCCTGTCAAACTCACAGTAGGGAGTGGTCTCTTGATTCCCAAGGAGAAGATCAGCCTTCCTCGAGACTCCCAGAAGGTCATTGCTTCTCATCAAGAGCTACAGCTCTGACAGCCACATATCTTGTTACGCCGCCATAACCTGCAGGCTCATTAAATGCAAGATCAAAAATTACCTGTGAAATGCCTAGTTTAAGAAATCAAATAAGAAGCCATCCCTGCTTCCCAAGAAGTATACCATCAACTGGTGCCTACAATTTCCTCCCACAGACATTGTGTATGCCTCCAATGTCCAGCAGAAAATGTAAAGGCCTTGTAATGAGACATCTAAAGAAATTCACAACTGAACGTCTTATTCTACAGAAAATAAATACCAAAGGCCCACGCTGGCCCCCTGTGACCAGCCAAGCAAAACACTGTTGAACATTCAATGGTATCCAACGCTTTATATATCATAAATGGGCTTCAACTCGCGAGCACAAAAAGCCCCCATCTATATTTGGCACCTTCAAAATCATGCACTGTCTGTGGGGTGGGGACAGTGGGCACGGTAAAAGAGCTGTTGCCTAGATAGCTGCACTATGTACTGGCTCAGATGAGCCTGTAAACACATCCTACGTCGTAGAGACCATCATATTTTCAGAAAACCCCAGGATTAGGTTGCAAAGGGTAGTGGTACCCTGTTGATCTTTGAACTTACTATAGCACGACTGTTTATTTTTATGCTTCACCCCCTCTCCTGTGAGACCCCCCCCCCCCCCGTCCCAACACTTTTTGCTGGACTTCTGGATGTTTTTCTTTAATCCTGAATGAGTAGAGCCTTTTTCCACTCATTCATTCTTGTGGGATCTGTCTTTTGGAACTCTGTTCTTTGTGTTTTACTGTCCTATGGAGTCTCCTTGCCTCCATATCTCTTTTTAAGGCATATGTGTTTCACTATTGCAGCACACAGCTACTTATGGGCAGTGTTGCTGGGGACCCTTTGGGTCCTCCTTTGAGATTACTTTCTTTATCCTAGAGTAACTGCACACACCACCTTATGTGGAGTGCCAATGGGATACTTAGTATCCCCCTTCTCTCTGCTCCTGTGACTTTTATGTCACAGGCAATCTCCTTGTTATGGCTGGTGGCAGTGGACGTGTGTGATGCTGGAAATGCATTGGAGGGACAGGGACTCCCTGTCCTTGTGCTGTACTCCCTTATGTGTGCTCTGTTATACTTTCTGCACAGGAGTCCAGTTGGGAGCCCTGGCAGTGCAGCCTTTCCTCCTTTTGGTTGGGGTGAACAAAGACCCTTGGGATACCCTTATGGCACCCATGGGTGGAGGTACAAACCGGTATCACTAGTTTATGTTTTTGGGCACCTGTGTGTTGCCTATAGAGCAGGGCAGCTTCATGATGATGTGACAGGAGCTCAGAGTATCCTTTATTTTGGGATACCCAGACCCTACCCTGCCATAGGCATCAGTGGATTCCTGATAGAAGGCAAGATAGACCCCTGGAGCCTCTTGGTTTCTATTGCCAGTTAACTTGTTTTCCCAAAGTCATGGGAAGCCCTGATTCTGTCCCTTCCCCCGACTGGCTGTTGGGTGGAAGAACCATATATGGTATTGTGGGGAAGTTCAGGGCAGAATGGCTGGAGCCTTCCCAATGACAGTATGTTGTGGGTACACCCTTGGGTTGGGACCTGTGTGAATGGAGTGTGTGACCAATATACATTCCATGTTATGGGTGTCTGGTTTCTGTGTGTGTGACACAATTTGACAGTCCTGACTGAAACTGATATGAATGCAGTGTAGTGTGCTGAAAGGATGGGTGCTTGCTCCAATCCACATTTCTTGCTATGGGTGTCTGGGTGGAAGTGAATGGCCTGAATGCCTGTGAGCCCGACTGGCTGCCTGCATGAATGCCCTTCTGTGTGATTGGCTGACTGAGCCTGGCTAAACCAGAGTGAATGAGGGACAGATATGTATATCTGGGGACCTCTCACTTACCAATTTGTTCAGAAGCTTAAGTTAAAAACTGCTTTTCAATGCCAAGCTGGAGGAGAAGAATGCTAAAGCCTTTCCTTCGATGTAATCCAAGAGCTGTCGAGTATGTCTAGGACTGATACAAGAGAGGACCTGGCTAGGAAACCTCTCCCCGAGCTACGAAGGACCATCGTCCAAAAACTGCTGCTCTTCATCGAAGCACCGTGGAAGCCAGTTCTGCGAGTGACGGGGCCCGCCGAGAATCCTGACGAGAGCGCCTGGACATCAAGAGTCAAAGTCCATTGCCGTCAGATTTCCGTGATCGCTGGAAGCCAGGCCGAACCGTGTCGCTCAGACGCGGGGACACCTTGACACCGTGCTGCTTGACACCCGGAGCTGAGAACATTTGACAGAGGGCTCCCTTGCCATCACCGCCAACCACTTTATCTCGCTGGAGAAAGGGAAGGGAAGGTTATCAGCCGCTGAGGAAAGTCAGCCAGTGGGTTTCCCGCCACCAGAAGCTGACAAAGACACCCTGAAGGAGTGAAGGTCCGAGGTCCAACACGTGGTCGAGCCCCGATCGCCCAAAGCTATCCTGAGGTACGAACTGCAGCACTGACAAGCCATCTGACCGTTACACCAGACATCCAATGCCTGCTGCCGGGCTGCATCCATCACTGCAGAAAGTCTTTCGAGTCCACCGAGTCGTACTTGCCGCACCAAACACTTTGCATCGAGGTCTATCGCATGCCTCATCTTCCCAGGACTTCCACCATCGAGGAAACGATCAATCGGCGAAGAGCAGCGAGTGTTCTACTTTTCCTCGAGGATCTCAAATGCACAGTGGCTCCTTCTTCAAAGGGGTCCATCCTAGAAGGATACCGTCGAAAAACCCTCGAAGAAACTCTCCCACTTCAGGTACATTGGGGTGGTTGACTGTTTTAATCACGAAGCCTGGCTTTTTGAGCATTTATGGACTGGGCTTGTTAACTCTTATTACAGGTTGCCCAGGTGGGGGGATCCTGACTCAGATTTGTGCATCTCTCTCTCTCTCTCTCCAAATAAAGCATTCTGCCATGGTTGAATGTTAACCTGCCTTTCTTCCCCATTTCTATGCTGATATATATCTTACTTATCTTACCAACACTCACCCTACTGCTTCTCCTGCTGACCCCATTCCTACCCCCATCATCTCTAAAATCTACCCCCTCCTTATACCCTATCTCACCTCCTTCAACATCTGCCTCTCAACTTCCAGTTTTCCGACTCCTTTTAAACATGCGACTATCATCCCTATTCTTAAAAAACATTCTGCTAATCCCCATCTTGCTTTCAATTTTCGCCCCATCTCTCTCCTACCCTTCCGCTCCAAACTTCTCAAATGCATTGTCTATTCTCAACTCTCTTCCTTCATCTCTAACCACTAAATCCTTTCCTCTACCCAATTCGGCTTCCGCCCTCTGCACGCCACTGAAACTGCCCTCACCTCTGTTCTTAACTCTCTCCTCCCTGCACGCTACTCTAAACACTCCTCCATTCTTATTCTCCTTGACCTTTCCGCTGCTTTTGATACTGTTGACCATCCTCTTCTCCTCAATTCCCTCTCCTCATTTGGCTTCAAGGACACTGTTCTCAACTGGCTCTCCTCTTAACTCTCTAACCGCACCATTTCTGTCTCCTGGGGTGGCTACACCTCTCCCACATATCCTCTCAACCACGCAGTTCCCCAAGGTTCTGTCCTTGGCCCCTTTCTTTTCTCACTCTATACTTCCTTCCTTTCTCCTATCATCTCCTCTTTTGGTATCTCGCACCATTTCTATGCTGATACCCAGATTTTCCTCTCCTCCTTCTCTCCCGACATCCACGATAAACTCTCTTCTTGCCTTTCTGCTATCAAATTCTGGATGTCCTCTCACTTCCTTACTCTTAATGCTGAAAAAACTGAACTCGTTTTGTTTCCCTACCAACACTCTTCCTCCTCCCTACCCTCCCCCTCCCATTCTCTTTCCCCCCCTCCCAGCTCTCCTTCTCGCCCCATGCCCGGAACCTTGGTCTTCATATTGACCCTCACCTCTCTCCATCTCACCACATATCTCTTACTGCCAAGTCTTGTCACTTTCACCTCTACACCATTCGTAAAATTCGACCCCTCCTTACCTTTCACGCTACTAAACTCTTAATCTCCTCCATCTTCTCCAGACTCTTCTACTGTTCCTCCCTTCTCTTTGGACTCCCTTCATCTCTTCCCACTCAAAACTACCTACCACTCTGCCATCCGCTCACTCTGCCTTCTCTCACCCCTTGATTCCATCTCCTCTTCTCTCACCTCTCTAGGTTCGCTCTCTTCACTCCCAGCTTAAATTCAAGTTCCTCGTTCTTGTTTTCAAATCCCTCTATGGTCTTGCCCCCACCTACCTCTCCTCCCTTCTTACTTTCTATACCCCTTCTCGTTCGCTACGCTCTGCTAATCTTTTCCTACTCTCCTCCTCTACCACCACCCTGCGCACAATCTCGCTTCCGCTCTTTCCAACTCCTCGCTCCCTTACACTGGAACCGCCTCCCCCTTCGCTCTTCTCCCGCCTACCCTTCCTTTTGCTCTTCTCTAAAATCTTATTTTTCACTCCCCTCCCCAACACCCTTCGCTTCCTCTCCTTCTCCCACCCCCTCATGCCTCACCTCTTACTCCTGCTCTTCCTTCCCCTCTCCACCTCCTCCTTCTATACCCCCTGCCCTCATCTAGTCTTGCCTTCCATCTTACTTCCGCTCTTACCTCCACTAATACCTGCCATTCCCTCGCACATTCCTCACCTCAGCAATATTGTAAATTGTTCCTTATACTGTTTGAGTTGTGATTCAATTGTCATCTTATGCTTGTTGTATTTTTGCTTGTTCTCACGTAAAGCACTTTGGATTAAAGGGCTATATAAATTCAATACAATACAAATACAAAATACTGAATGATTTGTATGCTTTAATACAACTGGCAGTTAATGCATTTTAAAGGAATCTAAAGTCTAGGTGTGGTAACACATACCAGTGTATAGATTTGTCATAGTGTCAGAGTAAAAAGTGCGTTATTTAAGCAATATGACCCGAACAGCAGGGGCATTTTGCTATTAGTACCCCAGCCCGCATCATGTGCGTGACTGGGGCACTAAAAGCATTTTTTTCTGTCCCGAAACGCTGCAGCGTTTCGGGACAGAAAAAAAAAAAAAGAAACTACCAAGAAAATGGCGGCCGGGAAAGGGAAAATTAGTCAGTTTTCCCTTTCCATGGCGGCCATCGGGAGCGGACGCGCTGGGAACAAAAGTGTTCCCTGCGCGTCCGCTCCCGAAAAAGGATCAAAAAGAAGATAAGTGGGATTGGGAGGGCGGAAGTGGGATGGGAATAAAAAAAAAATAAAACCGCGTACCTGCGTCCCCAGCGAGGAACGAGGGAAGCCTCCAGCTGTGTGGAGGCGCGGAGCAGGGGCAAAGGCAGACTCTCAGCCGCGGGATGGCCCGGAAGAGGCAATCAGAATGCGTGTTGCATATAAACCAAAATCGGTACTTGTATAGCGCGCCATCACCAACAGAATTGGCCCCCAGGCGCTCTGGCGGATCTGTAAACAGGAAGGGTGGGGTAGGGTTAGTCGGGAGGAGGGGAGAAGGAGAGTGGGAGATGTGGTGTGCTGTTGGCAGCTTCAGCTCGGTATACACAGAGTGCTGGGCTTTGGTGCTAGTATCGGATCGGATGAAGGCCTCGAGTGCTGTGGGTGAAGTTTATGTGTTGTTGATGCGATGTGGTAAAGTGCGTGCGGATTGCTGGGAGAGAGATGGTTGTGTGGTTTTGTGTGGGTTTAAGTAAGCAGAAGATTGAGGGTTTGGTTAGTGGGGTCTGTATCCAGGTTCAGGTACTTACGATTCCGTTAGAGTTGTATACCTGTGGGTTCGGAGGTTGCTGTGGGTTCGGATGTTGCTTGTTCCTGGTGGCTGACTCGATTTGGTGGTGTTGCGCTGGTCCAACTGTATCCTATTGAGTATAGTATGGATCGGTGGGTACGTCTGAACCTAATCTTCTGGTGTGGGACTGGGTGGGTGATAGCTATTCTCAGGTGATCTAGTGTGACCCTGGTCGGTTAAGGCTTTGAGTGGTTCAGGGTTGCGGTGTCATGATCACTGATTCCAAGGAGCCAGGACCAGCCCAACGTCCTTGGAAGCAGGCCCCTAACCCTAATCCTAGGCACCAGCCGGTCCCCACGGGGACCTTTTGGACCGTGTCCTGGCACCGGTGGCACCAGGCTCATCAAAATCATCGGTCCCGGCACTGGAAGCGCCGGGCTCATAATATGTGTGCAGATGTTTGGGTGGACTTACCTGCAGCAGACCATGCTGCTTACTTACCAGCCTCTTAGAAGTCCTCTGTGAACAGGACCTACTTTCTTACCTGGGTGGGGCAGCTCCATTCCCTGGATTCAGCATGGGGAAAGCTTCTAGAACTGGAACTCTTTTCTTACCTAGGCGGGGCCGTGGAGGAAGACGCCTCATCACTCCAAGGCTATTTAAACCACACCCGATAGAAGAAACGTGCTTTGCGTTATTCTGCATCTGCAGGCGAACGCTCACCGAGCCTGTTCCAGCCTTTCTTCTTTCGATCCTGAATCTGCAAGAATCATACTCACCATTCCTGTATCCAGTCGACAGCAGCACCTGCAGAGACAAGAAACAGCAGGTTAGCAAGGCAGTCTTAACTCGCAGTGCTTACTCACCTGATCCATCGGCTGTGGTCATTTCGGCACGCTGTATTTTCGCCTGTGAAGACAAAAGCATTGTCATTACTTACCGGCACCCGTGAACTCTGGAATTCTTCACGCTGCATCGCCGCCTGCGGAGATAAAAGCATTGCATTACTCACGGGCATTCCGCGGACTCCGGCGCTGCAAACAAACATCTGAAAGACAAAAGAAGAGACATTAGTCAGGTATTTACTTACGCTCATCGCGCTCTTCACAATAGAACTTCTGCAAATACTCCGATGCCTCTTCAACCCGAACTACGCTGCAGGGGAAAATACAGCTAGAGCGCTTGCATTTACTCACGCATTTCCAGGCGCTTTATTTCAACTTCCACAAGAGTCCTGCAAGCAAAAGGGGGAAAAGCATCATACGAAGTCCTGCCTTGCACCTAAAGACTCTAAAGACTATAAAGACTAAAAAGGTGTCTGGAAACTCACCGCTCGTGCTGTTAACGACGGTAACGGTACTCTGAGTCCAAGAGGCCTATGTTTCACCAGTGAAGGAACTGGCAACAGCGCCCTGCATCAGACGCAGATGGAGAGTCCAGCATTCACCTATCTAAGGTGAGCACGTTGACCAGGGGGCTCTACGGAGAAGCTGGGGAGTGAGAGGAAGAGAGGCTTTACACAACCCAGACCATTAACCCCTATATTCTTTCACCTGCAGAAACCTCACCCTACGAGTTCGTCACACAGTGCGAAGAGGTTCGACCCCGGAAGCCCATCGAGTCCTGCACATCACCTTTCGAGTCACAGACACCTTCCTGCCACGACCTGCGCCTCCGTGGGAATCAGGTGAGCGTTACAGAACGCGAAGACCACCGCAAAACTCCTACCCAGGCGCAATGGAAACCTCAGACACTGATCAACTAGCCCAGTTGCTCGGGGAATTAAGAGCAGAAGTACATGCAGCTCGTCAGGAAACAAGCTCTCTAAGAAGAGAACTAATACTTTCCAAAGAGCGAACAGAGGACCTCGCTAGGCAATTGCTACAAACGCAGGCAGGACAGACACCTCTGCCCGCTCCAGGAGGAAGTTATCCTTCTGCACCATCTGTAAATCCAGTGCAAATCAATCTACCTGGTAATGTGCCCTTGGCTCCGCCCGAACGTTTTTCTGGTGACCCAAAGGAATATGCAGTGTTCATCAACCAGTGCCGCTTACATTTCTTATGTCGACCAGCTGCATTCCCAACAGATCAGACCAAAGTGGCTTTCGTGCTTTCTTATCTCAGTGGCAGCGCCGCAGATTGGTCAATCCCTTTAGTCACCCAGGATGATCCGGTTCTATATGATTTCCAGGCCTTCCAGTCCAGTATGGAGAAACTGTTTGCAAGACATGCACAGGGGCAGGCCTTGGACAATGAACTTCTTTCATTACGACAGGGTAATCAAGACCTCTTAACCTATATAGCCTCATTCAACAGACTCATAGTGGAACCCATGCAAATAGGGGGGGATGAAAGGTCCTTTAAGCCAAAAGGAGCGGGAAAGAAGAAGACAGCTGCAATTATGCCTCTATTGCGGGAACTCAGGGCACTTTCTTCGAGACTGTCCAGTGAAACCAGCTAAGAAGGCTGTAGGAGCCGCAAACACCAGTGCCACAAGTTCTGAGCAGGGAAACGACCTAGCCCGGCAAGTGTAGAGGTCCTCTTGCCGAGCGTTAAGATCTGTCCCGTGACCTCGCATTTCGTGGTGCCCATGGTCCTCATTAGTCCAGCACGTCCGGATCGTTTGCATGCAATTGAAGCTTACATCGACAGCGGAGCAATCGGCAATTATGTGGACCGTGAAATGGCATCAAGGATGAATCTACCCCTTGTCCCTAAGGCAGTAAAGGACGTCATTACTACAGTGGATGGCACGGAGATAGCCTCTGGACCAGTAACGCATGCCACCCAAGAAGTGACGCTAGTAAGCCAAGATGGACACTGGGAGAAAATTGTGTTCAATGTGATCAAGGCCCCTCAGTTCCAGATCATTCTGGGAATTCCTTGGTTAGAGAAACACAATCCTCAGATCGACTGGCGAGCAAAGACGGTGCAGTTTCCAGAATGTTTTACCACTTGTTATCCTCGGCCTGAAGTTTCAGTGGCGGCAATTTCTTCTGAGGTTCCTACATTACCTTCCGACTACCAGGAATTCCAAGATGTCTTTCGAAAGGATCAAGCTAACACCCTGCCTCCTCATAGGTCTTACGACTGTCAATAGACTTGATACCCGGAACAACTCCTTGCAGTAGGATTTATGCCCTCACCGAGCCAGAGAATCTTCACCTCAGACAATATCTGGACCAATACCTAGCTAACGGGTTTATCCGTCCTTCCAAGTCTCCAGCTTCCTCGGCTTTGTTCTTCGTTCCGAAAAAGGAAGGAGACCTTAGAACTTGTATAGATTATCACGCCCTGAATCAAATCACCGTTAAAAACAGATACCCGTTACCTTTGATCCCTGAACTCCTGGACCAAGTCAAAGAAGCATGTATATATACAAAGTTAGATCTCAGAGGAGCCTACCACTTGGTACGAGTAAAAGAAGGCGATGAATGGAAGACGGCCTTCCGCACCAAGTATGGGTTATTCGAATATCAAGTGATGCCCTTTGGACTTTGTAACGCTCCTGCCGCTTTCCAGTATTTTATGAACGATGTCCTTAGAGAACTCATAGACGTGTGTGTTGTTGTCTACATTGATGACATCCTTGTCTATTCATCATCTGAAGAGGAACATCAGAGACACGTTAAAAAGGTTCTCGAGAGACTGCGGCAACATAACCTCTTTGCCAAGCTTGAAAAATGCGTTTTCAACGTGACTGAATTTGAGTTCCTGGGATTCATATTGTCACCTAAGGGGGTTCATATGGATTCGAAGAAGGTCGATGCAATCATCAAGTGGCCATCACCAACCTCGGTAAAAGGAGTTCAAAGTATGTTAGGTTTCGCAAACTTTTACCGCAGATTCATTCCTGAATTCTCCCGGATAGTCCAGCCCATCACCGCTCTGTTAAAAAAGAACAAACGTTTTGAATGGTCTACTGAAGCAGAACAAGCTTTTCAGGACTTAAAAGCAAAATTCATTTCTGCACCTGTTCTGAAACATCCTCGCCCAGAACTCCCCTACATCGTGGAAACGGATGCTTCTAGTCTTGCTATGGGGCAGTTTTATCACAAAGAGATCCAGTCACACACCAATTACATCCTGTAGCCTTTTGGTCCCGCAAATTCTCGGCTCCCGAGATCAACTATTCCATTACAGACAAGGAACTTTTAGCTATCAGATCGGCCTTTAAAGCCTGCCGACATTTTCTTTTGGGAGCCAGACACACAGTCACTGTAATGACTGATCACCGCAATCTACAGTACCTGAAGACGGCCAAAGCTCAATCTTCCAGACAGCTTCGCTGGGCTCTGTTTCTGGCTGAGTTTGACTTTATAATCACTTATCGACCCGGCAGTAAAAACGGAAAAGCAGATGCCCTCTCTCAGATGGGAGTAGATGAACATTTGTCCAATCCAGAACCAATACCCATAATCCCAGAACAAAGGATTTTGGGGTTAGTCAGCACTCAATCCTTTGAAGACATCAAGACTGCAGTCAAGGCACTCCTAACTCCGGCCGATTTGCAGGACTGGCAATTAAAGGGAAAAGAATTCTCAGTGGATCAAGACCTACCATATTTCCAAGGACGATTGTACTTGCCCTGTGAGAAAATACAAAAACAAGTAATCTCTGCTTATCACGACTCTCTTATGGAGGGTCACCCTGGCATTACCAAAACCATGGAAAAGATCAAAAGACATTTCTGGTGGCCATCATGGAAGAAGGATATTAGAGACTTTGTAATCTCCTGCGGTGTGTGTGCCCAGAATAAAAGTCAGAAGGAGAAACCGGCCGGCCTTTTACACCCTCTGGATATTCCTCCCTGTCCATGGCATACCCTGTCCATGGATTTCATCACGGACTTACCTCCATGCTCAGGGTATAATACCATTTTAGTAGTCGTGGATCTATTCTCCAAGATGGCTCATTTCATTCCCCTGAAGGGCCTACCTTCGGCTTCGGTATTGGCCTGAGAATTCTTAGAAAACATCATTCGGTTACACGGTTTTCCCTCGGTTTTAATCCCCGATAGGGGAAGTCAATTCATCTCCCACTTTTGGCAAAGTTGCTGTCGTCTAGCCCAAATTGATGTAAGACTTTCAACCAGTCACCATCCCCAAACTGACGGACAAACAGAGGACTAATCAGACTCTAGAGCAATATCTGCGTTGCATGCTCCAACAAACTGAAAACCCTTGGAAGGATATTCTGTGGATCGCTGAATACGCTTACAACAATTTGACTCATTCTGGAACCGGGAAGACTCCCTTCTTCCTATTATACGGACATCATCCTAAAACCTCTAATTTGGATCCTCCCCAAGAATTCGAAACACCAGCTGTGGATCATTTACACTCTGAAATTACCCGTGCTTTTAAGGAAGCCACTGCCCATCTGCAAAGAGCTAAAGCTCAAGTTAAAAAAGGAGCAGATCGACACCGTAAAGAGGCCCCTCACTACGCAGTAGGAGACCAGGTCTGGTTATCCACTAAGCACCTGCCTCTAAAAGGATCCCGCACCTTCAACCCGAGATATCTTGGACCCTACACCATCTCTACCATAATTAATCCGGTGGCAGTCAAATTGGAATTGCCTACGCATATGAAAATACATCCAGTATTCCATGTCTCCTTATTAAAACCAGTACAACCAGAAACTCGATTGACTGAACTCCCAGAACCCGTTTTGGTAGACGGAGAACTCAAATTCGAAGTAAAGAACATCCTAGACTCCAAAATCTCCAGATCTAAATTATACTATCTGGTCGATTGGAAAGGATACGGTCCCCAGGAAAGGTCTTGGGAACCCTCAGAATATGTCCACGCACCTCGTCTGGTCAAGAGATTCCATCTGAATCACCCCGACAAGCCAAAACCCCCGTAGAAGACACACTTAGGAGGGGCCTTGAGGGGGGGGTACTGTCATGATCACTGCTTCCAAGGAGCCAGGACCAGCCCAACGTCCTTGGAAGCAGGCCCCTAACCCTAATCCTAGGCACCAGCCGGTCCCCACGGGGACCTTTTGGACCTTGTCCTGGCGCCGGTGGCACCAGGCTCATCAAAATCATCGGTCCCGGCACTGGAAGCGCCGGGCTCATAATATGTGTGCAGATGTTTAGGTGGACTTACCTGCAGCAGACCATGCTGCTTACCTACCAGCCTCTTAGAAGTCCTCTGTGAACAGGAACTACTTTCTTACCTGGGTGGGGCAGCTCCATTCCCTGGATTAAGCATGGGGAAAGCTTCTAGAACTGGAACTCTTTTCTTACCTAGGCGGGGCCGTGGAGGAAGACGCCTCATCACTCCAAGGCTATTTAAACCACACCCGATAGAAGAAACGTGCTTCGCGTTATTCTGCATCTGCAGCAGAACGCTCACCGAGCCTGTTCCAGCCTTTCTTCTTTCGATCCTGAATCTGCAAGAATCATACTCACCATTCCTGTATCCAGTCGACAGCAGCACCTGCAGAGACAAGAAACAGCAGGTTAGCAAGGCAGTCTTAACTCGCAGTGCTTACTCACCTGATCCATCGGCTGCGGTCATTTCGGCACGCTGTATTTTCGCCTGTGAAGACAAAAGCATTGTCATTACTTACCGGCACCCGTGAACTCTGGAATTCTTCACGCTGCATCGCCGCCTGCGGAGATAAAAGCATTGCATTACTCACGGGCATTCCGCGGACTCCGGCGCTGTAAACAAACATCTGAAAGACAAAAGAAGAGACATTAGTCAGGTATTTACTTACGCTCATCGCGCTCTTCACAATAGAACTTCTGCAAATACTCCGGTGCCTCTTCAACCCGAACTACGCTGCAGGGGAAAATACAGCTAGAGCGCTTGCATTTACTCAGGCATTTCCAGGCGCTTTATTTCAACTTCCACAAGAGTCCTGCAAGCAAAAGGGGGAAAAGCATCATACGAAGTCCTGCCTTGCACCTAAAGACTATAAAGACTAAAAAGGTGTCTGGAAACTCACCGCTCGTGCTGTTAACGACGGTAACGGTCCTCTGAGTCCAAGAGGCCTATGTTTCACCAGTGAAGGAACTGGCAACAGCGCCCTGCATCAGACGCAGATGGAGAGTCCAGCATTCACCTATCTAAGGTGAGCACGTTGACCAGGGGGCTCTACGGAGAAGCTGGGGAGTGAGAGGAAGAGAGGCTTTACACAACCCAGACCATTAACCCCTATATTCTTTCACCTGCAGAAACCTCACCCTACGAGTTCGTCACACAGTGCGAAGAGGTTCGACCCCGGAAGCCCATCGAGTCCTGCACATCACCTTTCGAGTCACAGACACCTTCCTGCCACGACCTGCGCCTCCGTGGGAATCAGGTGAGCGTTACATGCGGTTATGTTGAAGTGTTGTCCTAGTGGATCCGTCTTGGTGAGCGTGTGTATTCAGATGTTCGTATCCTTCTGTCGTGACTGATTCTTTGATTTCCGTGGGGTGAACATCCTTGAGACTGTTTAGCTGTAGTTTGTGTGGTGGGGCATTGTGCTTCCTGCTTTGTATTGGTCGGCAGTGTGTAGTGATGAAACATTCTGTTTCTCATCCATTGCCTTGGGCCCGTGATGCAGTGCTTCCTTTCCCTCTCTATGATTTGTTCTAAGGGCTGATGGGGAAGGTCATAGTTAGGTCCATGTCCTCTTGATGATTCGTTCCAGTTTTTCTGTCTTAGTTTGCTATGTTTACTGTCTTTGGTCATATTGCGACTGTCTCCCGTTTGGTCCTTTAGTATGCCGTGGGACTTTTACCTCAGCTTTTCCCATTGATTGATCAGTGCGTATCGCGGTCGCTCTACGTTCGTTGGTGTTTTTTGCTATGTCGGTGCCCCTGTGGCCAGTCTTTCTAGTTATGACGTGAAGAGCCAGGTTTCTAGTGTTACGTATGTACTTTGGAAGGTCGTTCCAGGTTTTCGGGGCTTGGTGAGAGAAGGAGGATCCTCCAAGTTTTCTTTTGTTGTAGGGTTTCGGATAGGACAATGCATTACTTACCGTAAAAGCATTTCTGATGGTTGTATCTGCTTAGATTCACATGCTGTGCATAGTCTGACATCCAGTGGTCACTGCGGAGTATTGCATTTTGTTTTTCGTAGTCGAAAAGGGGACGTCGACAATTTATATAAAGAACTGTGTTAGCACATACGTTTGTGGACATTCCTTTGTGGGGTCTTGGGGGCTCGCTGTACTTAAGGACCAGTCTGCATCACCTTCGGAGAGCTTAAGCCTTGGTTGCTCGTCCATAGCTACCATATAGAGAACCTTGGCTGGGGTGCTGTGTCTCTAGCCTACTATATATGGGGCAAAAAAACAGATACCCCCCTCCAGTCTTTACAACAGGCTCTACGTTAATTTTCTACAGCAGGCTATGTCCACAGCCCTCGTCATGCACAATAGGGTCACCCAAGTACTGACTTGTTGGCTCCCTTCTTTTTTTGCCATTACTAGCATGGTTGTTCTTGGTCAGTCCTTATACCGTCCTGGGAGGGGGGAGACCTGTGTTTTTTGCCTTTGGCGGGAACCCTTGGGGGTCTGGTTGCCCAGATTGGACAGCCACTCGCCCCATCTGTAAATTGCTGAGAGAGGAGTTTGTGCTGGAACTGAATAAAAGGTGAGGCTTCCGGAGTGTAAAGCAAGTCAACCACTGGAAACTGAAGTAACCTAAGAAGACGACCAGAGACTCCTACAAACCCTTTGCAACACCGTGAAGGATGAAGGGATCACTGTTGTCCTGACCCCGTTTTCAGTGCTACAGAGGAACACCCAAGAGGAAGACTGCTTCCCTTTGACTGGTGGGAACAACCAGTCCCAAGACTAACTTTGATTTGAGCCACTTCCCAGGTCCTGGGAGGAAACCTGCTGCCCATTTCGAGTGCATAGTCGTGAAAAGGCAGCAGAATCCATCCAAGTCTTTGCTGAGCCCTCATGGACAGTCCAGAGACACAATCCGACTCGTCCAGACCACCCCCCCCCCCCAGAGTGCGGGACTTCAGGAGCAGAAGAAGATTGTCACGGGTGAATCACTTGGTGCTGTAGGAAAGGCACCAAAACCGCAGTGACAAGAGAAGTTGCTGAAAGCCGTGCCAGAATTCCTCCTTCGGGACTGCTGCTTAGAAATCCCATCAATTGCCCTGCCTTTCTAGATCGGACCAAGGAATCCGGAGGTCGGGTACAGGGTAACCACATTGTCAGGCTGAGAAGCCTTGGTAAAAGAAAAAACAGCTTTATTTTCGCTTTATAACTACTGCCCCCATTCAATGACCGTCCTCTCCCCAAGCTCCACCCGTGGGAGCCATCTTCAGATTTGGTAAGCACGCAAAGTGGCAGTATGAACCAAGACAAGCAATGGAGGGGAAAGAGGGAGGGTTTGCATGTCAATCCATGCCAGACCCATGCTGGAGAACAATAGTTACAGGTAAGTAACAAACCTTCGCCAGCATGGGGTCTTGCATGGATTCACGTGCTTATGAATAACGATTACACAGCAGTACATATAAACAACCACAGGAGGTGGCACGGCTCAACAGAAGTAATAAACACTCACCCCTGGAACAGACTTACCTCAAATGAACAGGTTGAGTAGCACCGCTTGGCTGACACTCCTCCCTGGAATCCCGGTCAACACAGTAGAACCTTATGAAGGTGTGTGTGGACCTCCATGTATCAGCCCTGCTGTTGTCGAGCAGGGGCACACCAGAGATAAACGCTGTTGCTGTGATGGCTCTGGTGGAGTGGGCTCTAGAGATAGAAGCCTTCGACATAGCCTTTACGTGATTCACAGGTCCAAAACCGACGAACAGCTAAGACGTCTTCCAAAATCTCTTTGTGCGTGCCACGATAACGTCAAGGCATGAGCAACATCCAGCGAATGCAAGGCCATCTCCGCTGGGGATGACGAATTCGGGAAGAACGCAGGCAGCATCAAAGGATTGTTGAGGTACAACTCCAACAGCACTTTCGGCATAAAGGAGTGGTGTGTACACAGTACCAACCTTGAAGCGTGGAAGGTTAAGTATGGCTGCTTGTATGACAGGGCCTGGATCTCGCCGACTGACCTAGCCGAGGTGATCGTCACAGGAAAAGCCATCTTCCACGATAGAAACTTGAGCGGGACCTGATGCATCGGCTCAAAGGGCAGTCCCATGAGCTTAGTCAAAACCACATTGAGTTCCCAAGCCGGGACAGGAGCCTTCACCAGCGGAAAAGTCCTGAAGAGTCCATTGAGAAACTCTGTGATGAGTCTGTGCGACCACAGAGGTGGTCTACCCGGTGCCCTGGTGTAACGGGATAGGGCAACCAGGTGCACCTTCATAGAGGCATGAGCCAGTCCAGCCTTGGCCAAGGAAAGCAGGTATGGTAGGAGCTGCAGGGATGTGAACCGCAGAGGGGTAATCTTCAGAGTCCAGCACCACACAGAGAAACACTTCCACTTGTGGCCGTAGCACGTCAACGTTGAAAAAGCTCTGGCCTTGGCCAGGATGTCCTTACACTCTGCAGGTAAAGAACAATGTCCAAACTCAAAGGCTGCAGGAGCCAGACCCTGAGGTTCAGTGACGCTGGGTCGTGTTGCAGAATCGCTCCTCCCTCTTTGAAGAGAAGGTCCGGAAGTAGTGGCAGCCTGATGGACGGAACCGCCGTCAGACGTAGCAGGTCTGGATATCAGATTTGCTGCGGCCACGACGAAGTGACAGGTATCATCCGGCAGTGACACTGTTGATCACTGTAGAGTGTTGATCACTTGTAGCAGGAGCAGAGGGAAAGTGTATAGGAAGTCCCTCCCATGGGAACGAGAATGCATTCCCCATGCTCCTCTGCTGCGGGAACCTGCTGGCGAACTTCTGACACTTGGAATTCATTGCCGTTGCAAAAAGGTCGATCTGGGGTTGACCCCATTTGTGGAATAAACGATCCACCTGGTCCCGGCGAAGCTCCCCCTCGTGGAAAGTATGTAGCTCCCTGCTGAGCGAGTCTGCGATGGTGTTCTTGGTGCCAGCCAGGTGAAAAGGGATGAGAAACATGTCCTGACAAATGGCCCAGTGCCATAGATCATGGGCCTCCCTGGAGAGATGCAGAGAGCACATCCTGCCCTGCTTCCGGATGTAGAACATGGTGCTGGTGGTATTGTTCGTGAAGATCCTCACCACCCTGCCCCTCAGTGATGGCAGGAAGGACTTGGGGGCCCAGAAGACTGCCCGGAGCTCCAGGACGTTGATGTGAAGTGTCTTTTCCTCCAGCAGCCAGAGGCCTCTGGAGTGCAACTGTCCAGTCTGACCTTCCCAACCTTCTAAAGAACCGTCCGTGTTGACTGTCTCCTGGTAAGGAGGAACTTGGAAGGGGGTCCCTTGCATGAGATGAGCGCGCACGTCCCACCACTGTATTGCTTGTCAGAACTTCTCATTGAGGGTGATCTTGTCTGTCCAGGATCCTGAGACCTGCAGCCACCCCGCATCCAGAAACTCCTGGAGAGGCCTCATCTGTAGTCTGCAAAGGAGGATAAGGTTGATGCAGGAGGACATCATGCCCAACAGCGACGTGACAGGTCGCACAGTAGCCAACCACGGCGACAGGCGTTGCACCTTCTATAGAATGGCTACCTCCTTAGAATGGCTACCGCCCTCTCCTCAGAGGGAGATGCCGGGCAGGTCACTGTTGAGTCAGGCCCCAGAAACACAGCATTCTGCGATGGCTCCAAGCAGGACTTCGGATAACTTATGGAGAATCCCAGATCTGTCAGCAAACGCACAGTCCGACGTGTGCTGGCTCGCCAGAGCATGGGACCGGGATCGAATTAGCCAACCGTCCAGGTAAGGGTAGACGTGGATGCCCTTGAGACGAAGATGCACCGCCACTAGAGCCAAGCACTTCATGGAGACCCTCACGGGCAGATTTCAGGCCAAAGGAAAGTGCCTTGAACTGATAGTGTCGCCCCCTGGACCATGAACCGCAGGAACTTGCGTTGCTTTCGATGGATGGGACATAGAAGTAAGTGTCCTCCAGGCCCAGCGACACCAAGAAGTTGCATTCCTCCAGTTGACCGAGCACGTGCTGCAACGTGACCATCCTGAACCTCTAGGCCTTCAAGTACTTGAGGCGTCGCAGGCCCAGAATCAGCCTCCACCCGCCTGTCTTCTTCCGGACCAGAAAGTATCTGGTTTACACAACAAAGCCGATGGGGAACGGTTCTATCGCCCCCCTTTTTTTAACATGGAGTGGACCTCCTGCAGCAGCTGTGCCACATGCTGTTCTTGTTGAGCTACAGAGGGAATAAGAGGACACCTGCATTGGAACTCTGTGTGCTCCTGTCCGAGAGCGTCCAGCACCCATCTGTCGGCGGTGAGGGTCTTCCACGTGCTGACAAACCCCGCCAGCCAGCCTTCCACTGTGGTGCACAAGTGGGGGCAAGAGTCCACGACCCAAACAGGTCTGTTTCGGTGCTGGGCCCCAGCGGTATCCTATGCTGCCATATGCCATGCGAGCAGCATCTGTACGCATCTTGCGTTGTGGAATGGGAAGGCTGCCGATAAGCGGTAGGGTAGCCCTTGGAGGACCTGGCGGGTTTCCCCTTGAGGAACGAAAGGACGACTGACGTTGCTGCAGGGTACCCAGCGAACGTGCCGTCTCCATATCAGTTTTGATTTGAAGATACTCGTCGACCGCCATGCCAAACAGTTTTTCTGCCATCGAATGACACTTTAGACTGACCATCCGGCCTGAAGTTGGTGGTTTTCAGCCAAGCTTGTTGACAAAGAGACATTCCGTTTCCCATTTGACAGAATACGGTGTAAGCTGTGTCCACCGCCACTGTGATGGAGTGGTCTGAGGCCACCTCTGCCTCCTGGAACAGCTGACGAGCTTCTGCCTTCTGGTCCTTAGGTAGGAAGTCCAGAATTGGGCCCAGTTTATACCAAAGCTCCCAGTCGTAGGAGGACAAAATGGGCAGGGCATTAGCGGCCTTAATGGTGCTGGCAGCCGTATAAATAATCCTCTTCCCAATAGCGTCCAGCTTCTTCCCCTACTGATCCGGGTACCATGGGCAAGAACAACAGGTTCACAAAGCGTTTCCTGGCTGCGGCTGAGACCACATAATCAGGTGGAGGCTGAGGCCTCAGGCACTTGGGAGATGAGCCTGTCCCACTTGGGTGGGGCGTTGCTCCGATTCTTCAACAGCGCTAGACCTTCATCCCAGATATAGTCCAACAAGGGGGCCGACATGATAGTCTTTCACCTGGACTTGCGACGTTGATAAAGCAACCGTTCCTTTTTCATCTCCTCAGGTACCAGTTGAAAAAGTTCAGAGGCCATGGATATCATTGAGAACAGAGGAGTGGCCCTATGCAGGTCATCTGCGCCTGCTGGCTCTCCGTCTGCTGGCACGAACTCATAGGCTTCAGTGTCCATAGCCGATGTATCTGTGTGCATGGCAGGATCCCATGTTGGGGTCAAATCCTGATGGTCGAGGAGGCAGTGGTAGTGTCGATTGCTGCCTTGGAACAGCATGGTCCTTTGACTTGCATTTGCGCCTAGAAGGGCTTCCGGAAAGCGGTCTTGGAGGACATCTAGACTGCAAAACATTAAAAGGGGGCACCTGGCTATTTCCTGATCTCTCCAGGTGAAAACATACATTTATAAATCATAGAACTGATCATGGCAAATCCGGATATGAGGTAACCCACTATTTAAATTGACCAACAACAAATTGAACATATTAAATAAACAGATGACAGGTTAATAAACAGCATACATTCCCTACATACAAAGTACAACCAACAATACTAAATAGACTAATACATTCATAAACTTAAATCCTGGCCCCTAAAAACATTGTCTGGGCACAGTATTTTGACATATGCCAAATTAATCGGCTTCATCAACAGTATTGAGTAATGAGCACTGTATGGTGATGGGATTATCGACATGACTGTTTCAGCCTTTCAGCAAAGGTGGAGTGCTGTAAATACATTGGCCTTCATCAGAACGAGGAAATTGTGAAACAAGCTCATTACTGGGGTGTCCTGTGGTAATGATCTAGGAAAACAAATAACATACACTAAGTAGGGGTCTATATACGGAACCATTTTAAAAAAAATAAAAGATGAGCACCTAAGCTCTGGCATTGCTTCCAACAGTCCCCAAAGGGGCCATACCATGTTTGTGGCAGTCTAGCAGGTGTGATACAAAAATTCTTAACACAGCCACACATTTGTAACACACACGAAAATGGTGTGATATTGAATCTAGATGAGATGTCTTTGTGATTAGTGGTGCCTGTGATTAACTGTGCGCACAAGATGGCTAATGGGGACAATCACCTGATCAAGATGACACCTGGGTCAAGAAGTCCACTTCAGTTGAGCTCTGTAATGAAGGTGTGCACGGCGACCAATGTTTAGAAAAAAGGGAACAATGTGGTCCCGGTTATGGTAGTAGGTGAAGCTGCAAGAGATTGCAGGGAAATACCCCACTGCCCAGGTGTCTAAAGTAGCCATGAACATGCTTGCCGGAGTGCCATGGTGCCAAGTGTCATGAGGTGACACCTGTTTCAGTATACTAGTGGCTGAAACATCCCAGCCTGTCCCCGACCCGTGTGATCGGTAAATTCACCTTTAAGGCATGTCCTACCTGATTAAGCAAGAGGTGCTGCCCACGTGTGTTCACCGGTAACTAGTGCATGGGGCATGAAAAATCCTTACCCAGGGCGGTAAATGTCCCTCGGTCAGCGACGGGTGCTCAGTCCGGCAGCTTGTTCATTTAGTAACCATGGAAACCAGGAAACAGATTACACGGTGGCCATCTTGTAAAATCAGCTGCTATTGGGGCAGCAGACTCCCTGTGAGTCTAATGAAGAATGGCCCAGGCGAAGCCTACTAATGAGTCTATGCAGAAGTGAGATCTGGTGTTTATCCTTTAACACTTTTAGAACAATTTTGGAGAGTGCGTCTAATGAGGTGGAACCCATCACGGCTGCAGTGATAGCATCCAAGTGTTGCATACATGCAATTTGCATATTGATGTTGGCTGCATGTAGTAATTCATCCACACCTCTGTCTGAAAAAGCCTCTACAAGGTTACCACCTCTTCCATGTGTGTGGATTCTCCAATGATGTGAAATGGCAGGGTACAGCCATGCATTATCGTATTCTAAGTTTTCACTAGTGTTACTCTGACGTTCCAAGTTCAATTAACGCAAATTAATACACAAATAGCATGATTGCCCCCACGTCTGTGCCCCTGCGCTGCCCCCATCGAGGGGTATGTTCGAGTGTACAGTTAGTAACACAAGGATACTGTTTTTGCAGGGATCCAATCCCTTTCCCGGGACATTGACAGCTTTGAAGGACACATAGGGTACCTCAAAGGGGTGTCAATGTGTTACGTACACTGAAATGAAGATTGTAGGCACTAAGTGGCATACGGGTAATCAATGTGGTTATTATATCCCTCGTATTAAATAATCTTGGATAGATCATAGTAACACAATATTGCTGTTCGTTACAAAATTATACAGTTTTTGTGCGGATAAAACACTTTAAGGGTACTCGAACGGACACCCTCGGGAGTACATAAAAGGATGGTCAATGGGTTGGTCGATACATTGCAATGGCCATTGTGGGCCCTAAAGTGTTGTTTGCGTAATCAATATTGTTATCTCCCATGATCAATGTTCTCACATGGATCAATATGTCCCAATACTGCTGTGCTTACACCAGATCTATACCCCACTGTTTGGTGGGTTGACTGAATCACAATTGACCGAATTTAAAAGGTTAATTAGGCTATATATATGCATGGGGAACCCCCTGCAACTCCCCACCAAATCCAACCATACATATATATACATATTATATATATACATATTATATATACACACCAAACGGTCAATTATACAGACGGTCAATTAGGACCACTGTAATTGTGGCATTCGTTCAATTGTATTAGAACAATTCGGGTAATACCGTTTGGTGTCCCAAACTCCATGACCAAATCCTTAGGTGGCCGGCGCTAATAAGTTGTTCCACTCAACCGCCACGTTGAGCCCTCTATAATTTCCACAGCTGCTTGGCTAGGTTTCCCCCCCCTCTCCTTTTGGGGATTGGCATCTGCAGGACAAACCACTGTAAATCCCGGTGGGTGACCTTTTCAAACTGTAGTGGTCCACTAGGGGTTTGTCAGCAACCCTGTGTCGCATGCATGAACGATGTTCCAAGATGCGCAGTTTGGCTGGTCTTCTGGTCTAACCAATGTAAATTAATTTGCATGGGCACTCTATGTATACCACCATCTTGGTATTGCAATTAGTGCGTCTTAACAATCCAGTGGATCTTACGGTGGTCGAATGAATGTTTGGTCTCTGCAAATTGACAGGCGACATACTTTCCACATTTGTAGTGTCCCTGAATAGGTGGGAACCCCCAGGTTCTCTCCAATGATGGTTGCATCACTTGTTCTTGGTACGTGTGGACCAAGTGTTCTCATAAGATTTGGTTCTTTTTAAAAAGGCAAAAAGAGTTTTTGGGAAAGAGTCCCAATGTTTTGTATGAGATGCCAATTTGTATTTATGGTGTTTTTGACTAGGTTGCTGATGTGGCTGAAGGTGGTGACAGGCTAGTCTCTGTAATGGTTTCCTTGGGGTATTCGCCACTCTCTTGCGTGTCTCTCTCCCTGCTTTCTTGGGGTATCCCCTCTGCAGCAACCTCTGTTATAAATCTGAGTGTTTTTGAAAGGTTTCACGGTCTGTACAGTTCCTTCAGATCCCCAGGAATTGTCCATAAAGGTACATTATTCTTGAGCCCAGCTGGATGATAGCTCGTGATATGCAATAGATTATTATTGTTTTTCTGCTGATTTCTAGACTGAGCACGGCCCGGTTTGGGTGGCAGTGTCTGCTGAATTTCTGATACCAGCGTGCACAGCGTGATCAGAAAGTCCTACAAAACGTCCCTGGGCTGAGGTGTAGGAGGAAAGAGGCAGGCTCCAGCCTTGTACGCCTCTTCTGCAGAGGTAGACCAGATTGTTCACCCAGCGGTGACCCACCTTCCAACAAGGGTCCCTGGGCCCTTTTGTGGTCTGAATAGTAGCCCTCGGGCAGGTTGTTACCCTCATCGGAGTTGGTATAAATTTGTCCCGGCACACTTGGTTTAGCGCCTTGTTCTGTACCCCTCCTAGTGGTCGTCTGAGTCTCACTCGTTCCCCTCTCCTGAGAGTTCTGGGGGGGAAGCAGCTGTTGTCTCCTTTCCAGGGGTCTTTGCAGAAGAGGCGGCAGTTAACTTGCGCTGTGCCAGTATTGACACCCGGGGAGCAGCGGTCACTTCGACTGTTGGCACCACCCATGTGGTCTGCACTTCCTTGGAAGTAGTGGTGGTTGTCGACAGGGCGGTAAGCGCAGTCCTTGATGTGGCCGTTGATGACAGTGTTGTCTTGGCTGGTTGAGACGGTGATCGGGGCAGCAAAGGGGCCACTTTGGATTTCTCCTTTGACGACGTTTCGGCCGATGGCAAGCCATGGTACGAAGGAGTCAAGGACTTTCTCTTAGAGGAGGCGCCCCTCAATGGTAGGATCACTGTGGATGTGTTCGGCAACAGCAACCTTGTCCTTCACAAGCATGGACCCACAGAGGCGGCAAAACCAGTGGCGTGCAGCCTTGCCTTCTTTTGGTCCCCAACATGCCTCAACCTCTTTTCTGAGGCGAGTTCGATCGTGGGACTGGCCGGTCCTGGGGGAAGCATGACCATGCCCAGAGGCCGAGTCAGAGGCCTTAACCGATTTTAACCATGCCGCCAGTCTGCTGTAGCGATCCTTCTTGGTCTTTTTCGAAAAACCACCGCAGACCTCACATCCATCCTCATCATCATGGTATGGATGCAGGCAGTAAAGACATTTGTGGTGATGATCTTCCACAAAAACATTCCTTAGTCCACATTTCATGCAGAGTTTGAAGAGGCATCTCTTTGGAGAAAAGGATCGGATCCGATGAAAGATCCTTGATGTAGTACGATCTCCACCAAGAGCAGATCCCGCTGCCGGTAGTTTACCTCTGGTCGAACGATAAATCACAAAATAAATAAAAAGGAGGTCCAAACTTAATTTTACCAAAAAACTCAAATATTAGGAAAAAAGGTCAGAGAGCACTAAGAGGACTCCCAACACTGAATAGTTTGGTAAAAATCTGAAGTTGGCACCAGGGGTGGAGCTTAGGGAGAGGACAGTCATTGGATGGGGGCAGTATGACCCAGAGGACAGTGATTGGTTTCGAGGAGAACAAGTCACTTACAATGTCATTTCGATTGAATATTTCTCTTGCATATTCCTCATCTTATGACATATCTACAGCTTCAGCCGCTTCAGAAATGTATCTTTCTTTGACAGGGGGGTGCTGTGTGCCATCTCGTTGAGTCGATGTCCCTCGAGGGCCTCCGTTCGATGGTTGACATCAGTATAAGTAGCACACGCAGCGCTCGTTGGCTTCAGTTCTGTTTTTCCACCCCTCCTGAAGAATTACCAGGCATACCATAGACCGTAGGCTCCCAGAAAGTATAAAGTGTAATAACACGCAAATTGTACAGCAGGGTAGGCTGGGAGGGCCGATGAGGAATACGTGGGAGGAACATCCAATTGAAAGTGCGTTAACAGGGATAAGTAACTTGTTCTTCGAATGGATTATGTCCTCCCACGTATTACTCATCTTATGATATACTCCCAAAGCAGTAATAATTTCCAGGTGCGAGTACTAATTAAATTTAGATCTAATCATGGACTGAATGAAGGACCGCTTTTGCAAATTGTCCTCCCTGACTGAAAGATGAATCCAGTCAGTAATGTCTCACAAAGCTATGGATAGACGACCAAGTGGCCGCTGAACAATTATCATTGATTGGGACACCTATTTGAAGGGCAGCAGAGGTTGCCATTCCCCTTGTGGAATGTGCCCTTAAGCCTTTGGGCGGGTCCTTGCCCGCTAATCTGTAGCATTCGCCAGTAGCCAGCATGATCCATCTGGATATGGTTTGATTAGTAACCGCAAGACCCAATTTAGGGACAGTATAGCCAATGAATAATTGGTCATTTTGGCAAAATTTAGCCATTCTGCATATATAAAAACAGAGCCCTTTTGGATCCAGTCTATACAACCTCTCCTCTTTTCCTGGATGAGGCGGTGGATAGAAAGTTGGTAAGGTAATTTTTTGTGACAAGTGGAAGTCGGAGACTACCTTTGGTAAAAAGGAAGGCTTTACCTTGAAAATGACCCTGTCTTTATGGAACACTGGAGGTTTACAGAAAAGGGCCTGCAACTAGCCTAACCTGCGGGCTGACGTTATTTCAATAAGCAAAACGGTTTTTAATGTCAAGAGTCTTAATGGGCATGAGTGTAAAGGCTCAAAAGGAAGGCATGTTAAAAATCTTAACACTAGATTGAGATCCCATACAGAGACATTGAATGGGACTGGTGGATATACATTAGTAAGGCCGTTCAAGAATTTAACAATCAGAGGAATCTTAAAATATGAATTCTCCTCTGAAGAGCACTTAAAAATAGAAAGCGCCGCTAGGTAACCCTTAATTGTTCCAATCTGGAGCCCCAGATTTGCCAATGTAATAAAAAGGAAAGCACCGGTGTTTCACATAAAAAGGATCCACATACTTATCCATGCACCAGCTGCTGAGCTTGTTCCAATGGCAGCAGACAACAATTTTGTTGCTGGCCTTCTGGCTGGATGAAAAATCTCCATTACGTCATCCGGGAGGTCCCAATCCTTGTATCTCAGCCTTTCAGAAACCATGCGTGAAGGCTGAGCGCCTTAAACTCTGGATGGAGAACCAGACCTTCCTTTTGCGAGAGAAGATCCTCTCTTTGTGGAAGACGTATTGGAGGGCAGATGGACATGTTCAGAAGGTCTAGGGCACACGTCCTACTGGCCCAATCTGGAGCAATTAGGATAATGGATTTCCCGAACTTTCTCAACCTCCTGATAATATGAGGAATGACTGAATGGAGTAAACTAGTGTCCCCTAGAGCTCCTCTTGGAGGACATTCCCTGGAGCAAAACAGTTCCCACTTCTGGTTGACACTGGTCGCAAACAGATCCACTTGTAGGGCTTCCTAAAGGGTGAAGATCTCTTGAAGGACTTCCTGAGCTGGTTGCCACTCGTGGGAGACTCTGCTCTGCCTGCTCAGAGCATCCGCCTCTGCGTTCTGCTCTCCGGCTAGATGAACTGCCGATAGAGAGATTCCTTCTTGTATTGCCCAGAACCAGAGCTGCATTGCCTCTCTGTACAGTGGTAGTGCCCCAACACCACCTCACTTGTTGATGTAGTACATGCCACTGTGTTGTCCATCATTATCCGGACTTTCTATCCCTGTAAAGAGGGCAGAAAGGCCTTCAGCAATAGTCTGATTGCCCTCAGCTCCAAAAGGTTGAAATGTAGTTTGGACTCCGATGGAGACCAACAACCGCTGATTGTTGGATCGTTGGTGTGGGTTCCCCACCCCGTGAATGAGGCATCCATCACTACCTTTTATCTAAGGCCATGGCTGCCAAAAAGATTCTCCCTTGAGAATGTTGTCTTTGCAAGCCCACCACAGAAGGTCCTGAGCAATTCTGCTCAGAACTGACATTCTGCTTGAGAACTGGGACCACAGAGTCCTGGGAGCCCATTGGAGGGACCTCATTCTCGGGCGAGCCGCTGGCACCAGGAAAATGCAGAATGTCATGAGACCGAGCAACTTCAGAAAAAAAATAAAATAATAAAAACATTTTAAAAAAAAAATCGAAGGTAGGCAGATGCTGGGCACTCTGGAATTTGGTAACCATCTGCGGAATGTGTTGAGCCCTCACCTCAGGTGGCGAGGCTTTCCCCGAGAAGTATCCAGGACTGCCCCAATAAATTGGAGTCTTTGGGAAGATATCAAGTGAGACTTCTTGTAATTGAGGAAGAAGCCCAGTTGGTGAAGAAAGTGGCTGGTTACGCTCAGATGGCCTGCTCTGGTGAACTAGCCCTGATCTGCCAATCGTCTAGGTAGGAGTAGACGTGAATGCCCCCCTTTCCTGAGACTTGCTGCCACCACTATACATCATAAAGAGGGGAGTGTTGCTGTGCCAGGGGTTTGTAAAGCAAGCAGTTTCGTGCAGTTTAGTGACCTCTTCCTGCCATCCCTCTATTTTGCAGAAAATAAAATACACATCACATCTATTTCTTTGACAAAGGAGAAAAAAGAAACGGGAAACACCAGAAAAACTGGAAAATACTGAAATGGTTCTGTATTTGGTTGTACATACGCGTAGAACTACAAATGGTGATATTCAAACAAGACATAAAAATTAAAGACAACTGCCAACTGGTAGTATGAAAAAAAGCAACACGCCAAATAAGTAATGTTTGTGAATAGTTTGAGAATCAAAGCAAAAACAACTGAAAATGCGTGTTCAATAATCAAGAGGATCAAGGTATTAACCAAAATACTAGACAAGAAAAAAGAAGGGGAAATAAACAGGAAGGAAATGGAAAAAATAGCAAAGATGTGGAAAGGCACAAAATGACAGTAGGCTAGAACAAAGATGGACAGGAACATTCCTGTCCTAACATTATGTTAAAAGATACATCATTGCACCGAGCATTACTTGTGCAGCTCACGTTTTAAATCATCACTTTGTTAAACTCAATTTGAATCTGGAAATAAATTCAAAAGATGCAAACAGTGAAATGGTAGCACATCCCGGGAATATCTTCTTTTTCCGGAATCAGATTTGCTGCCACCACTGCCATCAACAAATGGCAGAACTCGAAACCAATAATGAGAACCGCCAACCATGAACCTCAGATACTCTGTGCTTGAGATGGAAAGGCACATTAAAGTAAGCACCCTGAAGGTCCAATGATACCAACCATTCTTGGAGTTGGAGAGTCTGAAGGATCTGAGACAGGGTAAGCATCTTGAACTTGTCCTTCCTGAGGAACTTGTTCAAGTTTCTTAAGTCCAAGATGGGTCTCAATCCTCCGTCCTTTTTGGGAATCAGAAAGTATGGGGAATACCAACCCTTGTTCCATTCCGCTACAGGTACATGTTCTATTGCACCTTTCTCTAGCAGGGTCAAGATTTCCTGCACAAGGAGCAGATCCAGAATTTTGAAAGAGTTGTTCCCGGTGGATAATCCTGAGGCCTCTTTCGGAATGGAAGGCAGTAACCTTGGGCTACTGTTTCCAGAGCACAAGCATCTGAAGAAATGCCCCACCATCCACTCAGATGCTGAGTAATTCTGCCTCCCACCAGGGTCTTGTGAGTCAAGGCCTCAGAGTGGTTAAGAGGCAGCTGAAGCAGTGGCTGATGGTAAGGCTGCCGCTGCTTGGGCTGACTTAGCACCTCTCCCTCGTCCACCGCAAGGGAATCTTCTCTGGCCGATTTTGACCTACTTGTCCTCTTCCAAATGAGGAATAGAATCAAAAGGACTTACCCATCCAGGAAGATGAGCGCAAATAGGGTTGTTGAGGCGGTCTAATGGCCGCACTAAGGGATTTTAGCCTCTGACTTTGAGGTCTGTAGATTTTCCAAACTCTCATCCGCCTTGCTGCTAAACAGACTCGAGCCGTCAAAGGACATATTGAGTAGTGTAGCTTGCACATCTGGTGTAAACCCCGATTTCCTCAACCACGCGAATCTTTCCGAGATATAGTCAGCTGCCATATCAGCACAGTCCCACAGGGTAAACGTAAATCTTGATAACATGCAAGTCACATTTGTAGACTTTAATGCCATACTTCCAGCAGTGAAAACCTTTCTCGCCCAAGCATCCACTCACTTATCCCTCACAGGAGGGATGGATGGCTATGCCGACTGCTTGGTAGATGTAGCAGCCTGAACCACCAAGCTTTCTGGTGTTGGATGCTTAGTGAGATAATCTGGTTCGCTGCTGGATGGTCTGTACTTTTTTGCAAGTTTTTATGTACAGCAGCCGCAGTTTCTGGTGTCCCTAAATTTGCAGAGACCCTCTTCTGTAATTCCATGTGAAAGGTCAAAATTGGGTCTCTGAGGACCCTGGTCCAAGATGTCAAACATGCCATCTTGCTCAATAGAAGGAGTAGGCCTACTCCATCCTAAAAACTCAACTTTTCCCATGAGTTTTCTGTATGAAGAGTCAGCATGTTCAGTTGGGTCTGGTTTGCCAAACTGGCAAGGTATTCAACCCACTGGCTGACTGAAGGTTGTCATATTAGTCCCTCAGCCTAGAATCATCAGAGATTAGTTCTTCTGGCACATTAGGGGTGCTGAACTGTAGCCCAAAGGGTGGTGTATTGTCATCAGAGAGTTGATCCTCCTCATATATGGCTGACAAAGACTTAAAATAGTCACTTTTAGGTAAAGGTTTGAAAATCTTTTCCTGTACCACTACTGGCTTCGCCAATTATGAAGTAGCTGTCGACAATGATTGTCGGTGTCGACTGTTCCGATGCTGACGTAGTCTGCAAAATGCATTGAATTTGTCAACTTCTTGTGCTTCTTCGATGGAACCCTAGATGGACTTGTCGGATCGAGAACTTTCGATGCAAAACCGGCTTAAGGCTCAGTTTTAAAGATTTTGACTTCCCTTTGTCGTCCTTTTGCGGAGAAGAAATGTTCTAATGAAAGTCAATATTTTCACAGAAGAACCGAAATGTGCCGTAATTCTCGCAAAGCGTTAGTTCGGAAAAACAGAACTAAAGCCAATGGCGCTGCGTGCGGTTCTTATACTGATGATGATGTCGACCGGAGGCCCTCGAGGGACATCGACTCGATGAGATGGCACAAAGCGCACCCCCTGTCAAAAAATTCTATTGCGAAGCAGCTGGAGATATACATCATAAAATGAGGAATACGTGGGAGGACACAATCCATTCGAAATACAGTTTTAAAGCGAAAGTGAAACGGTTTTCTTTTACTGAGGATTCCCAGCCTGACGGGGGATATTCATGAGCATGTGAATCCATGCCAGACCCCATGCTGGAGAAGGGAGTAGTTTCTTAACTAACTCCATTTCTCCAGCGATGGTATGTTTCATGGATTCACATGCTGTGAATATTCCCCATCAGGCTGGGAATCCCTGGTTACTTTACTTTAATATAGTAATTTTCCTATGGAAAAACTTGACACTGAGTGTCCCATCGACGTCGTTAAGGGTGCTTTTGGTCCCCACCAATAGGACGTAGAGTGTATTGCTCCAACCCAGCCGAATCCCCTCAGATTTTAACCACTCCAGCTGGAGGATATCCCCCTGTAGAGGATGTTTGCCTGTAGGGGGGTAGGCTGGAGGGAGCATGCGAATCCATGAAAGATGCCAACGCTGGAGAAATTAAGTTACAGGTAAGAAATTACTCCCTTCTCCAGCATTGGATCGTTCACGGATTCACATGCTGTGAATAGATTTTATGGCAGTATACATATTAAGAGGAGATGAAACAGGCAAACAGAAATGAGATACTTGCAAATTTTCTGCGCAAATGCGAGAAGTAGATCTACATAAGTATAAGAAAAAATACCTCGGAAGCTGTGTGGCTTAGCTTATTGGAACAGCCATGACTGCTCGTCCCATGTGCACGTCTTCAGCGTGAAGTTGCTGTAAGCAGTAGTGCCTGCTAAAGTGTGAGGCACTGCCCATGTGGCTGCCTGGCAAATGTCCTTGATGGGCACTCCGGACCAGAGAGCCGCTGAGCCAGCTGAGGCCCTTGTAGAATGCGCTCTACCTGCAGATTGCAGAGGCCTGTTGGCCTTCAATTGGCATAAGGAGATTGTAGATGAAACCCATCTTGCAATGCCCTGTTTAGAAATGGATTTGGGCATGGATGCTGGATACTACACGTCAGCACGCTGCACCCTTTGAACCCACGGTTCAGGACACCGAGGTTTGCACCACTTCCGGTTAGGACGTGGCTCACAGATCTGCCATATTGTGAGCCTGAGGGAGGGGGGAGGAACGGTGGCTGTCAGGAAAGGGGAGCCAGAGCCATGGTGCTGTTGGCGGCTGCTTTGTGCACAAAGGCCGACAAGGCCATCGTCTCGCGTCAGTTTGTGGAGAGGACGCGAACTTGCATTGAGGACCTCTTGGCCGCCTTCCACAAGCTGATGAACACTGGGAAGCAACACACCTTTGTGGAGACAGAGCGTTCGCCAAGTGTACCAGCCACTGGAGAAGCTCTACATGGTGCTTATCACCACAAAGAACAGCAACATCCTAGAAGACTTTGAGACCTTCAGGCTTTTCTCCAGAATGATTCCAGAGTACTGTCGAGCCTTGGAAGAAAACGAGATCTCGGATCACTGTTTCAACCTGATCTTTGCCTTTGATGAGATTGTGGCCCTGGGTTACCGTGAGAATGTGAATCTGGCCCAGATCCGCACTTTCACAGAGATGGACTCCCATGAAGAGTAAGGGCCTCATTACACGGAAGGCGGTAAGGGTTAACGGTCACCGGTAATGGTACCGGTGACCGTTAACCCTTACCGCCTTACTACGAGGTCCCTTTGCGGGTTGGTACTTTAACGCCTGCTTTTTAGCAGGCATTAAAAACCAACCTGCAAAGGGACCAGGGTGCTAATTACGGTACCGCAATTTGCGGTACCATAATTAGCACCTTCCCCATTCCCATTATGCCCTCTGGGGCAAAAATGGGAATGGGGCAAAAATGGGAATGGGGCAAAAATGGGAATGGGGAAGGGCAATGGGGGAAGGGGGAAGGGGGAATTACCGCCCCGCAAACCTTGGAATAGGGCGGTAATTCCCCTTTCCTCCAAGGCGGTGTCAGTATTTTACCGGCATGGACCAAGGTGCTAATACACCTTGGTCCACCGCCTACCGTGTAATGAGGCCCCAAGTGTTCCAAGCAGTGCGAGAGACTCAGGAGCGCGAGGCCAAAGCAGAGATGCGAAGGAAAGCCAGAGTTGCAGCATGCCCACTGTGACGCTGAGTGTCAGGGAAAGAAAGCACCAGGCTTTGGCAGCTTGGGCAGCTGTGTTGTTTCGAGTGGCACTGCTGCAGCTATGATCACAGAAACCATCATTGAGACTGAGAAACCCAAGGAGTCGCAGACCGCTGCCAGACCTCCAGGTTCCAGCAAAGCTCTGAAACTTGGCTCCAAAGGGAAGGAGCTGGATAATTTTGTGGACAAATTGAAGTCGGAAGGAGAAACCATCATGAACTTGGCTGCAGGAAAGCGTTGAACTGAGGCTTCCAAAGTACTGGCACCACCTGTCAACATGGAGAGTGTTCACATGAAGATTGAAGAGAAGATCTCCCTGACCTGTGGCCGGGATGGCGGTCTGCAGAACATGGAGCTCCATGGAATGATCATGCTGACGATTACTGAGACAAACGTCGGCAGGGTCCGCATCCATTTAGATAAGACTACAAGGGTGTGCAGCTACAGACACATCCCAAAGTAGACAAGAAATTATTTATTGCTGAGTCTTTGATTGGCTTAAAGAATCCAGAAAAATCATTTTGCTTGTACAGTGACGTGGTTGTTCTGAAGTGGAGGCTACAGACCACAGATGATGCTTTCAGCCCCCTCAAAATTAACTATTGGCCCTCGGAAAGTGGAAACGGCTGTGACGTAAACAAAGAGTACGAATTACAGGATGAAAGCCAGAACTCAATGATGTCGTCATCGACATCCCCATACCATCTGGAGTTGGTTCACCAGTGATTGGTGATATTGACGGAGACTACCGTGACGACAGCCGGCGAAACATTCTGCAGCGGTGCTTGCCAGTAATTGATGCCAAGAACCAGCCAAATGACTTCTTCCCTGTGCACGTCTCATTTGTTTCAAAGAAGAATTACTTCAACAGAGGTCAGCAAAGTAACCCAAGTCGACGGAAACAGCCTTGTAAGATTCGACACCGAGACTGACTTCCTAGTGGACGAATATGAAATGGATTTTCCCTTGTTTGATGGGCCAAAGGCGACAAAAAGCTGTTTAGTTGATCAAAATGACTTTGTCCGGTCTAAGTAATATTTTAGTGCCCTTTTCACATCCAGAGCACGTAGGGCTTTATATGCTGGTGAAGTGGCATTTTGAATTAATGTAGGCAGAATTATGGTTGCATTCTTGTGAAACTCTGATGGCACTTTTGGGATGAAGTGAATTTGTGGAAAGTATCACCTTGTCCTTTGCGAATCAGAGATATATAGGATCTACTACTAGAGCTTCTAGCTCTGAAACCCGTTGAGAGGATGTAATGGCTATTAAGAATGCCACCTTCCAGGTCACAAACTTGATGAGTGCGGTTGATAGAGGTTCGAAAGGAGTTTCCATAAGACCAGCCAGGACGAGATTCAGGCTCCATACCGGTGGAATCTTTCTTTGGAGAAAAAGTACGAAAAAGGCCTCAGGTCACTAAAGAGAGGAGGAGATCCTAGTTTCCTTGTGAATCTAGAAATCGCTGCAAAGTGCACCTTTATGGAGGAGATCGCTAGACCTTCTTGCGCCAATTTGAGAAGGTAGGGAAGAACCTGTTGCCGTTTTATGGCCAGCGGCTGCAGGTTGGATTGCTGTGCAGACCATGTACAGAATCTTTTCCCTTTGTGGTTGTAGGAAACGTTAGTGGACGGAGCCCTAGTGCTGCTAGAATGCATTGGCAGTCTTGAGTGATGTTTAAGTGGGCAAATTCGGAGTGGTCAGGAGCCACGCTGTTAATTTGAGGGAGCCCGGATCGGGGTGCTCCCCCCATCGTTTTGTGACAGAAGATTGGCGTGAGATCCTAGATGGATTGGATTGTCCGCTGCTAGTTAAAGGAGGTCTGAGAACCAGGTCTGTCCGGGCCAGTACGGGGCTACCAGGATTATCCTGCAGTGATATTTGCGTATCATCTGTATTGTCTTCCTGGAGAGGTAACCGAGGGAACGCATATGCGAACATTCCGGTCCATGGGAACGAGAATGCATCCCCCTGAGAGTCGGGATGAGGAAACCTGCTAGCAGATTTCTTGCACTGCTTGTTGCTTTGAGTGGCAAATAGGTTCAGAGGATGATGGACCCATGTCGAGAAGATTTTGCTTATCTGGTTCTGTGTAGTTGCCATTCGTGGGACTGCGACGAATCCCTGCTGAGTGTATCCGCTTGTTTGTTTTGTATGCCTGGGAGGTGGAATATTTGGAGCATAATATTGTTGTGGATGGCCCAGTGCCAAATAGTCTGTGCTTCTTGGGGACAGGGTGTTTGACCACGGTTCGGTTTTGTTTCCTAAAACACTGTGGTCATGTTGTCCGTGAGGACACGTACCAGCATATTTTTGATTACAAGGAGGAAGGATTTCAGGGCCCAATGTACCGCCTGTAGTTCCAACACATTTATGTGGAGGACAGATTCTTCTGGAGTCCACTGGCCTTTGACTTTGTATTTGTCCAGGTGAGCTCCCCATCCCGCCACAATCGTGAGATGGTAGTTGGGTGCCACAAGGGGCATCCCCTTTGCGATGTTGTATGTCTATGACCACCATTTTAGTGCAGTTCAGAGAGTGAGTGATGGCGATCTTGTCTGACCAGTACCCCTGGGTTTGGGACCATCTGGTGACTAGAAACCTTTTCACTGGCCGCATATGTAGCCTGCAATGGGGGATTAGAGGGCTGCAGGAAGACATGGTCCCGAGGGGAGCCATGTATGTGCGCACCGTGACACGCTTGTTTGGAGTGAAGGATTTTGCTAGGTTTATCAATTGTATTATCATGTCTGCGCGCCCATGAACACCAAACATTTTGAAGGAACTGTGCAAGATTTGGTCCAATTTATCACAAATCCCAATTGTTGGAGAAGGGCTTCTGTTTGTCTCAGAGAAAACATGGCCTGCTGATAAGTTGGACCTCGTAACAACCAGCTGCCCAGATTTGGGAAGACGTGGTGGCCTTGTTTTCTGAGAAAAACTGCTGCTGGTGCTAAGCATTTTGTTAACGTCCTGGGTGCTGAATTTAGGCCGAAAGGAAGTAGTTGAAACTGGTAGTGACTTTCGCCGACCTTGAACCTGCGATACTTCCGGTGTCTTGGCTGTATTGGAATATAGAAATATGCATCCCCGAGGTCTAACGCCGCCAGATATTCGCGAGACTTATGATATACTGAAGTTTCACCATCTTGAACTTCGGCTTTTTTAGGTTTATGTTTAGCTTTCGCAAGCCAAGGATAGGACGCCACTTCCCGCCTGCTTTATTGACAATGAAGTACCTGGAGTATACTCTTTTTCCATTTGCCGAACGAGGCATTCTTTCGATTGCTTGTTTCTTTAACATTTGGCACACCTCCTGTTGTAGAATTTGAAGGTGCAGGTGTGATAACTTTATGGGAGGTAAGGAACAAGTTACTTACCTGTAACTGTTGTTTTCCAGCATGGGTCTGGCATGGATTCACATGCTCATGAATATTCCACGTCGTCAGGCTGGGAATCCTCGGTAAAGAAAAATCAGTATCAGTTTCGTTCTGATCTGTCTTTCGTAGCAGTAACCAATCACTGATCTCTGCGTCATACTGACCACAACCAATGACTGCCATCTCCCTAAGCCCCGCCTCTGGCAGCCATCTTCAGATTTGGTAGTACGTGAAGTGGCAGTATGACCAAGTGAAGAGCCGCAGAGGGGTAGGCGGGCGGGTTCACATGTGAATCCATGCCAGACCCATGCTGGAGAACAACAGTTACAGGTAAGTAACTTGTTCCTTCTCCAGCATGGGGTCAGGCATGGATTCACATGCTCATGAATATAAGAATACATAGCAGTACACACATGCACAACCACGGGAGGTGGCAAAAGGCTCAACATTGAGCAATACAACAACTCAACATTAAGCATCTCTTACCTCCTCACCAGGCTCACCTTAAGCGAACAGGTTGCGCAGCACTGCTCGGACCCTGGACTCCTCCCTGGAATCCCGATCGACGCAGTAGAATCTCGTGAAGGTGTGCGTCGACCTCCACGTAGCAGCCTTGCAGATGTCCAGCAGGGGCACACCAGATAGGAATGCCATAGTAGCAGCGATCGCTCTGGTCGAATGGGCTCTCGGACGGCCTGGCAGTTACCGGTGGCAGTGCATGATGCAGCTGGAGAGCCATCTGGGAATAGAAGACTTCGAGAGAGCCTTCCCTTGGTTCACAGGTCCAAAGTTCACGAATAGCTGTGAGGTCCTCCGAAAACTCTTTGTGCGGTCCATGTAGAACTTCAGCGCTCTAGCCACCTCCAGCGAGTGCAAAGTCCTCTCGGCCGGCGACGAAGGAGACGGGAAGAAAACAGGTAACACCAGGGGCTCAGGGGCTCGTTAAGATGGAAGTCCAACGGCACCTTGGGCATAAAGGAGGGGTGCGTCCTAAGCACCACCCTCGAGGCATGGAAAGTCAAGTATGGTGCTTTGCAGGATAGGGCCTGGATCTCTCCCACTCGTCGTGCGGAGGTAATGGCCACCAGGAATGCAGTCTTCCACGACACAAACTTCATCGGTGCGGAGTGCATCGGCTCGAATGGGGGCCCCATGAGCCTGGTCAGCACCACGTTAAGTTCCCCCGCCGGGGCCTTCACCGGCGGGAACGACCGGAACAGTCCTTTCATAAACTCTTACCAGTTGATGGGATCACAGGGACGTCCGTCCTGTGGTTCTGGTGTATCTGGAGATCGCCGCCAGAAGAATCTTAATGGAGGCATGGGCTAGCCCAGCCTTTGCCAGCGATAGCAGGTACGGCAGCATTTGAGGGGCCGTAATCCGTAGGGGGTTGATCTTCTGTGCTCGGCACCAGATAGAGAACCTCTTCCACTTGTGACCGTAGCATTTGAGAGTCGAGGATGCCCTGGCCTTTGCAAGAACCTCTCTGCAGTCGGCCGGTATATCGTACCCTCCAAACTCTAGCGCTGCAGGAGCCAAGCCTGCAGGTTCAGCGACGCCAGGTCGTGGTGGAAGATGGCGCCTCCTTCTCTGGAGAGAAGATCCACGTCCGCCGACAGCTTGATGGGAGGGGACGTTGACAAGTCCAGAAGGTCCGGGAACCAGATCTGCCTCGGCCACGCCGGTGCGACGAGGATCATCCTGCACCGGGACCTCTTGAGCTGGTTGATGAGTCGAAGCAGCAACGGCAACGGAGGGAACGCATACAGGTATAGGCCGTCCCAGGGGAACGAGAACGCATCGCCCATGCTTCTCGGCTGGGGGAACCTGCTGGCGAACCTCTGGCACTTCGAGTTCGTCGCTGTTGCGAACAGATCGATTTGGGGTTTGCCCCATCGTCGGAAGAGTTGATCCACCTGATCCTGGCGCAGCTCCCACTCGTGACACGCGCGCAGCTCCCTGCTGAGCGAGTCGGCGATGGTGTTTCTTTCTCCTGCCAGGTGGAAGGGAACCAGGAACATCCCATGGGCTACCACCCAGTGCCACAGATCCTGTGCCTCCTTGGATAGGGCTGGGGATCTGGTGCCTCCCTGCTTCCTTATGTAAAACATTGTCGTGGTGTTGTCCGTGAAGATCCGCACCACCTTGCCCTTGAGCGACGGGAGGAACGATTTGAGAGCCCAGAAGACGGCTCGGAGTTCCAGGATGTTGATGTGCAGGAGCTTCTCCTCCGGGAGCCAGAGGCCTCTTGCGTGGAGATCTCCGGTGTGGGCGCCCCAACCTTCCAGGGAAGCGTCCGTCGTCACCGTCTCCTGGTACGCCGGCGTCTGAAAGTCCTTGCCCGCCGTGAGGTGCGCTCGAACGCCCCACCACTGAATCGCCCGCCGGAACACCTCGTTGAGGGGGACCCTGTCTTCGAAGGTGCCCGTCACCTGCGTCCAACAGGCGTCGAGAAATTCTTGAAGAGGGCGCATCCGTAGTCTGCAGAGGCGCACCAGGTAGATGCAAGAGGACATCATCCCCAGGAGGGACTTGATGGACCTCACTCTGGTCACGTCCGTGGCTAGCAGGCGCTGCACTTTGCCCAGAATGGTCTTCGCCCGTTCTTCCAACGGTGCCGCCAGGCGCCTCACTGTATCGAGCTTTGCTCCCAGAAACAGGGCCACCTGCGACGGCACCAGGTGGGACTTTGGGTAATTTATGGTGAATCCCAGGTCTGTGAGTAGCTGGACGGTCCTCGCAGTGTGTTCGACGGCGAGTTCCCTCGTCCTTGAGCGGATGAGCCAGTCATCCAGGTAGGGGTAGACGTGAATCCCCTGCAGGCGCAGCCGCGCCGCCACAGGTGCTAGGCACTTGGTAAAGAGCCTGGGGGCCGACTTCAATCCGAACGGCAGTGCTCTGAATTGGTAGTGGCGTCCCTGGACGACGAACCTGAGGAACTTTCAGTGACTTTTGAGGATGGGAACGTGGAAGTAAGCATCCTCCAGGTCCAGCGACGATAGAAAGTCGCCTTCCTCCAGCTGTCCCAGCACGTGCTGGAGGGTCACCATCCTGAACTTTTGTGACCTGATGTATTTGTTCAAACGATGAAGGTCCAGGATGGGGCGCCAGCTGCCCGTCTTCTTCCTGACGAGGAAGTACCTTGAGTACACCCCGGAGCCTCTTCGGGACGAGCTCGATGGCGCCTTTCCTGAGCATCGCCCGTACTTCCAACAGCAGTTGCGGGACGTGATTTTCCTTCCTGGCCACAGGTGGAACGTGAGGGCACTTCTCCAGGAATTCGATAGAGTGTCCTCTTGCCAGGGTATCCAGCACCCAACGGTCGGTGGAGATGGACTTCCACACGCTGACTAACTTCGTCAGCTGGCCTCCCACCGGGGTGCTTCGGTGGGGGCCCCGAGGCCACGGCCGGTTCAGTCCTGCTTGGAGGTGGTGGCCTTGCCGCCCTGGCCACCTTGCAGACGGTGGCGAGGCGCTCCCTGCTTGCCGCGACCCCTGTAGGCCTCCTGAGACGAGGAGCGTGCCGCCTGGCGGTAGGACGATGAGCCACCGCTGGATCCCTTTGGAGGCCCCCTGTCTGCCTCCGGAGCTCCGAAAGGGCCGTTGTTTCTGAAGGGCTCCTAGGGCACGGGCCGTCTCCGTGTCCGTTTTTATGGCTTGGAGGGATTCGTCCACCGCCTTCCCGAACAAGTTGCTGCCGTCGAACGGCATGTCCAACACCCTGGTCTGGACGTCCTGACGGAAGTCGGTCGCCCGGAGCCAACCCCGTCGTCCTAGGCAAACTCCGTTGCCCAGCTGGCGGAACCCGGTATCGGCAATATCGGTTGCCACCGTTATGGCGTGGTCCGACGCCACCTCGCCTTCTTGAAGTATTTCCAGGGCCTCGGACCTCTTGTCGTCCAGTAGGAAGTCCAATATGGGGGCCAGCTTAAACCAGAGCTCCCTGTCGTAACGGGCCACGATCGCCAGGGCGTTGGCCGCTTTGATAGTCGTCGCCGCCGACGAAATGACCCATCGCCCCATGGCGTCCAACTTCTTTCCCTCGCCGTCCGGAGGGGAATTCGACGTTGAGGCTCCTGACCCCGCCGCTTTCTTCTTCGCCGCCGCCGAGACGACCGAGTCTGGCGTTGGCTGGGCCCTGAGGCACAGGGGAGCGGTCTCGGGGACCCGGTACTTCTTCTCGTACCGGTCCCGTTTGGCTGGTGCCGTGGAGGGGTTCTTGAGTACCGACAGGCCCTCCTCCCAGATGTCATCGATTAGAGGCACCGTGATGACAGTCTTCCTCTTGGCCTCCCGGCGCTGATAGAGGAAACCTTCCTTTTTCTGCTCCTCCGGGCAGAGCTGGAACAATTCGGACGCCCTGGCTATTATGGCGTGAAATGATCCAATCTCGTCGGGCGGAGAGGCCCGTGAGACGGGAGACCCGTTCTGTCGTCGTCGCCCTCAGAACCCGTCGTCGAGCCCACCGCACCGTCATCTCCCGACTCGTGGGCGGATGAGGAGGGAACTGCAGGCCTTATGGGGGCAAGCCGAGGAGAGGGTTGGGTCCTCCGTCGTTTGGTCGGAGGACTTCCCGACGGGCCAGGTTGCGGGTCCTCCGGCCCGGGCCGTGGTGATCTCGTCCTTATCTCAGAGCATAAGGACTGGATCGCAAACAAAATGGCCGCCAAGCTATCCTGAGGCCTAGGTTCCGGCTGCGCCGGAAGGGAAGGCTGCTCTTCTTCACCATCGTCGTCTTCCTCGGTTATCTCCCGAGGATCTTCCTTGCGGGATCGAACCTTCTCGAATTGGACTTCGAGATTCCTCACGACCTCGGTCAGTTCCCCCTCCAAGGCTGACTCCGAGCTCGAGGAGGCTACCGTGCCCCCCCCTTTTTCCATCACGGGGGCCATGACGATGGGCTGAAAAGAGGATTCCCTCCTTGGCGGCAGGGAAACTCTAGTCCCGGAGGCAGTCTCTGCTGGCGGGGTCTCTGCCGGCTTGGCCAGAGTCGCCGCGATCGCCTCGATAGAGGCCTTTGCCTGCTGGGTAGGGGCCTTCACCACCTTAGGTGCGTCCTGGGCCTTCTCCTTAGGGGGAGGGGTGACGCCTCGCTCCCCCTCTCCCGAGATCGGACGGGGCTTCTCCCGAAGCTTACCCGGGGTCTCGGATTTCCTCTTCCCCGAACCGCTGGCTCGTGGTTGACGGTGCCAGGGAAGGTGCGCCCTGCCTGGCGACCGAAGAGCCCGACCTTTCGGCGCTCCCGGAGCCAGCGGACTTGCGGCGCTTGGCCTGGTGTTGGGCCCCCGTCGCCGGGGCGCCCGCACAGGACTTAGAAGCCCGCTCGGACCCTTTCTTCTTCTTCTCACCCGTTGAGCCCTTCTCCAACCAGCTGGCGAGACGGGATCCAAAGTCCCTCATGGTCCGCTCCGACAAGTTCTTGCAGAACTGGCAATCCTTCTCTACATGAGTCTTGTCCCCATGAAGACAGTAGAGGCATCGCGAATGTTCGTCCTCCTTAAACACATTCTGCAGCCCGCATCCAGGGCAGCTGCGAAACAGCTTGGGTCCGGGTGACAAACTCGTGTCCTGGGCCATCTCGAAGTAGGCCGTAAATCTTCTGGAATCCTCCAAGAGGTTGATTCGACGAAATCTTCACCCTTGAGGGGCGTAGGAAAATCCTGCAACGGGTACCCGTTAACGTAAGTAGAAACGGTGGAGCTTGAGGCTCGATTAACCGAAAAAAAATTGAAAATTCACCTAAAAAAGCGCGAAACACGCAGCAAAAGCTCGAGAGCTAAGCACGAGGACTCCCAACACTTGAACGTGCGGTAAAAATCTGAAGATGGCTGCCAGAGGCGGGGTTTAGGGAGATGGCAGTCATTGGCTGTGGTCAGCATGATGCAGAGATCAGTGATTGGTTACTGCTACGAAAAGACAGATCAGAAACGAAACTGATACTGATTTTTATTTACCGAGGATTCCCAGCCTGACGACGGGGAATATTCATGAGCATGTGAATCCATGCCAGACCCCATGCTGGTGAACATGATTTGTGGGCGTTTGAATTCCAACAAGAGTCCATGCTGGATGGCATCTAGCACCCACCTGTCATTTGTTATTGTTTGCCACTGAGGAAAAACGCCACATTTCCTCCCACCAGTCTGCCCCTCAAGCAGTCATTGTTGGGACTTGTCTGCCTACCTATGAGTGGTGGCTGATCCCATCTTTCACCGTCCTTGGTGATAACTCCCTGCTCCACTGGGAGGACTGGTAATTTCTCTTGTAGCCCTGAGAAAAGTACCTGGATCTGTTGGGACTTTAGGACTTTTTGATTTTAACCCTAGAGTGCACGAGACCTTTTTCTCGCTCTCACGACTTGGATTATAGGTCTTCTCTGTTTTTGGAATCTGACAAACTCCATAGGCATCCTTCAGTGCAATGTCACAGAGAAATCCTTGATTGCTCACAATGTTTAAACATCTTTTCAGATCCCAAGAATAGTGAAGTGAAATTGACTTTACTAATCTTTTCTCTTTGTAGGTCCAACATACCATCTTATGTGGAGTGCTGGGGGTTTACCTAATAGCCCCTGATCCTACATTCTCATGCAAACATTTTTATGTTACCCTCACTCATTTAAATGGTTGGTGGCAGTGGTTTAATTTTCCTACCATTCTGCTTTTCTACCGCAGGCTGAATCCTCAGCTGCAGTATAACACCCATGGGTGACCATTTCTGTCAAAATGGCCCTGTGGTCTTTTTTCGCCATTGTCTGTGAGGTCTTTCATGGGTTTTACTCTGTGCATCAAGGCCGAGTAGAGCCCTTTGCTTGTTTTGCCTTTGGCGGGCTTCAGCCCTGAAGCCCGCTTCTGGCTCCAGTGTGTCTGGAAGGGCGGGATGTGAAGGTTCCCAAAACTCCCCTGCCCTTTGTCCCTAGGAATGCTGGAACACTTCTTCAAACCAGAGGTACTTTTTAGATTTGAGGTACTTACCTCAGTGTCTTTTTGAGTTGTGTTTCACTCAGTTGAGACTTGAATTGGGTTACCTTAGAGTTGATTCCAACTCTGCATTTCACAGCCTTAACCGTTTGTGACCCTACAAGTGATTTCTACAAAACTCTAACACTTTGTGCAAGACTTTTTTTTTTTAATCTAAGAAGTGCCTCAGCTCCATACACTGTGATCCAATTGACTTTCGCTGTCCCAGCTCCCTGCAGACTCTTCTAGTCCACTGACTTTCATATTTCTGTCCCTCAGAGGTGGTAACCGGTTTTAGACTGTTATTGCTGGGAAAGGCTTGTCTACACTTAATTGGAAGATTTAAGTATACTCACATGACGAGAACCTGTATAACCTTTTTCCTTCTTCTAACCTTTCCTTTCTGCAACCTCAGAATCTGTGATATATAAATGCCATTACTGTCCTTGTGAATGAAGTCACCTCCGGGTGTAGGAAGTGTGTAAAAAGCATATCCAAAGAGTAGCCACTAACCTGTACCGATTCTGGAAAAGAATATTAAAGTATATTTGATTGTAACCTATCTTGCCATTTTTAAAGAACGCATATTTAAAAATTGATGTTAAATAAATTACTGTTTATAACTGAAACATTGTGTGTAAGTGTTACTTGGCTACTTGTATTTGCGAATTTAATTGCTACAGCTCACATTTACCCCTCTTGAGATAGGCCTGGCTGCTCAGTCACACTACCAACTTGTGTACTACAGACCTATACCAAAAGGTGGGTTATCTAATACCAAGCAGATAAGTGGTGTGTAGTCTCACACAGTGTTACTACACCAATTCCTACCCAGCACACGAAAGGACCGAAATGGCCACCTGCCCTGTAGGGAAGTAAGAGATCCATCAGCGTCTGAGTCCGCTTTCATGGTTTTGAGGGCCTCAATCATGTCACCAAACAGATTTTCTCGTCCTGTCAACCACTTTGTGCTGAATTTATTGCCAAAAATCAATGCACCGTAGACATCCTTGCCTTCGGAGGACAACTCCAGTGCCAATTTGTTTAAACCCAGTTTCAGCGAGATCTACAGTGATATTAATGCTGTGGTTCGAGGCCTTTTCCCCTTGACGCACCAGTGGCATGGCTTCCCTTCCACTGTTGCTCCGGTAAGAGTACTAATATAGGAACCAACCGATGCCACGTCTCTCGATCGTATCGAGCAACTACAGCGAGGGCATTTGCTGCCTTGACAGTTGTTGCACCAATGGCGAGCACCTTCTTACCGAAAGCATCAATTTTCCTGCATTCATTGTCCGGGGGAGTGGCGCAGTTGTGCTGCACACGAGCCTTGCGACTCGCCGACAACGACACCCCATGCTCTGGGGTGGGTTGTAAGGCGAGACATTTTGGTGTTTCAGGAGCTTTAAACTTTTTATCCAGTCTCCATTTAATTGCCAACTCTGTAAATGGATGTTTAAGAATTAGAAGACCCTCCTGCCAAACATGACCCAGGATTGGTATGGAAAACACTGCTTTCCTGAGCTTCCCCATGTGGTCAAAAAGGAAACAGTCGTCCTTTTCTTCTTCAGGGATTAAGTCAAATTCCTTGCATGCCTTAGACACCAGGGAGTGGAAAGCTCCAATGTCATCGGGCGGACAGAGTTGAGCAGGACTACCCTGCATATCTTGGTATGGGTCATCCGGTCCCAGGTGTCTGCCATGCGAGGAGACGAAGAGGCAGTGGAGCTTGTGTCCCGTGGACCAGTGTCTTGGTCCGTGTCTATCAATTCTACCACTTCTTGCTCGTGTATACGTAGACTATGTCCTTGTGGAAGCGAAGGTCTAGAAGGGGATTCAGCTCAGACACGTTTGTCTTGGTCCCTTTGATGTTGACCATGGTCTTTTCCGCATACATGAACCAGCTGTGGATACGTGGGTGGAAGCCAGGCATTGAGCTGTCCCAATAGGGACTGTAGTGTTGGAAGCACTTGCAGGGAGAGCAAGGATTGCGGATTTAGGAGGGGGATTGCGGTCCCGATGGGGCTGTAGGTAGAGTAGGTGTGTCTCTTCCTCTTGATGGTAGGCGATCAGAGGGTTTGTCCAGAATGGAAGGATGGGAAGTACCTTCCTCTGGATGATTTCATGCTGTAAAAAGTCCTCAGCATGATGTCTGGGTAGGTTAATGGAAATATTCCTAGGAATATGCTCAAGCGCTACAGTGTTCTTTTTTTTAATATACTCTTCGTACGATTTGTGCGTTTTGGTCGTCGTTGAGCGACGTCCTCATGTCGCCGGAGTCGATGTTGACGACAATTTGGTTGTCATTAGGTGTCTTGAGGACGACTGTCCAGAAGAGGATTTGAGAGACTCTAGGATGAGCAATGTTTCTTTTTTTGATGATGACAAAGAGGATGTCTTCGTGGCCGATTTGGATCTATGGTTGTACGTCATCAGAGAGGACATTTGACGAAACCGATATGGGTTTCGTCGAAGGGTGTGCGCCTTTATCCCTCGGTTTTTCCGACAGCGTCTTCGTCGACAGGCCCTTGGATTAGTGTTTAGACCCAGTATGGGATCCCTCAACGCTACGTGATGTTTTCTTAAAAGAAGGAGTGTTTGGCCAGATCTTGCCCCGTGGATGTTCTTGTCTCAACTGTCTTGTTTCTTCTCCAATGGTTCTTCAGACTTTGATCTCTGACGTGATGTCTACCTCTTGTCAGAGGGAGTGGTAGCTCTGCCGCTCCTTGATGAGCCCACTTCCGACGCTGGGTATGCTCCTTCGTTGAGCCAACAAATTAGGTGACGGTTTCTGTCCTTAAGGGTTTTTTGGGAGAAACCCTGACAGATTTCACATTCCTCTGCGGAATGGTTAGGGTAGAGGCAATAAAGACACTCTGTATGGCTGTCGCCTTCATACATGTTAGGTAGAATTCGCAGAAATGTGCCAATTCATCTCTACCTCAGAGACCCCCAGCTCTTTTGCTGGACTCTAGGACTTTATTTGCCTGGAGAGAGCGAGACCCTTTTTTCCCCACTCTGTCATGTATTTTAAAGTGATTTTGAACTCTGTTTCTTTTGATTGTGGAGTCTGACAAACTCCATAGGCATCATCGTTTACATGGTGTCACACAGCACATTCAGTGCAGTGACACAGGGAAGTCTTCCAGAATTCCCAAAGGTTTAAATACCTTCCCTTGGATAAACTACTGTTTCCAAGAGCAGTAAAGTGAAATTGACTTTACTTACATTTGTAACTTTCTAGACCCAGCACTAACTCTCTTACAATACAGTGCTAGAGGGGTTACTTAGTATCCCCTTTGTCTAGCTTCTCATGTAAAAAATGTTATTTTACCTTTTCCTCGATGAATGGCTGGTGGCAGTGGTTTACTTTTAACTACCGTGGTGTGCATTTACGGCGGGCTGCATTCGCAGCTGCAGTAAAGCACCGAAGGGTGCAATTTTTTGTCAAAATGGCCCCATTCTTTTTTCGCCATTTCCTTGTGGAAAGGTCCTTCTTGAGATTTACTCTGCACGTCAAAACAGGTTTGGTCTCTGTTCGTTTTGTCTTTGGCAGGATTCACAAGTGAAGCCCGCCTCTGGCTTCAGGGTGTCTGGTGGGGGCAGGAAGCAAGGAAGGTGCCCGAACCTCCCTGTGCTTCGTCTCCTAGGAGACAGGAATGCACTATTAGTTGATTGGCCGGCTGGCTGTACAGCAAGGACAGCCACCCTACTGGGTGACTGATAGCTAGGCTGGAATGAATGGGAGAAACCTGCATAAAAGGCAGGGCTTTTTGGCTTGGAAGGCAGTGTCGACCACTGGACGAAGGAATCTGAAGAAGAACTTGAAGAGAATGCCTGCTGCAACTTCTGGACCGTTGGTTTGCCCGGTGAAGCCCTGCTGCTGTGCTGAAACTCCAAATTCGTAACGACAGAGAAGCTGCTGCAAGGACGACCTCTCCCCTTGAGTTGGTGGGACCAATCAACTTCAAAAGTAAGCCACCTGGACATCTTCTCGGAGCTGGTTGAAATTCCACTGCAGTTGCTGCTGGAACCGAAAAGTCAGGGAGAGTAACACCAGATTGTGAGGGTGTAGAGCCTCCTTTACCTGTGCCGACGAAGTGACAGGGAGAATCGCGGCCCTGACCATGCTTCCGTGACCTGGCTTCTCCCCAGTCACAGCACACGGAGACAGCAACGGAAACCAGCTGTGCCACTCGCATACGCCGAGCAAACGGTGCACCGAGAAACAAGGGCACAGCACGTCAGGACTTCCCGTCAGTGGCTGCCGCGGAGGACTCGCCTGGCCCCCCTGGCCAGGAGCAGGGCACCCGGCAGCGGAGCAGGCCCACCCACCCATGAGGGGCACAGATCGACCCATCGTCACTGGAAGAGGGAAGTCTCCTGCGTCTCCACGACCTCAGCCCCTCCCCATCCAGTCCGTCCGAGAGAACGCTGGTGCAACCGCTGTACGGGAGGCTAAGCGGTAAAAATAACTAAGCAAGAGCGCTGCGCGACTAAGGCCCCTGCTCCCCTCATCAGAGCTTGGACATCAAAGACCAACGGCACCAGTGCCCCAGTTCTCCCGCGTAACAAGGACAATCGCCTAATAGCAACGCCCCCGTACTGCACTCCAGAGAGGGGCCTCCCTGTGGAAATACACAGCCTTCCCAATTTGAACATTGAGGAAGATGAACGTGGAGTAACGGAGGCCGATCATGGCGCCAATAACCCCCCTAAATTCCAATCTACGTCTGGGCGGAAGGCTAACGCTCTCTCTGAACACTCCTAGCCAGTCCTTCCGATCACCGGAGAAGCTTGGCAATCACAAAGCGCTCCCCTGGTCACGATCCCATAGACTTTCCACAAATCGGCAACAAAGCTGGGAAGCACACACCTGCGGTGCACAGAGTGACCTATAGGAACTAAAGGCCCCGAAACCCTTTCAAACGCCAACCTCGGTGCCTCACACAGCCGCCGGCCTAAAACAGAAAGAACCATACTGAGCGCCTCAAACCCAGATCAACAAAACACAGCACCGCTCCCAGCCACCCAAGCAATTGGGGCTCAGGTGGAGTGCAACACCAGTCACAATCCCAACGCCCTGTAGACAGGTGCCCTACAGACAACCAAGTGGAACAAGCCAAGCGAAGACCCAGTTCAGAACCCGCAAAAACCACCCTGCTCGACCAACGGCACCACAGATCCAGTCAACCCCAAACCAGCCGACAACACAGGCTAACCAAAATCGAATCCCCCTGGCAACCCCATAAAGCAGAAGCAGAGACCACAGCGAGACCACCCCGCCATGCTCTGTCGACACACCGAGGTCACCAAACACTGCAAACGTCGAAGCTTCCACAGGCATACCCCCACCAGATCGCCCACGAAAATCTACCACAACTAACCAGGACAGCCACAGTACCAGAGCAACAAACTTACCACTTTCAAATTCAACTCTCTCTCGCCTCAGGCGATCTGAGCCCAGGCACCCGCCATTATCCCATCCAACCATTCCTACACCACTAGCCGTCACAGCCATGGACTCACCCGGAACCCAGTTCCCGACCTCCCAAACGCCACCATGGGAAAAGTCCGACACTCGTAGCGTAAACTGAACTTCGAGCCGGGCACCTCCACCAAGTCGTCTAGGCCCAACAGCAGGCCGGAATCACCCACACAGGAAACAACCCAATACCAAGCCTCGGATCTCAGAGAGATCTTACTGGATCTAAAGGCTGGAATAGGCAGTCTTGATTGCAAAATTGACACTGTCCTCCAGGGTAGACCAACTGCAACACCGCCTTGACAAACATGCGGACAGACTAGATGCAGTAGAACAAAGTCTCCGACCTAGATGACAATACAGCATCGCGGATAACCAGGGTATCGACATTGGAAAACCAGATGAAGATGGTAAGCGCTAAGAACGAAGACCTAGGGGGATGCTCCCGTAGAAATAATATCAGACTGGTCGGAGTTAGAGAACAACTATGAACGAAGATGGAGGAACATGTTGAAAAAATATGCGTGGAACTCTTTGGAGCCAAGGCACTATCCCAACTGTTCGTCGTGGAAAGAGCACACAGAATCCCGAGCACCAGACCAATTCCAGGGGCAAAACCACGCACAATCATAGCTAAACTGCTAAACTACAAAGACCGGGATACAATCCTGACACTAGCCAGAGAAAGGGGAGACCTCCAGTTCGATAGGGATAACATCCAATTCTATCCAGATTTCTCCCCAGCCGTCCAAGCGCAAAGCAGATCCTTCGCAGCTGTGAAACGTTGACTATAAGACAACCAGATAACACACACCATGCTTTTTCCTATAAAATTACGCATCCAGCACGATGGGAAGGCCCAATTCTTCAACTCACCCGAGGAGGCTAGCACTTTCCTAGACAGAGCTGGTTGCAGACCCGCTAACGATAACCTGCGACTTCCACAAACAGACCGGATGAGGAGGAATCCACCATGAAATTACGTCAGACCACACGAACAGGAACGACCAAGGCCAATACTACCACCAGAGAATCACAGCCCTATAATGTAAAGGAGCCCTTCCTTTTGGAAGGCCACTAGCGCCCCAAGCACATCACTGTTAATGTTCTCATTCACCGGTGGGGTATTATCTCGGGCCAGTTGAGGGTTTCCCGTATGAGGCAGGGTAAATGGAAACAGATTCGGGAATGCGCCTTCAGGGGCTCGACCCCACACCGCCACACCCACCAACCTTGAAAAACTTTCGATTCCTATTCTCACCAGTAATGAAATACCAAATGTTCTCTGCGCACCATCTCGAACGCATGGACACTCGCCGCAAATCACACGACCACAGACAATCATCATAATAACATTACCCGTCAAATTCAAAGTAGCTACATGGAACATTAGAGGGGGAAATCTGCCGGCAAAAACTCGGAGAATCCTTCAGTACTTCAAGAGACACAAGGTTGACGTGGCCATGATACAAGAGACCCTGATCTGAACATCGCTGGGCCCGGGGATGGAGCTGCCACAGGTACTTCTCGTCATATTCGTCCTATGCTACAGGGGTGGCCATTCTGATCGATAAAAAAGCCAACTTCAGCTTAATAAAATCTGAGAAAGACACAGAAGGGAGAGCGCTCCTGGTGAGGGGGATCCTGGCAGGAAAAGAGGTAATCCTGGTGAACTCATATGCTCCCAATGTCAATGGTCCGAACAATTTCAACTGGGTCATTTCTCATCTCGAAAAGTCAGGCTCTGCAACAATCAATTGGGGAGCAGACCAAACACACCAATGGACCCCCAAAAAGACAAGTCACAAAACACATCCATTCGTCCATCCACAACAAGTCTTCAGGTCAAGGAAATTGGTCAAGCATTTGATCTGATGGACGTGTGGAGGCACTCTAATTGGGAAAGGAGAGAATACACCTACTTGGCTGTTCACAATTCCAGCTTGCGTATAGACTATCTCCTGGTATCCACCCAAAGCCCGTTTCAATGGGGCACTTGCCAAATCCTCCCCAGGTCCTTCTCTGACCATTCCATGGTGACGCTAGAATGTATCCTCCACAACATTAAACCGGGGACACTCCACTGGAGATTTAAACCAGGCTCATTGTCAGACCAAGTATTCGCGACAGAGCTACAGCAAGAACTTACAACATTCCTAGAAGCTAATCAAGACTGTCGATTCAGCAAGCACTCTCTGGGAGACACTAAAATGCTACATAAGAGGGGTGTGCATAGCAAAAGAGAATGGAATCCTGAAACTGATCAGACGCGAACTGTCGACCAGTGAAAATAAAAATAAAGCAAACTCAAGGAAGAGCTACTAAAGTTCAGGGCCACAACAGACCGGGAGCTAAAGTTTCTAGGACGCCGACACCAAATCCGCCAATACGGCCAGGGTCAAACCCGGAGCCCTCTTAGCCCGCCTGATAGCAGCCGACAAGAAACCCACCTGTGTGGAAAGAGTACGCAATACACAAGGCGCACTAGTACACACGGAGGAAGAGATTGTCACCACATTCTGCTCTTTCTATCAAGATTTGTAAAGCTCTAAATGTACCAATCATCCCGAAACGCTACAAAGCTACCTAAACGACACTGAACTCTACTGGGTAGAAAGTGAGCTCTGGGAGCCCCTAAACATACCAGTCTCGACAGAAGAAGTTGTACAGGCAATAAAATAAAAAAAATAAAAATAAATAAATAATAATAAAAAAAAAAATCGACCTTAAACCAAAGCCCCAGGCCCTGATGGCCACACCAGCGAATTCTACAAGGCCTTCGCAACCACAGTGGCCCCACTCCTAAGAGTCTACGAAGAACCCCTAGAAAGGGAGATACTGCCACCGACCCTCCGTGAGGCCAACGTCATCCTCCTACATAAGGCAAGCAAACCCCCTGAGGACTGCGCTTTTTACAGTCCAATTTCACTGATCAATCTGGATAACAAAATATTGGCAAAAATTCTGACAGCTCGACTACTACCCCTCATGCCTGCACTAGTACTGGGCGATCAGTCGCGATTTATCCCGAGGCGAAACACAACGTTCGGCATCGGAAGGCTATTTGGCATCATGGAAGCGCTTGACCCCACGTGTCAAGCAATCGCGGTCCTGCTCGACGCAGAGAAGGCCTTTGACTCTGTCGAATGGCCCCATCTCTTTGCAGTACTTGGGCCTAGGGAACTACTTTATCAAGTTGGTTTCCCGCTTATACAACAACCCCAATCCTCCATCATACTGGGCAACACAAAATCGGCAAGTACAAATCTACAAAGAGGAACCAGACAAGGCTGCCCACTATCGGCCCTAATTTTCGTCTTGGTAATGGTATCTCTGGCATCAAGTCTACGCTCCCAACAACTCTACAGAGGCCTTACCCTCAGGCCCCACAGGCTAGTGATTTCCCTTTATGCCGATGACGTGGCCCTATTATAGTCCAAGATCCACAAAATAACCTCAATCCCATAATGTGCGAGGTGATTACATTCGGCACCAACCACTCCAAATCAGTAATATTCCCCGACGCAGAGCACCCAAAAATTCACAGATGATCATGGGTTCAAGTGGGAAGGTTCTCACGTTCGCCATCTGGCTATCTTCATGTCCCTCGACCATCATGACATATATAAAGACAACTACGAGGCAACGTCGGGGTCACTTCAAGAACGCATACACAGATGGAAAGCACTCCCATTAACACTGTGGGGTAGAGCTTCGCTAATCAAGATGGTGGTTCTTCCTAAACTCCTTTACTTGTTCACTAACATACCCCTGCTTCTTCCACAATCCTTTTTTAAAAGAGTTAGGAGTTTAATCCTTGGACTATTATGGGCGGGTAAACCAGCAAGAGTGGCCTACACAACACTCATACTACCATCGTCTCTTGGGGGCCTCGCGCTTCCTGACCTAGAGCGATGTTATTGGGCGGCCCAGGCACAATTTCTCAGCCACTGGTACTTTATTAGACCACATGTCCAGATAGTAAATTGGGGGATGCGAGAGCTTGTTCTAAGAGCAGTCATTATTGGTCACCTTGCAGTGCCACACAACAGGATTAAACACTGTCCTATCTACGTATGCAATCTGGAAAAGGATGGCCCAGAAATATGGTATCCAAACCAGATTCTCCCCTCTATTACCAATCAAAGTCATACTAAGGGTCCCCCTAACAGCAGAAAAGATCTTCCAACAGTGGGCCGACAAACTAAACATACAAACCATCACCTGTTCACCGAGGGCCTATTCATAACACTGCAGCTGGCCAGAGAAAAGGGGGGCATCATGTCCCGCGATACATTCATGTATTTCAGGCTCAGCTATACTCTGCAGACACTCTTCCTGACATTCCCCCAGCAACCAAAGACATGGGACCTCCTGCATAATATGATCCAAGCGAAAGGTGAAGGCAGATTGGTCCCGCTAATATACGGATCCCTCCTAACAGACACTATACCCACAGACAACCGCGCAAAGGGAAGGTGGGAAAAATCCATGCAAGCCACAATTCCTGAAGAAGACTGGACATACATCCTCCGACAAACTCAAAAAGTGGCAATGAATACTGGTTTCAAGCAAATCTACTTCAACCTTTTGCACCAAACATACTACACCCCGGCCAAAAAATGCAGGCAGCGACCGGAATCAGCCGCAATGTGCGAGAGGTGTGGCACTTTGGCGGCTGACTTTCTCCATCTTGCCTGAGATTGCCCTGAGGTGTCCCAGTTCTGGACCCAAGTCTTACAAAGAACAGCTGCAATAATTGGAGAAGACCTCTCACCTACTCCCATTGTAGCCCAACTCGGGCTGACCAAACACTTGTCTCATTCGACAAGGAAACTCGCAGCTCTCCTCATGGTACTCGCACGCAGGAGAATTGCCATATCATGGGGCCGTGGACCAACCTCCACCCTAGCAAACTGACGTAAGGACATACTATACTGTCAAGACGTGGAAAAATAATTTGTGAGCACACTATCCTTATACGCCCCCCCCGATATATGGGGCCCATACATTGCATATCTACTCTCCTCATCTGACGACACTGCCTCACAAACACAAACTCAAGAAACAAACCGAAGTGATTAATAATCAACCCTTGGCACAGACAAACTCGAATCACAGAAATTAGACGAGGAACCATCATCTTAATCGCTGAATGGTGGTGGGGAGGGTGGAGGAGAGGGGGGGGTCACACAGGCGCAGTTGTTGTTGCACCTTTCAGGTGTTACTCTGTAATCGTTCAAAAATTCCAAAAATAAAGTTTCAAAAAAAAAAAATTGGTAGTGTGCCAGAGCAGAAAGGCTCACTTTTATTGCGTATGTCTCTGGGGCTTATTGCACTGTAAAACCAGACCACCCATTCCTAAAAATATACCACACGATATGCTGCACAAAAATAGATACATGGATTTAGTATTGCATTAAGGTTACAACCCTTTCAAATAAGGTTTAGCAAAGTACACTAACAAATACAAAAGTAAATAATAAAAAAGCAGTAATGGGTTCAAACTGAGGACAAGAGAAACTACTTAAACAGTAGTAAAATAAGGAAGCCCTTATTACTGGTTCTAGTGAAGCGGCACTTCATCCAACAAAACCTGTAGAAAACCTGTAACCACAATTTTCTGTATTAACACCAATATTTACAACGGAAACAGTGGAATACAGTGAGTGTATATACATAGATACACACATACATATACACATATATATTCAGTGAAAAACTTTGTTAAAGGGATGTTACGGTTAAATTTTACTAATCAAAACCAGTGCAAAAATTGTTAAAGGGATATTATGGGGTATCCGGTGATTTCATCGAATACAATGCATTGAATGCAAAAGCGCTGAATGCAAAAGCCTCGAAAAAATGTTTTTGTAGCAAACTTTTTTTTAAAATTAAAATGGATTTTAAGGGGTAAAAACAACAGGGCTTGCCCCCCCCACCCCATGCATTTTTTTTTTTAAAATGCATTTTTTCGATGGATTTTTTTTTCGAAGCTTTTGCATTCGCCTTTTTGCATTCAATGCTTTTGCATTCGATGCTATCACTATAAACCATATCATGGTTACAAGTAAAATCGAAAAACCCCAGAAATTTGCCAGTTATGATAAGCAAAGCAACCATAACTTGCGCCACCACCGTGCACTGCTAAGTCTAGCACCCATGACATGAAAGAGGACATCACAAATGTCATTGCTGACATCACTGGTGACATCACATGTCTGGCCCTGGTTTTTGTTCACTGACAAATCTAGGCTAGGTGGTTTTGTTCACGGACAGAAACAGAAAATTCAAAAAGGTACTATATTTGTAGATGTTACCTTTTTCATCAGTTCTTACAGTACTTTCCTTATGGTTCAGTCAGAGCTTGTGGTGCATATACATGGGGGAAGAAGCAGGCCTGAAACACAGCAATCAATTCTGTACATGAAGGTAACCGTTTAGATTATGAACAGTTTCTGATGAGACTGCTTCTTTTTTGCTTGCTTTAATTTCCCTGGATATGCCCCAGATTTGTATGCATTGTGTTTCTTTATGTTTTGTTTGTAGTAGTACAAGTGTGTAGTAAAGTGATGAATTATTAGCTAGTTATTACATGTTTCACAGTACGTAAAAGTCTGATACGTAAGCATTCATTATTTTACTAGCAACATTGCAAGATTATAAATATTGCACCTCTATGGTGCATGCTGCAGCCAATGCCTATGTTTTTGTATGAGTAGGTTCCTGTACTAGAAAGAACAATGGAATGTTTAGAGCATTACATTGTTTAATAAAGTATGTAGTTCATGATGCGTCTCCTGATCACCCCTGACAGTTTTCTGCCAACATTATAATCACAACCCCTTGTAGGGACTTTTCATCAAAAGTAAATGCATATGTGATGCCATCAGTGATGTCATAAATGACATTTGTGATGTCATCTTTGTTGTCATGGGTGTTAGTCCTAGCAGCGCCCAGTGATGGAGGGAGTTATGGTTGCTTAGCTTACCATAGCTGGCAAATTTCTGTGGTTTTTCTATTTTACTTGCAAACATAATATCCCTTTAACACACTTTTTCCACAGGTTTTGATAGGTTTCTATTAGTGCAACTTAACCTTAACGTCCCTTTAACAATGTTTTTTCAATGAATTTCACAGGACACCCTTAATGTGTGTTCATGTGCCATACAGCATACTGACCCCACCCAGCCCAATATGAGAAGTCAGAGTCCGCAGCCTGTGCGACAGTCCGCGGACGTCGGGCAGCATCCACACTTCCCAAAAGCTCAGGGGGTATCTTACATTGTTGTTGCGTGCAGTAAGCAAATAAAAGATGTTTAAAGGGCAACACATGTGTACTACAAGAAATAATTAAGTCTACAAACTCTGTACTTATAAAAGTATAAGTGTAATTACAACATAATGGAACGCACCAAGCAGAAAAATAACCTGTGCATCCAACAGTGAGAAGCAACTCACAAGGAAGTCCAATGTACTAAGAGGAGAACCATACAGAAAATATTAAGTACATTGTATTTCTTCCTGTAACTGGAGTTTGTTCTGTGTACATGACTACTTAAAAGCATTTTTTTAAATTTATTTTTTTACACAGAAATGACAAGCACCCTGGAGTGGCTTGAGGAAAATGTCCCTCATGATGAAATGAACGGCGATAGCAACTCTCAGTACAAATTTTGAAGTAGGAAAATTAATGCACATTGCTTCACATGTAACTGAAACCTGCTTCTTTTTTAACAGTACATACTGCAAATGAAAGAAATGGGCCAGAAGCACCCGCTAATGTACAAGAGAATGGGCACATACACACCCAAAGTGAAAATGGGGAAAATGAACTGAGAAGCCTGTGTGCAAAAATGGATCAATTGAACAGCAATTTTGCAGAGTTAAAGACATTTGTAGAAAGACAATATTAGTACCACTTCCTGACTTGTACTGTACCCTTTTCCCCAATTCCAGCCAACCATCTCCACAAATTCCCTTTAGTCAAAGACGATATGTTGAGACCTCAATCCCTTCCTCCCCTGATGACCAGCCTGTACAAAACGCCAAGTCCCCCGTATATGTATCCCATTCCGCTATCCCTTCCCATTCTTAAGGCAATGTTTTAGTGTGTGCTAATAAAGTTCTGTGTGTTTACTGTTGCGGTGTGTGTATTATTTTTTTTAAAGCCCCGTTTGGAGTCTGCGCTCAGCGCGACTGTCCGAGCTGTCTAATCAAAATGGAGGTGTCCTACAGACAGCATGCCTGTCCGGACATGTCCGCAAATTCATGACGCATCAGACCCACCTCCTGTCCTGCTGACACCTGAGCGCATGCGCATCCAATCCCCTGTGCCCTCCGAACACCGCACCTGTCTTCAGATGTGCGTACAGATGTGACGTACTTTAAGAAGTTTGGCGGTCCTGCCCCTGTCCTACGGACACCTGTGCGCATGCGCATCTAACACCCTGTGCCCTCCGAACAATGCGCCTGTCTGGATATGTATGCTGCACGTGTCGCACTGTTAATTAGTTTGGGGATTCCGCCCCTGTTCTACAGACAGCTAGGCGCATGCGCACATCAAATCCCGCGGAATAGGTGTCCTGCGGACAGCCATCCCATTCCCGAATGTTTGCAACGTCATCATGTGCCCGCACCCATGATCAGCATTGGTCCGTATCCGCGGACACCGTTCGGACCCCCGGATACCCAAAAAGTGCTTTTTGGCCCAATCCAAGGATTTTAAAAGGTGAAACTTCACCCTTGCAGAGGTCCTAGACCATGCCCTGGTCGATCTAGAGACTTTTTGCAACTTTTTGAGCCCAACTTGAGGCTCGAAGTGTCCGCGGAGTGTGCGACTGTGCGCAGAGCGCTCCCCTGCACTCCTATAAAAGGCCACACCCCACTGCTGCTCCTCATTCTGTTTTTGGCTGACCACGACATAGCACTGCTCCAGATTGCTGGGATTTCTTTTCTGCTGTGCTGTGCTACTTTTGGTGTGCTGATCCAAATGGCAACCATGGCGGCTGCTGCTGCTGACTCCACAGCACCGCTCCCACCCTCATCATCACCATCTTCTGGAGGGCCTGGGGAGGGGGAACAGGTGTGGTGATCTAGAGCGGGGATCAAGAAGAGGATGTGGTTGTGGAAGTCCCCACTACCAGCTGCCAATGTGAGTCTTGGGTGTGGAGGCTCGTGTGGCCAAGGTTCGCTGGTACTCAGTCGCGGCAAGCCTGGCTGTACAGCTAAGGGACCACCTCCATGCAGCAACACCAGAGGTCAAACAACAAGGCAGCAGTTTGGAGGGTCGTAACCTTCCAAGCTGGTAGTAGGTTGAGTTCCTCCATCACATCCTCCGCTTCTACTTCTGTCACCACTAGAGACACTCCTGTAGGGCAGCATATCCCTGACCAGGCCTCACAAGCCATACGCAACGCATTGGACCCTTGCCTTTCGAGGGTCACTGTAATGTGTATGTACTGGGACACGGTACTCTGTGGGGGGGGGAGCAATTTCGAAGTGCTTTCGAGGCTACGGTCCGGGAGCATGAGAAACACTGACCCCTACCTCCGTGAGGCCCACCTAACATCTTCCTCTCTCAAGCTGCCCCTTTCGTCCCTGTGGTTGGTGCGCCTTCCATACTCTCCCCTTCCTTGTGTGTCGTGTACAAAAACACCAAAAAGATTATTAAAAAATACATTTAAAAAAGGCTCTTTTCAGAGCCACCTTTCACAGTATAAAAATAGAAGTACCAAAAAAATTGTGCAGGCCCCTGCGGAGCCTGCGGAAAGCGCATTAGTCCGCGGACATCTAAAAAAAAAAAAAATGTAGGTGGTGGCAGCATCTAAACCATTGCACTCTTTTGCGGGAGAAAGTGGTGGCTCTGAAGAGAGCCTTTTTTTGTTTTTTGGAAGATATAAAGTGGGCAACACCTACAGCAAAATGCTTGCTAGGTTGCAAAAAGGTCTGCAAAGCATTTGGGATATTTCTCAAAACAAGCCGATTACTGATGCGGATTGCCAGCATCAGTAATATGAACGCCATCTCTGCAGAAAATATTGGTGTTACAAAATGTAATGTAATGTTTTCATTGTGGAAGGACGACAGGCCAACATATCTAAAAAATGCGCAAACAGCCTTGTTGACAGTGCGCCTCGCTTTCTCCATTTGTGGACCAAATGAAGAAGAGCACAGCCACATCGGTCTCTGGGCAATGTGAGAAAAAAATGACTTGGGACTTAGGAAACATGTCCATGACTTTCCCAAATGCCTCCTTCATCGCAAACTGCAGTGAGATTCCGGTAACATGGCCTAAACTGTTGAACAATAATGATGACTGGATGATGGTGCGTCACCAAAGGGGGAAGCAAGTCCAACAACTTCATGCCGCGCAATCGATACCAGTGCGCACACACATGATCAAATCCAAGCTGTGCGGTCACTCCACAGTGCTCTGCATACACCTGCAACCAATGTATCCACAAATCCCCCAAAATCCAGACACTGCCTCCTGAAAGACACAGCCATAGCCACAGCCATCTGCACTGCTCTCAGAAAACAGCCCTTCTGCCACACACTCTCCTTGCACACCACACCCAGGGAACCTTACTGGCCAACCCCTGGTCTCCACAGTCCCATATCCATGCCTGCCATCCTCAAAGGCCCTGGATGTGGCACGTGCGTTCCGCGGACTACCATAACCTACTGCCAGATACATACCTGTTGGTGTCTAAGTGCAAAAGAAAAAATACCCTTCCGCCCTGTGAAACTGTAAGAATTTAAGTGCACTTATTTCTCCGACCTTCTTCACCCAGTCCTCTCATCCCCGCCATATCTTTAAAACCTTAACTCGACTTCTCTCTCCTCCTAACCCCGATGATTCTATTGCCTCTCCTCTCTGCCTCTGATTTTGCTGCCTTCTTCTCCAACAAAGTCCTCAATCTCAAACAAACTATCCTACCCTCCACTTCATACACCCCTCCTCCATGTCCTCTTTTACCCCTATCACTGAGTCTGAAGTTACCCTCCTTTCTAAAACCCATCCCACTGCATCTCCCACTGACCCCATTCCTACCTCCCTGTTAGGCAGAAACCTGTGCAGTTCCCTTGGGGAACACTGCAAAAGATTTAAGACTACAGGTAGAGCAGTAAACCCCTTTGGTAGCAGTCTGTACCACCCAGATTTACCTGGTAGCTGTGGCTGAGCAGTCAGACTTCTCTCAAGAAGAGTTAGGCAGTATGTAAAGTATACACAATATGTACCAAAACACAATAGCACAAGCAAACACTGACCAGAGCTTGGTTTCAAAAATATATAGTTATTTATTTAAAATACACATAAGTTAAAAACACTCTAGCAAAAATATAGTAAAAGCACTTCAACACAGTTATAATGAAAGTAGATTCAATCCTTTCTCCTATCTAGACAACTCTAAGTAAACACCACTTAATTAAAACAGAGGTGAGTGCTTAACGTTAGATGACACTCTAGTAGTTTCCAAGAAAGGGAGAGACAAAGCAGAAATGGGTTAGACACACCACTCTAAGGTCCAGAGCACTTGCAATAGGCTTAAAGAAGAATAAAGTCACAGGTGAGCAAAAGTCACTAGGCAGGGCCCACTCTTAGAGTAGCCGGAGCGAAAATGTGCCCAAGATCACACTGTTAGTTAGAGATTCAAAGTCTTGCAAAGAGTCAAAAAGAGGTTAGAGTGGCTCAGAAAGTTTAGCCAAAGTGTCCCAGGCACTCCCAGGTTCGAAAGCCGGGGACTAAATCTACCCCGTACAGTCGGTAGCAAGGGAAGCCAGGCAGAACACAGTACCTTAAGCGGAAAGGATCCTCCAGCGGTGGCAGTTGTTCCAGGCAGTGGCAGCAGGGCTCGACGTCGGTCAGGGGAGAAGAAGTTCTCGCTGAAGAGCAGAAGAAGAGGGTCGTTGCACTGCCCGGGAAGAAACCAGCCGCGGAGTCCTCCGGTTAAAGGGTTGGTGCCGACTTTCGCGGTATGGGGGTAAAGTGTGGTATTCCGGTTGCCGGGGTGCTTGGCACAGGCAAGGCGGCCACGAGATACCTCAAAGAACGGAAAGAAGGCGAAAACTGGTTGTCCCCACCAGTCAAGGGAAGGAGCCACTCCGTTAAGAGTTCTCCTCGGTCGTCGGGAAAAAGTGGTGAGACGGTTCAGCAGGGCTCCACCGGGTGGTGTCGTCGAAGCAGGTCGGCTCAGCTCTTCCCTCGTCGGATTCTTGGTCCTGTGGCGACTTCTGAAGTCCCAGTCCCCAAAGCCCTGCTTTTATGCAGCAAACCCCCATTCACCCAGCCTAGCTGTCACTCAACCATGCTAAGTGGTGAGCCGGGCGGCTCACCACTTGGGCCAATCAGGACGGAGTGCGACTTGAGTTACCAAGGTAACTCAGTCCAGGGTGCCTAAATCCCCCTCCACCCCTCCTAAGTACCCCAGACAGAGTGGCACCACTTTGGAGGGCTTCTGTGGAGAAGCCCGCCAAAAGTGGAACAAAGGGCTCCACTTTGGGTCAGAGTTACAGAGGCGAACACCAACGCCATTTTAGAATCAAGTTTTGGCAAAAAGTCCCAACCGGAGTTATAAAAATAAATATATAAACCGGCGGTATGTTTAAGGCTACCGTAAATAAATAATTAAAGGTGTTAGCCTAAAACAATGGGAAATCCCATAGGGAAATATTCGCGGTCGAATATAAAAAGTAGTTTCCACTGCCACCAGCCAAAACTCGATCAGGGGGGACGGAGACGTGCCCCCTCGACTAACAGACCCTGGGGCAATCGAATTGCCCCAGCCAGTACGTCCACAATATGATGGTTTGTACTGGTTCTGTTCAGGATTCAAGACTAGCAAAGTCTTTGGTGACTTTACATGCCCTGGGAGACAGTAGTCAGTCCCAGGGTATGGAGTCTATGTTGGGGAGTCCCTAGGACACCCCTGGGTCACGGCACAGAGGGTGCTGTGTGACCCACATCACAAAAATACATGAGGCCCTATGGAGTAAGAGACCCCATAGCCCATTCAACACAAGGTTTAACCAAGAAAACACACTTCAACATGTCCAAGAGTGAGGGTAAAAGAGTCTCACTCTTGGCAGGAGAAAAAAATTAAACCCCAGAAATCCAGCAAAGCTGCTGGGGGACTCACTAGGTAGGGAAATTCAGCCTAAACAGAGAATTCTCCCTAACACTCGCCCCCCCCAGACTAAGGGACAGGAGGATTTAATCCACTCCTGGATGAACCTCATACCTCTAGTCGATGATATACATCCTAGAGAGTCCATCAGCATTTTGATGGTGACACCCTGACCTATGTTCAATGGAGAGCTCAAAGGTTTTCTTCTGCAGCTAACGGACCTACAGACCCTTTGAGGAACATCAGTCTTTTTGTTATAGGGGATCTGGTTGACCAGTCCCTCAGAAGTTGGTACAACTTCTGAACCTAGGTTAGGCTTTTTGAAGGGGTCCTTATAAAGGATTCCCTTAGATCTAGAGGGGCCTCCAAGGTTCCTCACCACCTCTCTTGTGGGAGCAGGTTGGGTCTTAGGCCTCTTGGTTGGAGGGGTTGGGGTTAGGCAATGTACCTGCTTCCCCTTCCTCTTAGATCTACCCTTACCTATTTTAGGAGTTTCCCCCCTAATATTAGGATTTGAGTTGGGGTCTTCAGTAGAAGGTCCAACAGTCTGAAGGTTTTTGGCCTTAGACTTTTCTTTTCTGGTTTTCCACCAGCACTGAGAATTACCAGTTCTCTCGGGTCCAGATAGGGGCCTAGTTGGTCTATCCACCTCTTCCTCAGAAGCAGGGGGAGTCAGAGACTCTGAGACTAGGGGAACAATGATGGAGCTTGGTTGGGGCGCCCATGTTCCTAGCATACTATCCTGAAATGTGCCTGGGTTAGAGGTCAACTTACTAACACCAGGGCTTGTAGTGGGGTTCTCAGTAGAGGGTCCCACAGGCTTAGAAGGGTCCTTCAAGGTAGCCTTTCTAGCCAATTTGGTTAAGTTCTGCTTTTCCATACTGGGAGGCCTGGGGGTATGTGACACTACTCCTAGAGTTCTTAGGTCATTCCCTAACAGGACCTTCCCAGGTACCTCAGCCTGAACACTGACAGGGATCCTTACTGTCATGTTGTTACATTGAATGAGGGCTGGTAGAATAGGAACCATTTGGACAGGGCCTCCAGACATCTTAGTGGGACCTTTGGGTGCTTTGGCCACATCCTCAGGTTGAAAGAAGCTTTCATCCACTACTGTTCTGCTGGCCCCAGTGTCTCTCCTGGCAGGAGTATCCTGGCCATTGACAAGAACACTGTCCACATAATACACCTTAGAGTTAACAGGTAGGGAGTTATACACAACCCTATTCTGGGGACTAACCAGACCCATAGGCTCTAAGTTTACAGTTGCTTGAAGACCCAAGGGTTCTTCAGCAAAGAGTTCAAAGTGGGCACTAGCCATCTGTACTTCATCCTCAGGAGTGAAGGCTAAGGAGACTGTGCTGATCCCTGCAGGTTTACCCTTGCACTTGGGATCTCCTTTGATATGGTCAGTACCCTGACAGACATAGCATTGTCCAAATGCTCTCTGGAAGGGTGGCTTGTTCTGACCTCCTTCTGGCTTGTGGCCAGAAGGTACACTAGCCTGATTCGGTTTACCCTGGGGCTTACCCTGGTTATTTGGTTGTTTGTGGCCCTCTTGGGTATGGGAGGTATTAGAATTCTCTTTGGAGTCCTTTTTAGGCTGTTTCTCCCCATCCTTCCTCTGAGTTACCCCAGAATCCTTGGGAGTGGCCCTGTTGGCAACCCACAAGTCAGCAGCCCTAGCTAGCTTCCTAGGATCCAATTCCTGTGAATCAGCCAAGTGCTGTCTGAGCTCAGGAGAGCAGGCATCATAAATTGACTCCAACATAAAGAGATTTCTCATCCCCTCATAAGTGTTCACCTTGTAACCCTTAATCCATCCCTCTAAGTTTTTCAAACATTCACTCACCCAGGTAGCCCAAGGGGTACCATCATGCTTTTTGAGGCTCCTAAACCTCTTAAGATACTGGGAAGGGGTCTTCCCAAACCTAGCTATCAAAGCTAGTTTCACACATTCATAGTCCTTCCTATCCTCCTCCCCCATCTCCATTACCACATCAGTTGCAACAGGGGGAAGCCTAGAGAACAACCAGGTGAGTAAGTCATTTCCTGTGATGTTCTGGAGCCCATGATTATATTCAAACAGAGACAACCAATCCAACACATCCAACTTAGGCTCATACATACCAACCAATTCTTTAGGCATCCGGGGTCTTTTAGGACTGGAACTTCTAGAGGAGCCAGAGAGAGAAACATTCTCAACAGATAATTTCTTCATTTCTAAGTCATACTTGAGCTCCATTTCCCTTAGCCTTAGTTCTTTGTCAGTTTGAGCATTAAGTTTCTTATACTCCAATTCTAGCTTCATTTTCTCCAGTTCAAAGTACTGAGGACTAAATGTGGGACCTGGTAAAGGTCCAGTAGGCACAGCAGGTAGAGCAGGCAGAGGCCTAGGGGGGACAGTTACAACAGCCTCACCCTCCTCTTCTGACTCTTCCTCAGAAACATCAACATTTTGCTCCATGTTAACTTCAACACTGTCATCTACAGTCGCTGGAGTGGTAGGTTCCTCTGAACCATCACCCAGACTTTGGTTAGCTAACAATCTTTCAATCAGCTCCATTTTCTTGCCCTTAGTCAGGAGATCCTTATGTTTACAGAGCACTCTTAAACAATCAGCAGTTTTGGCTGCAAGGGACTCTTGACTATAGCTTTCTATAACTGACATGTTAGAGGTTTTACTCTTTCAGTGCTAAGCTTTGTGGTTAGTTGCACTAAGGTATCTAAAGCACAATAAAATGTATACTCAATACAGATCCCACCGCTGTACACCAGTGTTAGGCAGAAACCTGTGCAGTTCCCTTGGGGAACACTGCAAAAGATTTAAGACTACAGGTAGAGCAGTAAACCCCTTTGGTAGCAGTCTGTACCACCCAGATTTACCTGGTAGCTGTGGCTGAGCAGTCAGACTTCTCTCAAGAAGAGTTAGGCAGTATGTAAAGTATACACAATATGTACCAAAACACAATAGCACAAGCAAACACTGACCAGAGCTTGGTTTCAAAAATATATAGTTATTTATTTAAAATACACATAAGTTAAAAACACTCTAGCAAAAATATAGTAAAAGCACTTCAACACAGTTATAATGAAAGTAGATTCAATCCTTTCTCCTATCTAGACAACTCTAAGTAAACACCACTTAATTAAAACAGAGGTGAGTGCTTAACGTTAGATGACACTCTAGTAGTTTCCAAGAAAGGGAGAGACAAAGCAGAAATGGGTTAGACACACCACTCTAAGGTCCAGAGCACTTGCAATAGGCTTAAAGAAGAATAAAGTCACAGGTGAGCAAAAGTCACTAGGCAGGGCCCACTCTTAGAGTAGCCGGAGCGAAAATGTGCCCAAGATCACACTGTTAGTTAGAGATTCAAAGTCTTGCAAAGAGTCAAAAAGAGGTTAGAGTGGCTCAGAAAGTTTAGCCAAAGTGTCCCAGGCACTCCCAGGTTCGAAAGCCGGGGACTAAATCTACCCCGTACAGTCGGTAGCAAGGGAAGCCAGGCAGAACACAGTACCTTAAGCGGAAAGGATCCTCCAGCGGTGGCAGTTGTTCCAGGCAGTGGCAGCAGGGCTCGACGTCGGTCAGGGGAGAAGAAGTTCTCGCTGAAGAGCAGAAGAAGAGGGTCGTTGCACTGCCCGGGAAGAAACCAGCCGCGGAGTCCTCCGGTTAAAGGGTTGGTGCCGACTTTCGCGGTATGGGGGTAAAGTGTGGTATTCCGGTTGCCGGGGTGCTTGGCACAGGCAAGGCGGCCACGAGATACCTCAAAGAACGGAAAGAAGGCGAAAACTGGTTGTCCCCACCAGTCAAGGGAAGGAGCCACTCCGTTAAGAGTTCTCCTCGGTCGTCGGGAAAAAGTGGTGAGACGGTTCAGCAGGGCTCCACCGGGTGGTGTCGTCGAAGCAGGTCGGCTCAGCTCTTCCCTCGTCGGATTCTTGGTCCTGTGGCGACTTCTGAAGTCCCAGTCCCCAAAGCCCTGCTTTTATGCAGCAAACCCCCATTCACCCAGCCTAGCTGTCACTCAACCATGCTAAGTGGTGAGCCGGGCGGCTCACCACTTGGGCCAATCAGGACGGAGTGCGACTTGAGTTACCAAGGTAACTCAGTCCAGGGTGCCTAAATCCCCCTCCACCCCTCCTAAGTACCCCAGACAGAGTGGCACCACTTTGGAGGGCTTCTGTGGAGAAGCCCGCCAAAAGTGGAACAAAGGGCTCCACTTTGGGTCAGAGTTACAGAGGCGAACACCAACGCCATTTTAGAATCAAGTTTTGGCAAAAAGTCCCAACCGGAGTTATAAAAATAAATATATAAACCGGCGGTATGTTTAAGGCTACCGTAAATAAATAATTAAAGGTGTTAGCCTAAAACAATGGGAAATCCCATAGGGAAATATTCGCGGTCGAATATAAAAAGTAGTTTCCACTGCCACCAGCCAAAACTCGATCAGGGGGGACGGAGACGTGCCCCCTCGACTAACAGACCCTGGGGCAATCGAATTGCCCCAGCCAGTACGTCCACAATATGATGGTTTGTACTGGTTCTGTTCAGGATTCAAGACTAGCAAAGTCTTTGGTGACTTTACATGCCCTGGGAGACAGTAGTCAGTCCCAGGGTATGGAGTCTATGTTGGGGAGTCCCTAGGACACCCCTGGGTCACGGCACAGAGGGTGCTGTGTGACCCACATCACAAAAATACATGAGGCCCTATGGAGTAAGAGACCCCATAGCCCATTCAACACAAGGTTTAACCAAGAAAACACACTTCAACATGTCCAAGAGTGAGGGTAAAAGAGTCTCACTCTTGGCAGGAGAAAAAAATTAAACCCCAGAAATCCAGCAAAGCTGCTGGGGGACTCACTAGGTAGGGAAATTCAGCCTAAACAGAGAATTCTCCCTAACACTCCCCAATCCCTAAAATCTACCCCCTCTTAATACAGTATCTCACCTCCTTTTTCAACATCTGCCTCTCCACTTCCACCTTCCCCACTCCTTTTAAGCTTGCTACTATCATCCCCATTCTCAAAAAACCTTCTGCTAATCCCCTTCTTGCTTCCAATTATCGCCCCATCTCTCTTCTCCCCTTCGTTTCTAAACTTCTAGAACGCATTGTCTATTCTCAACTCTCTACCTTCATCACCAACCATTCTCCCCCCCCACCCAATCTGGATTCCGCCCTCTCCACTCCATGGAAACTGCTCTAACCTCTGTTCTCAACTCTCTCCTTTCTGCTAGCTACTCTAAGCATTCCTCTATTCTTATCCTACTTGACCTCTCAGCAGCCTTTGATACTGTTGACCACCCTCTACTCCTTAGCTCTCCATCTTCATTTGGCCTTAAAGACTATTAATTGGTTCTCCTATCTTTCTAACCACACCTTTTCAGTCTCATGGGGTGGCTGTTCCTCCCCCATCTTCCCTCTCAACCATGGCGTTCCCCAAGGCTCTGTCCTCGGCTCCTTTCTCTTCTCACTCTATACTACCTTCCTAGTTCCCATGATGATCTCCTTTGGCGTCTCACACCATTTCTATGCCGATGATACCCAGCTCTTCCTTTCTTTCTCCTCCTTCTCTCGCGAAATCCACCTTAAGCTTACTTCTTGCCTCTCACTTCCTTACCCTTAACACTGATAAAACCAAGCTCCTATTCTTACCTGCTAACACTCTCCCTCCTCCCTCCCCTCCTCCTTTCATTCTCTTTCCCCCCTTTCCAACTCCTTCTCTCCTCTCGCCCGCAACCTTGGTCTCCACATTGACCCCCACCTTTTTCTATCTAACCACATCTCTCACTGCCAGATCTTGCCGCTGCCACCTCTATGACATCCGTAAAATTCACCCTTTCCTAACCTTTCATGCCACTAAACTCCTAATCTCCTCCCTCATCTTCTCCAGACTCTTATACTGCTCCACTCTTTTCCTCGGACTCCCCTCCTCTCACCTCTACCCCTCAAAACCATCAACCACTCTGCCATCCGCTTCCTCTGCCTTCCCTCACCTCACGACTCCATCTCCTCTTCACTCATTAGGATGGCTCCCATTTCACTCCCAGCTCAAATTCAACTTCCTCTGCCTAGTTTTCAAAGCCCTCTATTGTCTTGCCCCTCCCTACCTATCCTCCCTTCTTAATTTCTATACTCCTTCTCGTTCCCTCCGCTCTGCGGATCACTTCCTTCTCTCTTCTTCATCCTGTGCCCCTTCCTTCTTCTTCCAACTTCTCTCTTCTTTCCATTGGAACCGCCTTCCTCTCCCCATCTGCTCTATTACCTCCTACCCTTCATTTGGCACTTCCCTAAAATCCTATCTCTTCTACTCACCCCCTGAACTTCTTTTTCTTCCTTTTCTCCATTGAAGCCACCTCCACCTCCACCTCCTACCCCCCCTTTCTCGCCCTGGTCCCTCTCCATTTGCAATTAACCTCATTGTATATTAGTAGACTGTAGTCGGAATCCAGGGTTCACAAGGTAGGATTTATTGCTGTGTTAACCTTTCAAACAGCCTCTCATAAACAACAAAACATGCTTAAATGTGGCTCAGCAGGCTTGCTCGGAAAAAGGATGAATCAATTCAGAGTTCGCATGAATGTCCTCTTTACTGTTGCTCCTTTTTGAAAGAAAAATAATCAGGTCACATAAATTCCTTTCCCTGGACACTAGCTTTCCATTCCTTCGCCAGCTGTCCAAATTGAGTTTAAAAAAAAAACCCAACCAGAGAGGGTAAACCCACGGAAACACTGTCCTTTGAAAATGGTTTACGGCCAGATTTTCCTCGTCAGTGAATCTGCTTCGGTAGTGTTTCCCGGCGCTGCCGCTCTTCGAGCTTCGCCTGGCGGAGAGTCTGCCTCTTGATAAGGATCTCCGCGATGCTGCGCCTTCAGCCTCCTAGTACGCCCAATGTACATCACCTGGGGATTCCTCCCACTTCTCTGTGGTCTCCGGCCAGTGCTACTGCTGCAATGAGAGCCACCTGATGAGTTTCCCGGGGCTTCTTTTAACTCATGCTTTGCTCCTCCCCTCCCACCCCCCCTTAACTGCCCACTTCCCACACCTGCAGCCAGTTTGCCTTCACTCCTCCACCCTGCTCCATGCACGGTTTGTCCCACACCTGCAGCCAGCTTGCCTTCACACCTCCACCCTGCTCCATGCATTGTTTGTCCATCCCAACCTGTACTGCTATGGGTGTACCTGTCGCTGTACCGCATGACAGGGCTGTATCTATAGCGCTTCCCTTTGTTCATTTTATCTTTTCCCCCACCTGGTCTCCATTTCCCGTGGTGGTTTACGGGACATGTAGTTTTGTTCTGTCCAGCTGATATAACTTTTTGGGGGCTGGGCCTGAAAGTTGGAATGGGGTTGTCTTTGATCTCCATTGCCTCTTTGACCTCCTCACATACTTTCTCCCCCCCCCCAGGGAACCAGGCCGTTCGGGCCGGTTCAGCGCCCTGGATAAATAATCAGCGACTAACTGATACTTTCCGGGTTTCTGTACTGTAACAAAATGATAGGGCTGAAGAGTCAAAAACCACCTCAGAACCCTATGGTTCGAATCCTTCTGGGTGGCCAGCCATCTGAGAGGTGCATGATCCGCAAAAATGGTAAACTTCCGCCCTAGTAGGTAATAACGGAGGGACTCTACTGCCCACTTTATTGCCAGACATTCTTTTCCTAGCGTGGAGTACGGTATCTCATGTGGCAGGAGTTTTCTACTGATGAATGCGATTGGGCAAAGGTTTTGTTCGGTCCCCTGGGATAGCACTGCACCTAGACCGCATCCTGATGCATCTGCCTGCAGAAAAAAAATCTTTAGAGAAGTCCGGGCAGTGTAGGACCGGTTGGGTTGATATTAGCTGTATTAATTGTTCAAAGGCTTGCACCGCTTCAGTTTAAGTGGCCTATTGGTTTTCAAGGCGTCCGTCAGTGGTGCCGCTATTGTAGAAAAGTGTGGTATGAATCTTCTGTAATACCCCACGAACCCTAGAAATGCTCAGATCTCCTTCCGTGTCTCTGGAATTCATAGTTTTCCCAAGGCCTGTATTTTGTCCACCAGGGGTGTGATTACCCCCCCTCCCACCGAATATCCCAGATACTTAGTGGTTTTGGCTGCCAGTTTGGTTTTCTTAGGATTAATATGTAGCCCGGCCTCTTGTAAGGATTTAATTACTTTGGTGAGATGTACTAAGTGTTCTTCCAAGGTTCTACTGAAAATAACTATCATCCAAATAGGCCGCCGCATATGGTTCATGAGGTTTTAAGATCTTGTCCATTAAGGCCTGAAACGTGGCAGGAGCCCCATGTAACCCAAATGGTAACACCGTAAACTGAAATAGCCCTTGGGTTGTTGAGAAGGCTGTTTTCTCCTGATCTGCCGGGTTGAGCGGTATCTGCCAATATCCTTTGGTTAAGTCCAAGGTGCTCAAGAAGGATGCTGTTCCCAGCTTCTTTACCAGTTCATCAATTCTGAGCATTGGGTAGGCTTCGTATCGGGAAATGGCGTTTAATTGCCTAAAATCCATACAAAACCGTGTGGTACCATCTGGTTTGGGCACTAGTACCACAGGTGAATACCATGCGCTCTTGGAGGGAATAATGGTACCTAGTTTCAGCATACTATCTATTTCTTGTGCTATCTCTCCCCTTTTTGCTTCAGGGATTCTGTAGGGTCGGAGGCGTACAATCTTGCCTGCCTCTGTGGGGGATGCAGTGGGTAGCCATATGGGTTCTTCCTGGTATACTCGAGAATACTTTTGCCACAGGTTCCAAGGTGGAAAATAACTCAGTTCTTTGGGTGTCGCTCAATTGTTCCCCCAATCCCACATCTTGTATGCCGCTAGCCGAGGTTGTGACCATTTGTTCTGGGACCGACAGCTCTGCCAGGGTTGTACACAATTACAGCTGAGTCCCCCTTCTTTTCATAACGAGGAGATTAATGTGATAGTTCTGATGTTTGTTTTGCCTATCAGGTTGTTCTACCTCATAGTTAACTGGGCCCAATATTTTTGTGATGCTGTACGGGCCTTTCCATTGGGCGAGCATTTTGTTGGTGTGAGTGGCTAATAGTACCAACACCTTGTCTCCTACTTTAAGCATTCTCAGTCTGCTTCCTTTATCATAATATTCCTGTTGTCTTTCTTGAGCCCGACCCAGGTTTTCCTGTGCATAATCTCGGAGTTTTCCCAGGTACTCTCTTAAGTCATTAACATATTCAGTGAGGTTTGTTTCCTCCTGGTTTTCCCAGGTATCTTTCAGTAATCCCAAGATAGATTTTTGTTGTCTCCCAAATAATAATTCAAATGGGGAATACCCCGTTGAAGATTGCAGAGTGTCACGTAAAACCATCAACACCCATGGCAGCACTCGCTCCCACCCCAGACCAGTGGGACTGGTGGCTCTTTTTATCATTTGTTTGATGGTTTTATTATATCTTTCCACCAGCCCATCCGTTTGTGGATGGTACACAGAGGTTCTTAAATGGTTGATTCCAAGGGTCTTGCATACCTCCTTCATGACAACTGACATAAAATTACGTCCTTGGTCGGTCACAATCTCCAAAGGAATCCCTACTCTGGCAACGTAGGGCAAGAGGGCATCACATACTTGTCTTGCAGACATTCCTCTTAATGGAAAGGCTTCGGGGTACCTAGTGGCATAGTCCACTACCACTAGTATGAACCGGTATCCTCTGCTGGTAGGTTCCATAGGCCCCACAATGTCTAGCCCTGTTCTCTGAAAGGGTTCTTTGATCAAGGGCATCCTTTGTAGCGGGGCTCGGGCCGATATATGTGGGCTTGTTTTCTGATATATCCCACATTCTTGGCAATACTTTGACACCTCTGCGTAGACACCGGGCCAGTAGAAATTTTGCAACACCCTTTTTATCGTATTGTTCTCCGCTAGATGTCCCCCTGTGGTATGGTCATGTGCCAGCTGTATCAGCCCTTTCCTGTAGGACTGGGGAACCAACAATTGCTCCTTCGCTATGTTATCAGGGCCTTGAGTTACTCGATATATTAATCTGTGTTTTTCTTTTAAGTAAGGCGTAGCAGGGTTGGTCCGCTAGCGTCTAGGGCTTGTTCTCTGGCTCTTTTTAGTGTTTCATCTAACCCTGTTTCTGTTCGAAATGACGGCATATGATCCCCTACTTTCCAGTCTATAATGGAAATGTCTCTGTACTTTTCCTGATTCCCTCGGTTCATCCTTTTCTGGGTTTTGGATAATTTTTCTCGACTGCAGGGCCCCACTAGATCAGTTTGTGCAAAGGGGGCCTCTCTTAACCATCTATCAAATTCTGGTAGATCTGTTCCAATCAGTACCGGGGCAGGTAGGGTAGGAATAATGGCTGCTTTGATTGGTATCCCCTGCCCCTGCGATCCCAACACAATGTCTTTGGTAGGATACCCTTTCACATCCCCATGCACACATTTGATGCCAATGGTTCTCACCTTTTTGTGATCTTGCTCGCTCACATGGGGCTGTATGGCCGTCTGTCGGCTTCCGCTATCGATCATTGCTTGACGGGGATGTCCGTCCACTGTGACTTCTATCACATAAGGTAATGGTTTCCTTCTGTATTCCTGAGTTTGTAAGGTCCGGATTGCCACTGGTTCAGGTTTAGGTTTTCGGGAGCAAAATCTAGCAATATGACCCCATTCCCCACATTCAAAACATTGGGGTGCCGTTCCTTTGCTTGTAACAACCCCATTAGTTCGGGGTTCTGGCCGGTTCCTGGGTTCGGTGCTTGGCCCCTTGTAAGGCCCAATGCGTAAGGCGGGAGTCCCCATACTTGGTCTCAAGTGGGTCGCTGGGATGGGCCGAGTGTTACCTGCCTTCTGATATGCTGTTGCCACATCTATGGCCTCGGTTAAGGACAGATGGTGATGTTGCCTAACCCACCTCTGTATGGGTCTGGGTAAGGCATCAATGAATTGTTCCATCATTACTTTATCCTTAATCTGTCCTATTGTGGCAGTGCCTGTTTGTAGCCATTTTCCCGCCAAATCTTGCACTCTTTAGAACAATTGTCTTGGGCTTTCGCCAGGTTTCAATCTGGTTTCTCTAAACTTGAGTCTGCATGATTCTTCATCCATACCGAGTCTTTCCAACACTTTTTTTAATCTTGGTATAAGGAGTGTCCCCTGTGGGGTTGGCAGCTTCGTATGCCCCCTGCATTGGCCCCCGTGAGCAGGGGTGCGAGGTAGAAGGCCCATCTGTCCTGTGGCCATTGAGCTGCTCTGGCTATTCTCTCAAAATTCACAAAGAAAAAACTGGTGTCTTTTCCTACTTGGTATTTCTGTAATACCGTGGACGGTATCGCGGGATGCGTCCGTGTGGTGGCCACTGCTTCTCCCAATATTCTTAAAGCTTCCCGTCCTTGCTCTTGGGCTGCACTTTGCACTTGTATGGCTTGTTGGAGGGCTTGTCTGCCTGCCTGCCTGCGCCTGATGGCCTTGCACTTGGATAAATTGTTGCAGTTGCTGCTGCCCCTCTGTTAGTGCCTTTATCACAGCTTCCATTCTATCTGCCTTGGCGGTCTCTTGAATCCCACCGCTGCCACCACTGTAAAGTAGTGGACTGTAGTCGGAATGCAGGGTTCACAAGGTAGGATTTAGTGCTGTGTTAACCTTTCAAACAGCCTCTCATTATAAACAAAACATGCTTAAATGTGGCTCAGCAGGCTTGCTCGGAAAAAGGATGAATCAATTCAGAGTTCGCATGAATGTCCTCATAACCTTTGCTCCTCTTTGAAAGAAAAATAATCAGGTCACAAATTACTTTCCCCGGACACTAGCTTTCCATTCCTTCGCCAGCTGTCCAAATTGGGTTTTAAAACAAAACAAAAACAACCAGAGACGGTAAACCCACGGAAACACTGTCCTTTGAAAAAGATTTACGGCCAGATTTTCCTTGTCAGTGAATTCGCTTCGGTAGTGTTTCCCGGCGCTGCCGCTCTTCGAGCCTCGCCTGGCGGAGGGTCTGCCTCTTGATCAGGATCTCTGCGATGTCGCGCCTTCAGCCTCCTAGTACGCCCAATGTACATCACCTGGGGATTCCTCCCACTTCTCTGTGCTCTCCGGCCAGTGCTGCTGCTGTAATGAGAGACACCTGATGAGTTTCCCGGGGCTTCTTTTAACTCATGCTTTGCTCCTCCCCTCAGCTTCCACCCCCCTTTCCTGCCCACTTCCCACACCTGCAGCCAGTTTGCCTTCACTCCTCCACCCTGCTCCATCATTGTTTGTCCATCCCCAACCTGTACTGCTATGGGTGTACCTGTCACTACCACATGACAGGGCTGTATCTATACCGCTTCCCTTTGTTCATTTCATCTTTTCCCCCACCTGGTCTCCATTTCCCGTGGTGGTTTATGGGACATGTGGTTTTGTTCTGTCCTGCTGAAATAACTTTTTGGGGGCTGGGTCTGAAAGTTAGAATGGGGTTGTCTTATCTCCATTGCCTCTTTGACCTCCTCACACTCAAATAATGTAAATTGTTCCTTGTACTGTTTTCTGGTTTAGATTTAATGTCATGTATTGCTTGTTGTATTTTCTTGTTCCTCGTGTAAAGCGCCTTGGATTAAAGCGCTATATAAATCAAAATAAATACAAATACAAACATACACCAACGAACCACGAGTACATCAGTTCCGCTGCAATGCTGTTTTCCTAATGGAAAATAGTTTCAATATGGGAACAGAGGTGCAGGTTGTTCATTTTTCATAATACTATATAGTTTTTTCCCCCCGAATGACCCAATGATTATAGACACAGAAACAACTGTGGAAAACACGCACTAATATTGTTTCACCCATAGTACTTAAAAAGTACTGCATATGAGGGTCTACAAACTGTCCTCACTAACCTGTAAAACTACCAACTGTTAGAATATGCCAACTGCTGCCTAACCTTGCCCATACTACTGCAGTGAAAAAAGGAACTGGCATCTAACTGCACCCATAATACTGCAATGTCACTTGCCAATAGTGGGAAACTTGAAATCCACCAATGGTGATGAAAGTGCTTCAAAACATACCCTGCAAAACTATTAACAGTTATAATACGCCAACTGGTATCCAACTGCACGCATAACACTGCTGTATCACTTTCCATTACTATAAAAATTAAAATCCACCAGCAAAAATGAAAGTTCTTCTGAAGATGCCCTTCAAGACTCAAACTAGCAACAGTCAGAATACGCCAACTGGTATCTCAGTACACCCACAGTACTACAATGTTACTTCCAGTGGTGAAACTGCTAAAATCCACCTTCAAGAATCAAACTGCATCAAAACATACCCTTGGGAACTGTGAAACTAGCAACAGTTGGAATACGCCAACAGGTATCTAACTGCCCCACAAATACTGCAATATTAGTTTTCAGTAGTACAGTACTTGGAATACACGAACAGGAATCAAACTGCATGAACGGATAGTGTGAAAAAGTGAAAAAGGATAAATAGTGAGAATACGCCAACTGGTATCTAACTGCAACCGTACCACCACCACTTCCAAAAAGCAAAACACATACACCATTTCAATTCCTCCTACTGCAACAGTGCTTGTAATAGCAGAACCACGTAGTTGTGCACCTGAAACATTCCTGTACGTACTGCACACTTCAATGAAACAGTGTGTCACGTAACGTCAAATAAATGTACTTGTTTTTTTAAAATATCCTGCATGGATTTTCTTTTCCCACAGACTCAATGATTATGGAAACCGAACACAGGAACTTAGCACATTACACAGTTAACTTGTTTGAAGCATAGTACTTGTAATGTACTAGTTATGAGGGTCTACAAAGTACATGAACATGTGAAATTGTGTCTAATACGACATTATGAAGTACCTAACATTTTGTGCTGTTTTTTTCACAGACGAAAAAAACAAAGATGTCTCTTGCATTTTCACATGCAAGAAACAATGTGTGCCCGCAATGGCACAATAACTTCAATGGTATTCTGTCACTGTGTTACAAAAAGTATGCAGTGCCTGGTCAGTATGTATATGAATATACGCATATTAGTGTCATGTTTCTTTCTAATGGAATTGCATTTCTATACACATTTGTGCAATGCTTATGCCACTGGGCACATTCTTGGGTGCATGGCCGTATTATGCTGTGGTGGTTGTGGCCAGCCCCAAGAGTCTAGAGGCTGGCCACAACCACCACAGCATAATATGGCCATGCACCCAAGAATGTGCCCAATGACAACAATCCACACACAATTAACCCTTACCTTTGTAATTTGAAGACCATCTGTACATATTGAAGTAGCCTGTCAACCCTATTTTTCCCCAATGCTAATATCACCATATCATCCAGACTCCACTCCCCTACTGTAAGAAGCCCTCCTGCAGTAACCAAATAAGCCCAAGCATGTTTCTGCAACTGCCCACCAAACAATAGCTACTGCAATAGTGGTGGTAAATTCTTGGTTGCATGGCCGTATGAACGTGCAGTCGTTCTGCCAGTGCCTAGATTCTTGGACGAATGGTTTATTTTTAACCTATCGAAACAGCCTCCTATCATCTACATTCCACTTCCCTAACCTAATAAAGCCCGCCTGCAGTCACCACATAAGCTGTCCACCCAAAGGCCTGGTCTATGCACTACTGTACACATTATTGCAATGGTTTTTTCCAATAGCCAAATTCCACTTCTGTACACATACCATTACAATACTTGCAGCCTTTGGCTATGCACCCAAGAGTCTAGGGGCTGGCCACAACCACCACAGCATAATACAGCATGCACCCAAGAATCTGGCCAGTGGCCACAACCCACACACATAAGACAGCCACCTGAGGCCCTGTCCACTTCTGTACACATACATGTATGGAGAGGAGGAGCCAAAAGCCCCTACGGAAGTCCCGTCCCTAAATTGCTTATCTGTTGGGAACCGGAAATAGCGACAAAGGCGACACCTGTAATGATGCCTATAACACAAGCAGCGTTCAAAGCAAAGTATCCATTAAGAAGACCATTCTTTATGTATCCACGAAAAGCGGACAGCCTCTTGGGAACGCTTCCTGAAGATAATGCGATGATGGATGAAAGAAGAGACTAGTGACGTCACATGAAGAAAGTGACACAACTCAGAAAAGATGAGAGAAGGTGAATAGACCATATAGAATCTGATGAAGAAGTGAGAATTTGAGTAAACCTTAAAAACTTCCGGAATGAAGATCGCACGTGTGAAGAGCATGGATATATATATATATATATATATATATATATATATATATATATATATATATATATATATATACACACACACACACACACACACACACACACACACACACACACACACACACACACGCGCATAGGAATCTGGAAGTATTTGAGCAAACTGAAAACCCTGTGAATGGAAGACCTTTAAGTGTGGCACAACAGAATAAGCTTGGCGGTAGATGGAAGGAGAATTGAGAAGGTCTGCCTGGCTCAGTGTCAAGGATTGGGGCAGCCAAGAAACTGGTTATCCATTGTGGAAAGATACAATGAACGAGAAGGCGAGATCTGAGCTCCTGTTAAGGTACGGAAGGACAATGAGTGCCATGTTATATTCATTAAATGGTATTAAATACAACAAAGGAGCTCAAAATGTGGTCTCCAGTCACATGGTCAGATCAAAATAGACTTTGGGCAAGCTACAAGACCAGAAGATAAGAACAAGTTCACACTCCCTTCTATTCCCAGGGGCAGTGATACTTGCGAGGACAAGTTCAAAAGACTATTCTCATGGCAGACAGCTTGAGTGATGATGGGCTAATTGGGTGGTGAGGCATGCTCAAGTCCACCAGCACCTGGGGTACCAGCTTGCATGCTGCCAATGAGTGGAATATTCCTGAAGGGTACAAGCGAGCCAACCAATTATAAAGGGCCACATACCAAAGAGCCCTATAGTTTAGAGACCCAATGAGACGTTGTGCATTTGTTGATGCTCACAATGACTTGCACTAGGGGTGGGCAGAGTTGTCCACCTGACAAAGACCCAATCACAACACCAACCCCCATAGAAAGTATACCTAGATGTTTCCTGTTACCCAATGACAGTCCCACATAAGTTTTATTAGTTTGCCACATAGTGTGACGCTATTGATGACAAATCGTTAGTATATAATTGTATTTGTGAAATATGTTGATATCTTACTGCCACCTTACGGTTGTACTCCCTGTTTTACATCATTGTTATAAAAACAGAGTCTTTTGCCAAGACCCTTTAGAGTGTTACCTCGTCTTAAGGGACTTTGGAGTTGACTTGGTAGTAGAAGGGGATGGTTTAAAAGGCCCATCGATAAGTAGGTCTTTGGAGTAGTCGGAACATCGGAGACCCTCCGCCATCCAGCCGGAGGACGCAAAGTTTCATTTGGAGAACAACTGATATCGACAACTTGAAAGTAAAGAAGATACAGGTGGGACAAGCCCCTCTGACGAAATCACTCCTGGTTTACACAGGCACTGAGCGGACCGAAGGTGACGGTGGCCAATTGGAGGAGGGGGTGATCCAGAGAGTCTGGAGCCCAAAGGCGAATGGGGAGTAGATTGAGGAAACCGGAAAACTGTGGGAAGAGGATTGTGGTACCACATAAATATGTAACAGGGGTTGGTTGACATAAGACTAGGAGCGTTGAGGGGGAAAAACGTGTTTAGGACAAGGAGCAAGGAGTGTTGCATAAGAAGTTGAGAATCCTAATTCAAGGAATTTTAGAAGGAGTTGTCTCAAACCTCGAGTAAACTAGGCTGTGCACAGATAGATCTGTGAGAGAAGACGATTCAAACTCCTATCGGAGTAGTTTATGGGCTGAGAGAAAAGGAGCATATACCATGGGTTGCATGTATAAAAAGTTGTTTGTTTTACATTTTTTATGTAGTAGAAAAGTATCGAAGAACGACAAAGATAGGTTCTGTTACGTAAAGAAAAAGGTCATTATTATTTATCCTAGGTTATTGTCGGTGCCGACCATAGGGGAGATTGAGATAATTGAGAAGTAGTTTGAGCAGCGACTGTTGGTGCATGCTCATATTTGTTATTTTTCTGAAATTTTGTGTAAAATCATTGGTAAGTATAGACAGTCAATTGAGACTTGTCATAATGGGAGAAGTTACACCACTGATGCACATGTGCAAAACACTAGATCCAACAGTACAGTGCAGAATGGGTAAAAAGCACAGCAGATAAGATGTTCATGCATTGGCAACAGGTTGGTTCATTGGCAAAAGCAATGTTACAACATATGACCACATACTTGCACGCAGCATATACGGGAAAGAAATTGGAGAAAAGGTTAGCTATTTTAGAGCTCTGGAAAATGTACCAGAAGGAACGTGAAGATCCGCCCTCTGAGGAATGTATGCTTAACCAGAGCAGGGATGAAGGTGTTGAGCCTTCTGCTCCCCTTACACTGCCGGAAGTAAATGGCGATAGAACATAAGATGCAGGACTGTATCCGTTAAAGGACCTAAAAGTGGTGACAGGGTATAGTAACCAGATATATGAACCACCTGCTTATGGTAGTGACGATAGTCAAGAAGAGACTAAAAGAAAGGAAGAGATCTTTAAAGTCGTACAGGGCAGGGAAGAGAAAAGTGAACTATCGAAAATAACAGATATTGTGTTGTGAAGTGCTTGCCTGTGAAAGAGAGACCCTGTGATGTCATGTGGAATGTTGATGTGTGAATGCTGTGTGAGTGTTCTACCTTATGTCAGTTATGCCTGGGTGATGGGACCCAGTGGTTCCCTTACTTGTTAGCTTAATGTAACTTACAATAAAGCCTATGTTAATAAGCTACAAGAGAGTACAGATGTACCATTATTACATGTAGGACGAGAGATTAAAAGATGGAAAGGAAAAAAGGGCAAAGCTGACGAGATTACAAACAAATGGATGGGTGGACAGATATTACTACAGCTCAATAGGAAAAGCCTTGAGGAGGTTAGGCAAAGGGAAGACCAAGACCAGCAAGAAAAAAAAGACAGGGAACGAAAAAGGAGACTGAAGGAAGATGAGAACAAGAGAAAGAATAGACAAAGACAATTGCAGCTGTATCAGGAGCAACAAAGAAAGGAAGAAAGGGCAGAGGAGCAAAGAAAGTATGACAACAGGCAGAGCGCATTCGAAGAAAAAGACAGGCTAGAAAAGAAGAGAAGAAGAGAAGAGGCTCAGATTGCGGGATAAAATAATGCAAAGACAAAAAGAAGATGAAGTGCTTAGAGCATACCAACGAAGGGATGAAAAAAAGACAAGAAGAGGAAACGGTTAGACAAGAAGCAAAAAAATGAAGGGAATTAGACTAAGAAATGGAGCGACAAAGGATACAGAGGGCAAGCGACATTGATCGCATTAAGAAAGAGCATATGGAACCAAGTCCAGTAATATCATGGGGCAACAGAGGAGTTTCTCCCATCGCAAGGAGTAATGCCCGGACCATCTAGGGTAAACCTTGATGAGAATTTTGAGATAGGAAGCATCGGAGATCGGACGATAAAGCTTATCAAAAGAGGGCAAAAGGGGAACCAGGAAGCAGGGGAAAAGACGATTGATCTTTAATTGACCGGTCACGAGGCAAAGAAGGAAGCACGTTTAGTCTCGAGGATAGAGCCTCGTCTTTGGACCGGCTGACTTTGAACAGAGGATGAAAGCCATACTAGTTGGGCACTAGATATGTCAGATTAAGAAAGGGAAACCTTATGTGTGGAGGAGGGAGAACGCGCATGGGGTCCTGAAGGATGCATGACGTCAGACAAGAAAGTAAGATGGCCTGATGTGGAACAACCGAAGGATAGGACGCCAGATCCCATAGCATATCCTGATCCGATCGCCTAGTGAGAAAGGAGAACCGCCACCATATGTGAGCAAGTCAAGATCATTGCCAGGTAGAAGGCAATGCACAACCATTGTCCCTGCTTTAGATAGGCAAACAATGGGAGCCGATTGCGAATTTGGGTTCACGCAGTTCCCGTTATTAAAGGGAGGAGCTAGGCCAAAGTATATCCCATGGCCACAGATGAATAAGGATAATTTAAGCTGTAAACTCCGTAGTTTAACGGCGGGTGCGGGAAAATGGATTTATGTACTAGAAAAAATGACCGGAGAAAACACCCTAGCCATAGGGGACACTAAGGGTTTCCTAGCAGCCATTCTTGGGGAAAAGGGCTGATGACATTTGGACATGAGAAGGCTGCTCAAGTTTCATGGCGCAGAATACAGCTCATAATGTAGCGCCATTCAATTATTGTAGAGCAGACGTGTGGAGAGCTCTTAGGGTAAAGTATCCAGACACATCAGCTATGGGTACAATTATGGCAAGAAGGCGAAGATCCGCTTGCTTACATTCAAAATATTCAGGAACAGTGGAATTTGGCAACTCAAGAGCCGTGGGGGAAATCAGTGGCAGTATTTTACGAAAATGTATGTCAGGGACTACTGTAGCAAGTACAGAGACAGCTCAAGAAAGTAGTAAGAATGGAAGCAAGGCCTTGGGCAGAGATACAGTTGAACATAGTGCATCACTGTTGACTACTGCAAGTGAAAAAGAAGCAGCAGGAAGAGGCCAGGAAGCTTGAGGAAGCCAAGTTAGTTCAGAAGAAATTGTCAATACCGCACCTTCTATGGCGTATTTTGACAAGCGGCGAAGGGCTGGCAATACAGCAACAAGCAATGAGTAAATCACAGGCAAATAATCAACGCCAGATGGACCAAGGAGGAAATGGGTTCATACTGAGAGGCAGAGGAATGGGCTTCAGAGGGAGAGGTAATTTCTGAAATAATAAGAGTGGCTTTCAGAATATGCAGAATGATAATCAGAATATGCAAGGAGGATTTAATCAAGGGGTGCAAGTTAGAAGATGCCTATTATATGTTGGACATGTGGTATGACAGGGCACGTTGCGCGCATGTGTGGAAACCAAGTTTATGTACAGAATGGCCCATTTTCAAGAGGGGGGACAGCTTATCTTCCTTCATATAGCCCACAGGCTAGGAATGGGTTTTCACAAGACCAGACAGTGTATCAAGCACAAGCACTGCAAATGCAGCAAGCAACAGCCACAACAAGCACCATTGAATCCACCGAAAGAACAGTCACAGCATGCACCCATGCAGATACAGCAGAAAACAAACACAGAGCAGTTATTAACTCCTAGAATAGGGAGTGTTTCTGTGGTGGGAGGAAGTCCTTTCACAGGTACAGGGATGAGCATATATCCACAATATGACAGCTCACAGGGTGACCTGAGGTGTTCAGTACTATCAATAACACCAGACCACCAAGAGGAACCAAGGGTTGATGTGACAATAGGAGGCACATCATTTCTTTTTTAGTACACACTGGTGCAACCCGCTCATGTATACAAGAGGGAAAATGTCAATTATCGGGAAATGCCATGAATGCTCAAGGGTTCTCTGGAGCTAGAAGTAGAGTTCCTTTTACGGATGAATTACCAGTCTCAATAGGAGACTAACATGTCTGTTCCATAATTGTATTCACGGCAGATACCAGTTAATATTGTGGGACAAGATTGAATGACGAAGCTTAATATGACGATTTATTTCACCGATGATGGTGTTAGGCAAGATTGTAAGCAGTATCCTTTGGGTGCACTAGAATAACCTTGAACCTCCTGGCAATAGGGACCCAACCTTTGGTATAAGTCTGTACTACAAAGTTTGATAGTGTGGCTGAGCAGCTAGGCTTATCTCAAGAGGGGTCAAAGTGGTCAGTAATAATGTGACACAGTTTCACAGTACAGTTATTCAAATAAATAATTCAAATAAACACACTCTAGGTTTCTTGATAAAACAATTATTCATTTATTTCAGAGTCAGTTGTATAAGCCTTCTTCAGAAGGGAGCAATATATATGTAACAATTAAAATACACTTCAAAACACACTTTGTCTACACCAGATGATACCCATTGGGGATGGCACACAGACACTTCCTACACTCATGTGACTTAAATAGCTAGGACACTGAGGACATTGATTTATCACTGATTTATCACTGATACCTTTAGAGCAATACTGAGTTTCGTGTAAAAGATAGAATAGAGGAATAAAACAAAGGTTAACACATAATTCATAAACAGGTAAGTACTTTTGAAACCTTCCAAAGTTCAGTAATTTAACCCTTTCCTGGGGAAAAGATAAAGCACAGAGTCAGAGGTAAGAAGAGTGACTCAGGAAGCCAGGACAGCCAATGATAATTGCACAATGTCTAGGGGAGCTGAAGATCTTCTTTGCAGGTAGGTAAAGGGTCTTGCGCAATGCTTTTGATATGATATGATAAATGATGTTTGTAGACAACAGAACACTTGAAGGGTCACAAGCTGGGAGGCTTGTGAGGGGCAAAGCTTTAGCAACTCTGCAAGGTAACCAAGACAGGTCTCAACTGAAAGCAAGCAAGGCTACACAACAAGAGGTACGTTGTCTTAGACTTTACAATACCTCTGGATAGAAGAAATGGTTCCAGCTGGATTATGTTCCTGTTCAGCTCTGCAGATCCTGTTCCTGAGCCTGAGGACAACAGGGAGGACGTCTGGGGACTCCTGCTCTGCAATGGGAAGGTCAGCGGTAGTGATGGGCAAACTTCAATTCAGCGGTCCTTCAGTGTTTCAGCTATTCGCGCCTGAGAGCAAATAGCAACACCGCGGTTCTCGGATACCACTCCAGACTTTCCTTGCTTCTGGGGTCCAGCACTCTGTTGAGGTGGCTCAGGCTTAGTCAGTCCTGCATCAGGGAAGTCCGGAGGATCTTCCTAGCGCTTAAGAGCAATGCACACAATCTGGTGTTCCTCTCCCTGGCACTTCGGTTCCAGCAGCAGTGGAAATACAACCAGCTTCGAGAGGATATCCAGACGGGTTTACTTTGGAGTTGATTGGAACCACCAACTCAAAAGGGAGAAGTCGTCCTTGCAGGGCTACTCTAGTCTAGGCAAATTCGGAACGTCAGCACAGCAGCAGGGCTTCACCGGGCAAACCAATGGATCAGTAGTTGCAGCAGGCGTCTCTTCCAAGTTCTTCTTCGTATTCCTTCGTCCAGTGGTCCACTCTGCCTTCCAAGCCAAAAAAGCCTTGCCTTTTATGCAGGTTTCTCCCATTCATTCCAGCCAAGCTGTCAATCACACAGCAGGGTGGCTGTACTTGCCGGACAGGAGCTGGCCAATCACCTTTGGGTGCATTCCTGTAACCAAGGAGATTAAACACAGGGAGTTTCGGCCATCTGCCTCACTTCCTGCCCCTGCCAGACATACTGGAGCCAGAAGCGGGCTTCACTCGTGAATTCCGCCAAAGACAAAACGAACAAAGGGACCAAACCTGGTTTGGCACGCAGAGTAAATCTCAAGAAGGACCATTCCAACAAGAAATGGCGAAAAAAGAAGACCGGGCCATTTTGATGAATTGGGCACCCATGGGTGCTTTACAGCTGCTGCGAACGCAGCCCGCAGTAAAAACACACAATGGTAGTAAAAAGTAAACAACTGCCACCAGCCATTAATTGTAGAAAGGGTAACATAAAAATGTTACATGTGAAACTAGACAAAAGGGATACTAAGTAACCCCTCCAGCACCCTATTGTAAGATAGGGTGTGCTGGGTCTAGAAAGTTACAAAGTCAATTTCACTTCACTGCTCTTGGAAATAGTAGTTTCACCAAGAGAAGTTATTTAAACCTTTGGGAAATCTAATGGACTTCCCTGTGTCACTACACTAAAGGTAGTGTGTGACACAATGTAAAGATGATGCCTTTGGAGATTGTCAGACTCCACTGTTAAAAGAAACACAGAAAACACATGGAATTAAAAGTACAAAAGTCCCAAAGTTCAGCAAAAGAGCTGGGAATCTCTAAGGTGGGAGGAATTTTGAAAATTCTCCTTAACACATGGCATAGTGTGTTCTACCCCAGGGATACACTAAACGTGGGAGAATGTATGAAGGCATTTGCAGGGCACATGGCCCTGCAGGTAGTGCATATGGAATCTGAAGTCTTCCTTTATGGTATATGCATTCTGTTAACATGGTTACCCGGCTTAGTGTGAAAGACTATGAGAATACTTGAGTTTTTATTCAGGCCACAGATACCCATGGACGAAGAGTATGAGGGGAATTGGCCATGCTTGAAGGATTTGATGAGGTCAGGCCAAGGAGGACAGTGATTGCCATTGGGGAAGGGGATAGACTGACCGACATCACAGATGAGGATATGTTTAAATACGATCCACAAGACTGTGAAATAATTTTTGAAATTAACATCACCTATTGGATCAATATAGAGAAAAGAGAGGTCCCACAGCGAATGATCATAGTGCAACAGCGTCCAGTATATTTTGATGAGGACTTAGAAAAAGTCCCAGCCTTGTTATGGACTACAGGCCCCTATGATATAGGCCTATTAAAGGGGTAGGAGAAGTTATTAAACTACTAAAGCCAGGAGCAATTATACCTCGAGCAAGACAGTATCCCATGTCTCGAGAGGCGAATGGGGGTATTTTAAAAACTATTTCTGCACTAACGGAACAGGGTATCTTAGTGACGTCAGAGTCACTGCAATACCGCTGTGTACCATGTGGAAAAAAAAGGGAATAAAACGAAGGGGCGTCATGTTTAATTCAGGACATGAGGCTGATTAATCAGATTGTAGAGGCAGAGTTTCCTCTAGTACCGAATCCTGTGACAATACTATATAGTATCCCAGTTGAGGCACGATATTTCACTGTGATTGTCTTGAAAAATGCATTTTTCTCAATCCCGTTGCAGAAGGAATCCCAAGATTTGACGTCATTTACTTTCCGCCACACTAAGCTGAAAAGCACTCCTTTACCTCAAGGGTATTGTAAGTCTCCATCAATTTTTAATAGGGTCCTTCAGATGGACCAAGGCAATATTGATTTGAGAAGTGTTGTGCTGCAGTTCGTAGATGATATTTTGGTTTGTAGCACGTCAGAAGAGGAGTGCAGGCAAGACTCGATTCAGTTAATGATTATCCAAGCAGACAAAAGATATAAAGTGGACAAAGAAGTTACAGTATTGCCAAGAAGAGGTGTTGTATATAGGCCAGTTGATTTCACATGAGGGAAAAAAAAAGGTCACACCTGAAAGGGCTGAGGCATTTATGAAAACAGCAAAACCTCACACAAAGCAAATGCAGCAGTTCCTACGACTATGCAACTATGTTAGAGCATGGGTATTGGATTGTAGTTCATACACAAGACCACTTTTTCAGGCTCTAAAAAAGGCACAGGTCAACAAGGATAAAATAGAATGGACTGAGGAAATGGAGGAGGAGTTTGAAGAATTAAAGAAAGCAATTTGTACAGCTCCAGTTTTAGGAATAACCAATTATTCTAAGGAGTTCTACCTGTTTTCGTACACAAATGGGACAGTTATGACAACCGTGCTTACACAGAGGACCAAAATGGGGTACAAACCTCTGGCATATTACAGTGAGATTTTAGATCCAGTTATGAGAGGACACTTTCTTTGCGAACAATCGTGGTAGGAACCACGTTCGCCATTGCGAAATCCATGAGCATTGTAATGGGGCGTTCTATGACATTATTAGTTGAGCATGCCTCGTTTGCCATTTTGGAAAAACGTAAGGGTACGTTGACATCCCAGAGAGCATCAGCATATATAGTTGTGATATCTAATCCTGCGATCAAGATAGTCAGGTGCAGTATAGTGAACCCTGCCACATTTGTAACTGAGCCTGTGGCAGAGGGTGAGCATGTGCATGACTACGCTAGTTATGAAGATTCATATGATGGCATACCGCGTGTAAAAGAAAATGCATTGTTAGGAGGGGAGATTCTCTTTGATGGGGTCATCAAAAATCAATCAAATTAATGGAGAAAGACTGACTGGGTCAGCTGTAGTGAGGCATAGAGAAAATGGAGAATTTGAAATTGTGGCAAGCATAAGGCTGCCATCTCACTTTTCGGCACAAGCAGAAGAATTGGTGGCGCTTATCGCGCTTGAGAAATACCAAGGGGAGGAAGTGACTGTGTACAGCGACTCCGCCTATTGGACATCAATGGTGCACGCAGGTCTAGCATGTTGGAAAAGGAGGGGCTACCTCAGAGCGGACTGCACTCCTATGCAACACGCATTATTGGACATACTTATCAAGGCACTACAGCTCCCAGCAGCCATTGCAATAGTTAAATGTGCAGCTCATAGTAAGAGAACTGATTTCATTTCATGCATAAACAAGGCTGCAGACGAAGAAGCCAAAAGGGTTCCAACTTCTTCAGAAATCTTGAGTTTTGATACTCCTCATAAGAAAGGGGGAAATTATGGCTGTGATAATGCAGGAAGGTTTTAATCATTTGCCGAAAACCCAGTAAATGGAAATTCAAGGCAGTGCACCACAGGAAGAACAAGAACTGTGCAAGCGGAGGGGGTGATCCTTCTCCCCTTCTGAAGCATTATGGTGGCAAGATAGCACTTGGAAGCCAATAATGGCAGTAGCATTATTAAGGGTGGCGCTTGAACAGCTGCACTACCCTGCGCATGTAACTAGGGAAAGCCTTGCAGAAACTACTGCGAGGATTGGTACGTACCAAATTTGATAGAACATGTTGCATTTTATGTAGTAAATTGCATCGTATGTCAAATGTTTACTGTTGGGCACACACTGCGAACAATTGGAGGAGTGAAATCCTCAACTAAATGGTCCTTTTCAGCATTTACATATCGATTAGGTTGACATGCTGCAAGTATGTAGTGGCTACAGGTATAGAATAGTGGTGGTGTGTCCCTTTTCAAGATGGATCGAAGCAGGTCCATGTACAAACCCTGACGCCACTTGTGCAGCAAAGTTTTTAGTATGAGAAGTATTTCCAAGATGGGGAGTATGTGAGGTGCCGAGCTCCGACAATGGACCACATTTTGTTAATGAATTATTTGAACACATTAGCTTGTTATTGAACATAAAACACAAGTTTTCTTCCATCACCCGCAAGTGAACAGGATATGTGAGAGACTCAACGGTCTTCTCAAAGAGAGAATTGCTATATTGAAATTGTCACTGAAGAAAGGATGGCTCTATTGCCTGCCCCTAGCCTTATCTGCATTATGGAATTAGCCCGGGTCGGACCACCACCTCAAACCCCATGAACGAGTAACAAAGAGGCCAACGAGAACACCGCTGACTCCTCCATCGAGGATAAGAAGTGATGCTCCGAAGACAACAGATATGTTAGGATATGAGTTACTTGTATATTTGACATGTATGCCCGCTAGTATCTGTCATTTCAGATCAATTCAAGCGCAAGGGGTGTCTGTCTCAGGACACATATGAAGACCATTCAGCAACCGGACCTAGAAAACCTATCAGTACCTAAACTTTTTGAGGGAGATGCCGTGTTAATACGCAACTTCACCAGGAAGTGGCACAAGCGCCGTTTCAGTGGACCCTACATTGTGGAGAATGTCACTCCCTCAGCAGTGTAAGTCCAAGAACAACACGCATGGATCCACCTGAACGACGTCAAACCGTATGCTGGCAAGACCGGAACACCCCCACCCGTTAATTCAGAAGCAAGTCAACCGAAGTAGTTAAGCACATGCAGACTCGATCGGTGATGAAGGAAGACGCTGAAACTGCTGGTTGAATAAATGCAAGTGTGCATTTGGCCTGTGGCTCCCATGGCACACTTTATAGATATTTTAGCAGGAGTGCAAAAGCAATTGTTCTTGAGCCACAGAAATCTTTTGAAAATGAACATTAGAAAGTTGTTGATGTATCATGATTATGCCTAAACAACAAGATTTGGTTAAATATTGGAAGAGGGGAGGACACCACCAGGGGGTGCAGGCAATATGGAAGCCTGACTGCCTGCCTCCCTTCGGACCAGCACGTAGTAGCGGATCTCTGAAGCTCTGCCCAGCCTGCGAGCAGATCTAAGGTGCCTAGGTTCTGAAGACAGAAGTGGGCAACCGGCGGGCACATTCCCGAAAGAAATCTGTGCGGGAATTGGGCGGAAAGCGACTCAAATTGTCCCACCTGTGCGGCAGGGAGGCCACTGTGCAGGGAAGCTGCCTCCTCGAGCTGCAGCCCACGTGTCCACCCCCCAAAAACAGATTTGGACGGGTGATCGTCATCGCTGGCTTGCTCCCGTGTTTAAAGCCTGACAGCGTCGCAGTTACGGCATCCCCCGCCCCCTGAAGAGAAGTGGGTATCCGGCAGCCACAACACTGCGAAGCCAGAGGTCCCCGATCCAGAGGTAAGACCGTGCCGTCATCCGTGCTCTTTTCAATTACGACGGAGGCAGTGGGAGTGCGGCACCGAGTGCAGCGGCTTCTTCAGCGGCAACAGAATGGTGGTGAGGAGCGGGTCAGGGAGAGGGGTTGCTGCCACACACAGCGCTAGCTCTTGTAGCGCTTCCCCTCTACTGCCCCCCCACCCCCGGCTCCAGGAAGCGTTTTGTGCCAGGCTGCCTGTGCTCCCCCCGGCGTGGTCCTCCCACGCGTGTGAGGCGGGGAAGGTAGCCACTCTCCAGAGAAGAGTCACTCTCGACGGTACCCCTCAAGGAGACAGTGGATTTAGCTCAAGGCCTCACCAACAAATTCGGGTCAGCCAACACGCTTCGGGAGTCAACGGCCAGGAACGGCGGAATACGTAACGGCATATGCACAGCCTCTCTCAGGCCTCCAGCAGTGTAAGCCGCCTGAGACCAGCACCGCTGCAGCAGCCGGGGAAGCTACATTGGATTGGAAACTGATTGCCCATGGAGAGCTCGACAGCCCATAAGGTCGCTCGAGCCAACAGTACCCAAGGCGGCCCGAACCGATCCATATCAACCACCAAGCAATATACCTTGGGCTCGCTGCGACGCGTTCTGCAGGACTTTTTTATTTTCTCTTCTTTCTTTCTGACACTTGAGGACCACACTGCAAAGGCCTTGTCTGTCTTGCGAGTGGTTATATCAGGAATGAAGGCTGCGTGACTCCCTCCCCCCGCCCTCTTGGTTGGGGTCTTGGCCATTGCCGGGAGGCACATTGTGAGCATCCCCGCATGGGAGACGGAGAACCCACTCACACCCGCCCCTCTTTAAGGCAAGCACATTCCCTAACTAAGACCGGTCAGCACGCTCCTATCACCAGCGCCGTACCGACAAGAAGTCCTGAGTGTTCAACACAGTGGCCCCGGACCTCGACAGACCTAGCAGAACTTTATTGGGAGCAAATCTCTTGTCTAAGCAGCCCCTGTGTTTGTGGGAAAGAAGCACAACTTCCTACACCACCTTCCGCAATACGCATAACAGGGCGAGAACACCCCCCCCCCCCCCAAGTCATGGAAAGAGCAGGGACATGGCTGAGAGCCCATGCAGAAGGACTTAAACCCGACAACCGCCTCAAGACAACAACAGTTTCGAAGAGGAAGTTCCACCATGGCAACCACTCAGCCCTCAGAGGTCGCACTTATTCCATGGGGAGATCACGAGGCATCCCCAAAAGCGGACGTTCACCTCCTGCTGGAAGAGATCTGCAACCTTAGCAACAACATGACAACCACAGTAAACTCACTCCAAGAAAGAGTGCACAAGGTTGAAGATAAGGTCGATGCCCTGGAGAACTACCTGCAGTCGGTAGACATTATGGAAATGAAAATGGAGGGCCAGCTGCAGGATTTGGAGCAAAGGTCGATGATTTAGAAAATAGAGAGAGAAGGACCAACATCCGCATCCAAGGTCTCAAAGAATCCCTAAATGTATCCCAGGCAACGCTTGAAAGGAGGGTTAGGGTACTGGTCAATTCTCTCTTCACTTCACCTCCCACCCCTCAACTCCCTGAACTGACAGGAACCATGGAGCAGGTGGCCCGCTGGGCGGTCCAAGGTCAGTACTAGCGAAGTGCCATTACTATACATACAAAGCTGAAATAGCACGGCTGACAAAAGTACAAGACAAGAGTAAAAGACATCATCCAATTTGAAGACTCCAGAGGCCAGATCTATCAGAATCTATCAGCAGCCAAGCTGGCTCAGAGACGAGCGGGCCGCCCTCTCACGACATGGCTGAGTAAACACGGCATCCGCTATAGATGGAGGTATCCATGTGCGCTCACTTTCGACTATGCCAATGAGGAATATAGAGTCGTCTCAGGGGGAAGAAGCAGCAAATGTCATGCATGCTTTAAAAGAAAAGGAGGGTGCAACTGAAACAGAAGACATGATGTCCTCATCGGAACCGGCTCGAAGACCGCTAGGTCCACGACCACAAAGGGGTAGATCTAAGGGCACAAGGATATTCAAGAGACTAGATCTGTCCTAAATGGAATTACTCACTCTGATAAGGAAATGCTGTCACACAATTTGTGAGGTGAAAATGACAAAATGCGCAAGCAAGCTTGGGACAAACTGAGGTAGAAGAAGCAAAGGATAAGATTATGAAACAACTCCGCCTCTGTGATGTCCCACCCCAAACTTTGACATGCGCTTCCGGCTGGGCAGTAACCATTGTGGTCATGGAGCAATCAGTTCTGTTAACAGTTGTAGAGTTCATTGTTTGAATTGTCGTGGTTCGAAGGGAGATACCTGTTGTGTGGCCCTATTTTACCTACCAGGGCGTCTCCCAAGTTAAAATTGAAAGTCTTTCTTCTACTTTCTTTTCTTATCTTTTGGGTTTGGAGTCTCCTACACTGGGGGGGGAAAGAGGGGGGATTGGGGGAGGGGGGCAAGTTGCCAGGTCTCAGGCCATGGGAAGGGACCAGATGAGAGAATTCCAATCGAGGGTGGCTTCTTCAATAAAATAGTGGTGGGCAGGCACACTCCGCTTTCTATATATGCAGGTTCTACCCAGTGTTGTCCAGTAGAACTGCCTCAACAGATGCGGAAAGCCGCTCGATCGCGGGTTACGGTCCAGCGTAGACAATTATACACACTGCTAACATTTGGCATGATACAGAACCACAATGGGGGCCGACACTGTGCACATAGGGTCTCTGAATGTTAAGGGTTTAAACTCCCCGCAGTTTACTTATTGAAAATCCAGACTATGTTAAACGCCTGTATGAATAGGACTAGATTGAGACCATGGAGGCCGCACAATCGTCCAAACTTTATGGGAAATATTGTGTCTCAGTCAATAAGCGCGGTACAATCCCCAAATATCTGAGTACGTTTCCTTCAGCAGCATTGCGTCAGCAATTCCTAGGACTACGACTCAATTTTCTCCCAACTAAAGAGATTTTTGAAGTTAGCAAACCAAAAAGGCACAAGAGACTATGCTTGTAGACTTTGTGGACATAAAAGGGAGTCGCTTCGCCATTTGATAATGAGCTGTCATGGTGTGATTGACCCTCGACGAATCTTGCTATGTAAATCTTTTGCGAGCAATCTAATTTTAACAAAAAAAGACATTTGGATACTTTTGTTACAAGAATCCAGGTTATGTGACTTTTGCTTTATTAGAGTTAGTGTCAATCATTATCACTAAGCTTGAAGGAAACAAGTGGATTTATTTGGTTGAATAACTGACATGTTCTGGCTGTTTCTTTTTTTTCTCTTTATTTTTTACTTTTTTTCTTCTTTTTCCTTTGAGTGCTTTGGGTGGGTTGTTGTTTAGTTGGTTATTTATTTAATTGTTTTATACTGTAAATGGCTAAAAAGCTTCTAGTGTAGCTAAAGGCCAATAAAAAAAAAAAGAAATTAGGGGGGGTGGGAAGGGTGGATAGTGGGACGTATGGAGGAAAGTCACTATGGTGAGTAACTATTAATTACTCTTACGTCCCGTCCCCTTTCCTCCATACTGCATGGGCGATTACAACTGAATGTAGCCCCAGGGCGGAGAGGAGACCCTCCTTAAGCAAATAGGTTCCTGAGAACCGCCTTTCCGAAAGCCGCATCAGAGCTAGAGCCGGCATCCAAACAGTAATGCTTGCAGAAAGCCGAGGGAGTGGCCCAAGTGGCCGCCCTGCTAATGACTTGCCAAAGGACATGGCGCTGGAATACGATGGCCGCTGCCTTGGCCCCGACTGCGTGGGCATGCATGTTGACCGGGAGCGGCTTGTGCTGGCCCTCATATGCTTCTTTGATGGCCGAGACCATCCAGCGGGATATGGAGGCCTTGGAGGCCTGATAGCCAGGACTTGAGCCTCCGAAAGTGACAAACAGGGCGTCAGATCTGCGGATGTCCTTGGTCCTGTCCAAGTAGAATTTGAGGGCACGCCTGACATCCAGGCAGTGCAGCACTCTCTGATCTTCGTCCTTAGGATCGGCAAAGAACGTAGGAAGGACTATTTCCTCGTTCAAGTGGAAAGCACACGGCACCGTGGGCAGAAATGCTGGGTGTGTCCGCAGGACTACTTTGTCCCTGTGAAAGGTAGTATATGGTTCTGAGGCGACCAGCGCCTGGATTTCGCTGACTCCACGAGCTGAGGTGAGGCCGACTAGTAAGGCCGTCTTGATGGTGACCAGCCTGATGTCCGCAGATGCCATTGGCTCAAACGGTTTGTGCACGAGTGTGCCCAAGACTATATTAAGGTCCCACACGGGGTGCAGCCTCTTGATGGGTGGGTAGAGCCTCGAGAGCCCCATCAAATGTTTCTTAATGATCGGATTGGAGGAGGAGAAGATCCCCCTCCTCCAAGTTCCTGTAAGCTCCGATGACTGCGAGGTATGTACGGCAGGTGTCCACCTGCACACCAGAGTGGGCGAGGTGCATCGAGAAGGAGACCACGTCATCCAAAGTACATGCCTGGGGGTCGATTTCCTTGGAGTCTGCCCAGTGGCAGAACCTGGTCCATTTACTTTTATACTGGGCCCTGGTAGCCCTGCTCCTTGCGCCCTGTATGATTTCCAGTTTATCCTGGGAGAGGCTGAGGTGCCGCAGCGTTACCTGCTCAGGCACCACGCTGTGAGGACTAGTTTGAGGTGCGGGGTGGATGACCCTGCCCCCCCTGGTGCACCAGAATATGTGCTGGGCCCGTCGGGAGGTGAATCTGAGACATCGCCGATAGGCTGAGCAGCTCCGAAAACAATGGCATGGCCGGCCACCATGGAGCTATTACATTGATGTTGAGCTGGTGAGACTCTCAGGATCTTGCAAATCACTCTGTGAATCAGTGAAGTGGGCTTGAAGGCGTAAGCCGTCATGCCGTTCCATTGAAGCCGAAATGCGTCGCCCAGTGAGCCGGGGCCCTGTCCCTGCCAGGAGGCGAACTGAGGGCATTTCGTGTTGTGCCAGGTGGCAAAGAGATCCACCTAGGGATGACCCCACCTGTTGAAAATCTCCTGAATAACGAGGTTGTTTAGCTGCCACTCGTAATTGTCTGCTCCCAACCTGATGAGCCTGTCTGCCTCCATGTTGGCTTTCCCCGGGAGGTGGACTGCTGTCAAGTAGATGTCGTTTTCCAGGGCCCATTCCCACATGCCGATTGCCAGTCTGCACAGAGGGGATCTGGTGCCTCCCTGCTTGTTGAGGTAGTACATGCTGGTCGAGTTGTCTGTCTGGATGAGGACAACCTTGCCCCTGAGAAGTGGTAGGAATGCTCCGAGCGCCAGCCAGATGGCGTTCAACTCTAACCAATTGATGTGGTATTCCTGCTCCTGTCAAGTCCAGGTGCCGCGGACCGAGAGATCGTCCAGCGTGGCTCCCCAGCACTCAAGCGAGGCGTCTGGTGATGGTCACCTGCGGGGGAGGCGGCCGAAAGGGCTTGCACGTCCGTAGGTTGCAGTCCCTGGACCACCATATTAGGTCCGAGTGGAGAGATGGAGGAACGTTGATCATCTCCAATTGAGAGCCCAGCTCCTGGTTCCATGAAGCCGCAAAGTGCAGCTGGAAACTCCTCATCCTCAGCCTTGTGCGAGGGACGGCTAATAGGACCGCCGCAAAGAGACCCCGGAGATGCTGGTACCACCACGCCGAGGTCACTTCTCTGCTGAGGAAGTGGGCGGTGGCCATCTTGATGGCCGAGATCTTGTCCTCCGATGGAAATCCATTCTCGGAGCACGTGTCCCAGATGAGGCCCAAGAATGACAGTCTGCATGGGCTGCAGCTGTAACTTCCTTAGATTGAGCGAGAAGCCCAGATCGTGCAGTGTATTAATCAGGGCATGGGAAGAGTGGTGAACCGCTTCCGGAGATGTAGCCCTGACGAGCCAGTCGTCAAGGTATGGGTAGATGTGGAGGCCCTGCGCTCTGAGGAGGGCAGCCACTGAAATACCGTGGGGGCCGAGTTGAGGCCAAAAGGGAGGACCTTGTATTGAAAATGGTAGCCCATGATCCTGAACCGAAGGAAAGAACGATGGGGCTGCCAAATCGGGACGCGTAGGTACGCGTCCTTCAGATCCAGGGAGCACATCCAGTCTCCCTTGCACAATGTGTCTGCTATAAAAGCTTGCGTAACCATCTTGAATTTTTGCAGGGGTAAGGAGAGGTTGAGGGTGGAAAGGTCCAGCACACCTCTCAGGCCCGCCTGGTTCTTTTTCTGAATGGCGAAAATCCTGGAGTAAAAGCCCAAGCCTTGCTGGGAGGCTGGGACTTCCTCCACAGCCTGGCTCTCTACAAGTGACCAGATCTCCGCCAGAAGACTTGCTGTTCCAACTTGAGGGGAGGAGGGAGGAGAGGCTGTGATGGGTAGGCGGTACCCTGTGGACACTACGGAGAGGATCCAGAGGACCGTGAAATTCTGACACCAGAAATGTGCATGGAGAGGAAGCCTGCCCCCCACTGGAGACACGTGGACCCAGAGGGGCGTGTCATGCCTTCTTTCCCTCTGAGGCTGTCGCGGAGGCGGCGGACTGGAAAAAGCCCTTACTATCCCCCCCCTTTCTTGCTTGCGCCGGTTCTGAGACGGCAAGCGGTCAGGCTGCCTGGATCTCCATTCCTGGAACCCTCCATACGTACAGCCCCTGTCGGAACGCTGCTGTGACTGGGTGTAAAACTGGGGCGTGGTCTCTGTCAAGATGGATAAAGACTTGGCCGTTTGTGAGCCGTTTTTCTTCTTGTCCAGCTCTTCATCTGTGGTGGAGTGGAAGAGGTCTCCCCCTGCCCCAAAATGGCAGATCAACATGCATTCCTGGACGTCCTGGTTGAATTTCGTTGCCCAGAGCCAGGCTGTCCTCCTCATGTCCATGGCGATTCAGATGGCATAGCCAGAGGTGTCAAAAGTAAGGACGTGTTGGAATACAGCTTCTTCCCATACGCCTCCAAGATCTTCTCCTCCTTGCCTAGTAGCGTCGCTGCTGTGGCGGTTGATGACGACTGAGGCTTGAAGTATAGTGATGCTGCAGCAATCACTGAGGAGTGTGGCTGAGGATGGGCCGATAGCAAGAGTGTGCCTGTACTTGGCGTCTAGGCGTCGATTGACCGGCTGGACCGAGTGGGGCTTCAGCCAACCCTTCTTGGGGAGAGAGACTACATCTGTCTGCAGTGGAATCCATGTTTTGGCAGAGGGGCGTTGCGTGAGGACTTCAGCCAGAACCCTCTCTGCCGGCTGCTCAACCTCTGGCTGAGGTAGGCCAAGGTACTCCGCCAGCCCTGCAAGACATTAGTGGAAGGCCCTGGCTGAGGATGGCGTGTCAGGATCCTCCTCCTCATCCATATCCTTTGGATCAGGAGGATCCTGCAGAGGTGGCAGAGTAGCTGGAGCCAGAGGCTGGGGAACGGGGACCACGGCCGGAGGCTGAAGAGGCAGAGGCCGGTACGGAACCGCCTGAGGAATCTGCTGGGGAGCTGGAGGCAGCAGCTGCGCCGGGGCCAGGAGCACCGGGAGAGGAGCTTGTGGTTCCGGTAACATCGTCGGGAGCACCTCCCTGATGGCGTCCTTGAGGATAACCCCCATCCGATGTGACTTCATGAGCCTGACAAACCTCTAGAAGAACCCCTCTTCTTTGGCCAGAGAGGTGGTACAGGGGTACTAACGGGGTAGCGGGAGGCTGCTGGAGCCGCTGAACACCCTGCCCGTATGGACGCAGTGGGAAACTGACCAGCGCATAAGAAGGATGGGCTGTAGGCCATGTGCCTGGTTGAGGCCAGTCCCACCTTGACACTCGTTCTTCACCGAACTCCTGGAATGGCATCGGATGGGTGCTTCTATCTAGCATGGCGGCCATCTTGTCGAGCTGCCTGCCACGTGCCTGCAACGTGCCTGCAACGTGTTCGGCTCACTGGGCCCAGCCTCCTCCAAGACTCTTATGTGTGGATCACGAGACCTACCCTGCTCCTCGGTCCTACACCCGGTAGGTGCGACACCCTTGAACCGGGGGTCGATAGAGTTGCGTTTAGGTGCCCCCCTCAGACGTATTGCTGGTACTAGGGCATAGCCCCTCGGCCATACTGCCGGTACAAGGGCGGAGCCCATTGGATGACAATCCGGTACAAGAACCTTCCAGTCCATCAACACTGTCACCGGGAGGGTCGAAGGATCCCTCGGCCCCAAGGCCGGTAGCTGCAGCAGCCTCGGTGCACGTGCTGGCACAAGGACCCGAGTGGTCCCTCCCGCGCAGGCAAGTCTCCCTTGCGGGCTGCGATGGAAAATATCAGCCCTACCTTGGGCCTGGCTCAGTGTTTCATGAAGTTCTTGAAGTCCTCTGAGGTGACTCCTGGAAGAGCTCCCTCCACCTTGCTAGTCTGTTCTTCAGCGATTTCGATGACAGCGTGTCGCACGCTGTACACGCTTGCTAACCGTGGTCTGGGCCAAGGCAACGTAGGCAGAGGGCGTGGGGGTCTTAAGTTGGGAAGAGTCGGTTGCAGGATGGACACCTGCTGAACCCTATGGAAGTCGACATGCGCCGGAGAAGAGCGTGACGCCCGAGGACCGACTACCTGAATGATAAGAAAGACAAAAAAAAGACAAAGATGAAGTATCCATGCATGGAATTACATGGCCGTAGCCAAACTCAGGAGCTCTGGTGAATGCGGCCTGTTCCTCTCTACGCGGAAAAGGGGACGGAGGTGTGGTGCCGGAGGGCGGAGTCAGGGCAGCGCATGCTCCCAGAGCTGCACCCCCGCGTGCCTCTAAATTTAAAGGGGAAGAAGGTAACATTCCCCCCCCCCCTCCAGCCCACAGGTAGGGACAAACTTAATGTGCCCATAACGACAGAGGGAGTAAGCCACGCTATCTCTAATATGAAAGCCGGTTCGGCTCCGGGTCGGGTGGCTTCACCCCTTCCTTCTATAAGAGAATGAGAGGCGCTCTCCCCCCATTCTTGGCTCTGCTGTTCAATGAGATCATGGAAACGGGACAGAGGCAAGAATAATTGTCATTCCCAAAGAAGGGAGAGAAACTTGAATGTAGCTCATACAGGCCCATTTCATTATTAAATGTTGATCTGAAGCTATACGAAGGCATCCTCGCAAATAGACTAAGCAAAGTCCTGACCCTTTGTGATCAGGCAGGATACGTCAATGACAGACAAGGCTCGGGTAAGATCCGTAAAACTCTCGACTTGATATCATCGGTCGAGCAAAGTGATGCTAAACCAACGCTTATATCGGTCGACGTGGAAAAAGCGTTTGACTGCGTCGAATGGCGCTTCATGACCAGAGTTCTTGAAAAGGTGGGCCTCGGACCTAGATGGAGTCGAGGAGCGCAGGCTCTGTATAAAAACATGAAAGCGAGAGTAGTGGTCAATGGGGTGTCCTCTCTTCCATTTGAGCTATCAAGGGGTAGAAGGCAGAGTTGCCCCCTCTCCCCGCTGATATTTGTCTTGGTTATGGAACCCCAAGTCCAAACTATTCGTAACGACCCAGCAATACAAGGCTTTCATAGATTCGGTAAAGAATATAAACGGGCCCTATTTGCAGACGACGTGTTAGTCTACTGTACCCACCCCTCGCAGTCCATCCCGGCCTTCCTAGGCAGAATAGAGGAATATGGAGTGCTTTCAGGCTTTAGCATCAACCGGAGCAAAACTGTAGCATTACCTTAGAGGGAGGGGGACAGCCCACCGGACGCAGACCTGAGTAACTGGGGCTTAAAGGTAGAGACTAATCACATTAAATATCTCGGAAAAGTCATAATAAAGCACCCCAGCGACTTGCACCAGACAAATTATAAACCTCTTTGGGCGCAAATCATACGCGACACGGAGAACTGGAGAAGGTTGAATCTCTCATGGGTGGGCAGATTCACGGCCATTAAAATGAACATATTACCGCGCTTACTCTTTATTTCAGTCTCTCCCAACCATTTTACCGGTGTCTTTCCTCTCAGAAATCAGAAGATCACAAGGGATCACAAACGCTGCATACAGTACGATGATTCTCCCGAAAGAAAAGGGTGGCTTGGCCTACCCTGACTTCAGTGAATATTACAGAGCTGTGCAGCTCCATGTCCCAGTGGACCACATCCGAGAAGCCAAAAATAAATAATGGTTCAACTAGAAAACAGATCTTTTACCCCGGTCACCCTGGGAGAGTGGCTCTGGGCCCACCACAAATCGCTCCCGCGCAAGGCCAGGGATCACCCCATTCTGGGGGCATTGTGGCCAATCTGGAGGAAGGGTAATTCGGGTCTCATGGGGATCACAACATGGCCATCTCCCCTTAGTTGTATCTGGGCCCCTCCGATTAGAGATCTTCTTATAGACCCAACCCGCTTTCAACCCCAATACGAGCAAGGACTGGTGAGGGCAGGCCAGATGTGGATGGAAGGAGTTTTCCTCTCGAAAGAGGAACTAGAAGAAGTGCAGCAGGGTCTCGGAATCAGCCCCATCCGCTAATTACAGCTAAAGGGAGTTCTTACAGATCCACGATGGAGAACTCAATTGCAACGCCCCCTAACTCCCTTCGAGCAAATATTAAACACAACATGGAACGAAAGGTGTGATAGCAAAGATGTATCAAACCTTGATTGAAAGAGGTCATCTGCCGCCCCCGCGCACCCTTGCACAATGGCAAAATGCTCTGGGATGGGATAACAATCAAGAGGGATGTGATGCAATATACCGGGCTGTTTGGAAGTCATCTATAGCTGTCCAATACAAAATGCACAACTGTAGGATTCTCTCACAATGGCACCTGACCCCCCTCATCGCTTGGCAAGAATGTTCGCAGGAGCTAGCCCCTACTGTTGGAGGGGATGTACTCAGGTATGCACATACTGGCACCAATGGTGGGACTGCCCGGGGTTCAAACCTACTGGAAGGAGATCCTGGGTTGGATAAAGGAAATAGATGGCATACACAGGGAACGGACCACACTTCTGGTCCTCTTCGAGGTTGTGAACATCGGAGATCAATATCAGGTCCTTCCCCACATGCCTAGGAATTTGCTTTTGGCGGCACGGGTCTGTATAACTGTGAAATGGAAAGGTCCGACCTTGCTGACTAAAAAGGACTGGCTATGCAAGGCCAAAGACATTTACGAAATGGAGAGCCTAACCGCAGCTCTTATGGAAACTCACACGCACATTGATATGCAGTGGCTCCCCTTCTTGGAGTACGTGGACTCTGAACGCAGTTTTGAACACCCATTCGCCGAAAAGCTTCCACGATACCCCCAGCCATGGTGGTAGAACACACCCCAAAGGACAGTTAAATGCACTTGAACCCTAGCAATAACAGAAGCCCAGAGCCCGCCATGGACATAAAAAGCAAGTGAATTGGACCCTAGCTAGTGATTGGAGGTCACTAGATTGTAGACATATGCGCACCTATGTGATGTCCCTGATTAAGTGGCAAACACCCTGAGTCGGGGAGGTGCAGGGGTGGGGCTTTCTTTTCTTTTTTGTTTCTCCTTTCTTTATAAAAATTTGCAAAAACGTTTTGATCCTGTTAATGTCTCACCTTGAGTGAGAGAAGCACTGTTTATAGTATGTCCATCAACCTCAAACAAAATATATATTAAAAAAAAGAATTGGAAGAGGGAGCAGTTTCCCGACTCATTCCTTACTGAATTTCTCTTTGGACACCCAAATGGTCCTATTTGATGTCGACCCTTCACTGGCTCTTGCTTATGCTTTTATTTTTATTCTTCAGGCATATCCTGCACTTGTGGGGAGAAATACTGACATTTGTGCGTTCTTGCACAATCCTAAAAATGGTCCAGTAATAAGGAGATTGCTCTCAGCAATCGTTGAGCAAATTTTGCAATTACCAGAGCACTTAACGAATTTGCCCTATTAAAAGGGTGTTTTCCTTCCTTAAAAAGTAGTACACAGGCATAATGTGGAATCCTGAAAGTGATAGAGTGGAGGGAAATGAGCGAGCTCAGCGATGTATGGGAAATCGCCGCAGGTGGGGACTAATGTATTAGTGTATAATATATGCATGCACAGCATTTCATCATTGTTTTTCTGATTCTTTTGGTGCACACAGTTCACTTTATTGGTCCCAAGAAAGCAGCAGTACCCCTGATCCTTCCCTCACAAGTGACCCTTCAGACATACCTGTTACAAGGCCAAGGCCAAGACCATATGTGATTATCTCTACACCAATGACACGCGCAAAGTCACAAAGTTCCATGACCAGTATTCCTAAAGCTCCGCCTCTAGGCAGAATGTACACTGATATATATTATGAGTATTTTATAGACACTTACTTTATGAAAAATACATCTAAGAGAAGTGCAAGAGAAAATGAGTTAAATAATTATGTAGACAGTACAGCAAACTTGGGGAACAACATGTGGTATCAACAAATGAAGTGGGAAAAAGAACCTCTGTAGAGAGTGGCTATGTTTGTGCTCTCCTACCCTATGCATTGGGAAATTCTAAGATATTCATAGCTATAGAAATAGACGTCCATTCTGCCATACGAGAGGTCAATTACAGGGTCAAACAGCATCCTTGGTAAGGGTGAATGAATTGTCAGCACAAGAAGTTGAGGATTATCTTCAAGATTTGAAAACAAGAGCAAGACCACACACCAGAGATCATTTGATAAGATACAAACATCCTGAAATGAAAGGAGCAGAAATCAGATGTGAGATCAACAAAAAAGAAATATGAAGATGCAAGGAGAGAGGCCAGATGCAAATTTGGGTAACAGTACTTTTGCCAGATGGCTGGGAAGAAAGCATAGTCGTATGCAGAGCAGTGGCAGTAACAGGACATTGCAAACCATGTATTGATTGTGTGGAGACGGGATGCAAACCTCTCTGGCCGAAGCTTGCCAAGCTGCTGACATGAGTTGAAGATAGAGGAGGCCCAGTGCAGATGGTGCCTGTGGCAAGTGCAAAGTTATGCCTCAGAAACAATGGCACAGGAAATGTTGGAGAAAACCAACAGTGTGGACACATCTTTGATGTACCAGGAATGAAGGATGGGACAGTAGTGATAATGGACCACTACTGGGCTTGTGGATCCAGAGCTTACATGAAGCTTCCCAGGGACTGGGGAGGACAGTGTTCCATAGTGACTATTCATGTTCCAGCATTAGTGATTCTGAAAAGTGACTAACATTGGAGGGTTTCCTAAGGCTGGTCCTCATCTAAGGAAGGAGCGATCACTTGAGTTCCTCAATAGAACAGAGGGAGAACCATTTCTCAGCTAAATCAATAGAAGCTTTTGATGCCTAAACAAATACATCATATCAACCATCTTTCACTCCTCCACCCTTCCTAGCCCCTCTTCCCAACACCAAATGCACCAAAACATGTTTCCCAGCCCTGTTCCCCACTGCGCTATCCGCTGATAGAACATGGCAGGCGTTTCGGAAAAATATGACACACATCACGCTTCCACCAGCCAATCAGCGGGTGCTTTGTGTGCCTGCTGACATCGCACTGTCCTCTGGACCAATCAGAGTCCTGTCCGCGGAGCGAACAGGTAAATGAGTCCGCAGAGCGGACCCAGACATCACAAATTGTTTTGGGACCTCCATTTTGCCAGTTTTAAAGAAAGCTACTGGACAAATTTATAAAAGCATGCTTTCGGGACCAAGCCGCCGCTCCTGCAGCAATTTTTGTGAAAATACATCCAGCGGTTTGGGCTGTAAGCGTGAGCAAAGTTTTTTTTCCATTGCGTCTCAGTGGTAGGAGGAGGGCCTGGTGGGAGGATGCAAAATTCCACTGCTATTAAGGGACTATGGTCTAAGGACCTGGGGACACGTACTCGCTGTGATGGCTGCTACAAAAATGGCACATGATTGGTACGTGTGGGGCTAGCACAGTGACAGATGGTGACTCGTGACTTTAGCCTTTAGCTGGAGGGGTGGAAATCATTCCCTGTGATGGTGAGCACCAGAGAGTAGCGAGGAAGCCCCAAATCATCGAAGTGTTCAGGGGCGGGTCTCACCCCGGGAAAGGTTTTACAATAATGCATTAGTGACTGTAGAAAAAGCCACCCAATTTACAATCATTTCTGTAGGGGACACATCTACATGTGTATGTAATTCGGTCTACCATAGCACCAAGGAGTATTTTTGCAACACATTTTAATGCTAGCTGAGCTCTGTGTGCACAAAGGCAACTTATGAGGCCTTTCTCAACTATACACACACACACACATTGTGATCCAATTCAGTACCCCATTGGTTTTACAGATCTACAGTTCAATTAGTGATGAGAAAGATTTCATATTTTCCTATGTAGTTCCACGAGAAACATGTTTTATGTTGACTGGGTGGACATTTTGGATGGCATTGTGGACAGCCAAGGCACTTTAATCAAGGCATGTGTGAGCAATCATGTGGATATGTGAGGGTGTGAGAATGAGGGAGTGTGTACGGGTTAATGTCTATGAGTTAGGGAGACTGCAGATTAGTATTGGGGACTATTCATCAACAGTGGTAAGATTAAACGTGCTATGGTGTTTAGAAAAAAATGGTCATTTGGGCCAAGTAAAGGTGGCTGTTTACTCAGAGCCACTATTGCTTATCCACAATGGCTGCTGGTTAATGGGGCTAAGCGATAGTGGGACGTGTGGCCAGAATAGGTGCAACCTCGATATTTTCGTGTGGTGGTTTTAAAGGAGAACAGAGCAATACTACCAGGAAAAAGCTGGATTATATTTAGGTGTGCATGGACTGTTAAGTACATTCCCTACCACATCTAGTCACTAATTTACAGTTAAATTCAATTATTTGTACACAAAAACCTTACTGTTCAAGGGACGCTGCAGGGAAAAACAGCTAAACCATAACGCAGAACATACAATTTGAATGTTACAACCACCAAGCCACTCATTACAGATTATAGAGGAACAAACAATGTGAAGGAAGGAAGACTAGCATTAGGAAAGGTTTTCTTTTTGCACCTTTCCCTCCATAGATTCCTAAAGGACCCCCAGTCTTTTCTGCTTAGTTTTTAACCCGGTTCTGATTTTTGGAGGTCAGTAAAGCTGCTTTACTCCCTTGCTGGTTTTGCTCATTCTTATAGGGAAACTGACTAGTCCTTAAGAGACTTAAAAAAAATATTTTTATTTTATTTTAAATCAAACAAAGACACTACAACTGTTTCAAAACATAGAAAGCATCATATTCCAGCACATTTTCATCAAAACTCCCCAACTCCCCCCCTCCCCCCTTAAACTAGAGCCGATTCTCACATGTCGTTTACGGGAGCATCATTGGGTAGCACAATACTTAGGCAGTCATCATCCGGGTCCTCTGTTTCGTTGTCACCCTGGTGAGGGTTTGCCAACGAGGCCACCAGTTGCCGCCAGGCCAGCAAGGGCCCTACTTCTTCCTCGCCCCCCCTGGTGACCGCTTCAAACCAGACTACAGATTCAGCTTCCGCCCACCTCAAGAGGTCCGTCCACCATAACTCCACCCAGGTCTGTGGGCCGCCTTCCAGCCCATGGCAATCCTACGTTTGGCCAAAACATAAGCCATGTCCTTCATCTTGCTTATGTGTTTCAAATGCCGGGGTCTAGGAAAAAGCCCAAGCATGCATGACCAGGCCGATTCCACATCCAGCACCACCCCCCCACCTGCCAGTTTCGTCTTGACCTCGTCCCAAAATCTATGCACCTCCGGGCAAGCCCAAAACATGTGTAGCAGTCCCGCATTCACCTCCCCACACCTGGGGCATTGCTGCGTAGTTGGTCCCCAAACTTTGCAATCTTCCCGGGGGTTAAATAAGCCCTGTGGGTAACGTACAATTGAAGCTGTTGGAATCTCGCGTTCCGGGACACCTTTTTGTGGTACCTCTGGACCCGTTCCCACTGCCCATCCGTCATGGGTCCTCCCACCTCCTCCTCCCAATCTTGTCTCAATTGGAGCAACTCCTTCCCTGCCCTTACTCGCAGGAGCTCATATATCCTCGATATTTCGTGCCCGCCCTCTGATACATCATACATGGTTTCCAGGGAGGGGTCTGGGTCTTCCGCTAGCACTGTCTCAGGCCATCTTTCTCTAGTCTTTTTCACAAGCCTAGTGTAGGTTATATATTGGCCACCATGTACTCCCGTCTCTTCCTGCAACCTCTGAAAGTCCACTGCCTCCCCTTCCTGCCATATGTCCCAGAGGGTGGCTAAGCCTACCTGTTCCCAGTATCTCCGGACCGATTCAAGTAGTTGAGTCACTCCCGCACAGCGCCGCCAAAGGGGCCTGCTGGGAGTACGGCTCCGAGTCCCCCCCCAATCTTCCATGTCCTGTGCCAGATCTCCCAGCCCAGCCTCAGTAGCTGCCCCTTGCCCACCAGTTTGTCTCTGCACAACCACACCACTTCCATCAGAAAGTATGGGGCTGTATCTCCACGCAGGAGCCTGGCTTCTGCCGAGTCTTCAGCCAAGAGCCACCTGGCCACGTACTGCAGCTGCCCCACCAGGTAATAGAGTTAAAAATTGGGCAGGCCTATCCCCCCCCTGTCACATGAGTTCTGGAGCTTCCACAGAGCAACCCTATTCCTAGAGCTGCCCCACACGAAACCCCTACACACGCTATGAAGTTTCGCAAATAGGCTCCTAGGTATCAGAAACGGGACGTTTACGAAGAAGTGCAAAAGTCTAGGCAGGACCACCCTCCCCATCATGGTCAGGGGCAATCTGGACCAAAATACCATGCTGTTCTTGATCCCCTCTATCGCCTTTTCCATGTTGTGCTTGTGTTCTGCCTCGACCTTGTGGTAAATGTTTATTCCCAAATGCCTAAATGTCACGGGCTGCCATGGTATTGGCAGGACAGGCAGCCTCTGCACCGGGACATTCCTATATCTGCCCAAAGGGAACAGACTGGACTTTCCAGGGTTCACCGATATGCCCGAGAGGATAGCGTACCGTTCTAGTACCTCTAGCACGTACTGTAGGTTTTCCTCTGGGTAACGTAAATAAAGGAGCATATCATCCGCATATAATGATATCAGATGCTCTCCACTGGCAGTGCTTATACCCACCTCCCCATATTGTTGTCGCAGGCATATTGCCAGTGGCTCTAATGCCAGTATATATAGCATGGGTGACCAGGGGCATCCTTGTCTGGTCCCCCTGCAAAGTTGCCAAGAATCTGAGACTGTGGACCCTGTCTTGACCCTCGCCTTCGGGTGCTATAAAACAACTGGACCCATCTGAGGTATCCAGGTCCCATTCTGTACCCCTTCAGGACTGCTTTCAGCCAGGGCCATCGTACCGAGTCGAGGGCCTTGACCGCGTCTAACGACACTATAGCCAGCTTGCCCGTTTCTTCCTCAGTTTGGTCTATGACATGGTGTAGCCTCCTGTGGTTATCGGTGATGTTCCTACCTGGAACATATTCCGTCTGATCTGGGTGTATCAGTTTCTTAATCACCCTCTTCAGTCTATTAGCCAGCACCGCCATGAGTATTTTGCTGTCCTGGTTAAGCATGGACAACGGTCTATAAGACCCGCACTCCACGGCTGGCTTGCCTGGTTTCAGGAGTGGGATGATTACAGCCTCACGGAGGGACAATGGGAGTTCTCCCTGCTCATAGGCCTCGTTGAAAGTGGCAAGCAGTGGCTGAAGCAACTCTTGCTGGTATGTTTTGTAGAACTCGCTGGGCAACTCATCCGAATCCGGCGCCTTGCAAGTGGGCAAGTTCTGAATCACCACCTCCAGCTCATCCGAGGTGACGGGTGCATCTAACTCAGTGCGCTCTAGATCATCCAAGGTGGCGAGCTCAATGTCCCCCAATGTGTCCAGTATGTCTTGACACATGTCTTCATACAGGTGTCTGTAAAACTTAAGGAATTCCTCATTTACTTCTTTCTGGGTGTTGCATATGCAACCTCTCTCGTCCTGAATCTCACTAATCACCGAGCGGGGGGTCTCACTCTTATACAGCCAGGGCAGCAGTCTTCCTGGCTTGTCGCCCCCTGCGTGTATCCTCTCCGTATATTTCCTGTAGTTGAGCCTGCACAGTCTATCCCAGAGTGCGCTGCAGGACAACTGTAGCTCCTCTACTTTGGTTCTATTACCATGAGCGGTGCTCTCGCAACGCGGGAGATCCTCTAGCTCCCATTCCACCTCCTGGAGTTCCCTTTCAACCCCCCCTGTAGCCGCTTAGCTTGGGAAATAGCTACCCCACGCACCACCACCTTAAACGCTTCCCACAGTGTGCCCACAGAACTTACGCTTCCCGTATTTATATCAAAGTACTCTTCGATGGCATCCCTCAGGCCCTCCCGAAACCCCTCGTCCTGCAGAGCTTTGGTCCCAAGTCTCCACGTAGGGATCCGCGGTCGTGGGGGCTGATGCCACCAGTCTATCACCAAGGGCGAGTGGTCCGATAGTACTCAGGCCTTGTATTCCGCCCCTTCTATGTCTCTCACCATCTCGGCTGTTACAAACATGTAATCTAACCTTGTGTGCAAATCATGTGGCGCTGCGTAGTGCGAGTACTGTCTATCTGTGGGATGCAGCCTTCACCACGCATCCTCTAGGCCAAGGTCTTTCAGTAAGGTACTCAGCGCTTTAGCCGCCAGTGCCGTTTTTCCTGCCCGGTCTTTGGACCTGTCCATTCTGGGATCTACGGTACAGTTAAAGTTCCCCCCCCCACACTACCGTACTCCCTGCCAGGGAGCCAAGTTTACCGTAGAGGGTCCTAAAGCAAGCCGCTGTATCATTATTGGGGGCGTACAAATTTATGATGTGTACTTCTCTGTTTTCCAAGAGACCCGTTACCACCACCATTCTACCCTCCGGGTCCACCGTAGAATCAAGCACCCGAAACGGCACATGGGGCGCCACCCAAGTAATAACCCCTCTAGCATTCGCCGAGTACGCCGCCCCCACAACAGTGCCCTTCCATTTCCTCCTGACCACCTCCAGCCTTTCCCTAGTGAGGTGGGTCTCTTGCAGCAGGGCTATGGCTACGCGCATCCTCTTTAAATACAACATCACTTTGTTACGTTTAAGGTAGCTGTTGAGGCCCCGTACATTCCAGGTCACAATTCTGAGATTACCCGATGCCATCCGGTCGGTCTATCTCCATCCCATCCCTTCCCATAATGCTCCCTACATAGGGTTGTTCCCTGGCTCTTTCCCTTCTATTCACGAACAGTGCCCTCCTCCCCCTTCCCCAACTTCACACCACTGCACACAACTCCCCCCCCCCCCCACCCCGCCAATCCCCAACAATAGCCCAGCTCCATCCCTGGATCTCTGGCCTACCCACGTCTGGACCCTTCTCGTGTCTGAGAACGAGGACCCTGGGCGGTGTCACCACTAACAGTGACCAACTAAATATACTACTATTGGGTGCAGAGGTTGCTCCCCAGGAGCTCCCAGTCGTCTATTTAGGAGAAGTGAATTCAACGGGACCCGCCGGCAGATACCGTGACTTCACCCCCACAAGCACAATATCATACTATATTCCAGTCCCAATGTCATAACTATGGCCTCACGGGCGCCTCTGCAACGTGCTACTTATCTCCAGCCGCTTCTGTTTGGGCATCCGATTCCTGAGGTCGACCTTGCATATCCAACCATTCCATCGCTTCAGTCGGCCTCTCAAAGAAGAGGGATCTGTTCTTATGAAACACCTTTAACCTGGCGGGGTAGAGCAACATGTAGCGGTGGCCTGCTTCTCTAAGCCTCCTCTTCACCGTTCCAAAGTTCATTCGACTCCGTTGTACGAGCAGCGTATAATCCGGATACGCCGTTATATTTGCTGACCTCCTTTCCGGAAAAATTCGAGAATCTTCTCGCGGTCACGATAGTTCAGGATCTTCGCGATCAACGGCCGCGGGGGGGGCTCCTGGGGCCGGTCTCCTGGTCAGGGCCCTATGCGCCCTTTCGACCGCGAACCCCTGGGACAGCTCCCCGCCTGTAATCTCCTGCAAGAGCATAGTTTCAACAAAGTCTGTGGGGTTCGATCCTTCCATTCCCTCCGGAACCCCCACTATGCGAATGTTGTTGCGCCTGGCGCGCCCCTCTGCCTGCTCTGCTCTGTCCTCCAAATTGCCCACTCGTTGCACGAGGGCATGAAGCTCCTTGGCGTGAGTATTGCACGCCTCCGTGGTCGGGGCCAACTCCTTCTCCAGTTCCCCAGTGCGCTCCGCGATCGTTCGCACGTCCTGGCGCAACAGGTTCACCTCTTCTCGGACCGCTCCGATCTTAAGGTTTAGGCCCTCTTGCAGCCCTTTCATGGCCAGGCCCAGCTTAGTCTCCCAGGCCACCTTCAATTCGGCAATTGCCACCAGCACCTCCTGGATAGTACCCGGTGGGTCCATCGCCGCCGCGGTACTCTTGCCCCCTTCCGCGCCCGAGGGCGACGTAGCATAGGCCTCCATTGTGGGCTGTTTGATCTGGGGTCGCACCACCTTGGAGGACATCCTGCTGCGTCGGTTGGGCCCGCGCGCCCAGCTGTATCTTCGGCGCTGCAGAGTACCTCACGGGGTTCACTCGCCGGCCCTTCACAGCGAGGTTCTGCTGAACCCGGGTTCACTTTGCTAGCCCGCCACGATCCAGGGCCTCCTCAGTGGGGGCTCGCCCTTATGTTCTTGCCTTCAGCCAGAGGCGCATGCGACACGTCTATCTGGTTGGGCTCGCCCACGTTCCGACCAACTTTGTCTTCCTCAGCTCCACGGACCATTTATGGTCCTTTGTCCGCTAGCGGCCATCTTGGGTGCTGCCCTTCCATTGCACGACCACCACCTTCCTCGAAGTCTAGTTCCGTGGATATGCAGTCTCGCTAGTGGGGAGGGCACTCACCATGTGCCCCCCCACTTTCATGCGTCCTTGGATGCACCGTGGGCTCGAAAGTCCGCCAATAACCATCACTTCTTCCCAGGATCAAGGTCGGATCATCGGGAGCTCCTCCAAGGAACGTCCTCTCACTTAGCCATCAAGCCACGCCCTCCAGTACTGAGAGACTTTGTCTCTCTTTTGAATTCTTGTATTTTTACAATGGCACACATCACCTTACAGCAGTGGTCTTCAAACGTTTTTGGCCGGGCCCCTCCCTGAGCAAAATTTGGGCAGGCCGCGCCCCCCCAAAAATGCCAAATGGACAGTATGCATTGCGCGCCGTCACCGCACCCTACTTCCAATATAGTCCCTGGGCTCCCCCACATGCTCCCATCACAGTCGTTGGCTCCCTCATCCCACTCCTACCCATTCCCTTGGCTCTCCCCACCCCATCACACACCCTTGGCTCGCCCCAACCTGCTCCCACCACTATCCCATGGTTCCCGCCCATCCTGCTCCCACCACAGTTCCTGGGCTCCCCCCATCCTGTTCCCAACACAGTCCGAGGGCCAGTGGCTGCTGGTGATTTTTTTTAAGTGGAGGGGCATAACTATTTCCCCCAAAGATGGCATAGCGACCAAGCGCAGTGAAGGGGGTTTTGGGGGTGTTTTCCCCCCGTGAATTATTCAAAATAATAATGGGTTAAAATGTGCATTGTAGAGCATACTTTTAAAAAAAAAAAAGTAAATAGCCAAACAGTTTGCAAAGGGTGCTCGGGGGCCCAGGGGGTAGACATGACATTTTTACTCGACATCTATGATAGATGTCCAGTAAAAAGATACCATCCCTGTCCCCTGGGCCAAACACAATCAACATGATTAAGTGTGTATGCAAGTGAACAAAGGGGGGCTCCATCCACATATCAATTTGTTGACACTACGATTCTATTTGTGTGTCTACTGTGTTGTATCTTTTCATTACATATTTGAACTTCAAAAATAAGCTAAGTATCCCATAATGGAATAATTTGTTTGTGGTTTTAATCCATGCACATATCTTGAGGCAACAATTTTACGCTACAAAAAGCAGTTTTATTCTGCAAATCCTGCCCAGACAATGGGCAAACACCTATGGTATTCATGCGTCATCAAATTAACAGTACAAATAGCATAGTCATTAATACAGTACTAGGACAAACAACCAACGTCTGCATCAATGGTGTCTTAGTACTGTTTGAGTGGTCAATATTACATCATATTTAAACCATTTTATGAGAAATAAAGCAAGAAAGTGTCAATGTTTACACAGAGGATACAGTGATGCGCAAGGGGCACACAGTAATTATACACATTTCCTTAAAGTTATTCAGGGCAACATTTGGTCCTCTTTGGGAAGATCTAAACCCAACCCCAAGCTGGTTACTATACCAAGTCCCAGCCCAAAAGCTAGCCGATAACTAAACAGACTAGCAACAATCCTCCTTTAGATACAGTTTCTAAGCATGTTTCCACCCTGAATAACTTAAAGGAAATGTGTATAATTACTGTGTGCCCCTTGCGCACCACTGTATCCTCCATGTGTAAACATTGTCATATCTCTCTCCCTCCCTCGGTTAACTTATAGGTCTGCCAAACCCGACACCTCATTGGAACACTGCATCCTCCACAGCGGCCTGTCTGCAGCACTTTTGCTGTTTGTGTTAGTCCTCAGAGGGTCCACTGGGCTGAGCCATCCCTTGGTTTTGGGATGTTTTGTGTACATGCCCATTCACCTCAGGGCCTATTCACTGTAAACACAGCACTGCACAGAAATGGACTCGCCGGCTCTCCTTTGCTGGAACCCTTCACAAGACTGACTGATTCTTTTGCTCTTTCTTCTTTACATTCTTTACAGGAATCATTGTTTGGCCAAGCGTTATTATTCTAATCCTCAATTCCCACTCCTCGCATCCACGTTGCTTATTTCAAACTGTCTTTTCACCCTCCCCTCCCTCTGCTGATCCTGCTCTACAAGTCTCGGACTTTACGCAGTATTTCTCTTCAAGTGTCTCTCTCCGAATGTCTCCTCTTTGCTCGGCTATTGTTCCTTTTTCTTCCCAGCCTTCAGTTCCTCCTGCTCCGACACATTCTCCTGTTCCATCTTCTTTCTCTATGCACTCTGTATCGGACACTGCACTTCTACAGTAGCTCCCAGTTGCAGCTCCGGCTGGTCCTATACCTTCTTTTATACCCAAGGTCTATCGTTCGCTTCTGTCTCATGTTACTTCATTTAAATATGCATCTATTCTGCCCATCTCAAAAGAAGCCGTTGCTTGATCCTTCAAATTTCAGGCCTATATCTTTGCTTTATTTTCACTCTAAGGTTTTAGAGCGATTAGTGTACTCTCAAATTTCACTTTTTATATCTGCCAATTCTATTCTTCCTCCTTTTCAATCTGGTTTTCGTTCTTATTCTACAGAGACTGCTCTACTTTCAATCTGTGATTCTTTACTTTCGTCACATTATTCTAAACACTCTACTTTTTTTGTTAGATCTATCTGCTGCTTTTGAAACGGTTGATCATTCTTTTCTCTATTTCTATCTTTCTCTTCTGTTATTCATGATAATCTATCATGTTGTCTTTTGACTATTAAATTCGGGATGTCTGATCATTAACTTGTTCTTAATTCCTCTAAAACAGAGGTGTTCTTCTTACCTGCCTATACTATCTCTCCCCCGTTCCTTCTAGCTGTATTTCCTTTCCTCCTTCCTTGCTTTCTATTTCATCTTCTGCCAGTACTACTTTATTTATTTTGATTCTTCACTCTTTCTTTTCATATTTGTCTATTTTCACATTCTTGACGAACCCAGCTCTAAAATATACGGAAAACTAGACCTTTTCTTACTTTTAATGCAGTCTTTTCTCTGCTTTTTAACTGTTCTACTGTTCTCTTTAGTCTTCACGTCTTGCTCCTCATATCAATTTTAAACTCTTGTTCGTCTGTTTTGTTCTCTTGCGCCTTGTGATACGATTTCATCAACATAGTCTTCTTTGGGATGGCTTCTTTTTCATTTGCGTCTTAAATGTAATTTCCTTTGTTTAATTTTCCAATCTTTGTATGGTCTTCCTCCTCCCTATCTTTCTGCTCTTGTCTCGTATTCTCGTTCTTTTAATTCTCAAACTTTGTCTTTCAACTGTTTCTCGCTCACCTTCTGCTCAGCCCAGTTATTTTTCTTTACTTGCTCCATTACATTGGAACGCGCTTCCACTTTCTCTTCGTTCTATCTCTTATCCACATTTTCGGATAACTCTTAAAGCTAATATACTTTAACTTTTGTAATTTTCATTGTGATAATCTTATTGAACTGCGAAGTGATGATTTGTACAACGCTTAATACAAAATAAATACAAATACAGGACTCCACTGCATCACAGGGACACAGCATCCTCCTCTTGACTAGTCCTACGGATTAAAAAACCCTAACAATCTTAACCGGGAACACCCCCATGTTAGTTTAAGACCTATTGAATAACAGTGAGACACTAACCCTAAACTTCTATTTTAGTAACAGATGCATTGGTGGTAACTTTATTAGTGGCGACTTCCTCTACTGAAATACCATGTTTTCTCCATCCCGTAGTGTGTTTAAGCATGTTAATTGATTCTAAATGCTTTTAAGGTCTCAGGGTGCTCTGAACCACTGGGGTTATTATTGGTGGGGTCAATAATGATTTTTATTCCTAGGTCTCTAGGTACCCTAAGACTGTCCTATACTTTAAGTGTGAAACTGGCACACCTGGTGACTTGTATTTTATTTAGACTGATCGAGCGATTTACCAAAATAGTACAGAGAAAGTAAATGGGCTCGAAGGCCAGAAAGAAAGAGGATAGGATGAAAGAACGGAGGGAGAGAGAAAGTGTGTTCTAATGAAGAGGGACCAAGAGAGAGAAGGAACGAAAGAGGGATTGGGCACAAGGAGGGCAGGGAACTGTTAGAAGCAATTATACATAGATTTAAGAGGGCTTAAGCAAGAGAAATGAAGTCTAAAGAGAAGACAGGAGCATTAAAGATGAGGGACGATATTAAGAGTTTGGAGGCATGGATGATGAGAAAAGGTTCGGCTTTACAAATATTAAACAGGTGGAACCTACAGGAGCGAGAGAGATGAGATGTGGGAGGAGAAGGAAAGAAGAATCAAGGTAGACGCAATGTTGATTGTGGGCTGAAAGGGAGATGGGAAGCAAGGGGGGGGCAGAAATGGTGGCAGGGGACAGTGGAGGAGGAATAGTTGAGGCAGGAAAGAAAATAACTCAGTCTTAGAGGAGTTAAGAATGAGTTAGTGGTCCGACATCCAAGACTCGATGGCCAGAAGGTAAGTGGTCAGAGTAGCATGGAAAGAGGGGGTGAATGCGGAAAAGGGAAAGAAAGAGCTGAGCGTCAATGGCAGAGATGATGAGGCACACCAAAAGAAATAACCGAGGCAAGGGGACAGGTATAGAGGGAGAAGAGAAGCAGGCCCAAAACAGAGCCTTTGGGGACCCTGTGGTAGAGCGGGAGATTGGGGGAAGATTTGCCAGCCCAATGCAATTAGACAGGTAGGACTGGAGCCAACGCAGGACAGTCCCAGAAAATGTAAGAGGAGAAAGGTGAAGCGCTACTGTATGAATATATACAGTTTTTAATATTTATTAAAAATAAGATTTATATATATATCTTTTTCACTTGGATTGTTCCAATTGCCCTCTAGTTTCAATGAGTTTCATCGCAATGTGCATTTTTGTGATATGGTTATGGTGTTGTTAAGTTGTGAAGACAATCGGTCAATCTCTACTTTCCCCCGGGTTCTAGTAGTGAGGGGTTTTCAATTCTCTGTGCTTGACGCACCTTTTCTACCCCCCCCATCTGCGGACATCTGCAGACAGTTTAGCTGGAACTTTGCCCGGAACAAGGTGTTAACAGTTCCGGGTACCGTGGTAGGGGGCGGGACAGGCGATGAGGAGGCAGCCCCAGGCACAGCCCCCATGCCGAGCCGACCAGCAGCGGAGATATAAATCCCTCTGGCGACAATTCCAGCGGGAGAGAAGCATCAGCCGGCGCAGAGGAGAGCCGAGCAACGCTCCCAGGCACACTGAATCTGGCAGGGGCACGAAGCAGCAGATGGAAACAGTACATGTAGGTTCCCCTTTACAGCTGCAGACAGCTTAGCCAGGCCTTTGCCTGGCTGGGAATCGTCAAGGTTACCCAACTACTACTGCAGGGCATGGTACTTGTAGAAAAAGGTGAATTACCTTTCGGTGAATGTATTCTTTAACTGCTGTCTCCATCCCCTTCTCTTTCCTTGGTAACCTGTTTTCAGGCTCTGGTAACAATAGGAGAATTACTCACCTGTTAAGGATGACTTGCGGAATACAACCGCGTAATTTGTGACATTTTCCCTTGCTCTTTTGTGAGGACTTGAAACAACGTAACAAGCAAATCAATCTGGTTTCTGTTTAAAGAGTCACTTCGCTTTCATGGCCTAGTGCCTTCCAATATTCAATTTGGGTTACCCCACAATAGAAGTTCTACATGCTTGTCACTTATACATAAGCATATATATGTTCCACCTCCATACTGTGTGAATCATGTTTTGATGTTATGTGCTGGTGCCGGTATTACACATTATATTATTTTGATTGTACAAACCTAGGTTGCTCAGTCTTTATAAATAACAAACTACTATTTTTACTGGCAGCGCTGACATTTCCTGCTTTGTGCTTGTGGTTTTTAACAGGCCTAGGCCCAGCCTTCTTCCCCTACTGAGAGTAAAGCCTAGAGTGCTCCGCCATGCCACCAGAGTCTGGCATTGCTTGATGTGTGTAGACCGCTCGGCATCCTTAGGGGATTCTTCCTGAAGGGCACACCCGAGTCCCTCTAGAAAATACCCTCCTAAAAAGGAGGGAGGGTGATGGAGAGAAACAGTGAGAGGGAGGAGGAAAAGAGATGGGATGGGAGAGAGGGAAAGCGAGTGCTAGCAAGAGATCGAAGGAAGTGGGAAGAGGGAGGAAAGTGAAAGGGAAAGCAAGAGGTGTGTGTGTGGAGGATGACGCTCTACACAAACACAAATACATTTGTACAGGGGGCCCAAAAGAGGAAAGATTTGCATGCTTCATTGACTTTCAAAAAACATTTCACTGAATATGGAACGCAGGACTGTTTCTAAAGCCTTTAGAAATTGATATGGATGGATAAGTTCTCCAAAACAGAATACAGCATAAAAACATTATGACGGGCCATTTAAAACACGAACAGGGAGAAAAACAAGGAGGTTCCCCATGCACATTCAACTAAACATCACTTTAAATGACTAGCCAAGCACTTAAATGCCATACACTTCAAACTCCATGACATGAACTCCCTGTGAAAGTTGGTGATTACATTATTTGACTAAGTAATCAAGCCTATGCTCCTAAATACTGGGAGGTTTAGGGCCTGAAATACACCAAACTAAATGGGACATCAGCCCAACCATAGGTATGCACCTGTTTTTCTGCGAACAAGTACCCAGGGTCTTCAAGAGTACACCCAACAATGCTAACTCAGCAGACTAGGGCAGCACATATTACTGACTAAGATCGCGGAGCAAAAGAAAAGCAACATATCCTTTCAGATTAAAGCTCACAAAAACAGAAAACGTATCAAACACAGAAGATTCTGCACGCATTTAACATTATGTCCCAAGGAAAATGGAAGTAACCTGAAATCACTTCAACTATACCTCCTCTCAGAAGTCGGACAAAGGTGCCTCAATCACTAGAAAGCCCACACAAAGTGAACTGCTACAGGCTGCTAGAAAGACATTACACCCAGGCAAAGTTATCTTGAAAGAGTAAAAATCCCAAAGCAAAAACATAGGGTCAGTGATCACAGCAGAGGTGCCAGCACAGGCAGTGATGAAAAGCAGATCAATGTCATATATGCCAACAATGTGGCTGAGCTGGAGGTAAACATGGCCCACTGCCTCTTACACTGCCCAGATAGAAGACAACAAATTGACATTATGAAGAATTCTCCAGAAACCACAATGGTTTTGCAAAGCTTACAAATTATTTTTTTTAAAAAAAATAACCTAAATCCTGTTGGAAAAAAAACAGACAGTAGAACATGCAGCAGGTGCACTCAGAATTTCTAGTAATTGCACTCATTCGACCTCACACAAGGCAAATGGCAGAAGCACCCTGGCAAATGGCACAAGTAACTGAGCATATAACAAACACCTGGCAAATGGAGGCAATGAGACATCATTTCAACAACGGGGCATCTGATGCCAAAACTGCCAAATGGTTAGCATAGTAAAACAAAAAAGCGGCGATGGCTGGAAGGCTTAGAATTAATCTTAACCTCTGGCATTGCTCTGCGAACCCCTAAGACCATCGTTCTTCGCCTGCCAAGCCATTACAAAAGGGGAAAGACCATATACAAATCAGGCTTGGTCCCACCTCCAAAGGGGCAGTCCAGTCCAAGCTGCTTGATCACATCCCTTCTGTACAAGACTACACTCATCCCCAGACATCAGTGAGGAGTAGCTTGGGTTTCTAGGCCACGAATGCCCACAGGCAAAAAGTCCCTTCTCCACTGCCCAACCCTCTTGTGCCCAGAGAGCAAGAGCAGGTAATGGAGGCTTCTCGTCATCAAAAAGATGAAACCATTTGAGGTTACACTCATCCACCATACGACAGACCCATTCACATCATCTCAGACGATTGGTCTCTGTAGAGTCAGTCTCTCTCTTGCCCTTCCCATAAAACAGAACCGGGAACAGCAAGAACTCTGCTCCTGAGGGACAACAGCTAGACAAAACTGCCACCACAGTTCAACAACAGAATGGAACTCGAGTAGTCACATTTAATGACTGGAATTCTCCATTCCCAAATCTCCTTTCATACCCCCAATGTACCACTGCATCTCTTACCACCTACAATACAAACCAAGACTACGTTACTACTCTATTATTATTATTATTATTATGTACGTAGAGGGCAATGATTGGTCTAAGATCATATTAACTTTGGAGCACTGCTCCTGCTCACATCTTTAGTTTGCATCTCCACCTTTTACACCATTGGCTAACCGAGTCTCTAAGCAATGCCTTTCAGTTAACCTTGGGGTATCCCAGCAGGTTAAAAAAAAAAACATACCCATGTGTCACTGCCACATAAAACCATACTGTCATACTGCCTCAGGCACTTCCAGCCTGCCCTCATCGACCTTGTAGGCTTTACATCTGGCTAAGCTACCGAATCTAAGCCACAAAAATGGCAGAGGTGCATTATGCATCTCTTGCATTATGCATGTCTTATATTACATGCTCTTTTATCAACTACTTGGGGGCACAGTCCCTCTGGATACAGTTCGGTCTTTGAGAATACTTATTACTTGGAGTTACAGTTGAAAATCCCTGAATATTCAGGTGGTATCTCAATCCAACTAGCAGAATTTGCCAATAAAGGTGTTGTCTTATATATTCTGTTGTCTTGATATGTTATGTTACTTGGCATTTATATAGCGCCTTATATATCATTGGTATGACCTCAAAGCGCTGTTAGGTTGAACGCCCTCGGGAACCGTAGTTCAAGTTAGTGGAGAGAGATAGTGTTGTATGCTGCGTGGGTGCACCGGATATGTGTGCAGCTGGTGTAGTTGTTGGATGATAACTGCTTCCTAGCGATAGGTGTGGTGCTGAAGGTATTAATTGGATGTGTGCAGTCAGGCAGGTGGACACACACACCGAGTTCTTGGCTGCGTTAGGCCGAAGGAACGCCTATGTGAGCAACTAGGCCAGAATGTGCTCAGCTAGCTTTGTTTTATTAGGGTGTTGCGGTGCTTATTGTGATGCTGGAAATGCATCTGAGGGACAGGGCCTCCGTTCCTTGTCCTTTACTGCTTTTTATCATGTGTTCTATCATGTTTTCCGCACAGGAGTTCATGTGGGACTCCTGGCGGTGCAGCTCTCTTTTGGTTTGGTGTACAGACCCATGGGATACCCTTATGGCACCCATGGGTGGGGGGTACAACCCTGGGCCCCTAGTGTATGTTTTTGGGCACCTGTTGTTGGCCCAGTGAGCAGGGTACGGGCTGGTGGCAGCTACGTGCTGAAATGACTGGTGCCCTGAGCGTCCTCCATTTTGGGATGCCCAGGCCATGTCATTGGAATCGGTAGATTCCTGATTGAGACAAGATGGCCCCTGTGGTCTCTTGCCTTCCATCGCTTGTTACCTTGATCTTCCTGAAGTCCCGGGAAGCCCCGACTCTGTCCCTTCCTCCTGACTGGCTGTTGGGTGGAAGTTCCATATATGGTAGTGTGGGGAAGTGCCAACCAGACTGGCTGGAGCCTTCCCAATGACCGTATGTTGTGGGTAGACCTGTGGGTGGGACCTGGGTGAATGGAGTGTGTGACGAATATACACGTCTTGTTGCGGATGTCTGGTATCTGGTGTTTGACACAATGACTGAGACAGCCCTGCCTGAAACTGGTATGAATGCAGTGTGTAGTGTTGAATGGTGTGGTACTTGTCCAAATCCACATTCTGTGTTATGAGTGTCTGGATGGAGAAGAATGGCCTGAATGCACTGTGCGCCTGATTGGCTGACTGACTACTGAATGCCCTTCTGAGTGATTAGTTGCCGGACAGTGACCCAGCAGAATGAATGGGAGATCAACTAGTATATCTGGGGGCCTCTCAATGCTAGAAATCGTTCAGAAGCTGAAAAGAAACTGGATATGAAACTGAAGCTTGACCTTGAAGCCCTGCTGGAAGAGAAGAATTGCTGTTGCTCTACTTCGCTGATCTGAAAGCGGTTGGGTCTCCAAGAACTGATCCAAGAGAGGACCTGGTAAGGAGACCTCTCCCTGAGCTACGAGGGACCATCGTGCACCAGCTGATCTTTGCCAACGTTCCCTGGTAGACCGACCTCCGAAAGGCTACCGACCAGGGACTTCCCCGGAATCCCAAGGAGAAGCGCCCGGACTGTTGTCCGTCACGGTCGATGACCGCTGTTGCAGACCGGAGCCGCAGTGCTCCCGTTGCCTAAGAACATTTGATCCAAGGACGCTCTCGTCTGGTCCGTCGACCACTTTGTCCCACCGGAGAAAGTCGAGGCCGCAAACGTGCAGAGGAGCATCCACCAGTGGGTGTCCCTCCACGTAAAGACGACAGACACCGACGACTCGACGCCCTTGCTGGGCCACAGGTCTTCAAACTCTTTGCGGTCCTGAACTATTGACATAGAGGTGCCCCGCACGCCTCTTCCTTGCAGGACGTCTACGCTCTGTCGTCAACGAGCACCGGTAGGAACGAAGCTGTCACTTCACCCTGTTCATCGCTGGACGTTCGACGGCCTGTGGCTCCTGCTTTAAAGGTAGTGCACTCGAGAAGGGCCGTCGATTTCCCGACGAGGAACTCTACAACACCAGGTACTTTGGGGTTGCTGAACTATTGGAAAGACTCTTGTGAACAATATATGGACTGGGCTTGTGATATATCTTTATTTTACAGGTTGAGCAGGTGGGGGGAGGGGGGGAGAAAAATCTCCACACAGAACTGTGTCTAGGTAACGGGGCCAGTATTCTGCCAATTGTTCTAACCAACTGCTTTCCTCTTATATCTATTGTTGGTTTCCTTTACAAACTGATGTGTGTGTTATTTAACCGTACAGGTGATGCACTTTAAAGAGATCGAATAGCGATTGTGGTACCACGTAGAACTGTATAGATTTGCCATTGTAGATAACCGAGTACAAAGTGAGTTATCGTGATATTGAACATAACCGTGAACTTAATTATATAAAGACTGTTTTAACTAATACAGTGTGCAGACATTCCTTTTTGAGTGCTTGGGGACTACACTGTACTTAAGAACGAGCCTGCATCACCTCCTGAGAAGCTAGGCTTCGATTGCTCGTCCACGTTTACCAAATAGAAATTCTTGGCTGGGATCCTCTGTGCCTCTCCTCTACCATGAAGAGAGCAGGAGTACAGACCCCCCCACCCCCTTCCAGTCTTTACACTCATGGGGTCGTATTCGTAAGTGAACGGCTAGGCCGAATTATCAGGGGTATAGCTGTGTTCTAGTTGAAAGATGGTGTATAGTGGAGAGTAAGCATAGTGGTGTGATAGGTGGTTATCAGTAAAAGCGCCTCAGACTTTGAGTCAGGCACGTGAACAGGATGGTGGGGACATACATAGCGACTTAAGGATATATAGGGACAGGGGTCAATACAGGTTTGTATGGGGACACAGGCATGTATGGGGATACAGATATGTAGCGACAGGGGTCGATACAGGTCTGTATGGTGACAGGTATGTATGGGGATACAGATATATAGCGACAGGGGTTGATTCAGGTATATATGGGGAAACAGATATATGGGGGGATACACATATATAGAAACATGGGAACAGGTGTCCAGTGATACAACGTGTGGTACATCCACTCTGTCCGGTTCCATGTCCGTGGCGTCCACTCCGTCTGTTTCATCTACTCTATCGGTTCCATGTCCATTCCACCCATTCCACGTCCGCTCTGCCCGTTCCGTCCACCCAGTCCGCGCACTCCATCATATCCTATCCTGTGGGTAGGATCAGCGGTTTTGAACACCAGGAAGAATAGTCTCATTGTGTGCTGGGGTATTCAGGCACATCTTTAGGGCGGTCATTGGTGTTATGGGAAGAGCCATGTTTTTAGTAATTTGCGGAATGACAGATCGTCTTCGGTGTGTCGGATGTGAGGTGGAAGCGCGTTCCATAGAGTGGGGGGCCAAGGCTGAGAACCAGGATCCTCCGATCCTGACCGAGTTGGTGGTTGGGATCACTAACAGAAGGGCGCAGCTTGATCTTAGGGTGCGGGATGGGAGGTAAGGTTTTAGCTTGTCTTGCAGGTATAGAGGGCCGGTCTTGTGCACAGCACGGTGAGTCATGCAGGGTCTTGAAAGTGGCCCTACGTCCAACTTGGAGCCAGTGAAGCGTTCCGAGAGCTGGAGAGGTGTGGTCTCTTGGGCCCAGTGCTAGTAGCATTTTGGCAGCAGCATTTTGCACTCTTTGCAGTTTAATAAGGTGGTAGGCCCGAACTCCGAGGTAGAGGGAGTTAGCATAGTCTAGTCTTGATATTACAATAGACCTGACAGCGGCAAGTCTATAAGGAAAGGAGAGGTAGGGAAAGATGCGTCTGAGAATTGTGAGATGTTAATGACAAGACTTGGTTTTGTTGTTGATTTGACGAGAGAGTGTTAGGTCAGAGTTCAGAGTGCATCCAAGGTTTTTTACTGTGAGAGAGGCGGTGGGTGGTTGGCCTATGGATGGGGGCCAAGGTAGAGGGTGGGGGAGAAGCTCAGTGTTGCCGCACACCATGATTTCGGTTTTAGTGGGGTTTGGGGGAGGTGGTTTGTAGTCATCCAACGGTCAATGTCAAGGAGGCAGGCACCGAGGTCGGGCTGGGAGTTGGGGCCCGAGTTGAGGAGTTTCAGGGTGATTTGTGTATCATCAGTGTAGTTGTAGCACAGGATATTGTGCGGGCGGATGATTCCATGGAGGGTGGACATATAAAGGTTGAATAGGAGGACTGATGGGCATGCTCCTTGTGGTACTCCGGTATTGATTGGGCGAGCTGGCGAGGCAAACGTGGAGAGGAGGGTTGTTTCCTGTTGTTGAGCAAGGAAGAAATCCATTTGAGAGCGGTTCAACGGATTCCTAGGGAGTGGAGGCGGTCAAGTAGGATTCAGTGGTTAATTGTATTGAACGCGGCAGAGAGGTCCAGAACGATTAGAGCACTGCATCCTGCAGAGTCAGCGGTGATCTTAAGATCGTCCCAGATTGAGGCCAGAGTGATTTCGGTTCTGTGTCGTGGTCTAAAGCCTGATTGGGTGGGGTCCAGGAGGTCATTGGCTTCGACAAAGGTATTTAGTTGGCAGTATGCGGTTCGATCGATGAGTTTTGCAAGGAATCTGGTATTTGAGATGGGGCGGTAGTTTTTGGGGTCGAAGGAGGTTTTTTTTTTTTTTTTTTTAGAAGAGGTTTGATATGTGCAATATTGAAGGCATCAGGAAAGATTCCAGAGCTGAGGGAGTCGTTTAGGATGGTTCTTGTGTGCTCTCCTGCGCAGGTGGATGAGAATATTTCTTTGAGGACTGAGGCGGGGCAGAGGTCAAGGGGGAGCAAGAGGGTTTTCAAGCAAAAAGAAGGTCGAGAAATTCGTCTGTGGAGATAGGTTTGAAGGAGTCGAAGGTGGGTGGAGTTGTTGCGGTGGTGGGCGGGGGGTGGGTGGTCAGGCGGACGGATTTTGTGGCGGTGAGAGGAGGGCCAGTTTGTTAAGAAAAGTCGTTCTGTCAAGACCGGTGGTGTAGAAGTGGAGCGAGAGCGAGTCGCAGAGCGATTGAGATGGGGTAGATTGGGCTGAGGTACAAGTTGGTTTGACGAACTTCAAGATGATTTTGTGGAGTTCCTTGCTGGGGTTTCCAGTGTTAAGAATTCGGTTGTTGTAGTGGGATTTTTTGGCTTTTCGGATTTCGGCTTTACACTGGCGATGGTGGAGCTACTCAGAATGGTTGTTCTTTTCCGCCATTTGCGTTCCAGGGATTGATTTAATTGTTTCACAATCTTCAGCTCAGGAGTAAACCATTTGGGATAAGGACCAAGGCGTGAGGCGGAGCGGCAAGAGGGGGTGAGCAGGATTAGTGAGTTATTGAGCCATGAGTCGAAGCAGTCGATGGTTAAGGGTTCATCCCAGAGGATGGCTGTCAGGGGTCTGTGAATCAGGGCTTCGGCTAGATCAGGGAGGATCTTTAGTTTCTTCCAGCATTTGCGGTGGAGGGGGGAGGCTGGTTCAGGGTAGGGCGCGGGGGAGAGGATGGAGAAAGGGATGACAAAGTGATCAGATGAGAGGTATGGGGGGCTAGATGGCATCAAGGGTGTGTCCTTTAGAATAAGTTGGGCCATTCATGTGAAGGGGGAAGTTAAGCGCATCAAGGCAGTAGACCAGTGAGTGGGTCATGGGGTTGGTTGGAATGTCTAGCCAGATATTGAAATCTCCTAGAAGAATCAGAGTGGATGGTGGCTATAAAGTCACAGAGGTTGGTTGTGAAATATCAGTCATAACCGGGGGTTCTGTAGATGATTAGGAAGCTATTGCAGAACGTCGGGGGCAGTGAGAGTTTAACGAGAAGGGATTTGCATCGACAAGTGAGACGGATAAGTGAGATTTGAAAACGACTGCCACTCCGCCTCCTCTAGAGGGTCTGTTGGGTGGGATGAGGGAGTATTCAGGGGGGAAGGCTTCATGAGCAACAGGTGCAAAGTCGTCAGAGAACCAGGTTTATGTGATAAAGACTAGGTCGGGATTGTCGGAGGAAAGGAGGTCAAAGATGCTATGTCTATTTTTTTTGCTACAGAGCGGGCATTAAAAAGGATGCATCTGACTTCAGCGTATGGGGTTATCCTGGAGGTTGTAGGGGTGTGGAGAGTGGCAGGAGTGGCAGGGGAGGGTGGTGGGTGTGGGTCAGGTTTGGGAAGGGAGGGGGTAGGGTTGCCGCGGGTTCTAGGTGGTAGCAGACGGGTCAATTGGAGGTTGGGAAGAGTAGGCGGGTGGAGGAGGGTATGAGCGGGGGGAGGACGAGTTGGGCGGGCGGGTGCAGGTGGGCAGTTGGTCAGAGGGCGGGAGAGATTAGGGGCTGGGGATTAGTGTGTGAATCTCATGGGGCTGGGGATGTGAGGTGTGCTGGGCAAGAAGTTGAGGGAGAGGGGTTGGAAGCGGGGTGAGGGAAGGGGAGAGGATGGTGATGGTGAGATTGTGGGAATGGGTCGAGGAAGGAGAGTTGAGGAGTAGAGAGAGTTAGAAGCGGACCAGGCTAGTTTTCTCCTTTTTAGGGTTTTCAGTGCAGTCGGTGTGTGAGAGAGGGTGGGTGGGGGGAGGCTTCGGATAGTGATGGAGATGAGGCCACTGTTTTTGCTAGGGCGAGACGTCCAATTTTTATGGAGGGGAAGGGATGTGACGGGAGGGGGATGTTAGTTGGTGTCGACGGTAGGTTAGGGCGGTGGGTGGGTGAGGTTCTGCATGGCTCAGTGATGGGATGTGCAGACATTGAGGTAAAGGGGGGTTGGGTGGGTTTGGTATGCTCGCAGGGGAATGGGGGAAAGGATGGAAGAAAGAGGCTTTCGGATGTTTGGAGCGCCATCCGGCTCCTCTGGCTTGGGAGTTGGATAGGGGGTGGGGTGGTACGTTGAGGGTTACTGGCGAGTTCATGATGGCGGGTGGAGGGATGGTTGGGAGCGGTGGGTTTTTTGGGACCAGGGGAAGGGGTTTAAGTGGAGGGAGGTGTGGGCGCGCCAGAGTGAAGCTCTCATTTTGGATTTAGATGGGTTGGAAGGAGTCATGCTCAGAGGACGCTCAATGTTGGTGGCCACACTATCTAGATGCAAGATTCAACACAGTAAAACTTTTTGGAGGACGCTCTATGTTGTTTGGGCACACTGTCTAGATGCAAGATTCAACACAGCAACATTTTTGATTAAGAGTGGCAGGGCTTTCTGGAGTGAAGTGATTGCTTCAGTCCCCACCCGTGCCACACTTACTTTAGTGGTTGGTGATGGTTGACGGCGGGCTACTGGCTATCCCTGCAGACACCTGCGGACACCTGCTGACACTTTCTGGAGCTGCTACTGTTGGAGGGCTGCCCTGCAGTGGTCAGTGATGTCTTCCTTGGAGTGCCAATCATGTCGCGGGGCGGGCTCGTGAGGCGGGATTATCAGTGATCAGGAAGCGGGGAGCGAGGGGATGCGGGCGGACAGTGCATGGGTGTTTATAACAAATTTTGAATGGAAATGGGGTCTCAGAAGAGGGCTCAATTCACCTGGGCAAATTCCTGTGCGTTTCATTGGTCGAACTTGATCACATTTCAAGCCACAGAAATGACTGAAGTACATTTAATTATGATGGAAATGTCTGCCATGTGATTGCTTGATCAAATTATAGCAATACACTGCAAATGAGATCAGTTCCAGTGTATGTGTGGTGGCAATAATTTGCAAATTGTAAATGAAGACAGAGCAACAGAGAATACATTTTCATCAATTATGAATTCCATTTTATTCTGGGCAATCACTAAAGTACAGTTACAATTTTGAAATAAGTGTCCACTCGACATACCTGCTTGCCAATTGTCTGGGAAAGGGCTGTATGCCATTCCTGCATTGACGTTTCATTGTCAGACTGAATTAGCAGCTCTGTTCCCTGGCGAGTTTTTAGCTAGAAAAAGAAACATTACAAAAAACAAAAGGAAAAATAAGATCAATGCTAAAATGTTTCCTTTCACATTAAAGTAGCACAATGACCAATAATTATTTAGTTGTAACAATGAAATTAATAGCTTCAGCGCAAAGGTTTCCATTCCAATGTAATTACATTTATCACGGCCATGTCAAGGGTCACTATCATTTGATTAATTCCAGAATGTCTGACCCTCATGACAAATCAGAGCCAGCTGTGCAGCTGATCAATGGCTTTCAACAGTGCCCATCCTGTCTTGGAGCACTGTCTTAAGGAATGGTCTTGAGGGACGTTCCCAGATATTGTACTTGAGTATTTCATATCTTGGCTAGAAGAAATACCTCCCTGCTGCATGGTATGTATAGAACCTTAGAACATACTTGTCTGTATTTCTGCAAAATTCCTCCTGGTGTGTGAAGAAAGGCTTATTTAAATAAAAACCCTTAATTTGGCTGCTGCAATGCTGATCATCGGCGGAAGCCACGAGTTGGCGGAGTTTGCTGCCCAGCGGTACCGTAGTATCCTGCCTGTTCCCAAGAATGCCTGGAAGAATTGATCAGTAAATAGTAAAAATAGTAACTTAAGACACTGCTTTGCTGCTTGCCATGCTCTTGCTTGAAGAAAGTGTTCTGGTCGGAACAGCAACCAATGAATCATTCCAATCTTCTTGTACCTGCTTCGGTTTATAATATCAGGTCTTGCACAGCAATACAGGTTCAGAGAAACACTATTTGCTCCGTATAACTAACTTGTGCAATCTTGGGAAGCGGGGGTGAGGATACCAGGTCCCCAAAGAGATTTTGAATGCAACAGAGGCCCAACAGTGTTTTGTAGATGCTTGGGGAGGTTATAGGGAGGAGCGGAGTGTCAATAGAAGCTGCATTATGGTAGATTAGGGGACTGGGTCTAGAGTGCATTAAAAAATAGCAGCCATCTTGAAATCGAGGACTGGCACTATGCTGCAGCCGGGAGAGTAGGCCTGGGCACGAAACATAGAAATGTGTGTGAATACAGGAGCGGGTTGCAGCCTGGGCAGCAGTGGGAAAAGCCAAACCAGCTGGGATTCATAAACATCTCATTGTCTCATACTATTAGCATTTGTAACCCAGAATGAATGTGCCCTGCAAGGTTAGGAGGTGAGAGCTCACTGTGAGCAGTTACCCCAAGAGAAGGAGGGCACGAGGCTCTGACCTCCTACAGCACAAACCCCAAGTTATAGTGCCAGATGCACCTGTCCCAAGAACAACATTCTAGAGTACAGGTCAGTCCCAAACCACTCACCATAAAGCTGTTAGATCCCCAATTTATTAGAAGGATCATAGCAGCATATCCTGGGCCCCGGTGATTTGTGCAGCGAGGTGCCAAGGAGGCAAAGTGGCAAATATAAGCCCGGGGTGGGAAGAACTGGAATGGTGCTGACACGTCTGGGATTGAGCTGGGGTCTGTAAGTTAAGTATGACCTCAAAAGTATCCCCTGCGCCCATGTCTGCAGTAACAGATGGGGCATGCTGCGATTTGTGCTTTGAATTGGCAATTAGAAGCCTTGCACCTGATGACGCGCTAAGAAGAACCCCACGTGGAAAAAGACGGACAGGAGGAGCTGGGACCCATATGGAGCAGACCATATGCATAGGGTCGCACCAACCAGCTATGTGGATTTGTGACTATTGTGATGTACGTCAGTTTTGATGCTTTTTTTCCTTTATAAGCGATCGTCCATGTTGATTTTGCCAGAGCGCTGTGTTGCAGCAGAGTTCTTTGCTGGCGCATCTTTATTTTAGAAATAAACCTTGTTCTCCTTGCAAGAGGTGTGCAAGCGGGCATTTTTCCCTAGTGGGTTGTATTTTTTCGAGTGAGAGAGAGAGGATCCTTTCCAAGCTAGGAGAGAAGATTGTGCCATATTTTTTAAATGTGAATCGAGGATACAAAAGTAGGGGCTTTGTATAATTAGAGAGTTCTGATTTCTGTGCCCAATATATCCCGGGTGGGGGGATGAGACGAAGTAGTGGTTGTTTTAGCTTATTATTTTAGTTTGTTTTAGTGTATTTCATTTTATTGTGTCACAGGTGGAGGCAGAGGGAGGGCCTCTGGGAGAGGCAGCGCGAGTATTTTGCGTGGGAAGAGCACACTCGAGATGAGTGTGCAGGGGAGAAGGGAGAGACCGGGGGAACGAGAACAAGGTCTGGTAGGAACGTTCATGACAAGTTGTATTTTTTATATGGTATGATATTTTGCGGATATGGGGGTGATGACTAGGTTGGAGTATATGTGCAGTGCATTGCCGTTGTATGGCGACAAGGCTGAAAAATAACAAACAGTGGGTGGTAGGGACACAATGGTGGCAGGGGGTGTTCCGCCCATGGCCAGAGCAGAGCACGAATGAGAGAGTAATATTGGAACACATGTCCATGCTTTTAGCTGCCAAATATAAAGGTAAAAAGAGATTTTAGAGTTATGGAAGATGGTAGGACATAGAGGACAATGAGGAGTGCAAGCCCAAGTGCGACAGCAGCCCCACCCAGAGTGTAGTAAAACCAACAGCCCCAGAGGGAACACAGCTGCCCTTGCCCCGAGGAGGCGAGGAGGGCTTTATCCGATCACCACCCTCGCAGGCACAGGATACACCAACCCAAAATATGTGCCTTCACCTGCTACAGCACCGCCCCCATATCAAACGACAGCCAACCCTACAACACCGCAGGAGAGCAATCAGCAGAAAGACTTGGAGGTGGTGTTAAAAGCAGCACAAGCAGAATTGGCATGGCCAAAAGGGGGAGCAAACCTGGGTGTGGCCTGGACGAGAAGGGCGGAGATATTTTGTTTGGATTGGACAGCACAGTAATAAAGGATGTCCATATTTAGAAGGGGCAGAGTAGCGACCGAGGAGCAGAGAGTGTAGGTCATGGGGCAGTGATGTCAGACGAAGGTGCAGAAAGACTTGGAGGGATGGAGAATGGGACACCATGGATGAATTAGAGGATGAATAAGAAGTGAAGCAGACACCAGAAATGACCCCAAGGGTAGAGAGCTTGTGGAATCTGCAGTTGAGGAACAGATTTGGGTGGGTAGCAGTAGCCAGTAAAAATGGAAGTGATGGACGGAAAGCAAAGCGAGGAATGTGCATGCAGTTGCCATTATTGCATAACGGTCCTGGTAGGGCACAGTATGAACCCTGGGCTCAAATGGATAAAAACAACTTGATTAAAGCGCTCCCGCCCCTCAATGCGGGGGCTGGGAAATGGATATATGTGTTTGAGAAGCAAACTGTTGGGATCCCTTAAGCTGTGGGAGACCTACAAAGTTTGCTTGAAGACGTATGGGTGAAGGCTGGATTATGCAGGGGTTAAACTAGATGATAATACACATGATGGGGCGCCCTTTAATAATATCAGAGCACAGGAGTGGGAAGGATTGCAGCGGGTGTACCGTGACACGCCTGACTTGCAACCCATAATGCAGTATTCAATGGTGGATGAAGACCCCGCTCAGTACATTCTGAACGTGCAGGAGAAGTGGAGAGCAGAGACGGGGGAGAAGTGGAGAGCAGAGACGGGAGACCAGTGGGTCCGATCAGTTCCTCTTTTCTATTTTGTTATCAAAAGGGGATTGCCTAAAGAGGTACAAAAGGCACTCGAGAAGATAGTGGACATCGAGGCAAAGGGGTGGGCTGAAATACAGACTATAATTTTACACCACTATAAGCGGTTTAAAGAGAGAAGAAAACGGTGCAACGGTTGCAGGCTGTGGAAGCAAAACTGGGACAGAAAAAGCGAGCATAAATAGCACTTGAAGGGGCAGTAAAAGCAGTGACACCAACAGAGTTGGCAAAGCAGGCGGAAGCAAGAATAGCAGCATTCTGGCCAGGTGGAGGGCAAAGGCAATGGAACGGTGGACCTTAGCAGCAGTATCCTGGGTGGTATCAAGGTGGTCAGAACGCCAGTAGAGGAGGAGTTAGAGGGGGCAAAGGGGGATTTGGAGAAAAGGAGCCGAAAGGGGGAGCAGGAACAGTTCTTTGTTAGGGATGAGGGAAGTGGGGTGATGTTGCAAGGGAATGCAGAAGTAGGATGGGAGCGAGGTACAATCCATATGCTCCTGCTGGCCCAGTGCAACAATAGCAACATCTCCCTGTGCCCCTTATGGTCATATCCATACCATACTAAATACACCAGGCATACACACAGTTAACTCCATGGCACCCACAGGCACAGCTGCCTGCTCCATCCAGTGTCTAAATGCAAGAAACCCTGCAAAACCAATCGTACAGGGGGGCCCGCACCCACAAATAACGCCGTACCAAACGGGACAGTGGCACCGGATCGGGGGACGAGTGTCGTGGGAGGAAACCCTTTCACGTTCCCAGGTACCAATATATATGCGACTAGGACAGCCAACTGAAAGCCCTTGCGTGCCCAGTCCTGTCCATGACTACCCACCCTAACGAGAATCCCTTGGTTGGCGCAGAGAAAGATAACAAGCAATTAATCTTTATGGTCGACACGGGTGCCATAAAATCATGCACCAGTGAGGGAAACTTCCCACTATTAGATGAAACTCTCGACACGCAAGGCTTCTCTGGGGCTGTCGCAACAGTTCCCCACAAAGAAAAAAAGTTACTTACCAACTGGTAACGTTCTTTTGATTGAATGTTCCTCCAACGTATTCCACATCTTTGACATGTAATGTCCAGAGCTCTTGTACTTCGGAAACTTTTTCGGCAGACAGTGTCCTGCGTCGATGGCATCGCATCGATGTCCCTCAAAGGCCTCCGTCGAGGGCAACGTCACCGGATGTTGTAAATAGGACGCACTGTGCCCGAAGCCTCAGCTTATGTTTTTTCCTCCATAATGTGTGGCACCTATCCAATGACTGCTTGACTGCAAATAGCCTTGCAGAAACGTAAGCTGCAATCGCATAGGAAATTCTCCAGAGGGGCAGGCTGGGAGGGTGATGTGGAATACGTTGGAGGAACATCAAATCGAAAGAACGTTACCAGTTGGTAAGTAACTTGTTCTTCGAATGGATTGTGTCCTCCAACATATTCCACATCTTTGACAGACTCCCAAAGCAGTACCAGAAAATGGAGGAGGGAAAAGAATTTAGAGTACCCAATCAGATGGCGGAATAAAGAACCGCCTTACCAAAGGCCATATCTTGACCATGGATCGTATCCAGGGAATAATGTTTAACAAAGGTGTGGATAGAAGCCCATGTGGCTGCATCACAAATATTCCTAATAGGAACTCCCCGTTGTAGTGCTGTGGAAGTAGCCACGCCCCTAGTGGAATGAACTCGCAACCCTTCACAAGGGTCCTTACCCACCAATCGGTAACATTCAGTAATGGTGAGGATAATCGTACCTGGACAAGGTCTGTTTGGTAACAGCCTAGCCCAATCAGTGTCCAGTATATCCCACAAAGAGTTGATCGTCCACTTTGACCCTGGTGAACCTAGAAATATAAAAGCTCAGAGCTCTCCTAGGATCCAACCTATGAGTCGCTCCTCTTCCTTACCAGGAGAGGATAGAAAGACGGAAGAACCACTTTCGGGCTTAAATGAAAGTCAAAGACTACCTTAGGTAGAAAGGAAGGACATACCCTCAGTACAACCCTATCCTTGTGAAACACAGTAAAGGGTGGCTTAGTTGAAAGTGCCTGCAAGCGGAAGTAACTGCAACCAAGAACACCATCTTGAAAGACAATCTCAAAGGGCAAGAGTGCAAAGGTTCAAACGGAGCACCCATCAGGAATTTCAAAACCAAATTCATATCCCAAACCGGAACCTGGAAAGAGGACAGTGGGAACACATTAGTGACATTGGGAAATCAAAGGAATCTAAAGTAAGAAAATTCTGCAGACAAGCGGTTAAAGATAGATAGCGGTGCCAGGTAACCTTTAATGCTACCCACTTGAAGGCCCCTGTGGGCCAAAGAAAGCAAGAAAGACAAAACCACAGGAATGGAACATTGAAAAGGATCAACATTTTGTCCCCAGCACCAGTCGCAAAACTTACGGCAACGGTACAGGGATTTTGTTACTGGCCTCCTGGCCGAAAGCAACACCTCCATCACATCATTCGGGAGGTCCCAATCCTTATACCTCAACCTTTCAGATACCAAGCGTGAAGGCTGAGAGTCCTGACCTCTGGATGGAACCAGCTCCCTCCCCGTCCCCTGGAGCAATGAGGATCATGTGGGATCCGAACCTCCGCAACCTCCTTAACACTTGAGGAATGATGGGACTGGAGGAAACGCGTACAGCAGTGGGAACGACCAATCCACTACGAATGTGTCTCCGAAGGCTCCTATCGGAGCAAATTCCCATGGGCATAATCTCTCGCCCTCCCGGTTGGCACTGGTGGTGAAGGGATCCACTTGTGGGGTTCCCCAAAGGGCGAAGATCTCCAGAAGGACTTCCTGAGCCAACTCACACTCTTGAGAGACAGTGCTCTGCCTGCTCAGAGCATCTGCCGCCGCATTTTCCTCTCCGGCCAGATGAACTGCCAAGAGCGAAATTTCCTGCTGGATTGCCCAGAACCAGAGCTGCATTTCCTCTCTGCACAACGGGAGTGACCCTACCCCCCCTTTTTTGTTGAGGTAATTATCAGGACACTCTTCCCCACCCCGCACCGACGGCAGAAAAGCCTTCAGAGCCAGCCTGATGGCCCTCAGCTCTAACAGGTTGATGTGGAGTTGGACTCCGACTGAGACCAACGAACGCTGGCGGTCAAGTCTGTGGCATGAGCGCCCCATCCTGTGAGGGAAGCGTCTGTCACCACAGTCACCTCCGGCCACAGTTGACAAAACGGCTTCCCCCTCATCAGGTTCCCCTCGTTGGTCCATCACAAAAGACCCTGGGAGACCACGAGTGGAATCTGAACGGGATCCGACATCTTGCCCGAGAACTGCGACCACTGCATCTTGAGAACCCATCTCATCCTCAGCCTGGCACCTGGCACCAGAAAAATGCAGGATGCCATGAGGCCGAGCAACCTTAAGAATTCGAAAGCCGGGAGACTCTGGGCATGTTGAAACTTGTGCACCATCTGCATAATGTGATGTGCCCTCACCTTGGGAGGCGAGCAATTCCCCAAGGATGTGTCCAACACAGCCCCGATGTACTGGAGCTGTTGGGAAGGTGTCAGATGCGACTTCTTGAAATTGAGGGAGAAGATCAGCCTGTGGAGGGAGCGACAGGTGAGAGCGAGGTGATCCAATGTTTGCTCGTGAGAATGCATACGGATCAGCCAGTCATTCAGGTAGTGGTAGACTTGAATTCCCCCCCCCCCTCGCCTGAGATACGCTGCCGCCACCAGCACCATTAGCTTGGTGAAGACCCTCGGGGCGGAGGTCAATCCGAATGGCAGGACCCGAAAGTGCGAGTCGGCAACCACAAACCTCAGGTACTTTCTGTGCTTGGGATGAATCGGCACATGAAAGTAAGCATCCTGTAGGTCCAGAGACACCAACCAATCCTGAAGTTGAAGGGCCTGGAGGACTGGAGAAAGATTGACCATCTTGAACTTGTCCTTCCTGAGAAGTTTGTTCAATCAACCCAAGTCCATGATGGGTCTCAATCCCCAGTCTTTCTCTGGGATCAAAAAATAAGGGGAATACCATCCCTTGTTCCTCTCCGCCACAGGCACCAGTTCTCCAGCAGGGCCAAGATTTCCTGCACAAGGAGTGGATATGGAAGCTTCAAAGAGATTCCCCGGTGGATTGTCATGAGGCCGTTTTAGGAAGGGGAGGCACTAGCCATGGGCTATGGTATACAGAACCCACGCATCCGAAGTAATAGCTTGCCATTCTTCGAGATGCTGAGACAGTCTGCCCCCCAACCGGTGAACCATTGGACATGGCCTCATGACTGTTTCGGAGCAGCTGCGGCAGCGCCTGAAGGCAAAGAGGCAGCTGCATGAGCGGCTTTGGCACCTCTATTTCCCCGACCACCACGGGTACTTTTACGCTGACCCCTTTGACTGGCGGCTCCTCTCGTTCTACCAAAGGAGGAGTAGTAACGAAAAGAACCTCCCCTCCACTGCTGTCCCCTAGGACGAAAAGGCAGAGGTTGATGCACAGCTGCGCTTAAAGATTTCACTGCAGCTTTTGAGGTCTGCAACCTCTCAATGCTCTCGTCACCCTTGCTGCCAAACAAATGCACGCCATCAAAGGGCATGTTCAAAAGACGGGCTTGCACATCCGGGGAAAAACCAGACTTCTGCAACCACGCAAATCTGCGTCTAACAGTGCTCGCAGCCATGGACCGCCTAACACGGTCAGCCGTGTCCAAACCCGACTGAAGGGATTCACACATGGCATCCTTGCAATCTTGTACAAGAGCAAGGAACCCATCCCTCTCTTCCCCTTTGGGAATATGCACAGCCGCAAGAGAAACACATTCCACAGACTGTGTGAAAATCTTAACAAAAAGGCACAAGTGGAGTTGGCTGATTTAAGCGCCATACTCCCTGCAGAAAACACCTTGTGTGCCCAACTGTCGAAGCGTTTGTGTTCCCCATCAGGCGGGATGGTAGGGTACGCCGCCTGCCTCGAGGTGGCCATAGCCTCCTGAACCACCAAACTCTCGGGAGTGGGGTGAGATGAAAGGTTGCTGGGGTTGCTTCCGGAAGGGTATTTTTAAGTTAACGACTTGTTAACTGCCGGAAGAGATCCTGGGGCCTGCCAAGCAGCCGCCACTCTTTTCTGCAAGGTCAAATGAAATGGCAACACCAGGTCAGAGGACGGACCTTGATCCAAGATGTCCGTTAAGTCATCCTGAATAAAAGCTTCAGGAGGACAAGTTGTCCCAGTTACTGGAAAGAGTTGCGGGCTGAAGTTCATGCCTCAAGACAGGAAACAAATGCCTTAAGGAGGGATCTCATTGTGAACCGGGAGCACATCGATGCCTTAGCAAGGCAGATACTCCAGGCACAGGCTGGCCAGGTCCCATTACCGGGATTCACCCACCCCATCCCACCACCACAGTCAACGCCCGTACAGGTGGTCCTTCCAGGGGCGGTTCCCTTAGCCCAACCCAAACGCTTCACTGGTGATCCGAATAAGTATGCTATATTCATGAACCAATGCCGCCTTAATTTCCTGTGCAGACCTGGGGCCTTCCCCAATGATCATTCCAGAGTGGCATTCGTACTTTTGTATTTGGGAGGAAGTGCATCTGACTGGTCAGTACTTTTGGTAAATCAAGATGACCCTCTGCTTCAAGACTTTGGGGGTTTTCAGCATGACATGGAGAAATTGTTTGCACTTCATGTCCAAGGCCAGGCTCGGGACAACGAATCATTGTCACTCCAGTAGGGTAACCAAGATTTACTAATCTACATCACTCCCTTCAATCGTCTAGTAGCCCAAACAAACTGGCCAGAGGGTAAGAGAACTATGCTCTTCTACCGTGGATTACGAGGGGAACTTAAAGATTTTCTAGCCCAAGTAGTAAACCCCCGGAGGGATGTGCTGAGTACATCAATCTAACAGTGCAACTCGATCATAAGCTACAGAATCGGAAACTGGATCGAGCCAGAGCAGAGGGGCGGTCAGTCTATGTGCAACCTCGTGAAAATCAGACCAAAGCAAACAAACAGTCAAAACCAATGCAGATCGGAGGCTTGCTGAACCCCTCTCACAAAAACAGAGAGAGAAAAAAGGAGACAACAACAGCTTTGCTTATATTGTGGTAAAGCAGGGCACTTTCTCAGAGACTGTCCAGTGAAACCCCCCAGGAAAACAGTCGGAGCAAATGACAAGAGTGAAGAGGAACAGGATTCTGGAAACTCCAATGCCCGGCAAGCGTAGGGGTCCACTTGTCGAGCGGTGAAAAGGAACCTATACAGACCTCACACCTAGTCAGTCCGGTACTCTTGGTAACCCAAAAACCACCATACAAAATGCATGCTTTAGAGGTATATACTGACAGTGGGGCTGTGGGGAATTACATCGACCAAGATTTGGCCATACGGATAGGCCTTCCTCTCCAACAAAGGCAGAAATCGGAAAACGTCACAGCGGTTGACGGATCTCAGTTGTCATCCAGCCCAGTGACGCATTGTACCGAAAAGGTCACGCTTGTGTCTCAGGACGGTCATCAAGAGGACATCACCTTCGATCACATCGGCGCTCCTCAGTTCCAGATGATACTGGGGATGCCTTGGCTGGAAACCCATAACCCTCGGATCTATTGGCATACAAGAGTTCTGACCCTTTCCCCCAGACTGTGCCGACACCTGTTATAACAAAGAGACGCTTAGTAAAAGATCACACCAAGCAGAGTTCAATGAAAGAAATCCTGCTAGGCCTCACCAGTTCGCTACCGTCTGAATACCTGGATTATCAAGGTGTGTTTCAAAAAGAGCAAGCAAATGTATTACCCCCGCACAGAACGTACAACTGTAAAATTCCCTGCAGTCGAATCTACACCCTTACAGAGCAGAAAACCAGCATTTAAAAACATAGCTTTATCAGTATTTGGCCAATGGCTTCATTCGTCCGTCCAAGTCCCTGCTTCCTCACCCCTCTTGTTTGTGCCTAAAAAGGAGGGAGACCTCAGAACTTGCATTGACTACAGAGCTCTCAATCAGATCACGGTAAAAAAACGGTATCCGCTACCACCGATTCCCGAACTTCTGGATCAAGTAAAAAACGCCCAAATTTATACAAAATTAGACTTACGAGGAGCCTATCACCTAGTGAGAGTCAAAAAGGGAGACAAGTGGAAGACAGTTTTTCGCACTAAATATGGTGTCTACGAATACCAGGTTATGCTTTTTGAGCTATGTAATGCCCCCAGCGGCATTCTAATACTTTATGAACAACATGCTGCATGAACTATTGGACGCGTGCGCACTTGTCTATATCAACGACATCCTCATTTACTCAACCACCAAGGAGAACCATGTCAGACATGTCCGGGCAGTGCTGGAAGAAAGACTTCAGCAACATCGGCTATATGCCAAGCTGGAGAAATGCTTCTTTCACGTAACAGAGGTCGAATTCCTCGGTTTTATACTCACACCGTGAGGAGTACACATGGACACACGCAAAGTAGACACCATCCTCCAATGGCTCTCACCAACTTCCACGAAAGGTGTGCAAAGTGTGCTCGGGCTCGCCAACTTCTATTGTCGGTTCATCACAGGGTTGTCCCAGATTGCTCACCCAATCAGATCCCTACTACGAAAGAACAAACGATTTCAGTGGTCCACAGAAGCAGAGGAAGCCTTCCAAACACTAAAGCGGGCATTTACCACAGCACCCATTCTACGTCATCTCCGACCCGAGTTGCCATACGCGGTGGAAACCGATGCTTCCAACATTGCAATGGGGGAAGTTTTTTCACAGTGACACCCTGAAACAGGACAATTACATCCCGTGGCAATCTGGTCTCGTAAGTTTACTGCTCCCGAGTTGAACTACGTGATCACTGATAAAGAACTGTTGGCGATAAAGGCAGCGTTCAAGGCATGGAGACATTACCTTCTGGGGGCCAGGACTACAGTCACCGTAATTACAGACCATCTTAATCTACAATATCTAAAGACTGCAAAAGCACAATCACGGCAACTCTGCTGGGCTCTTTTCTTTGCAGAATACGACTTTGTCATTACCTATAGACCTGGAGGATGCAATGGAAAAGCAGACGCCCTGTTGCACATGAGTGAAGACGAAAAGGCATTCACCACACCCGATCCTGTGACCATCATTCCCAAAGGACGAATTCTAAGCACACTTGCAACTACTACCCCTTTGGACAACTTCAAAACTGATCTGCAACACTTGATGAAACCATCGGAATAGCAGGAATGGCTGTCAAAAGGAGACCAGTACACTATCAAGAACAATCTACCACACTTCCAGGGAAGGCTGTAGGTCCCCGATAAACATCTGCAAAATCAAATCATAGTAAATCATCATGACTCTTTAATAGAGGGACATCCAGGAATAGCTAAAACTCAAGCTAAAATAAAGAATAACTACTGGTGACCAACTTGACGAAAGGATATTGTCCGGTTCATCGCGACCTGTGGTGTTTGCGCACAGCACAAGTCTCAAAAACAAAGTCCTGCAGGTCTTCTACGTCCTTTGATGGTGCCCCCGGTGCCTTGGCATACACAGTCAATGGATTTTATTACAGATCTTCCCCCCTGTGACAGATACAACACCATCCTGGTTATCGTGGATCTGTTCTCTAAAATGGCCCATTTTATCCCGCTAAAATGAGTCCCAACGGCCTCTACTATGGCTACCGTGTTTCTGGAACAGGTTGTTAAACTACACAGATTTCCATCATTATTAATATCAGACCGCAGAACTCAATTTGTCTCAGCACTTTGGAGAAGGTGTTGCAAGATTGCCAAGATCGACCTTTGATTGTCCACAAATCACCATCCCCAAACCGATGGCCAGACCGAACGGACTAACCAAACCCTAGAGCAATACTTAAGGTGTATGTTGCAACAAACCGAAGATACCTGAAAGGAGATACTTTGGTTGCCCGAATATGCATACAACAATTCCATCCACACTAGTACAGGACAAACTCCATTCTACATAGTGCATGGACGACATCCGTGGACATCTGTTTTTGATTCGCTCGAAGCATTGGAAACGCCAGCAGTAACAACCTTACACAAAACCATTACTTGAGTTCTTAAAGAGGTAGCAGAACATCTGACCAGAGCCAAAGAAAAACAAAAACAGTTTGCAGATCGTCACTGAAGAGAAGCTCCTAACTATCAGGCTGGAGACAAGGTTTGGTTAGCATCCAAACACATTCCCCTGAAAGGACCATGGGCATTCTGTCCCAGATATCTGGGTCCCTTCACTATCAAGGCTGTAATCAACCCTGCAGCCATGAAATTACCGCCCCACATGCGGATCCATCCGGTGTTTCATGTCTCCCTCCTAAAACCATTGAGACCAGGAACGTGGATTGATACCCCACGGGATCCCGAAATAGTCGAAGGAGAACCAGAATACGAAGTTAAGAGGGTCCTAGACTCCAAGATGGTCCGGTCCAAATTATACTACCTTATAGACTGGAAATGCTATGGACCCAAAGATCAGACCTGGGAACCCAGTGAGCATGTCCGCGCTTCACGAAGAATACGGCAGTTCCACTGCAATAACCCCACTAAACCAGGGCCAGGGGCCTTGAAGGGGGTGTGGGGGGAGCGCTGTCATGGCCTCAGGCCCCAGGTGTCATGCCTGCCACCCCAGGATCCGTTACTTACCCCAAACGCTCCAATTTTCCGTCATCCTCAGCCTTCAGAACGGCCAGGCCGTTCTATACTCAATGGAAATTGGCCGGGAGACGCCACTGAAAGAGCTCACGTCACATGACCAACGTACGCGGCATCGCGTTGGTCAGGTGCACGTCAGCTGACATTTAACGAGGCGGATGCCTTACAGCTGCGCTTCTGATAGTTTTCGGTATCTGCGTTCCGGAGCTTGCTTCTGCTGTTCTTCGCAGACGCTCATCTTTCCATCGCAAGGAGCGGTTGCCTTCCCCCGCGTTCCTACGCAGTTTCAGGCAACCTCCCAGCTCGTCTCAGAGCTACCCTTTCTTCCGCGTTCTTACGCAGCTTTCTACAAACTTTCACTCTATTTTCATACGGAGCCTCGTCGCGTTCCTACGCGACACTCTTCATCCTGTTGCTTCGTTCCAAGATGGAGTCCCGCCGCGTTCTTACACGATTCAGCAATTTCCTGCTCTGTTGATTACAGAGGCCCCAGCTGCCCGCCGCGTTCCTACGTGACACAGCAATTTCCACGGACTGAAATCAACACCCTGCAGAGTCCCGCTCCATATCCATCCAGTTCGGCAATATTATTAACCTCATTACTCTGTCACTCTCCGTAGACATTTACTTGCATTGTGGGTATACAACCTCTGCTAAATCCCATCCTACTTGCAGGAGAGTTTAGTTTGACAGTCTCTGTACTCACCCATGGTCAGGACTCAACTGGACCTTTAACTTCTGTAAAGGGCTTGTCTTCCTGGATCAAGGTTTTCTTCTCCTCCTACAAAGTGCACAGAACTTTGGGCGCTTACCTGTGTGCACCAACCCGACTCTAGTGCGGCCCTCGTTCCGCCCGGATTAGATTCCTCACTACCCTCTCCTTGTCGTTGTTTTCCTTGGATTCATCGGACATTGTTGGGACTTACCTGTGGGTGTACATCCAGGTTAGTGTATAACATAGGTTCTTACTGTCCTTTTGTACCAATAGACTTCTAATTAGTCCACTCTCTATTGACAGCCTGGTGAATCTTGGTCCACTCCTGCCCTTCCCACTAATAGCTCTCTGACTGTGGTTTTTACTAGTCGGAGAGTGACATTAGTTAGAAGGTTTCTCTTGACACACTACGTTCTACCTCTGACAACAGTAGATGGGAGAAGACATCGATTGTATCCTTTGCAACTACCAGTCTGTATCCTTTAAGTGAACCTTAGACATGTCCTTCTGTATCTGTTGTGTTTCACTGTCACAAACCTGGTTATAACACTAGGACACACAAACCACACCATCTAGTGATGTGGGCAATGGGTCACTTGTCCCACTCATGTCCCTTTGGTACTCAGACACAGGGGCCCTGGCTGACTCAGTCCTGGCACCTTTGGCGCCAGGCTCATATAAAGAAGTGAGCAGGAACACTTTATTTCAGTGCAGGAGTGCTTTATTTCACAAGAACTTTCCAGGCGGTGCTGAAAGCCTTTATTTCAGAACGTGCACTTTACTGGGGTGTGGCTCCCTAGGCTGGGTCTTCACATGCTGACTCAGGGAGTGGCAGGGTGTGGCAGACAGGCTGAAGCTGGTGGGCGTGGCTTCTGAGGCTCAGCTATATAAGCAACTCCATCCTTCAGGCTGGTGCTTCGCGTTACAGTGCACCTCCCTGCAACGAGACGTTCACCGCCGCCAGAACCAGCAACAGACTTATCTCGTTGAATCATTTGCTGCAACCGCTTGCTAACCTGGACTTCGGCGCTCATCTACACAGCAGCAGTCCATGTTCCTGACAACACGCAGAGCCTGATCTCGACACCGCAGCACCCGCGGTCTTCATTTCCAACGAAGCCAGATTCCTGAAAAGAAGACAAGACTAAGTTAGAATAACGACCGACACAATCTTGTGACGCGCTGCAGTTAAAACCCACATGCACCCCTATAGGTTACTTACCAGTTACCAGTCCATCGTAAATATTCACCTCCTATCTCCGGTACCGCTTCAACCTCTGCAGCGAACGCCGGAACCACAGCATCACCTGCATGGGGAAAGAGCAGAGAAAGACATTATACACTGAAAGGACACTAAATTAAGAACAAACTTTACCAATACAATTCCGAAAAGTCGAAAGACTAGCAGGAGAGTGAAAACAAGGGACACACTTACCAGCAATAGAAGTGGACTAGCCGCAGCCTGCCTGGGCTTCCAGGACAAGGGACCAGTGAAGGAACTCAGTCCATTAGACAAGTGCCCCTGCCAGAAGCAGCAGGACGGAGAGCCCTCCATTATCATTCAACCGGAATCGTGCTGTTCCGCTGCAACCCTCCACGTAGGCGCAGAGGGAAAAGCCAGACAAGAGAGGTTTCCCCCCTGGGAGGGCTTCGGCCGTGCCCCAACGCCTCTGCAGAGACCAGGTGAGCGTAACAGTGTAAGGTTTGTGGCAAACAGGTGGTAAGAGACTACAATGAGCTGCATGGCAGGTGGCATTGTGGGTTTCAGTGAATAATTTATTGAAAAGGTAAATGATGTGTGTCGGGAATACTGGAATGAGCATGTGGCAAAGTTAACGTAGATTGAGGTGATGAAGGAGCCAGTGAAGTTGCAGAAGCAGGAAGAATATGAACTGTGTTTCGATAACGAAGAAACAATCTATGTGGGGGCCAACAACAAGTGCAACAAGACATTTCACATCCCAGACCTCAAAAAAAAGAGACAGCAGCAGTGATAGACATTACTGGGTCTGCAGCCAGGTGTTGTTTTCTGCACCTCCCGCCACTTGGAGGGGCACCCGCTTGCATTGCACTCCTCTCTTGGTGGTCCCTGAAGAACACTTAATAGTGGGACCAAGTGGTTTGTCCATCCCAACAACAGCACCCGTGATGGATGTCCCTACTGCAGTGGCCCATATTTCGAATCCTGCTAGAAGAAAATAAAGGAAATTGCAGAGAAAGCAGATCCAACTCTTGTCCCAAGACTCATCACAGTTGCTCAAAGAAATACCAAATCAATACAGATTGTATAGCAAAGATGAGACCTTTTTCGCATCATTGTTACTACCAGGAGTACAAGCGGCCTCCAATGGAAAGTGGCTCCAGACCATCCATTGGGAGGTGATACAGCTGGAAAATGACACTGAACAAGGCCTCAATGCCATGAAGATGGAGAGGCGAGCAATCAGGTTGATGACGTTGCAAAGTCATTATGTGCTGGATTTACTTACAGCGATGAAGGTGTGGTCTGCAAAAGAATTGGGGATACTTGCTGCACATACGTGCCCCTAAACTACCATGCTAACGGGTCCCTCATGCACCCACATGCAAAAAGATGACAGCATTCAAAGAAGCGACAGGTTTGACAACCTTTTCTCTTGGGCACCATTGTGGATGGGGGCGATCAAAAAACTACTGGTACCAGTGATCGAGATTGTGTTGGTGATCTTCTGCACCTTCCAGATGGGACTTCGATGCTGTGCCAAAGAAATGCCTAGCAGTGCAATGATGATGATTTCAATTGGGGTACATGGGGCACCTCACGGTACAAAAGACAGTGCAGTACAAACAGATGACGCTGACAAGCCATGCATGATTAGATTAGAGCAACGCCTTCAGCCCCCAGGAATCACCAAGTCCCCTACCAGACCCTGAGAAATACAAAGAGCACTGGGTCAACGTAGCAGGAGATGGGGGTGTATTTATGGTACATGAACCTCAGAATAGTACACATAAGCAGGGGAAAGTTTATATTGTGTGTGCAAAGCATGGCTACCCAAAGAAGAAACATAGCCATATTTGGAAGGTGAGAGGATTTAAAAGGGAGAAAATAGAGAAGAAGGATCAAGAGAGGCTTACATGACAGTTTATTAATGTGGGATTAACAAAAGAGGGGAATGTTGCCAAGCGGGGGCGATTGTGTCAGGCACTCAAGAGGTTCTGAATACGGCAGAGGTCCAAACAGTGTGTTGTAGATGGTTGGGGATGTTAGAATGGTGAGGAGGGTGTCAATAGAAGCTGCATTATGGGTATATTATGTGACTCGGTGTAGAGTTCATTAGAAATTGAAACGCCATCTTAGAAAATAGCCATTCTGAAATCAAGGCCTGGCGCTGCGCTGCAGACAGGACTGTAGGCCCGGAACAAAACATAGAAATAGATGTGTGAATGCAAGAGCGGGTTACATGCTGGGCAGTAGCGGGAAAGGCCACATCCGCAGGAATTCATAAACCTCTCATTGTCTCTTACTATTAGCATGTGTAACCCAGAAAGAATGCTCCCTGCAAGGCCATGAGGGGGGCCGAGAGCTGCCTTTGAGCAGTTATCCCATGAGAAGGAGGGCACAAGCCTTTAACTTCCCCAGCCCAAAACCCAAGTTATAGTGCCCAGATGCCCCTGTTCCAAGACCCCAACATTACAGAGTACAGGTCAGTCCCAGACCACAGACTATAAAGCTGTTAGATCGCCGGTTTATCAGAAGAATCACAGCAGAGTATCCTGGGCCTCTGTAATTTGCGTTGCAAGGTGCTAGGGAAGAAAAGTAACAAATCTAAGCCTGGGGTGAGAAGAACTGGAACAGCGCTGACGCATCTGGGATCGAGCTGGGGTTTGTAAGATAAGTGTGACCTCGAAATCTTATGTGCCCATGTCTGCAGTACCAGGTGCACATTAGGCCACTGATAGGGCACGCTATGATTTGTGCTTTTAATTGCCAATTAAATTAGGAGCCTTACACCCGATGACACACTAAGAAGAACCCCATGTGGAAGAAGACTGACGAGAGAAGCTGGGGCCAATGACCTGGCATCCCATATGGAGCAGGCTGCTTATGTATACGGTCGCACCGACCAGCTAGGTGGATTTGTAACCTATGTGATGTACGTCGGTTGTGATGTTTTTTTCTTTTATAAGCTATGGCCCATGTTGATTTCGTCAGAGTGCTCAGTGGCAGCAGAGTTCTTTGCTGGGGCGTTTTTATTTTATGGAAATGGACCTTGTTCTCTCTGGAAGAGGTGTGCTGGGCATTTTTTCCCTAGTGTGTTGTATTATTTCTGGTGTGAGTGTTGAGGGGATTCTCTACAGCAGCAAAAATTGGGGGCACCTCACACACTACTATAGTCGTCGGCATATTTAAATAAAGTAAACAATAGACATTTCACTTTGCTAGTATGAATTATGCTGCTGGACCACCTTCAAGCAAACCTTGCATCATTTGACCAAACACTATCCAATATCTTTTATAAAGCTGTGAAAAGATTCAAAACACTTTCCAACAGAGATTGGGTCTGTAATGTAATTTGGAACAGTTTGAATCACACTCATATTTACTCTGGTGGGAACTATACTCACTAAAATTAAAAAAGAATATTGAAAGTAAAGAAACAAAAAGGTCCTAATACTCGAGGCTAACAAAATGCTCAAAACTCCTAGACCAAACCTAGAGAACATACCACAACACGCAGTTGTGCTGAGAATAGAAGTAATTAAACTGTTTCCAGTCCCCGGGGAGAGCTACATCTCCCTATGATCCTTGAACCAATGAAAAACTATCCAGAATACCCATCATAGTCCTGGAAATATACCCGGCTACTATGTTTAAAAGTGCAAAAGTAAAATAGACGATCATTGAAATGTGCAACAAACATTTGAAAGAACTAACCCGTTGTGTTTAAAGGGTATTACATGCACCCCAAAATGAATTGCCCTAGAAACGCCAACGGGGTACACAGAAGAACCACTACACCACATGTTTTCGAGAAACGGCCAGTCTGTTGTATATATTTCCTCCAACTGGACTCCAAATTCCAATATTAGTGAATATGATAAATATTATGTATCAACCCCCCCCTAGTAACTGAAGTTCATTAGGATGCATAACCTGGGTGCCACTGGTAATCTCTCTCTCATATATATATATATATATATCTCCCCCCGTTCTCCGCACCGTGTGCACGGTGCAGACCTGAGCCGCACTCCTGGAGTTGTGTGCCAAAATTCAAGTAAGTGTTCGTGTTCTCACAAAACTGGCTGCAACATCTTGCGATTAAAAAAGGTCTTCTTTATTAGTTACAAAAGTTAAAATTCCATGTGGAAACCTCCAGCCCTCGCCCAGCAGCACAAAGGAAAACCCTGGCGATGACGCGTTTCGCTACGGCTTGTAGCTTGATCACATGAATTCTACTCGACTAGACACAGCTTTTGAATCTTTTCCCACTGAGAAGCAGTTAAAACCAAAATAGGACTCCGACCATATGTGCAATACACAGTGCCTGTAAAGCCCGCCCGCCATCTTGGAATGATTTTATTATAAAACGTTGTATTAAGCTGTGCAATGACAAAATTTCATTTTCTCCTATTAGAGTGAGTGTGCATACCATTAATGTTTAGGTTTGAAAGATGCTATTTGTCCCAGTCTTATCAATGGTTTTTCTGGGATGATATAGACTGACTTAATTCCAATACTTCAGCACATATGGATGGTGTAAGTATTAGGTCCACAATATAAAGTGCATAGTGCATTTAATATACAATACCCCATGTCATTGCATTTAGTTGCATAAAGAGATCATTGTAAGTTTTAAATTCGCATAGTGCAAAAGTTTGGCATACATGGATATTGCATTATTTTTCTACGATAAGCTGACCTAATTCCAATATTTAGACACATATGAATAGTATACGTCTTCGGTCCACGATGTAAAGTGTATTTAAGTCTGCAGTATAAAATACATGATTGCTACCCATATCGCTACAATCAAGTACGTTGCAGCTATGGTAGTTGTAAATTGCCATAACGTGACTAGTGCCGATTCACCCCATGAAATGAAAAAGGTCTCTCAATTCACATAACCCACAATATTTCCCAAATTGTCTTGCCGTGACTAGTGGTTGTAAACAACCTGAGGCGAGGAGCCCAAGTTAAAGTATCTTATCTCACTGGTAACCCAATACAGGGACCTGTATGTTTATTTAATGGACCTTTCTTTCTTTTGATGCACAGTGCATTACAACTTAAGGAACTACGCACGATTTTGTAATGTCAAAATCAGAGTGGTACTGTGCACAAATTTCTATCACTCCATTCATTTCAGATGGGTTAGCCCTAAAGAGATTTGGTTGGGAACAAATAATTCTGTTATGGGTTAGACAACGTGTGTCTAAGAATAACATTAAAAACATTCTCCCAACCAGAATCCCTGGATGGGAGAAAACCTCTCAAAGTAGAGAGTTCTAAGGAAAAAAGTAAACAAATTTTCAGTGAATAGTCAGTATTCTACTTTGAACCATGAGTTTTAGAGGCTGTGAGATAACCCAATATATTAAACACCTAAGTATAAAGTTCCTTCTCAATATTGTGCCCCAATGGAAACTTGCTCTCGAAGTCAATGATATATCTCGTTTCTCTTTGTCTTTACAGCTTTTCTCTGTCTCCTCCCCTGGGTCCGATCTTGACTTGTTGTAACCCTATAAACTTGAGGTCACCAACTTTCCCTTCATGTTTCTCCCAAAAATGTTTCACTATAGGGTATGTATAGTCCTGATTTTTTTATTGCTCCAATATGTTGCTGTATGTGTGTCTTTAGTTTGTACTTGGTACTCCCTATATACCATTTATTGCAAGTGCATTTGAGTGCATAAACAATGTACTCTGAGTCACAGGTTATTCTGTCCATGATGGAGACAGTTCTCTTGAGTACCGGATGTAAGAACGTGCTGCACTCCTCCGCATATTGGCATATCTTGCATTTTCTGCATTTCTAGAAACCATCTTTTCTACTGCTTAACCAGGTTTGATGATGGGAGATGGCGTCCGGCGGCATAAAGCTACTTACTAGTTTATCGTTTATAGATTGACATTTGCGGAAGGAGAAGTTCGGATGCTCACCCAGATCTGTATCCACTACCAAGGTGTTCCAGTGTTTATGTATTACGCCTTTGATGTATTTGGCAGATTGTCCATACGTCAGAACCAGACTAGTAGCGGCTTTTTGGTCCGTATTCAGATTCCTATTCGTGTGATCCAATAATAGAGTAGATCTCACACATTGACGTGCCTTGAGATAGGCTCTCTGAATGATTTGTTTGGGGTAGCATTGTTGCTTAAAACCCCATGCTGTAATTTGACTTTCTTCGTCATAGGAGCTGATTTCCGAACAATTTCTTCGAAGTTGAATAAACTCGCCATAAGGAATACTCCAAATCAAATTTTGGCAGTGGGAACTTCTGGCATGCAGTGGAACATTAGCTCCTGTGGTTTTATGAAATAGTTTCGTTCTGATTCTCCCATCTTCTATTTGAACCCTGACATCCAAGAACACTACTTCCTTGTGACTATGGGTTTCTGTAAATTTCAAATTGAATTCATTGATGTTGAGATGTTCCACAAAATCTGTCCAGTCTCTAGGCGTGCCCTTCCATATGATGAACAAATCATCAATGTAGCGTTGCCACATGATCACCTTGTTGGTGAACCTCGCATTACTTTCCTTCCATGCCTCATATTTCTCCCAGTACCCCATTGTGAGGTTTGCGTATGCTGGAGCGAAGGACGTGCCCATCGCGGTACCTTGTTTTTGTTTACAGTACATCTGGTTGAATAAGAAAACATTATTGGTCAGGCAAAGATGAATCATGGCCATGATCATTTCCGAATGTTTGGAATAATTCAAAGATCTGGTGTTCAGATAGTAGGTGCAGGCCTTCATTCCTTGTTCATGTGTGATGGACGTGTATAGGGAGACCACGTCCATTGTGGCCTTTCGTTGTTCATAGCAAGTTTTGTCATTAAGTTTCCTGTTGGCCTCATGCACATATTGGTCTCTGGTCATGAGTACGATATTACGACCCTTGTCTGACGCCTTGTCATCAATGACATTTGTGATGTCATCTTTGATGTCCTGGGTGTTCGTCTTAGCAGTGCACAGTGGTGGCGCGAGTTATGGTTGCTTAGCTTACCATAACTGGCGAATTTCAAGGGTTTTTCGGTTTTACTTGGAACCATAACGTCCCTTTGACAAAGTTTTTTCACTGAATTTCATAGGTTTTTAGTAGCGCAACTTAACCATAACGTCCCTGTAACACTTTTTTTTACTGAATTTTATAGGTTTTTATTAGTGCAACGTCACCATAACATCCTTTTCAATAGATGAAGACCACTAGCATCTTAGGTCCTCAAAGTGGGAACCCTGGGTAGTAAAAAAAAAAAAAAAGATTGCCACCATGGAAAGGGAAGGTGGGGTGTATAAAGAGAACACAACAGGGCATGAGCGGAGGGTTGGGGGGGAACAGGGGAGACACATGGGCATGAGCGGGGGGTGAGAGGGAACAGGGCACAAACGCGCAGGGGGTGGGGGGGAAAAGGAAGGCAACACGGGGCATGAGCTGGGGGTAGGGAGGAACACGAGGGAGACACGGGGTATGAGCAGGGGGATGGTGAGGAACACGAGGGAGACACGGGGCATGAGCGGGGGGGTGGGGAGGAACACGAGGGAGACACGGGGCATGAGTGGGGGGTGGGGGAACAGGGCACACGAGGCATGAGCGGGGGTGGGGAGAACAGGGCACACGGGGCATGAGCAGGGGTGGGGGAATAGGGCACACAGGGCATGAGCGGGGGTGGGGGGGAAGGAGACAGACAAGGGGCATGAGCGGGGAGTGGGGGAACACGAGGGAGACAGGGCATGAGCGGGGGTGGGGGGGAACAAGGGATACACGGGGGCATGAGTGGGGGGAACACGAGGGAGACTGGGCATGAGCGGGGGGTGAGGGGGAACACGAGGGAGACATGGGGCATGAGGGGGTACACGAAGGAGACACGGGCATGAGCGGGGGTAGGGGAACACGAGGGAGACACGGGGCATGAGCGGGGGTGGGGGGAACAGGAGACACACGGGGCATGAGTGGGGGTGAGGGGGTACACGGGGCATGAGCGGGGGTGGGGGGAACACGAGGGAGACACGGGGCATGAGCGGGGGGGTGAGGGGGTACACGAAGGAGACACGGGCATGAGCGGGGGTGGGGGAACACGAGGGAGACACGGGGGATGAGCGGGGGTGGAGGAACAGGAGACACGGGGCATGAGCGGGGGGAGGGGGAACAGAAGAAACATGGGGTATGAGCGGAAGGTGGGGGGGAACACGAGGGAGACACGGGGCATGAGCGGGGGTGGGGGAACAGGGCGCACACAGGGCATGAGCGGGGGTGGGGGAACAGGGCGCACACGGGGCATGAGCGGGGGTGGGGGGAACAGGGCGCACACGGGGCATGAGCGGGGGTGGGGGGAACAGGGCACACGGGGCATGGGCGGGGGTGGGGGGAACAGCGCACACACAGGGCATGAGCAGGGGTGGGGGAACAGGGCACACACAGGGCATGAGGGGGTGGGGGGGTGGGGAAAGGAGAGACACGGGGCATGAGCGGGTGGTGGGGGAACACGAGGGGGACACGGGGCATGAGCGGGAAGGGGTGGGGGGTAACACGAGGGAAACAAGGCATGAGCGGGGGTGGGGGGAACATGAGGGAGACACGGGGCATGAGCGGGGGGAGGGGGAGGGGGAACAGGAGACACATGGGGCATGAGCGGGGGGTGGGGGGAACACGAGGGAGACACGGGGCATGAGCGGGGGTGGGGGAACAGGGCGCACACGGGGCATGAGCGGGGGTGGGGGGAAACAGGGCGCACACGGGGCATGAGCGGGGGTGGGGGGAAACAGGGCGCACACGGGGCATGAGCGGGGGTGGGGGAACAGGGCACACGGGGCATGAGAGGGGTGGGGGGAACAGGGCACACGGGGCATGAGCAGGGGTGGGGGTGGGGGAACAGGGCGCACACACAGGGCATGAGGGGGTGGGGGAAAGGAGAGACACGGGGCATGAGCGGGTGGTGGGGGAAACACGAGGGGGACACGGGGCATGAGCGGGAAGGGGTGGGGGGTAACACGAGGGAAACACAAGGCATGAGCGGGGGTGGGGGGAACATGAGGGAGACACGGGACATGAGCGGGGGTGGGGGTAACACGGGGCATGAGCGGGGGTGCGGGGAACACGAGGGAAACATGGGGAATGAGCGGGGGGTGGGGGTACAGGAGGGAAACACAGGGCATGAGCGGAGGATGGGGGGCAACAGGAGACACGGGGCATAAGCGGGGGTACACGAGGGAAACACGGGGCATGAGCGGGGGTTGGGGGGAACAGGGGAGACACGGGGCATGAGCGGGGGTGGGGGGAACAGGGGAGACACGGGGCACGAGCGGGGGTGGGGGAACAGGGGAGACACGGGGCACGAGCGGGGGTGGGGGAACAGGGGAGACAGGGCATGAGCAGGGGGTGGGGGGCTAACACAAGGGAGACACGGGGCATGAGCGGGGGGTGGGGGGGTAACACAAGGGAGACACCGGGCATGGGGTGGGGGTAACACAAGGGAGACACGGGACATGAGCAGGGGGTGGGGGAACAGGGGAGAAACACGGGGCATGAGCAGGGGGTGGGGGGAAGGGGAGAGAGACACGGGGCATGAGCGGAGTGGGGGGAAGGGGAGAGACACAGGGCATGAGGGGTGGGGGGATGGGAGAGACACGGAGCATGAGCGGGGGTGGGGGGATGGGAGAGACACGGAGCATGAGCGGGGGTGGGGGAAGGGGAGAGATACGGGGCATGAGCGGGGGTGGGGGCAAGGGGAGAGAGATACGGGACATGAGCGGGGGGTGAGGGAAGGGGAGACACACGGGGCATGAGCGGGAGAAGGGGAGAGACACGGGGCATGAGCGGGGGGGTGGAGGGGAAGGGAAGAGACACGGGGCATTAGCCGGGGTGGGGGGGGGGTGGGCAGAGACATGGGGCATGAGCGGGGGGTGGGGGGAAGGGGAGAGAGACACGGGGCATGAGCGGGGGAAGGGGAGAGACACGGGGCATGAGCGGGGGTGGGGGGAAGGGGAGAGAGACAGGGCATGAGCGGGGGGTGGGGGAAGGGGAGAGACATGGGGCATGAGCGGGGGGTGGGAGGAAGGGGAGACACGGGGCATGAGCGGGGGGTGGGGGAAAGGGGAGAGACGGGGCATGAGCGGGGCTGGAGGGGAGGGGAGAGACACACGGGGCACATGAGCGGGGGAAAGGAGGGAAACAAGAGAGAGACTCGAGGGCCTGTGCCTCACCGCCTTTTCGCGGCCGACGCAGCCCACATCTACACTGTGCAGGCAGCAGATCCCGCTCCGATAAAGAAGGATGGCGGGCGTCTCTGAAAATAGACGCACTGCACGCTTCACGGCAGCCAATAGAAAAGCACGTCAGATGTCCGCGGACATCACGCAAGCTGCTTGCCCAATCACCGTCCTGTCCGTGGAGCGAACAGGGAAGTGTGTCCGCGAAGCGAACACAGATATCACTAATTTTTTCTGACCTACTTTTTGGTCATTTAAAAAAAACTATTGGACGGATTTTCACCAAATTTGCAAAAGCACGCTTTCGGGACCAAGCCGCTGCTCCTGGTCCAAATTTGGTGAAAATCTGTCCAGCAGTTTGGGCTGTAGGCGCGAGCAAAAAAATGTTCCCATTCAGTCTATGGGTAAAAGTTTTGGGACCCCCCCCCCCCCCCTAGACGAATCCTCATCTTGGTGGAGCTAAGTTATAAGCCGCCCAAAAAGTGCTCTTCCTATGGAAACACCAACTTAACCATAACTAATTAATATATATATATATATATATATATATATATATATATATATATATATATATATATATATATGAGTCCACAAGGCGTATTACAGTAGTTCAGCATAAATCAATTATCCTATCAATTGCCATACTTAGTCCCAATGTATGCCAACAACACATGTAGGATTAGAGGGAATACTGATGTGTATATATTGGGTTTGGAATGGACAACCCCCCCAAAATTAATAAAATCTTTAAACGCTTCTATGAGGATTTATACAGCGATCAGTCTCAAATGGACTGAGATCGGCTGAACCAGGTTTTCGACTCATTGAAGATCAAGCAATTGTCAAATACAGAAAGACTCAGATTTCTCTTGATGAAGGGAGAAATGCAATCTGGAAGGTAAACCTGGGAAAATGTCTGGCTCCAGATGGGCTTCCAATTGAATTCCATTGAGTGATGCTAGAAAAGGTATTAATTCTATTGAGAGAGGCGTTTATTTGCACACGCAGGGCAGACCAGTATCGGACTCAAGTAGCTACAGACCAATCAGCCTAATAAATTGCGACTCTATGACACTATCAAAGATCCTGGCCAACAGATTAGAGAAGATACCCCCTGAGATAATTCACCTAAATCAGGCTCGTTTCATTAAAGGCACAGTATCCGCCTCAAAAATGAGAAAGATACTGTTAACACTAGAGAAATACCAGAAGCTTAATCTGGACTCAGTAGCTTTATCTCTTGATGCTGAAAAAGCATTTGATAGTGTGAAGCGGGGCTTCTTGTTGGGAACCATGGAGAGAATGGATTTTGGACCAGATTTTCTGAGTTGGGTCAAACTGCTCTATACGAAACCAACTGCTGAAATCAAAACAAATGGAATCATTTATGAAAGATTTGAATTACAATGGGGACAAGGCAGGGTTGCCCCTTGTCTCGTCTGTTATTTGTGATCTTGATAGAACCTTTGGGAGAAGCCATTAGATCAAATGTCAGGATTGTTGGGGATTGAATACAACGGAGTATGCCAAAAGTTATGGGTCTACGCGGATGATTTACTGTTGGTCATCCAGGAACACGTTTCCTCAGTATCGGAATTGATTAACTTGATTGAAGAATTCAGCCTCATATGAAATTATAAAGTGAATTGGGCTACATCAGAGGCTCTACCATGTTCACTCTTGACAAATGGCAAACCGCTGAAAGATCTGGGCTTCAGATGGTGTCTGACACAAATGAAATATCTAGGTATTTGGATCACTGTGAATTTGAGTGACATGATGAGCCTGAATTTGGACACAGTGTTGCAGAAGATGAACTTAGAGGTAGACAGCTAGAATGAGCTCAACCTGTCTATTGGCAGTAAAGTAAATGCTATAAAAATGGTACAGGCTCCAAAATTGAACTATGTATTAGGCATGATCCCCCTTCCGGTGAGTAAACGTGCTTGGAGGAGGGAGGATAATGTGTTACAAACCTTTTTATGGAATAAGAAAATTCAGAGATTAAAACTTTGGAAATTGCAATTACGAGGGGACGGTGGAGGGTTGAATATTCCAAACTTTGAACAATATAATCTGGCATACTCTCTACGTCACGTCATGCCTTTTCTGTCAGGTATCGATGATAATGATGTGTTATTTATATAGCACCCTAAGCCAAAGCGCTTTACAGAGAACATATTTACATACATTTATCATCCCAACCGAAGTTGGTACTCATTTATCGACCTCGGAAGGATGAAAGGCTGAGTTGGCCTTGCTGGGATACGAACCTGCGAATCACACATAGATCGCAGCAGCGAGCGCTCAACCCACTGAGCTATCTTACCGGTTTATGACGACTGGGCCAAGGCAGAGGCTAAGGGCGCAGGTCCCTTAGAAACATGGGCTCTTCTCTCCACTACCACAACGGAGCAGGAAAGCCATTCTGTATTAAACTTCATCAGATCCACTTGGAGGTCATATGAGATAACCGCAAAATTAACCCCTGGTAAAAATGACACTTCCTCTATTTGGATGAACCCAGATATCAAGTTAAACAAATTCTTGTTTTGGCCAGCATGGTTCTCAGCTGGGATCAGAAGAGTGGAGGACATCTTCTTAGGAGCGAGATGGAAAACGTTTTGAGAAGTGAAACTTAAATATGAGCTTTCTGCTTGTACTTCTGGGGAGTAAAGGAAACTGAAGAGAGCTGTGAACATTCCATCATTGGTAGAGTTTTTGTCTGCGGTTAGGAAAATTGGTGAAAGTGATCATTCGGCATCCAAGATGTATAATTTGCTGAACAATTTTGCAAAAGGAAATGGAAGGATCCTGCAAGTCTGTTCTAGTTGCCTGACGGAAGAGATGACACCAGATAGGTGGAGAGATCTTTGTGCCAATATCAAAACTATGTACCTGAATGTAGGAGAAAGGTCCTGTCAAGTCATGATCTTGAATAGAGTGTTTTGGACCCCTGTTAGGATGAAGGAAATGAAACTGACATCAGACAGCTGTTCGGGATGTGGTCTGACTCACGGGTCATTGGAACATATGCTATGGGAATGCCATAAAGTGAGAAACTTCTGGAGTGAGATCGCCACTGCGATGAACAAAGTTGTCATTGAAAATCTGACCTCTGATTTTGAGACTTTAATCTTAGGAGAAACTGCTCTGCTGGAGTCTTTGAATCAGCATCAGATCACATGGATTTTACCAGGGGCCATGTTGGCGAAGAAATTAATCATGAAACAATAAAATTATGCATTATTTTTTAAACATACATAAAGTGCCCAGCGCATTCACATGAATCATCACTCGCAAATGTGCTGTGTGCTTCCCTGAGTGATATATACTTTGAGTACTAAACTCACAATGATACTTGAAAGCAATTGACTAGAATCATCCTCTGAAATTCTAAGCCATAATTCTACTAGATGAGACAACTATTAAATTCCATTATGTTTTCAATGATGAGCTCTTGAAGAGGCGCTGAAGAGTGGCCCCCTCTCTAGTTTCAACTTTACATCCCAAAAGTGTTTTCATCAGGACTGGCTCACGTAATAGGTCTAAAAGACAAGTAAATAGCGGCATCTTCAAATAACTGTAAACAATTGGAAACTGCTTCTTCCTGCTTCAAATTGGCTGAACCATCAGGTCCCCAATGCAAGACTGGAAAACTGTTCTAGGCGGTAACATTCTCTGATGGATGAATTGTCTGTCTAAAGACTACATGATTAGCTAACTAGCACACGTTAATCTAAATGATATCCAAAAAAGATTGGCTCGACACCCATAAGTATTAACATGGGAGTAAAGCAGGGATGTATGGCGGCTCCTACGCTATATAATCTCTACATCTCTGACTTACTCCAACATATGTGATTAAAGTCCAACTGTCCTTCCAAGTAGGGGACTACCCCAATAGTAGGTATGCTGTACGCAGAAAACCGGATACTGTTTGATAGAACATTATCGGGCATCAAGAGCACGCTGGAGGAACTTTCTTTGTACTCTTCCGAGCTGGGTCTTACCATCAACTTAAGGAAGACAAATATAATGTTGATCAGTAGAAAGGGCCCTACCCGTTTGGTAATTGAATCCAGATTGGGCCTGATAGAATTTGCTGATTCCTACTCTTACTTGGGCCTAGAATTCGATTCATCTTCCAATTATAATCGGATAATTGCAACAAAAACAAAAAAAAGCCAAACGCTACAAGCCTGCAAATTTGCAAGAGGGAATGCGGGGTACAGCCTGGCCGGTATTGTAAAGCTGTACCAACAGTGCTTTGTTCCAGCCATGCTTTATGGCCTGGAAGCCATGGCTATCCAGGACCTAAATTGGCTCAATATTTTAGAGGGCCATTACTGGTGGGCAGTATTAGGTTTGGGGCCATCTTGTTCTATGCAATATCTGAGGCTCGAGCTAGGCCTAACCACTCTGAGAGGTATGGCCTTGCGTGCCCGGGGGGCTTCTATTTGAAATCATGTACCTCACTGATATGTAAGCCCTTTTGCGATAGTGGGAAACAATTATGATGCCGAGAAAGTTCTGCGGAGGGTAATTTTAAAAATCTCAATGAATCCCTCTTCTTAGAGATTGGTTGGATTCACACCGCAAAGAAAACGCAACCTTTTATCCATCTGAAAAAATAATTTGTTCGCAAATTAAACCACTGGGATTGGTGTGAAAATTACTCCAACCTTGAAAAGCTGAAAGGGTATGAGGTTGTTGCCCATGTAATTCATAAATACAGGAGGACACAGCCTTACTTGCTGCTCTGCCCCGACCCAGCGGTGAGGGATTTCCTGCTAAGGTTGCAAACTAATCAATTTCAGGTCCTTGCCATTACGGGTTCACATCAGGGTCAAGCTTCAAGTGACAGGTCTTGCTGGATTTGTAAGAGACCGGATATTCTGGAAACTGCCAGACATGTGCTCACCTCTTGCCCTAAATTGGGCCCATTATACATGAGTTTGCTGGGAAGACTGGTACACAGATATGGGGGCATTGTTGGAGACTCATTTTGGGATTATTGTCTCAACTCCTACACAATATAATCTCAACTTCCCCTGTTTAGAGTGCGGTCAGATGTCAGAAATCTACTGTTACCAACTCAACCTACTGTTACTGATTTGACAACATTGGTATAGAACCACTGTTCTCTAACAGCTGGTATTGATTCATATTGCATTTCTGGTACTGTTTTAATTTATGTACTTGCTCACTCACGTATCTTTTCATTCAATATTTAAGAGACATACCCTATCCTATCTAATTTTATTTGGTCCTTGTTTGATGACTTACAATCTATTCCTGTATTTCCGTATGATTGTGAAAAAAGATGTTTTGACTGATTTTATTTTAATTTGGATTCTGGAATTTGAAATATTAAGTTTTGTGTAAAGTTCAAATTTTGGACTAAAACACAATAAATTATTATTACAAAGAACATTATTGTGCTCACAAATGTATGGCAGTAACTAGAGTGTAATCATCCTGTAACCCTGGTCTACAACATTCAATCCAGGATTCTATTGGCCACTGCTGATCAAACTTTAGATGAGTAAGAACAAGCAAAGATGCGAGAAGGAGTGTTCTTACATTAGAATTAGAACATGCAGCCTTCAGATTGAACACATACCTCTTCAGGAGTATAAGGGAGGCATGGTATCACAAGTATGACACTGACACAAGAGGTACAAGTTACAAACCCTTTATTCAATTTTCAGGGTTTGGAAAACTCCTGTTTTGCACTTCAGCTATGATAGGAGTAGTCTCTACCATCAAATAATAAAGAAAACACAGTCCTAATAAAGTCTTTGTCAAATCAAAAATGGCATATTCTAACAAATCCTAATGGCAGCCCTATCTGTTCTACAAAAAGTGTGTAATGGGGAAAATGTATTCAAAGGAAAATCAGTGTTATAACAAAGGATCAAGATGGCTGAGTCAGCTCTCCTCCCCACGTTGGACAGCATGGAGTAAGGCAGCCCCCGTAAAAAGGATGACACTGGCTCAGGTTCTCAAAACCAAGGCAGTTCAAAACATGGGTCGGGGCCCCATTGGCCTTACTCGTTAAAGTCACTTATTCCTGTTGACAAAAGTTATTTCACAGTTCAACAAAATAATTTCACGTAAGTCTCCCTCCATCAGGCTCAGACCTCTCAATAAACAAGTACCTTATTCAACACAGATCTGCCTCAGCCGGGCTCGGACCTCACAATCGCAGCACTTGCAGGGGTTCCCTTCCCCAAGCTTTATTCACATTCGTTAGGGGTTCCCTTCCCCTAACTTATCACACTTCCAGTTCACATTAATCTCCCTCAGCCGGGCTCAGACCTTTTTCTCATGTCGAAGACTTTTGAATGTGCGGGTCTTGTGCCATAGACTTCCGCAGGACCACTTCGACCCCTCTTCAGCTCACACTCTTATGTTATTTGCCCAAGTGTCCCTTGGTCTTGGTAGTTCAGTACTATAAGCACAAAAGTTCAAAGAAATCTTTCTCTTCAAGAATTCACCTTTTCACTTCCCCTTTTGCCGCTGTTAATCTTAACCATTACGCATTTTAGAGTTCATTCACTTTGCTGCTTTATAACAAGATATCACATTTCGCTGAGATTTTCGAGTGAGCTATTTCCTGTCACCAGACCACTCAGCTACTCTATCACTGACTTCACAGTAAGCAGTAATTTAAAGTACACCACAGGTCTATCTTTTGCGTCTCACACGTGCAAAGCCTTCAATTCTGAGATACACTGTTGCAACTTCAATCTTTTCCTAAAACACACCGGCCTTTCATGTCCTTCGCTAACTCACCGCCTGTGTGCCTTCCCTTGTCTTTGTGACTTTAATTCACGAGTCAAGGTTAATACCACAGGCTTGGCCGTGCATCCCCAACTGTCATTCACCCAGCAGGGACGCTGGCATCCTTGAAAGACAATGCAGTCTTATCTGGGATTTGACCTTCTCTGCCTATCTTTCATGACTCTTTGGGGGCAACAACCTCCTGAAGGGATCTCCTCGGTTTCCTTACCGTTTTCTCTCATCCGTCGGTCGCTCTGCCCCAGTGGGTTTGCCTCTGCCGCCGAAAACCTGCTCCTTCTCGTGTTCCACCTAGCTCAGAGTGTGTCTATATGTTCTGCATTTTATCCGTGTGGGGAGAACTAATGGGCATCAGATGTATGTGATTAATGTCAAGTGCCTGATTTTGTCTGACCCGATTAGTGGGACATGCTCAATGTAATGTTCGGGTGCGAGTCTGCCTTTCCCCAGAGTGCACTGTCCATATGAAAGTGTGCGTGCAGGAAAGGGAGGATGGGGGAGTTGAAGTCTCAAGATATCCTACCTGGTAGGTGTTACGGGGGTGGGGTGATACCAGCAGGTGTCCCGACCCCACTCCCCAAGGACCCTTCACCTAGGTGATCCTCCCGCACTGGTCCACCTTCAGGGTCTATATCCAAAGGCGATGGCTGTGCCCTGGCCACCTGAGAAAGAGATGCCTGGGGACTAGTAGGTCAGACACCCTTTGGTTTCTCACAGAAGGCACACAAACCCCTTGACTGAATACATTGATAAGTATTATACATTTTAAATTAGTATAAGCTTAAATCACAATACTACTTGTTAGTGATTATTAGACATAGATGAGTATTTTCAAACTCAGTGCATGTAAACGGTATACTTTTGTTTTTTTTAATCTAATTTCTAATTCAAACTTATTCTTACCTCAATAACATTCTTTTTGCTGGATTTGTCCTTTGAAGCCCAGTCAATCGATGCACCTTTTAGGTCCACCGTGAACTCCAGTTTGGACTGATTGGCACCAAACTTCTGAAAATAAGAAAACCACCATGTTTATCATGTACTTCTAAAAAAGGCCCTTGTCCCAAATTGCACAATTTGAATAAACCGCTCTATAATCATTTAGTAAACTGAGCCATGGACTTATGAAATAATTAAGTTATGTAACCATCTAAAACCTGATACAAAAAGATTTTAAGTGCAAACAGTTTCTGAATGTTTACAACAAACCCATCATATGGGCATTACTGTACTTAATTCCCGATCCAATGTAATCTTACTTTGTTGAAGCCAGTACTATTTGTTGTGGCATTTTTACATCAGTAAATACAGATTAGATCTGTTCAGAAATTAAGTTACACCATGTATTTGTTTAGTTCATAGAGACAAAGCAAAAGTGCTAAGGAAGTGAAACAATGTTACTTTATTAGTTTTTACTAACGATTAGTTGAATTATTTATCTGCATTTTGAATATCGTGCTTATTATTAGTATGTCAATCTCCTATAATTTGTTTAGTTCCAATTGAGGCAAAAAGAAAAAGGTCTGCTAACACGTGATACATGCTTTAATTTCACCTAGAATATGTATATATTTTCCTTTTAAAAATGTACTGTCAATACATTGACAATTCAATTAAAAGTACGCAAATCAGTGTAGATGAAGTTCTACCAAAGGAGTTAGGGCAGTGTATGGCTGCAAACACGTCTGTCCATTTGGCGACTAAGGATGCACAGTGTGACAGATAGCCCAGCAGAACTGTTCTAAAGTGTTGGAGAATAGACATTTCAACGGTGAGCTAAATGAACAGGTGGTGTACATTTCTCATTAAATGCCCTTACATGTAATTGTATAATGAAAGACTGTCCTAAATAATTTTCAATACAATAAAACCTTCAGAATGCCTGTGAATGAGTGAAATCTTCTGCCATATGATGGCATAAGAGCAACAACCATCACCTTGCAGCATATAATCCATATGGGCAAGAAAGTTCATTTTAGCCTTCTTTGCTCTTCTATTATTAGAGATCCAGAATACAAAAACAATAAGAACATTCAGGCTGTTGCTCCTCATATCACCCACAAGAGCATAAAGTGAAATTCCGAGTGCAGCATATTTGGCATCAGGATTTTATAGCCTAAGTTTCGGAAGTCAGCTTTAGCAGAAACACTTTCCATAAACAAGGATGGTCTTTAACTTTGTTCAACTAAATCATGGCCATTACCTTAACGTATTTCAGATTTAAATATATAGAGATTTATAAATAGGGTAGAGTCAAATCATAATTCTTCCCAGGACAGGGAATATCTATTGATTCTTGCACTCAAAAGCAGTGCACATATGACAGAAGAGCAGTGGTCGAAATGTAAGAAAAGAAGTAGTGGAACTATTTTCCCTGCTAGCCTGTCCCGCTCCTCACAAACCCCATTGCCCTGCCCCCTCCACACACAATACAAGCCCCCAAACACATTTGCCTGCTGTTTAGGGGAATGCTCAGTGCAGTGCACTGAAAGTGAAAGTCAACTTCTTCCTACACTGTTATTTTAAAACGAAACCGTTCCGGAACGGTTTCTTTTTAAAATAAAAGTATAGGAGCTGTAAAACTTAATTTTAAAAAGTAGAGGAGCAGCGCTCCCAACCGCTCTCGCTCACTCTGACCACTGCAGAAGAGAGCCACCGAAGAAGGAGTCTTGACTAGAACAAGTGTTTGGAAGACAGATTGACAGCTTAAAAATCAGCTGTAGACTGGCTAGCCTGATAACAGCAATAGAAGTGTAGACATACTGTTTTCTAACAGCTTTAGACATGTCTGCAAGTTCCATCACCACTGGTGCTGTACCTGCTGTAAACAAAGCCCTTTTGCTCATCCAGGAGGAACGTAATTTCTTGTTAGCAGAATTGTATGCAGGATACCCCATCTACATTGAAGAAACATGGGGCGGACAGTTAAAAATGTAGTCCTTTTTAAACAAGGATCCCAAGCCCTTGCTAATTCTGCAAATGTTGTTTGGCAGGAGCTCTACGAGTAGGAAAGACTACTTGAAAAACAATGTGTGATTGACTCACAATGAGAAATACGTTTGCCAGTTCAGCAGAAGGAATTATAGTTTCCTGGTGAGTTAGCTTAATTCTTTTCCCCAACTTGTATCTACACTTGGATTATATTAAAATTAAATGTGGTGCATGCCCTTGAGGCACTGGGGCCTAGAGCAGGCACCCCAAGGGAAGATCTAAAGTGCAGACTATGCTACAAGGAAATTGAATCTGTTAAACATTTCCTGTGTTCCTGCCTCACTCCTAGGGATCCCAAATGTTTGCACATGGGTAGTGATGACCTCTGGCTACATTATATGGAGGGGAACAACATTCTGTGGATTTCTCATTTTATCAAACTTAGGCGCTGCATCAACATTTTGTTTAACAATGTGCAGAATGACACTAGGGATTAAGTTGAATTTTATGTTATTCATTAGATATGGTATTTCCATTTAAGATTTTGTAATTAAGTTATTTATAAAAAGTCTCTTGCTTAGCTGGTGTTCTAATATAATTTAAACAAATAGCTTCCTTATCAATACAATATGCCTGCCTTGGGAGTGTGAATTACACACAGACTTAAATCCAGAGCAAAAGAACAAAGTGATGAGTGGGACATTCTAGATGTACAACCTAATTTGTATATGGGGTCAGAAGGAGCCTTTGAGATTTTGCAGAAGAGTACTGGACTATTAAAGAGGAGCAAGTTAAGTGCAGGTAATTGTTACTTAACTGCATTGTTTCCCCATAACAGTAAGATGCGGTAGACTAGGACTAACCACTAGTGCAACAGCACAGAACACTCAATTTATGTAAGTTTAAGAGGTAAGCCAAATACACTTGAATATAACATAGCAATTTCTAATTGTGTGCGAGGCAATGAAAGCAAGATCACTTGCACATAAAAGCCTGAAGTGTCTTGATGGAATGCTCATCCACCTTATATGTGAGGTGCATGTATTGTAGGACTTTAGAAGAAAAGGTGGGAAGTCCAGGAATGCGTGGATATAAGAGTGCAGGTGGGTGCAAAGTATCAGTCAAATACTTACTTTCGTCTGGGATAAAAGAAATCCTTTTAAATACGGTATATACACAAAAACTATAGTTGCATGCCTTATGGCCCCGGAATGTAACCAATTGAAGTAAAACACCCTCTTATTTTAAAGGTGAAGTGTTCATATGCATAATTCAAGAAACAGCTAAGAAAAAACAATCTTCTCCAACTTCCATTTTACAGAATGTATGTAGGTTTACTCATAGTAGTTGAATACAACTTCCATGTCACAGAAAGTCGACAAGAAACCTGATCAATGTAGCTGTCCTCGTAGCAGTTGAATGCATGGCAAGACGCATCTGAACAGCGTGCAGAAATGCAGCAAGATTTATCTTCTAGAGACTGGAATAAATTAGTAAAATATAGGCAGATATCTGTCTTCTAAGAGTACACAGGACCTTCAACAAGAAGGAAGTACATGTCGAGGCACTTGGCTTATTCCTGCAGTATATACATATTGTCATTACATGTGTGAAACTTTATCCTGTGATGTGCAGACTGCCTAGTCCAGTCTTATCATGGGGAGTGGATAGTAAAACCTGTATTTCAAGAACAAATGGGATTATTCCCTGCTGAGAAAAGGGACAGATATTGCAAAGAATATGGTAAAGGCTCCCTCTGCACCATAACATCAGCTTAATTGTGAGATTTTTAAATTTGATAAAGCTCTGTTAAAGTACTAAGAATTCATGCTTTACTTTTGCACTTCAGGAAAAAGTGCCCTTAAGAATAATGAAGCATAACCACTTTTCTGTACACTAATGACGTTGTGTTTCTCTGGAGATATGGCATCCTTTTTGTTTACTAGACCTAAAGCTTGACCAGGATTTCTGCTCAACAATATTCTGCCCATAATAGTGGCAGAGAGAAATACCAATCCCAGTACTGCATCTCAATAAATGGCAAATTCTAGGATTATCACACTGGCAAATTACAACGAATACATCTTTCAAATGGCTAATCCAAACTAATACAAAACTAGTGTCTTCGGTCTTCTGTCAATGCTGGAAAAAACAGTATTAATGGTTCCTTGAATTAACCAATTGATTCTTACTTAAAAAGAATAGTAAAGTTTCTTCATATCTAAAAACAGTATGTTTAAAAATGGTAACTGAATTTAAATAGAGTGTGTGGGATTATATTTTGAGGGGAGGTGGGTTTGCATTTCACAAAACTTCCTTAGCATCCAAAGGTTGAGCTGTATGCATCCATTTATTGAAGTACCTAAAATGCATGTACATACCCATGTATTACTGTACATATCAATGCATGCAATAGATTACAAGTAAATGATTAGACCGGTAAGCAGCATAATTGTAAATAAATGGGTCACCTTCATGGTGCTAAATGAAAATGTAGGGCATACAAATGTTAAGACTTTAGTGCAATTAAAGGTAATCTGCATTAGAAGTTAAGATCATAGAAAGTGTTAGGCATTTCCTTTTCTGGGAATGTTGAATAAGGCATTGGGTTACTGTTTAATTAGAAATACAGACAGCTGCGCTCACAATTTACAGTAACATGCCAATGAAAATGATAGGAGGCAACATGCATGCAACGCCAACACATACAGAAACCGTTGAAACAGGACCAGAGTTTACAAAGGTGACAGCAGACCGAGGGCTGAGAGAATTTTTCCAGGTGGTAAGCAGCGAAAGTAGGAGCTCAGGAATTGAGCACCATGTGCAGAATGACTTGATGGGAAAAGGGAAGAAAAGTGATGTCACAAAACAAATCAATAGATGAAGTTATGTGCATGAGAATGTCAACTAGCAAAAAAAAAATGAAACATTTTGATAGAGTACTGCTCATTTACACAGGCTTTGGATCTCCAACTGAAAATGTAGATGCATAATTTTAAAGACAGTAATTCATCATTACCGGGATCAGCCCTTTATGCATTTGACTTTAATTGCTGCATTTTTATTACATCACAAGAAAGACATGCAGCGGGATTGCACACATGACAGCTAACATACTGGACTACATGAGATTTAAAGTAAAATGTAACCAATGCAGGTTTGAAATACCAAGCCTATTTGTTTGGATTTCATATTCATATATTGTGAATATAAATTCAGTTTTTATCAAAATAAATCAAAATGACCCGACAGCTCAGTGAACACAAGCTTTATATTTAAAATGGAAAAATGAGATAGTGAATTGATCTTTTTCACATTTGTAGACGTGGAAATAAAATGTTTTAAAAAGTAACTTTTTATTGTGCATGCAACGAAAGCTTGGATTCAATTTCCATTTCCACTGAACTTAATTTATTATAGCATGTTGAAGAGCAGCACTAAAAGCACTAAAAAAAATGCAGGGGAAGAGAGAAACATCTCTTATGGTGGATTTCCAAAATCAACCCTGGGTGTGGATTTTGGAAGGCCAACCTATTACAGTGAATAGGAAAGACACTGCAGTCTAGCCAAACCCAATGAAGGTAGGTAGCAGAGCGCCAAGGCTTTTACTCAGGAGGGGTGCGAGTGGTCTAGGGCAACAATGACAGAGCACTCCAATAATTCCACTACGATAGTACAATGATTACTAGGCCTTTAAAATAAACACTAAGCAATGAAACCGTTAGGTAAGTATTGTCACACAACTACTATCAAACATATATACATCCACCATTGGAAAGAGAAACAAAATGATACAAAACCAGTAAAAAACAGGTAAGTAATCAATGTAGCAAAGCACATATAAAACACTTGTGAGCAAACCTAGAATTAGATCCCCAACTCTTAAAAAGTCCAACCCTGAGATAGGATGGGTCCTATTGCCCCAAGGTCACTAGTTCCACAAGAAATACTACTCAGGTAAGTTTACTATTGGATTTGATTAATGCCAATGGATGTTATTAAGTGTTCCAAAAGTTCAGTTAAGTGTCTCTCTCAATCCCACTATTTTAGCGTAGGCCCAGGAGGGGATCCTTGACTAGATCGCCACCGATCTAAGTTACTGATGTAACCCCATTGAGGAAGGTGGGGTGAGAAGAGAGGGCGCAGGTATGTTAACTTACCCCCCGCACACCTCCTTATTCCGGTTTTCCAAGAGACCAGGCTGCCAGTTGCAGCAAGAATACCATTTAAGGCTCTGTCTTGTCCATCGGGCCTATTATGGCTCTGGAGGTCTCTACTTGTGTCATAAACTGGTTAAGTATTCTCCATCACGGAATATACGCTCCACAAGTCAGCGGTTGACTGTCCCCATTTCTCCAGAGCTATTTTTGCGGGTGGGCCTTCTTGGTCATTGCTCCGACCTTATTGAAACACCTTCTTTTGTCCCTGCATGCTACTGTTGATCTGGTCTTTCAAAGGGCACTCAAGACGCACCTTTTCTAGCTAAATTGGCATCTCATGTCTTACCTGGTACTGTGTCTCTTGTTTGTTTCTCTTGACTTTCTGAATTAAAAAATAAATTCTCAGCGCCATGATACCTTTGGGTCCCCGCTGCGCTTTAAGAAGTCCAGATACCATAAGAGACCACTTCCGGAATCGGTTGGGGCCATGTATTTCTGTGCTTGGTCTGGGTTGAGAGGCCAGATTTCACGGGTATTGAGGTTGCTTTCGAATGCGGGATTCATTTCTGTCGGTTGCGGTTCCAGGCACTATCCAACTGATGACACTTGTGTCGTAAAGACGACCCGTGCAGAGCGGGTGAACTCAGGAGAGCTCCATGGAGTGCAGAAGACTGGATTCAAGTGGAGGCATCAGACACAGGCTGAGACGGGCAATCTTCGCTTGCTGAACAAAGGAGCAGGTCCTGCACAGCTTGAGTCAGGATTAGAATACTGGAAATGCAGGAGCAAGGGTCTTGTAGCGAAGTTGAAGATACTTCAAGTTCCAAGTATGCACTTGGAATGGCGACGAATGCAGCATGGTTGTACAGGAAAGGACTGGTCAGTGTACCTGTGCAGGGACACTTCCTAAGGCTCAAGAGGCACGGATCCTCGAGCAGGGTTTGGTACAGTTTGCTCCTGCCAGTTTAGGCATCACAGCTCTGGCGAGGGCCTTCTTGAGATCAGGACAGAGGGGTGGGGCTTCACAGGGACTTGGCTGGAAGAGATGGTGGTCAGCTGCAACGGTCGTCTTCAATTGGGGTCTGCAAAATTGCACGAATAAAAAGTAAAAGGACCGGTAGAAAAAAAAATACACTGCGACCAGTCCATCCTGAACACACTGCATTTATAACCACAGTTACAAAACAAAAAGGTTACAAGAATACAATGTATCCGAACCACACTTTAAGGTGATTTGTGCATTTTTTATTTTTAAATACAAGGAAATGTACTAAGTGAGACAGTTCCCCAATAGTGATACTCTTAAGAACAGATACGTTTCCCCATTAAAGTTAGGACGAAACAAAATAAGAGAAGCCTAAGTGTAAAAGATGGATTTCCAAAATCAGCCCTGGTGGTAGGATGTTGAGAGACCATCCTATTATGGTGAACACAGAAGACAATGATGGGTCAGTCAAAACCAATCGAGATGTGGTAGCACAGCGGTCAAGGTTTTGTCTCAGAAAGGGTGCAAGAGTGGTCTAAGGCTACACTGAGTCCACATACAGAAATAACAGTAATTCCAGTTAGAGAGGAAGTGTATGTTTATACAATTTATTTTAGGCTTTTAGTTTACACACTAAGCAGATAGAAAACACAAAGGGAAATATTGTCACACAAACCTTACACAACCTATGTATTTTGAGAAACCTGAGGGTATTCTCACTTCTAAACTCCCTGGATCCTCTTCTCAGGTGGCCAGGGACAGGCCATCGCTCTTGGATCCCGTCCCTGGGGTGGAGGAGCGAGCATCACCTGGAGGGAGGGTCCTTGGAGATTAAATGAAATGATATTTTATTTATATCGCGCTCGTACACAAGTGTTTCAGTGAGTGAGGTACACACAGGCGAGACATTGTATCCCCCTTCTCCTGTTGAGGACCAGACTAACACTCCCCAACCTTTCTGGGTTATTATAAAGCTGTTCCCTTCATTTCCCCACATACAACACTTGACAGTTCTGAGATGAGGAAGAGGCGACTCTGAGCAGTGAACGCTACACCATTTCAACACTAGTACCGGGACGAAGAATATGCCTGCAAAGTGTTCCAAGAGTCAGGCAGACCCAATTGAGAGAGCACACAAGAGAACAGCAAAGAGAGCAACAGGGAGGCCTGTAGTGGGGAGATCCTTGGAAAAAGGAGGCAGCCGTGGCAAGACTGTATAAGGAGCCAGGATGCCGGAATATATCCCAGAGGACTTGCGGTACCCTGAGAGGCCGGGCCGTGTCATTGCTGCAAGTCTGGGAGTCTTCATAATACTGAGCGTGCAGCAGGAGCTGTTGGAAAGCTGCCTTCTGTGGGAAGCGGCATACAGGTTGCCAGCGTGCAGAGGGAAGCACCCGGCAGATGAGCTGGGCTTGTAGCAGTGGACTTGCCAGACTCAGAAGTGCAGAGCAAACCATGGGAACCGCGGAGAGAAAATGTCTGTAGCCGCTGAGTGTCTGCGAGGGCGCTCGAACATCGGGGCACCCCTATTAGACTGAAAATAATTAACGGTGCCAGAAATTAAGTAACAGATGCATATTGAATACCAAACTAAATGGAAACTAAAAATTAAGCAAAATTAGGGCATATTGAATACAGAATATATTGAACAACTAATTGATTGAAACCTTGAAACTAAACACATTGAATATAAAGTGGAATAACACCTTATGGGCAAAGCAATTAACAGAACTGCCCAAGTGCCCATGTGAAAGTGAATGACAGCAAAGGACGCAAGTGTGGGGGGCAGGAACTAAATACCCCAAATTTAACTTTTAGGAATGAATGCCATGTGACACGTGATGCAGAGGCAAGTGGCTGACAAAGGGAAACCAGGGGGGTGTAATACAACACAAAGCCAAGAGGCCTACAGAGAGGAACTAAGTGAACTAAGTGAACGTGATTTGATGCCCAGGAGCCAGTGCCAAAGTACCTGTGTGGGCTGAAGAGCCCAGGGATCCTGGTTGCGCAACCTGTGATGGGTGGACCGTGTGGTCCGACAACTGCGCCTAGACCACTGAGCCCAGAATGCTGAAAACCAAAGACAAACAAAACAAACCAATGAAAGTACTGTAAATGAACAGGTAAGGCAAACCAAAAAAAGGGGTCAAGCAGACCTGGAGCTGTGTGAAATCTTTTCAAAAGACTGAAGCAAATGTAAGTGGTGAAGATAAAGTCTTGGGGAAGGGAACTATGGGACTTGAGAAACTACATGTGTTGTCTTGAGAGAGGAGCCTCAAGATCTTTTGATTTGAACTGTGTTGCTTGGAACTTGGGGACAGGAACCCAGAGGATTGTTTGGAACTGTATTGCCTTGAACAGTCTCGGGAGGATAGCCCCGGGGCAACGCGCTCGTCTTGGAAGCAAGACTATGCAGAGCAACACAGGTTCGATCCCCCAGTCCGTGCTTAGAAACATCTGGGTATTAAGCACGTTATAAATAACCAATTACAACTGGAGAAAGATAATCTTGAGACTTTTTTGTGGAACTTTCTTACACTTGGGGAAGGTGAGCTGAAAGATTGCTGGCAGCTGCAAGAAGCTCAGAACTTTGGGTTAAACACTCATTTATTATTGACATCCCTACACATTGTTTAGTTTTAGTTGCGAGGGCAAGTATAGGTTTCGGACACAGACAGACTTAAGTTGAAATCGTTGACTCAGACTTTCCTTAGTTTCATTCAGGTAGGGAAATCCCACCATAGCATAGGGAAAGTTAGGCCTTCTACCATCCTGACATTTGATTTAATAAAGTATTTTATTTTGAACTTTAAGTCTGTTGTCTGCGTCTGTCTTCATGATGCCTTCACAATATACACATCCATCTTTAGGAGAAATAGAACTGCATATGTTTCAATTACTAGTCCAACACAGGTGAGTAGTCCGATGCAGTGAAAAAGACAAAACTCTTAAGAATCAGCAAAGTTTCCCTACTTCTTATAAAGTCCAACCGTATGATAGTTTGGGACCTTGTGCCCAAAGGTCAGCAGTTCCAAAACAGAGGTAAGTTCTAAAAGGAATAGTTATGCCAGTGGTGATGATTAATAGAGAGTTACAAAGTTATATAAATGTTAAGTAAAGTTTAGGTAAGTTCTCAACTCAATCCAACACACTAGGATAGGCATATGGAAAGCCCCTTTACCCAGGATCCACCACCAAAGGCCAGGTAAGAGTGATTTAGGGACAGGACTTTTGCACCCACTCTAACTCTATGGAGGACGGGGTGAGGGGGACAAACAGTTATGTTAACTTACCCTCCTGACTCGATTGTTCAAAGTGTTTCAGAATCCTCTGGGAACAATTTTCTTTCAGTCGAGGATTGCCGAGGGTCACGGGTGCAGCGGTCACGTTTGATCTCTGAATTTACTTTCGGTCATTCAGTGCACATGAAATCAGTTCCAGGCAGCTTCCAGAAGAAGACCCAAACAAGGAAAGTGCCTCACGGGATTGAAGAAGTGTTGCAACGGGAGTCACCACGGTTAGGCGGTAACAGGCGCTCTTTTGGCGGCGAACAACGGAGCAGACTGAGCACAGCTTTCCCTGGACTGACATGGCTAAAAATTAGGGAGCAGGCAACTTGTGGCACAAGCTGAAGATCTGCAAAGTTCCATGGCTTTGCTTCAAACAGCAACAGCAAGTAAAGCCCCGGAGAGCGGGTCAGTCCAGTGGTTGATCCAAGGACACTTCTGAAGGCTCAGAAAAGACAGATCCTCGGGGAGGGGTCAAGACTGGTTGTTCACACCAGTCCAGGGGTCGAAGCACCCATGAAAGTGTTGCTGTGATCAGGACAGAGGAAGCAGGGCTTCACTTGGACAACGCTGGAGTAGATGCTAGTCAGCTGTACGAGTAGCCTTCAGGTGGTCTTCATAGTAGTCTTGGTTCCAACAATGATATGCCAAACAATCGCAGGAGTCTTCCTTTTATCCACGATTCAGACTGGTAGTAAGTCCAAGCCCACCAATCTAAAGTATCTGCACCAGTCCAACAGTCAGTGGCTAAACAATCTTAAATAATCACTGGTCATCACATCTACCCAGCAACAGACTTTCAAGCACCACAATCAATGGGGACTAGACCGCCCCAGCCCCCTTCTCTGGCATTCATGCAATGCCCCCAAGCACATGAAAGTCGCAGCTTTCCCAGGGAAAGATTTCCAAAATAAGGCATTTCCTAACCTGAGGATGGCAGGCAGAAGGCCAAAGAATAATATAGCCAAAGAAAAAGCGAAACACCTTGCGGCACAGCCGTCTTGGGGTGATAGCCACATCTAGTAGCCATTTGCAGTAAATGCAAAAGTGCACAAACAAAATGTCACAAAAACATTACAAATATCGCAGCTGCCATCAGCTTGTCTTAGACACATTTCATTATATAAAAGTATAAGGATACAAAGTATCCTAACGCAATTCACTGTAAGGGGATGTGTGCAAATGTAACAATACATGAAAAGAGACTACCTCAGTACTGACCAATCCGTTTTCCCAATTAGAGTGAACTAGACAGACAAGTGAATTGAATTTCCTCCAAAGTAAGGTCAGCAGCCAAAGCAATGCAAAAAAAGTAAAAATGTTCATCTTTCCTAACAATCTCCATTACAACCATGAATGTGAAACTGAGCAAACAGAACAAATGTAAACTACTTTGAATGGCAGATTGCAGTTCCCAAGACCAACTACTCCTGGATATATCTCTGCATGTAGCGTAGAGGTGTATTTGCATTTCCCATTCACTGGTTATAACAAGAGTTTAATTCACTGCAGGTTTCAAACTGGAACAGTGAGATCCTTTAGTATAATGGAACAGTTAGATTTGAGTATGAGGGATATGGTAAGACAGTCCCATTAGGAAGGAGTGTTTTCATTGAAGGGCACGCTAATATACTAACCTTATGTAGTTTGAGAGGATCAACTGGCTGAAGGGGGTCAACATACGTAACAGAATTAAGTTTGCCAACTATGCTCCAATGTCCCATCCTGCTAATCTGGAGCATGGGATTTATATTTATTTTTAACTATTCTTTCCTGCCTTTTACCTTCCTAGAGGAGTCTTGATGTGTGGCCTTAGGGACACCCCAAAAATCCTATTTCCCTCGCATGCCTTCCTGTGTGATCTGCACTGCTTTGTGGCAATTTTTGTGCAATGCTGCGGTAGACACACAGTCTGTGCCTTAAGCCTAGCACTTGTCACTTGCACTGCCAATGTTTTTTATTCCTTTGCTTTGCACTTTCCACTTCTTCCCCTGCACTTTCCCCCTTTCCTCTCCCCTGCACTTGTACATTCTCAATGTCACTGGGCCAAGTAAGATCGTGGTTTTTGTTCTCCCTTGTTCCCACTCCCTTGCCTCGTCACGCTCTGAAACACTTGTGTATGAGCGCGATATGAATAAAAATACCAATATCAATATCTCAGAAACAAAACAAAGCTGTAAGAATCAGAAGGTATGAAAAGACAGCCCCGTTAGCAGACCCGACGAGGAGTTGAGATTGACCCAGAGCGAAGATTCCATTTTTAAAGGATAAGTACAGAGCACAAAGGGAGCACATGGATAAACTCTGAACAGGAGACATTCTTCTTAGATGAAGGAAAACGAAAACATCTGTGAGAGCCAAACTGCTGGTCAATTAAAATTATATAAAGTTCACATGAGATGAGAGTGAGTATCTAGAGACCAAGAGGAGCAACAGCACCTTGCATAATTAAATCAAATAGCAATAAATGAAAGGCTGAAATTGACAAATTCGTGGTCCACTCACACGTGACTCAGAAGTCGAAAACAAAGACTATTCATTGGAGCTTTAACCCCTTAAGTGCCAAGGACGAGATATCTCGTCCTTGGAAGTGCATGTGCAGTGCCAAGGAAGAGATAGCTCGTCCGTTTTGGCACCTTGTTTTGAGCGATCCCTGCAAAGCAGAGATCGCTCAAAACTGTAATCCAACCCCCGGGCTATGTGAGGGGGAGGTCCCCCGTCACTGCCAGGGGGCTGGATTACCTTCAATTTCACGTCGGCGTGCGTAAAGCACGTCGGCGTGAAACTGAAAGTAAAATCACTGCAGCAGCCATTTTCGGCTGCTGCAGTGAAGAAAGAAGGTGAGTGCCCTTCTTTGTCAGCCTCGATCTCCGGCTGTATTTCGAGGCGGGTATTGTTGGAAAGGGGAGATTCTCCCCTTTCTAACGATACCCATTGTGTGGCATTTCTGCTCACGAATCGGGCACGGGGCGCCCAATCCGAGAGCAGCAATGTCACAGGATTAATAGAGATCCGTTTGTGACGCAGGGGGATGGGGGGCTGCTTACTAGGTAAGCGGCCCCCTTCCCCCGTGGCCCCAAAGTATGGGGCCAGAGTGCTGGAGACCTTTGGGGCAGATGATCACTGCCCCCAGGGGTGAAAAAGAAAAAAAAGAAAAAAAAGGCGAGGGCAGGGGGAGGTGGGAGAGGGTTTGGGGCCCTGGGGCCCACTAGGCCACAGGGATATAGGATAAAGTGGTGTCCTTGGAAAGGGGAGGTTCTCCCCTTTCCAAGGACACCACGTATATGACGCATTGCTGGTCCCGGATCAGCGCAGAGTGCTTGATCCGTGACCAGCAACCCACTGGACCACCATGGAAACGTTTGTGACGTGGAGGGGCAGGGGGGCTGCTTCAAGTAAGCAGCCCTCTTACCCCCCCCGACCCCCTAAGCATGGGGGCACATTTGTGCAAACCCTGGTGGCAGATGGGTGATCTTCCCCCAGGGAAGGGGGGCAAAAAGAAAAAAAAGAAAAAAAAATAGAACGGGGATGGGGGTGGTGGTGGGGGGCCTGGGATTTTTTTCCCACATGAAATGGTGGTGGCCCTCCCCCTCCTGCACCAAGTGAAAGGGGGGGGCACACCTTGTAGCCCTCCCTGGGGCAGATTTATGGCCCCAGGCAGGAGTACATGAGGTGCCCCCCCCATCCAAATGGAGGTGCGGGGGGAGGGCTACCAGGAATTAGTGTGCAGGCCCCCAAAAGGATGGGGCCTGCAGGTTAGGCGCCCCCCCCCCCCCCGGGGGCAGATGGCTGATCATCTGCCCCCAGGGAAGGGGGCAAAACAAAACAAACAAAAAATGAAAATAAGAGAAAGGGAATTTTGGGTGGGATGGGGGGGCACTAGCCACCAGGTATATATTTTACAGAAATGGGGGGTGGCCCTCTCCCCCTCACCCCAAGGGGAAATGGGGACACCCCTTGTAGCCCTCCCTGGGGGCAGACATCTGCTCCTAGGAAGGGGCATCTGCCCCCAGGGAGGGCTGAATGAGATGCCCCCCCTGCATTTGGTCTGGGGGGGGTAGAGGGTCACCCCCCATTACATTAGAAAATTACCTGGCGGTTTAGGGTGCCCCTCAGCCCGCCCTAAAGTGTAGTGTACCTTTTCCATTTTTTGTTTTTGTTTACGAAACTTGCCTTGGTGCAGACGGGCAAATTGGTGTGCCAGTTTGGCGCCGGGGTGCCCAAACCTTACTGCCCCACCCACTGGGGGGCCTGCCCCACCATTTTTGGGGGCCCTCTCCCCCCACCCCAAATGGAGGGGGGGTGTATCTCACGCAGCTGTTTGTAGGAGGCCCAGGGAGGCCTGCATGAGGTGCCCCCGCCACCCATTTGGGGTGAGGGGGGAGAGGGCCCCCAAAAATGGTGGGACAGGCCCCCCAGTGGGGCTAATGGCCGGCTGATGACGGGTGATTGAATCCAATCAGATTACTCCCCATTCTCCCAATTAGACCATCATCTAACTTTTGTTTCACGTATGTGCTGCTACGGAACGAAAGTCAATTGTCAACCAAGTAGTGGGGTTGGGGGACACCTAACATACAACATTGCAAGAGCCAATACCCTGAGGTTTTGTCCATCATAATCAGTACTGTATGCATTTAAAGATAGTTCCAGGCGTGCCCTACAGGCAAGGGGTAGCCAATGAAGAATACAAGTAGATATATTCCCTTAACCAATGCCTCCCTTTGTTAGGTTTTCTATTTTGTCACTTAGAATGACATCATAGATGACGTATATTGGGGTATAAGACCTCCATGTAATCCAGTTACTCTGCGAGTGTGCAAACATCAGTCCAATGTCTGCCAGATGACCCTGCTTTATTAAAATGATAATAAAGTAGTACTTTGCCATATTCTTTGAGACTGTCCAGGTATTTGGTCTAAGATCTATTATTGTAATTCCATCTAGCACAAAAGATGCTTCAAGGTGCTAGAGCACAAAAGCCACCTACAAAACCCAGAAAATATCCACCCATTTGGAAAAGAAACTGGAGAACCATCAAGTTCGAGCGAATAGAAATCTCGAAGCCAGCAACCACCTCATTGAATGCAACAGACAGATGAAAAAGCAAACCTAATCCAGAAATGGATTGCAGAAACAATAAATGCCATCTGCCCGGAAAAGCGTGTTGTCCCATTAAGAAAGAAAGCAGTGGCAAAATGGTACACACCCCACCTAAAAGTGATGAAGAATTAACAGAAAACTAGAACAAGAATGGAGGAATAAACGCGACCAAGAAAAAATTATAAAATCTGCTACAAATACAAGCATACTAATCACAAATTCTAAAAGTAAAAAAGTAGTAATATAACGAGCAAAGCGAAAAAACCACCAACCCTCAAAAAGAATTATTCAACATTGTAAACGAGATGAGAAACCCACTGGGATGCAACAACGCAATGACAGTCCCATAAATTATGAGAAGATCTTGCAGACCATTTTAAGAACAAAATCACCAGCATACACCGAATCATACAAAGCAGACCAATCGACCAGACAACCCACCAGCTACCACCAACCACAGGACCGGCTAACAAAATGTTCTGCTTCCAACAGATGTTGAGAGAAACTACTAAGTTTGTTGAAAAAGAACAACAAGGCAGGTTCTCAGATGGACCCCCTGCCCTCCCGACATCTACAATTCTATCCTTGCACAGGACACACTAGCAGAATACTACCTAAACCTCCACAATCAATTTATTTTGCTTATTTTCTAAAGCGCTGTAAAAATAAGCCCTAAGGCAGGAGACAAACCTAAAAAAGACAAAGCAAAAAACCATCAAGAGTGAGAAACCAGGGGCAAGTACAGCCAGGTAGAGTTCACTTTCATTCAAATAGGAACGTTTTCAGGTTGCATTTGAAACTGGAGAGACTAGGACACAGCCTCAGGTCAGATGGAAGAGCGTTCCATAGACGTTGGGTCGAGATTGGAAAACATCCATCTTTTACTTGTGACAATTTTCCCTTAGGTATATGGAGTAGACCAGTGTTGTTGGATCTAAAGCTACGTCTGTCCGGTAGCCATATGAGCTGTTCTATATCAAGTAAGACGGGCTCTTACCATGTAAGCAGGCGTGTGCAATGCATAGGGTACAAAGCATGACTCTTTGCTATAGAAAGCCAGTGTAGAGATTTTTGCGCTGCCAACACATCAGTTTTATGCAGGCCTACTACAACCCTCACTGCGTTGTTCTGAACAACTTGCAGGCGGTTTATTTCTGTTTTCCCACCGCCAAGTAGGATACTGGCATAATAGTCCAAGCGGCTCCCAATGATAGCCCTGACTAAAGTGGAACAGCTGGATGCATCAAGATATGGTCTGATTTGTGCCAGAAGTTTGATGCAATACGATTAATTTGACACTAAGCAGCTGATATGGGCCCTCATTGAGAGCTCCTGATCAATTTTAACTCCCTGGGTTTTCACCTTCTTGAGAGTAGGGAGAAGACAGTCAGCAATTTGGAGAGAAGAATAGGCTTCATCAAAGTGGCACAACTTGGAACCAGTGCCCAAGATTATGATCTCTGTTTTGGAGTTGTTCAAGGCTAGGCCATTAAGCAACATCTGTAGAGGAGGTATGTGTTGTATGAGGAGCAAATGAACCAACAAAGAGCTGCACTGGGATTCTGCCCAGTATACATCAGAAGATCCATACCTGTTGAAGCGCCCATAACCAGACAACCCTGGGCAGCACGGTACCCTATCAGCCAGACGTACCAGCCGCTGAGACGAAATGAAGAGTACCTACAGACGGTCCATGAAGAGACCCAAAGAGCCCTAATGGAAGGCCAGTGGAAATGACATAAGAGCCTGAACAGACTCACAAATGAACAAAAATGAATATCGAAGATAGCACGCCAATGCGAGCAGTTGTGAAAATATATGTAATGGACGCAGGAAAGAGACGATGTTAAAACGTGAGGGAACGTTGCTACGAGACAAAATGGAAGCAACCAACCAGTTAAACGTGTGTAAATTGGCTTGGAACACAAGAAGCTAAAGATATCGATACTGCTTGCAATTCTTAGTAGAAGATTAGAGCGGTAAGCGCCAGCCATATATCTACCTCAATAAGGCACATTATACAAGTACGACTCCATTTTGTAAAAGCAGAAATGTACACAGATTGCCAGGGGCCTGACAGGCCGAGTTTCAGAACCCAGCCAGAGTCAAGAGAAGGAGCGGAATCGAAACTCAACAAAGAGCGGCTCATGCCGGGGAAATCGAGGTCAACCAGAGAAAGGGAAGAGAGCGTCAGCTAACAAGACTCAAACTTCACAGCATACCAGCCTGCCCCATGAAGGTCAAGATAAGGGAAGGCCCATGCAGGTGGCGAGGCCGAAATAGAATTAAATACACTAAAAGCTGGAAACTGAAGCAGATTCACAGTGAACAGACATGTGACCAGCCAGACGCGAAGAGGTACCACCACCTGATGTCATCCAGGACCCGAGGATGCCATAACTTTTCCTTATAAGAGGCTACAGTTTTGAGGCCATACCCAGCCAACTAATTGACACATAGCCCTAAGATACTGATTGATGGAAGGGAGGCAGGGTGAAACTTGGGACACCAGGTACATGGGTGTCCATGCTGCATGCTACTAATTAAAATGGGGATTTATGTCTAGGGGTGTAACCTGCCCAATCACAAAGGACAGTTATCTGGAGTCCTATAGAAAGTAGAACCAATAGGATGTCATACTTGTAGTGACGTCAATCACCTGTGATGTAGTGGGAAGGGCGTAGACGCCCACCCCTAAGAATTATCCAATCCGCATGCTCTATTATCATATACAGATATAGCACCTATACTTAAGTTACCTTTCCTAATCAATTATATTGCATGTCGAGTTTTGTAGAATTAGACGTCAATGATGACGAATATTGCCTATAAGAATTACTGTTCAACTGAAGTTCGAGGAAGTTGGAGCGAGACAGGTGACCGTCAGTGAAACCCTGCTCCTCTGTACACATCCACAGGTGTATTTGATTACACGCGGCATTGATGGCCTCAGAGTCTTTAATGTAATCGTTAGAGTGGAAAGAGGCACCGAGTATCGTCAGCATAGTTGGCATAACAGGTACCTTCAGCATCCAGTTCATCAAACAGAGTGAGCATAAAGATATTGAAAAGGGTAGGAGATAGACACGCGCCTTGTAGCACTTCACAATTCAAAGCAACACCTTCTGACATGGCAGCCTCACGGAAGACCTTGCAGGTCCAGTCTGACAGAAACGAGAGCACCCAGCTGACTGCTTCATTAGAAACAGACGCCCTCTGTAGCAGTCTGTTGGATAAGACAGATTGATCTAAGTCAAACGCTGGTGTTTGCTCAAGGAACATCAACAATGATGTTTACCTTTTTCCATAAGTTGTAGAATGTTGGTCTTAAGGTCCAGCAGGGTGGACTCAGTGCTATGCGCACTCCGAAATACTGATTGCTTATGGCCTATTATGCTGTGTGCACTCAGGAATGCCTGGATCTGCCCATGCACAATTTTGTCCAAAACCTTCAGTAGAAAGGGAGAGTTAGTAATCGGTCAATAATTTCCCACCATACATGGGTCCAATGAGGGCTTCTTTAGAAGAGGAGTGATACATGCTTGCTTGACATCTAAAAGGGACTGACATTTCTCTAAACTATGCATTTACACATTTTGTAATCAGAGGGGTAAGCGACTGGGCACAAGGTTGGACTACTTTAGCAGGGCAGATATCTCGTCTACAGCTAGTGGGTTTTATCGTGATTAATCCCGGCGCTCTGCTTCAGTCACCTCTAAGACACTAAAAGGCTTAGGTGGGGCAAGCTGGTACTCAACCTGAACAGTATGGGGTGCAGAATTCAATTTGGCTAGCTTGGATTTAATGTTCCCCTTGATCATGGAGAACTTACTGGACATCATATTTCCAATTTGTGTGCACCATTCTGTGTCTTTCACTACTGTGGCGTTAATAGGGCAAGGGTCTTCGACCTCTTAAGATCTTAAAAAGTTCCTTTGTGTCTGACACAACAGTCTTAATCCTATTCTCATACAAGCACTTTTTTGCAGTACACATAGCCTCCTTGTGCTCTTGGCCGCACAGGTGTAGTTAGACTTGTCATTAGTAGACAGTTTTTTAAGTTTCAGGTTTTGTATTTCTGATGAGTACCAGATTTTGGATGGAATGGTCTTTTCTGGTTTTAGCTTCTCATGAACTAGGCTATTCAAAGCTTGGGTCATCATCTTGTTATATACAGCCGATAAGTCAGCTGCTGACTTATACTGAGAAAGGTTACTCAAATATGGGCAAAGAAAGGAGTAAATGCCCCAGAGTATGTTTTCGTAAGTTGTGACAAAACACTTTCCCTTGTGATTGTTTAACTTTCTTTAAGGTAGAGATCAGCAGTATTTCAAAATGTATGAAACCATGATTGGACCATGTACATGGTTTTCACTAACAGGTTCAATTCCATGTGATGCTACCCAATCAAGTATTCTACCACCGGAATGGGTTGGTTGCAAGACATGTTGAGTGAAAACAAGATTTTCAAATGCGATCATAGTCGTTTTAGCCAAGGAGTCTGATGAGTCGTGAAAACCCAAGTTGAACTCTCCAACCATTACCACCTTGGATTTAGATTTACGAGTCCCTTTCAACAGGGAAAGTACCAAGAGCTTTCAAAACAGCCTACATCAAACCTACTCAAGGACACAACGGGCGATGTGGAACACCACTCAAACTACAGACCAATCGCCAACATCCCTTAATGGGCAAAAATACTAGAGACCCATGTCCACGAACAACTACTCATCAAAAGGCACAGACCGACATGCTACAACTACGCAGAGGATACACAAATCCTCTTCAAATTCTGGGCCATACAAGAAGAGAATGCAGCCCTAGGAGAGTGTCGCAAGGAGCTCTACGTATGGATGAACATTCACAAACTCAAGATCAATCCTGAAAACTGAAATCATGATTACACTAGAAGACAGAGGGAACGACCAGCACATAACATGGCCAATAGAGCTGGGAAACCAACTGACGCCATCCAAAACTGTAAATAAAACTTGGAATCATCACGGACAACGAGTTAACACTTGAACCCCAAGTGAAGGCAATAATCCAGAAATGCTTCTTCCTCCTACTAACGACAAAAAGGATCCTACCAATCCTCTCCTTCACGCACAAAACACTGGCCATCATAGCCCCAAATATGTCCAGGATTGATTATGTTAACAGCATATACCTCGGAATGCGAACACCCAATGAGAAAATTACAAGAAATCCCAAGCACGGCAGTCATGTTCCTCCTCAAACTCAGCAGAAGAGATCAAATCACACTAGCGCTCAGGATGCTACATTAGCTCCCGTTCTAAAAGAGAATCTCCTTCAAAGCCCTGTGCATGAGAAACAGATCAATAGACGGCCAGGGAGCAGACTTTATCCAAAAGAAATTCTCCATGTACAAACCAGCTAGAACCCTGAGATCCTGCAAAGACATCCGTCTTGAACCCAAATGGTACCAGAAGAAAGAAACTGGGCGGCTCAGCATTCTCCTGCTTAGCCGCGAATCTATGGAACTCCATTCCGAGGGAAATTCTAACCGTGGAGGACCATACACAATTCAGGCAACCACTAAAAACCTGGCTCCAACTCCGAACACAACAAAGCCGACATCAGCACACCTCCCAATTAACCAAGTATGGGAAAAAAGAGAAGTAACCAGGAAAAACAAGATTGAGGCATGTGTCCGTAAATTGAACCACTCGCATCCTTCCATTCCACCTCCCCTGCCAACATAGCACCTCGGAAAAGAGAGGGTGATAAGCAAGAAATGCTAGGGCCAAGGAAGTATGCTGAGGAAAAGCCAGTGATTAAAATGGGAAAGGGAGGTTCACCCTCAGGCATGCCCCGAGTAAGGGCAACAAGAGGGAACTGGACCAAACGCCAACTATGGCCCTACTAGAATTTAACCCCCAAGGGAATTCAGTTAAAGCTCTCCCCGCCATGCAGATCACTCTCTGGGCTAGGAACGGCATTTAGCCAGAAATTGGCACTGCAATCAGAACTCTGGCAAGAGACAGTAGCAACGTAGCGCAAGAACCCTTCACCCAGAGGCGACTTGACTGATACAACTAGAAAGGGCACATCGAAGAAAGGAAGATGAAACTAATAAGCCAGAAAAGCTGAAGATCAACCATGGCCACTAACAACCCAAACTGTTACTAACAATCAACCCTCTGCATACACCTCTCCCATACTGCACTAAAACAACCAAAACTCCTCAGCACAACAAAGCACACTTCACAACACTGCAACAACAAAACATAGCACACACCTTGCACAACACCACATGACGTCTGTCGCCCGAAACTCGCACCCAAGCGCTCAGTGAACGGTACATCCAAACTGAAGCTGCCAACAGCACATCACAGCTCCCTTGCTCTTTCACCCACTCTTCCCACTAACCTACCCCTCTTCTTTTCTTCACAGAACCGCCAGAGCACTGAGAGACCACACAAGTGGCACCTGTATGCGGTATAAAAACCTTCAATATTAACTTTCTCAAGTGTAGATGCGACATGGCGCCATATACATTTTAAAAAGAGTCAAACCAACTAGAGACTGGCACTATAAATATATATATTTTAAAGAATTACAGAAGTTGAAGAAATCTGTAAAAAACATGGTAATTTGAGATAAAGAATGGCACTTTGAGGCAAAGTTACCATGTCCCTGCTTTATTAATACCACAGTCAAACACTAACTACTATTGTCACCGTAGAGCTCCTCATCGAAGTTTGAAAGATTAGTTGGATAACAGCAGTTCACCTAGCAGTGCAAGTCCTACTGTGGAGGTATGTAAAAACTTTAAATGTTTCTATTTTAAAGCAAACCTATCAACTGGAATCATAGCGCTCAGCTAAATCATTTGAGATTTAAATTGTTCTTGGTAGAACTTCCTCTTTTTAAGAGCACATTTGTACATTAAGCAGGTTTTGTTGTATTTCTACTGCACAGACAGAACAAGGACATATTAAAGCATCATACATAGAAGTCAAATAAACATAACCAGAACTTGCAAGCACAAAACCACAAACACTAAGGTAAACCCATTTTCTGTCTAGCTTTGGATGGCATGGCCTAGCGTTAGACTAAAGTCATGTTGTACAAGTGAAAAGCGTCTTCCGCATTAAAAGGAGACTTATCCACAAATCGTTGGCTGTATTAAGGCCACTTCAACATACATGCCCCCACTTATACATGCAATCAATGTTGCTGAGCTCTTCTCTGCTAATGGAAATTAGAAAAAAGGCCTCATTAGGATCAGTTGTATAATGAACAAGTTCCCTCACTGGTCTGCAACAAAACCATCAATATAGTCCTCCCCTTGCTTGAAAATACTGGGGAGGGGTGCAGAATCACTGCTCTTCCCTCTTGTCCCGCAGGCCCCCCCACAAAAGGTATGGAAACAGTCAAAACTCTTTGCTTTAGCCAGGCGCAGTAAATGTCACTTTTATGTTGATGCGTGTGGAAGAACAATGTATTCTATACCAAGATTGTCAATTTTGAGGTTTCTTTCTATTTTCTTTTTTCCCGAACAATATGGGCTTTTGCTTAATTCAAGTTTTATGTATTTTTTCTTATAGGACATTTTGTATTTCCATGATATCACTAAGACATACCACATTACTTTAAATGTATTTGTGACAAATTACATTTTGCCCTCCTTGCTGATGACTCGGTGCATTGAAATCACAGGTGCTTGCATTTTTAGAATGCTTGTAACACTTACCCAGCCAGCCCCACTTCCTTGCATTTTAGGAAATAGTAAAGATGAGTCTTGCAGTACTGCCCAGGAAGATGTCCAGTTTTTCCTGCAATCACATTACAAGTTGCTTTTATTTATCCCCATAGGTTATTTGGAGGAATATTGTAGCCAACATGTTATACTCCGATTATGCTTTGAAAAATCAACACTATTCAAAAATGTAATTCTGAAATATTCTACTTTCCTTATGAAGGTTTACATGTAATGAAATAGCTGTTTTTAAAAAAAATATCAAACATTGTTGTAAACAATCTGTGCAAAACTAGATGCAAAGCAGAAATAAAACTTAACACGTATTAATATCCCAATTAAAATAACATTTGTACAGTATAGGATATTGAGTCTGGATCAATTAATTATTACTGATAGATTTCACTTTTAATCAACTTTGATCTGACATAACATGCTTTCCAGGTACATGGAAAAACCTTGCAATTAAATAAAATGGCTGTGCAATTACAGGAAATGGTTAAAGTGTTCCGACTGTGTGAATAGTAAAATGGGTTTATTAAAAACATGCCTTTCCAGGTCATTTTATATAGTGGACAATACATTAAATCAAAGTGTGAATCCACCTAATATTTTAACGCACACTTTTTTCAATTTCTTTTTCAACACTCTCCATTTGAACATTTATATAACGTATACATTTACACTGGTTCTCCCCTACAAACATTACTATAAAGTAGATCTCAATGCAACAATAATAATTGTATAAAATCACTATTTTCATAGCCTGACAAGGAATTTGGCATCTAGAGAACGATTGTTGCAGATCCTAACATCGCATATTCAACACTAATGGAATCATTATGCCGTGCCCACTAGCTTCAATGCTCGCAAGTGCAAATGCTACCTCCTCGACATCTGCTCTAAATAAACATTGTACGGCATTAGGTTATTATATTATACTTCACCAAATATACAATCTCAATAATTGCATCCATTGACATATGTATTTGGAGCATATCTATTTGGGGGTGGGGGTGAAACCTCTTTTCCCTTGACCTGAAAATGTGGATTCTCCCTTACTTCCACCTTAAAACACTTCCTTCTATCCACTAACCTGAGAACATTTAAATGTGCAGCCGTTATAAGCACTAGGGATCTCGCATGTGAAGAAGAGAACTCAGCCAATCCCGGATTCTTAATATGACCATAGAGCTTTCAACAACTCAAGCTACAAACCTTTGCCAAATTTTGGGAACACTAATATTTTCCTTCCTCTGCTTTAATAAAGAGGTAAAGGCTTCCCGTGCAAATGCCTTTTTTGCTATTCCAGGTGATGGCATTTTTCCAAAGCCAAGCAGAGTCTCCTAGGGCATATTTGTTTTACCTCACATCTTAAGAGGCAGCTCAGTAACAATGTTTTGAATATTCCCATTTACCCAGGGGCACATATGGTTCTTATGAGGGTACCTGAACTAGGCTGATTTAGCAAACTGCACTACCAGGCACACACCCGTTTCCAACCTAAGGAGACAAACTGGTGTGTATTTGGCAACCCCAATTAGAGCCCGAAAAAACGTACTTTAGAAAGCTTCTAAAATATCCTCTCTCGTGTTTCCCCACAAATCCACCTTAAGGATGAATATTTGGAGTTAGTTATTTTATTTGGATTGTTGCCAGCGCTGGCCCAGCGGCCGAGTGTCTCAGAGCTACTTACAAGGTTAAAAAGTGCAGAAGGTGGTAGGTGAAATGGAAATTACATCTTTCATCTTTTGAATTAAAGCGGGTAAAATGACTATTGCTCTAATTAACGCCTACCGAAACCCTGTTGGTATTTCTGATGATGTATATCTTAATTACCTAGAAGATTTATTTAACCTATCACTACTAGATTGCAGCTGTGCCCACATCAGCTACTTCAAAGCCCTTGAATCTCTTTGCAAAGCGACTAAACTCTCTCGTAAAGGGACGCCATTTAAACATGCTGAATAGCTGTGTGTTGGGAGATAATCCTCCTGAAAAAACATGGCACCGAGGCCACCAACGGGCCTCGATTGATTACATCTTTGTGGACAATGATCTGTTTGGTCTCATTTCCTGATTTCAAGTAGTTTCTCAATCAATAAGTGATCCCGATATCCTCAAGTCTTTGGTCTTGGCCTATTCCAACGATTAGTCAGTCTCGCTGGCAACAGGCATGATTCTTAATAACGCAAACAAATGTTTTACTGGACACCGTCTCCATCGTCAGACTTTAACAATTGTCTGTTGAATAACTCATCTAGATACTGTCTCTAGATAGGGTGAGCAGGTCTTGTATGTGGATGTCATGCACGGTTTATAGTGAAAAAACCGAATTACAAAATCTCGAAAAAAAAAATCTCGAGTCCAAAATCTCGAAAACAAAAATCTCGAATTTTTTTTTTAATACCTTTTTATTTCGAAATGGGGGGGTTCCCCCCCCAACCCCCCTTTTTTCTTTTTTTTTATTTTACCCTTTTTTTATACTTACCTGAACCCACAAATACACATAAATAAATAAATAAATAATTCAAGATTTTTTTTTTCGAGATTTTGGTTTCGATATTTTTGTGATTCGATATTTTGTTTTCGGTTTTTTGACCGACCACCGTCATGCACGTGTTTAAGGTTAATAGGTCCAGTCGGGGTAAAACTGCCCTAAATTGCAGGTCTACGATCTGGAATTGGCTGCACGGAAAACTATTCACCAAGCGGAGAAAAGAAAAATCATGCTCCTCCCTGGCCCCATTGCCATCTTAGGCCTCAGAACATTAAAGTGCAAATACAAAAACTGGATCAAGGCCAGGCGTGCATTAATCTCGGGACGCGGAAGAAATGCTGGCGGCTATGGCCTCAGAGCTCTGCGAGAATCTGGAGCTTATTGAATAAGTCACAAGAGGGCCTATCCCGAGCATCCCAGATAAATCAGATTCCCGGGTAAGACTGGCTATCTTCTATAAGTCTCTTTACGCAATCACTCTGCTAGCAGGTAAATTTAAACCATCCCTTGGGCCCTTGAACGATCACCCTCATTTCGATCTAGAGGATATCTTATATTACATTTCTAAATGGACTACCTCCAGAGTGCCTGGCCTGAAGGTCTATCTAACTTTACAATTAAACAGCACCCTTTGGCATGGGCTAACATTTTTTTCACAAATTCTTCAAACTATTAGGACCCGATTGCTACCCACATCCTGGAGGAAATCAATCATGATTCCTATATATAAAAAGGGTGAGCGATCCTGCCCTGGGAACTACAGACCAATAACTCTGTTAGATATCCCGGGCAAGCTCTTCACCAGACTCCTTTTCAGAGATCTGAATTTATGGCTAGACAACACTAGGGAGCGAGATCCAATCCAGGCGGGCTTAATGCTGGGTCTACCAACTGCGATAAACCTACATATGTTGCAAATGATTAAAATTCAAAAGCAAATCAAAAAGCAGCCAGTATACCTGGCTTTTATTGACTTTCAGGCCGATTTTGATTCAATGTGTAGAGGCCTCTTGATAGAGAAGCTTCGATCAGCAGCCTGCCCCGAGAATCTTCTCTTCTGGATACAAGAACTGCACTCGCAGACTTAAATACAAATCAGATTATCCCTTGATGCGAAATTATCTGATTCTATTGAGACCTTTAGAGGACTCAAACAGGGTTAACTGGCCTGTACCCTTTTTAACTTTTTTGTATCCGATGTGTGTCACCATTTTGTCAGCGTGATCTCTGACTCGCTTAGAATGGGGGATACTGCGGTCCCCTGGTTGTTCTATGCCGACCACCTTGTGTTGTTGGCTGTAACTCCCAGGGGACTTCGTGCCCTCCTTTGTCAACTTGCCACTTACGTCGCGGCAAATCTGCTGACAATTAATCAATCTAAATGTAAGATCATGGTTTGGGGTTTGTCTCTGAAGAAAAATCTAAAACCCATAACGTAGAAGTTGCAGGGGAATAAACTAGAAATAGTGTCGGAATATAAGTATTTGTGTTTGCTAACAAGCAATCATATGAATGAGAAAACTTACTTCTATGATCTAGAGTCTAAACTGAAAACCACCAAATCACAGGCCCAAGTTATTCAGGCCAGATACGGGAAATTCCTTTTCCTGTTATTACTTTTTTCAAACAAAAAGTAACTCCCGTTCTGGTATATGGTGCTGATAGAAGACATGACTTGAAGTGTGGCCTTCTGGCAGAAAATTGAGGGCCGCTTCTGGAAGGCTCTCTTGGGGCTTCACAGGTCGGTTTCCGTATGTCTTATCCGCCATGAATTGGGTCTGGTGTCACTTTATGCGATCTATTGTTGGAAACTTCTCTTTATCAGAAGTAACTGATGGAAGAGAAACCCTCTGGTATCATTCATACTCTAGCTAAAGCTGTACTAACATCTAAACAACCAAAAATGGAAGCATGGAGTGCAAGGGCCAAAAACCTATTCGAGACTGTGGGGTCCTCTGCGAGCCTTTTCATTGAAAATCCGTTTAAGGTCAAAAAAATTATCTGGCTATATGCCTGGACTGTTACTAGAGAGAAATGTGTGTTACAATCATTTAGGGACCAACCCTTTAGTGTAAAAGGATTGCATGTAACCGAACCATATTTGCTAAAATTTCCCGATCCCAGGTGCAGAGCGCAGTATGCGAGGTTGAGACTAAATCTATGGCACACTAATGAAATTCTGTTTAGGCGGTATATTACCCAAGATAATGGGTGTAGCTTTAGCTTTAACAAACTACAAGTCGAATCAGTAAAACATTTGATTGCTGAATGCCCAACGTTACTAGCCCAAAGAACGAGATTTTTTAAGCATTTGTTTGAAGATTAACAAATTCCTGACACTGACTTGCTGTGGCAAATACTATATGACAGGCATTTTTCGAGAGTTAGAGTGACGATGGTTCTATTCATGCAGTCCTTGAACTGTCAGGGTTTATGGTGTAGTCTTATGTGGCTAGGTTTATATAATGAGAGTTTTGACCAACATGATGATCAGTTGTCCACTACAGGACTATGTAGACTCTGAAAGAAAGGACTAATAATTTTAGCATGTCTTACTTCATGAATAACATTAATTGTTATGAAAAATAAAAAATTATAATTTTTTAAATAATGTTATTGTGAACTTATTTTATGTATAAATTGTTTTGTATATTTGAAAGGCTGTAATTTTTCAGCTATAACAAATTTTAAAAAAAGTTACATCTTTCAAGACACGATCGGATGAAAGGATAGACTGCTGGTGCAAGGAAGGTGGTGTGGCTGGATTAGGTGTGGGGACGGGAGGTATGTTTTGAGGGGTTTTTGGGAAAGTGGTGATGGTGGGTGCAGTGCAGATGTGGAGTGGTAGGGTGTTCCAGGCTCTGGGTGCTCACAGGGTGAAAGTTTGTTTTTGTGTGCATGTTAGTTTGCAGCATGGAATGTGTAGGAGATGTTTCAGTTTGAGGAAGGATGGGGTCTGGAGATGGATGGCTTTGAATAAAAAGTAATTCGAAAGCACTCGTTTGGATATGGGGAGCCAGTGGAGCTGGGAAAGAGCTAGGGTGATGTGCAAGTGTTTGGGAAGGTGCAGGATGAGACCGGCTACATTCTGTCTGTAGTGCTTGAAACGGGGATAGGATGCGGTTTTTGCAGTCCGGTGAGGAGAGTGCTCCAGTAATCCAGCTTGGACAGAACTAGTGCTTGAACTGTGGTGCGAAGGCCAGGAGGGGAAAAGATATGTCAAATCTTGCATAGGAGTTGTAGGTTGTGTTTTTCAGTGATGGCAGCTAAATAGTGTCTGATGGCAAGGTTGGGGTTCGATCGTAAGGCTCAAGAATTGGACAGCTATGGCAAAGGTTTTGGGTGGGCTGTCCATGGCTATTTAGCCCATTCATGTAGCCAGGAAGAGCCTGGGTATTGGTTCAATAATTGATTCAGGCGCTACGCCTCATCCACCATCATGCCAACTGATCTCCTGCAAATAAACATTTGTCACATTAACACTGAATTTCCAAAAAGTGCAGTAGTAAAATCTCAAAGAAATGTACAGCATTTGCATTGATCTGAAGTGCAAGGGAATCAGTTTCTATGAAAAAAAGAGTTGCACATTTACAGATCGCAGAGTCATTCTTGGGAAGAGTGTTGATACAAAAGCACAAAAGATGAGAACAAGTGGTAAGCCAGTTTGAGATTGAAAAAAAGTGGGTCATAAACCTGGACAGAAACAAACATAACAGGCGATTTGGAAAGGTTAAGGCAACATTAACCTGAGGGGCAGGTGCTGCAAACTACAAATATAGAAAACTACATTACTACGCACCACTGTAAGGAGTGGCGTGGTCGGGAAGGGATGATTGGGTTGGGAGGGGAGCAGACTATTCGGCAAGTAGGTTAAATTAACCCAGTCGGGCTGGCTTTGATTGTGATGGAAATTGGGTTACAATGGAATGGTGCAAGTAGTGCATTCCAGAGTTCAAGTGAAACTGTAGTAGGAGGTGGGGGAGAGAAGCATATATTGTGCAGTCGGTGAGGAGTACAGATGAGGTTGCAGTTCCTGGGAAAATGGGAGAGGCTGTTTTGAAGGGTGCAGTGGGGGAAGTGAGGTAGAAGTTAGACAGATTTGTGGCTGAAGGCTATGTCAGAAGGGGAGAAGAGCGAGGAGGAAGGAAGCGATGTCAATGTGAAGGATGGAGGGTAAAATAAGTAGGCAAGTGAAGACAGTGGAGGAAGGGCACAGCCCAAGAGGACTTGGGTAGGTGGGTGATTGGCAAGGAAAGAGGGGAGGTGGAAATTTGTCTAGAAAGGAGTCAGCATATGTTGTGAGTTGGGCTAGAATGGGGCTATAAGTGAGCAAAAGACAACAAGGGGAGGGAACAAAATAAGGATGTCGCTCAGTTCTTCTTTGTAACAGCAGCTCTGTAGCGAGTGGAGAGTCATTAGGTCAAAGTCTCCCCCATGTGTGGAAACAGGAGTCTGGAGAAGGCGGAGCTCAGCAAAGAGGCGTTTTCCTAAAGAATGTTAGTGCTGGTTGGCTTGAGCAGGTGCTTTCAACCCTATGCCCTTGCTGGTGCTAGCAGGCCCAAGCAGGGAGTTTCCTATTGCTGCTTTTTGGCCGGCTGATTTTAGCTCTTAGCTGCGGACACGCAGGGGAGACTCAACAAAAAGGGAGGCAGCCTATCCTCTGGGAGCCAATAAAATATTCAAGGTGGCTTCCAGTCTCCCCTGGTGCTGCAAGCAAGGGAGTGCTTTGTTCTTTAGGCACACCTTCAGGTATTGATCAGGATGCCCTGGAACAGCAGGATTTGCCAAAATAATTATTTTAAAATGAAGTTCCAGTCACGTGGTATCGTCACATGACCTAGAGAATGATAATTAATATGCAACGGATATCATGCCAGCTACTGCCTACTCATTTTCCAGAGGCAGACCTTGCTGACTGGGTGATTCCTTGTACTCAGGAGAAGCTTTTTGCTTGGCGCTCATCTAATCTTTATTTGTATCCTCCTAAGCAATGATCCACCTTGCACTGGTCTTGGTGCTGGAACAGCAATTGGATGTTTGCTATCTGTAGGGTCAGAGGAATGTAAATGTAGCCAATGCTATGCCCGTCTTGGGTTGGCAAATGATGCTTCTAAAAAAAAAAACACTGCCCTATAGGCAGATATTCTACCGGAGCAAAGACTTTGTATTTGTGCTAATTTACATATCCATGATGCCTTGCTGATGGGGCTCTGAAATGGAGGTGAACATCGAGCGATGGCTACTATGGGGCGTGGTGGCATGCATGACTTGGCTCAAATGGATTTATCTACTTTCACATTTCAGGTGAAAGATTTTTTTTTTCTTCCAAGTCTTTTTAAACCCAACATAACTTTGTTGGCATTCAATATATCTTTCTATTCATTCATTCCAAAAAAAACAAAAGCACACTCCTTTCAGACGTTACACTCCTCCAGGCCAAAATAAATAAAAAACCATTATTTATCCAGCTTCAATCCACAATTTATTTATCCATGGTGTTTTAAAAGTGCAATTTATGCCGCGATCGGCATGACTTCGTAGAAGCTCCTGGCTGGCCCGATGCGCGGAACGTAATATCCCCGTCTCCAGACCCCGTTTTTTCACCAAAAAAGCACCGCAGCGTGGGGGAAGCTCTGGAGCGGCGGTACGGAGAGTAGCACCCTGATCTGTGCCCAGCCTGCCACGATCGGACGCATTTGGAGACCAGGGATTCCCCGGCGGCAAGATGGCGGCCGCTTCACTGAACCTCGAGAGGCGGCGGAATGGGGGAGGGGCAGCCGTATGAACACGACAAGGGCTGCCGAGGTACTGTGGACCCATGCGGTATTGTAGTGCTGTAACAGAGTGCCGTGTGCCCGCAATCCTCCAGCCAGTCCCGGGAGGCTGGGGGCACTTAATATCTCGCCGACGGAATGCTCCTGGAAGACACTCAGCAGCGGAGCAGTGAGGATTTCTGACAGGCGGGGGGAGGACTCGAGAATCCCTGGGTTCTTCCCTCGCACTTCGGAGGATCCTGCCCGAGCATTAGCCCACATCCCTGGTCCGGGTTGCTGGAGGGGAGGAAAAAAGGCCACAGAAGGGGCACTGCCTGCTCCGAGGCAGGGATCGGAGGCCGTGGCGAACGGCGTGATTGCGAAGCCATTGCACTACGCGTTAGTGCGCAGGAAAAGATCAGGCTCGCCGGACCCCCGCAGCCTTGGAAAATATAGGAATAGAGCGAACACGGGAGCACTGCGGAGACAGGGTGAGGAGTGGGGCATTGAACGCAGCGATCCCCTCAAACGCAGGGTTGAACAAGGCAGAGGCGGGGAATCAATACCCCGTACATTACCCGGAGGGACCACTCTCAAAGCTATATCGTACAGTGATCACAGGCCCAAAATCACCTAACAATCTACTCGCTCTGACCCCTGGACCCCTCTGGGTCACTGTCGCCCCTCACCCGGCAGCAGAGTAAACAAGCGTAAAGAGCGCCAAGGGGGTGAATCGGAGTCTATTCAGGGGCAAGGATGTCTAGAAGTGGGAAGATGTCAAAGCAAACAGACATTGCAGCATTGAGGGCCAATGCCCCGACCGAACGCTCCAAGAAAGGGGAAACGCCCGAGACTCTCCCCGGCGAAAAGAACCCCGCCAACGAGGCATCGGCGAATAATGTAGCACAAATGGTAACTAAGAATGACCTGCAGGAACTGCTCGCGGCACTGACAAAGGAAATTCATAAAAGCACAGACGAAGTAACCTAAAAAATAAACTCCTTGGACAAGAGAGCGATTGAGGTGGAGAGAAGGACAGCGGAGCTCAAGTCAGAAGTCTGCGACCAGCAGTTTGAAGGTGAGATCGGCAGGGATAGAATCAGAGCTCTGGAAGAAAGGTGTGAACTCTTAGAAGCGAAACAAGAAGATGCCGAAAATCGATTGCGGAGAAACAACATCCGCATCCGGGGGATACCGGCATCCATACCGGACACAGAGCTAAGAAACTACGTCTCCCAACTGCTCAGATTAATCATAACCCTGCCGGACGAGGCATCCCTGGAGTTGGACCGTGTGCACAGGGCGGCTCGGAGGTCAACTTCCAACTTCCCCCCAGATGTACTGGTAAGGGTCCATTTCTACCAAATCAAAGAAGAAATCATGAATGAAGCACAACAAATGGACCAAATAACGTTCCAAGGATCCAACATAACACTATATCAAGATTTGACAAACTCCACGCTCCAGAAACGCCGAGCCATGACAACATTCACGGAGTGGCTGAGGGGGAAAAAGATTACCTATCACTGGGGATTCCCAACGTCAGTCAGGTGCACTTGGGAAGGGACTCAGAGACAAATCCGTTCACAGAAAGAGGCCGACAAATTCATGGGCATCGGAGAAACAGGTGGAGGATCAGACTCTGAGGAACCGTCTCAATCTCAACACAATAAACCTTCCGATGGAGAGTGGTCAAAACCTGCATGGCGACGCAGACCCCGAGGGCCACCTAGAAAAAGCTCCATCCCTGGTTGATATCTAACTACGTACATCCATCAAATTCCCGGATGATAGAGCTTTTACAACAGAAAGAACTAACTGAAAATCGGCAAGATGGACGGATTCTCGGGTCCAAATAAAGATGAGTCTGACATTGGAGCACGCGCTCAACAAGGCACAGGAATCGACACCCCAAGAAGGGGGGCACGTGGCATTTCTTCTCTAAGTTTACAGTTGACTCGGCGGCCCAGTTGGCCAAGATATGCGCATCGGTGCCACCAGTTCCCCGTAGCAATAGGACAATGTTCATCCTACATGTGTGTTCTATGAGGGGTGGGGGGCGAAGGGACTTTTAAAAGACAAATGGAGACCCTGGGTCTGGAGGACCTAGCTGTTCAGCCTGGGACTCAAGATCACATCATGACAGGTCAACAGCAGCAACAACAAACATTACCAAAACATTGTAGCTGCTTCAGATATGGAGGATCATTCTCAGCAGACTGACATGAGCTCACTTTCAGAAGGAAAAAAGGAATAAGAGAATATGGTTGATACGAGTGCAATAACAATTCTCTCATGGAATGTGCAAGGGCTCAACTCGCCACGGAAGAGGAACGCTGTAGAACACAGGCTGGGTCAATTAGCAGGAGACATTATGTTGCTTCAAGAAACTCATTTACTGCAGGAAGACTAACACAGAGTAAGATTTAACAGGTACCAAATGGCATATTTTGCCACCTCGGGCCAAAAAAAAAAGGGGAGCGGCAATACTCTTAAGCGATAGGATACCCCTAACAAAAGTCACTATAAAAAGAGATCCAAATGGGAGGTTCCTCCTACTCAAGGGGATGTTTGAGGAGCTCCCAATCACTATAGCGTCAATTCATGGCCCCAACTCTGCTCAAGCTGCCTTGATCGAAAATTTAGTCCCAATCATTTTAGCATTCCAAGAAGGGCATCTGATCATGGGCGGAGAGTTCAACTCAATGCCAAATCCCCAGATGGACAAGACCCTTCCGCCCACTAAAACTGACTATACACAAGCACTCTCACTAGCCAAGCTATTAAGGGTAACGGAAACAGTGGACATCTGGAGGCTCTTCAACGGGACCTTAAGAGACTACTCCCATTATTTTCAGGTGCATAAAGGCTTCTCAAGAATCGACCTTATTTTGATCTCGGGGGTCATTTACCCATGTTTGGAAGCAACGGTAATAAACACCTGTATGATCTCGGATCATGCCCCAGTGTCAGCGAAAATAGCTATATCGGGGCAAAAGCTCCCGGCACAGAGACACTGGAAACTGAATGATGCTTTGCTACTGGATGAATGCATTAAGATGGAAATAGAGAACACAATAGTCAACTACTTCAAAGAAAACACCACAGAGACCTCGCCCATTATCATCATCTGGGATGCAATGAAGGCAGTTGTCAGAGGCTCTCTAATCAGTGCAGGTGCGGAACAACGAAGGGTCTCTAATGTAGCCGCAGCCAGATTGGAGGAAAGGGTGAATCACCTGGAGACCGACCTGAAAAGACGATACTCCAGAAAGGCCGAGAGAGAGCTAAGAAAGGCCAAAACAGCTTTAGAAATGCACAGCGCCGACCGCACTGCTAAATCCTTAGCCTTCATAAAACAGTTTTATTACATGAAGGGGAACAAAGGAAATGGAGTATTAGTACAAAAATTGAAAGACACGAGCCAGAAATAACATCCTCACAATAACTGGGGCGGACGGAAAAGCCCTCTACACCGATGCGGACAAAATGGCGGAATTATTGAGATACCATTCAGAAATCATGAGAGAGTCACCGACCGTGCTAGATAACTTACCAAAGTATCTACAGTCCATACCCAAGCAGAACGCGAATCAGCTGGAGCACCTAGAGAGGCCTATTTCGGCAGAGGAAATAATCGACGCCATCAAATCATTGAAACCTACGGCTCCCGGACCCGATGGCTTATCCGCATCATTTTATAAGAAGTTCTGTAGGCTCCTGGTCCCTCAGCTGGTGGAATTATTCTGTCTCCAGATCTATGGCAGAATCATTGACAGTTCTATCGCACAAACCCGGAAGGGCTCCTGAACTAGCTGCCCCCTACCGCCCGATCACGCTTATGATCACGCTTATGAACAATGATGGTAAGATTTTTGCTAAAGTGCTGGCGGGCAGGTTGGGCACGGCTCTGCCGGGCCTAATTGACAGTGATCAGACAGGGTTTATACCTCGGAGAGGGACGCATGGCAATATTCGAAGAACAATAGACATTATTGAACATGCCCACAGGTCTGGGGACGGAATGGCAGTGATTTCATTAGATGCTCACAAAGCATTCGACATGATGGATCGGGGGTACATGCGGGCGACCCTGGAACATTTCGGATTCGGCCCAAACTTCACCAAATGGGTCATGGCCAACTACCAAATTCCCTCAACACAATTAAGGATTAATGGCCGGAGATCCGAGGCAATACAGATATCAAGGGGCACCAGACAGGGGTGTCCACTGTCCCCATTGGTTTTTGCTCTATCTATGGAGCCCTTTGCCGGCAAGATTAGGCAGAATACCAGGATAAGGGGGGTCCAACTAGGGGGCCGGGAATATAAAATTGCACTATATGCGGATGATGTTTTAATAACAGCATCGAACCTGACAACATCCCTTGATTCCCTATGGAAAGAAATTGACGAATTTGGAGTATTATCAGGGTACAAAATGAACCTAGATAAATCATCAGCCCTAGCGATCAACGTCACTAAACTGGAAAGAGCAGCCCTCTGCCCGTTAATGCCTATTCCATGGGCAAGAGAGGCGATAGATTACCTAGGGGTGAGAATTACTAAGGACCCGGCGCAACTATACGCCGCAAATTTTCCGCAATTGATTACAAATCTTAAGAATGACCTAAAGTCCTGGTCCTCCAAGGAAATATCCTGGTTCGGCCGTATCTCGGCCATAAAAATGAACATTATCCCCAGATGGCTATACTCCTGCGCCGCAATACCGACCCGTATCCCGGGCCCGGTACTGGTGGACATGCAAAAGAAACTGCAGGGATTTGTCTGGGGTGGGAAAAAGCCGCGCATCAGTAAACGAATAATGATGCGGGACAAAAACCAGGGGGAACAGGGGGTCCCAGACATTGCCAGATACACTCTAGCAGCTCAACTATCACATGCCTTCTCATGGGTGCAAGAAGAGGATCCCCCCAAATGGACGCAGATAGAGGAGACCTGGGGCCTGGGGAGCCCTGCGGACCTGCCAGAAAGGAAAGGGCAGGCTAGCACAGGCCCTCTGGCTGCTACTATCACAACAGGCCGATGTTGGAAAGCAGCGGCTCGGAGGTGGGGTGTTAGGGGCACGCTGGGCCCTCTATCCCCGATTTGGAACAACCCAGAGTTTCTGCCAGGCTGTAGCCCCAATAATTTCCAGTCTTGGAGGGAGGGTGGATTACTTAAAAAGACTTTCTGGAGGAGGGCGTGCCCATCACATTTGAAAGATGCAAAGAAAAATTTGGGGTGGAGGAGAGGGAAAGATTTCATTACACCCAAATAAGACACAGGTTATCTAATAGGGCGGTTCGCGAGAAATGCTCGAGAGAGCCAACGGCTCTGGAGAGCACCCTTACAACCTCTACAAAAAGAAGCAAAATCTCTTCACTGTACCGTCTCCTGGACAGGGTGGACCCCACAGAAAACAAAAGATACATGATTGAGTGGGAGAGGGACCTGGGCCGGGAAATAGAGGTGGAGGAATGGGCAAAAATATGGACCAGGCTGCATAAAAGCTCACAATGCATTACAAACAGGGAGGGGGGCTACAAATTTTGCTATAGATATTATGTGACCCCGGTCCAAATCAACAGAGCTAATCCACATCTCTCGGACCAATGCTGGCGGGGCTGCAACACCCCCGGTTCACTATTTCACATGATATGGGCCTGCCCAAAGGCAGAGGCATACTGCAGGGAGGTGATTAAACACATTAAAGACATTACGGGACTCACTATTCCTTGGGACCCGGGGATCGTTCTCCTAGGGGAAACAGGGGCAGGGGCATTACCGATTTCAGGTCACATATCTCGTTTGTGTACGCACTTACTCCTTGCAGCGAAAATTGCCATGGCCCATCTGTGGAAGCATGAGGAGGGACCCTCAATAGCATTATGGTGGCACAAATGATGGGACATTGCAGTAGCAGAAAAGGTGACTGCGATCCGGAACAACTCATTCACCAAAAACATGAACATCTGAGATCCTTTCATGGACTATGCAACGAGATTCCCGGCCCTGTCCAGAAGGCCACCACTCACCAGATGGCTACAAAGCAGCCCCCTCTACTGACCAACCCATAACCCTCAATCACAATCACCCTTCCCAGAACTCTTGACAACTCTGCTAAGCCCAAAGAAAATATCGGACATTCGAGCTATGCCGTCCACAGACTATTTTCTTATCCTCCATATGAACTTATATTTCTGAATATTGCGACTATTGATCAAATTCTGTTGTTGATGACTTTGTACAACTTAATAAAATGTTATGAAGAACAAAAAAGTGCAATTTACGTGCTTCACTCTAATCAGATTCTTCAGAATCAAACAATTAGCATACAGTTCTCCCATTTAAAAACTTCAAAGTCAGTAATTGGTGTTTACCATACAGTTCAAATGCCTCCGTTCTGGTTAGAGAAGCGGTCGTCTTACAGTGTACTCTCCATTGCAACATTCCTATTATAAGGTCATTGGTAGCACATGCAACTGAGATTGCCGACCTGATTGGGAACAACAACCTTGACTTCCTTGTAATGACTGAAACCTGGTTGCATGAGGCAGCAGGTCCCTCTATCGCCCTAGCCGTCCCAGACAACTATTCCATTCTCCGTGCAGACAGACCTACATCCCGTGGAGGAGGAATAGCCATTATCTTTAAAGACACTCTTAACATAAGACTAGCCACCCCCACACCATTGCCAACATGTGAACTCCTCTCAGTTAAGTTCCAAACCTCTCCCAACAGCACCATCACACTACATATCATCTACAGGCCCCCAGGACCTCCAGGATCCTTTGAAGAAGACATCACAGCCCTAGCAGCCGACACTAAACCTACGGCGCAAAATATAATTTTAGGAGACTTCAACCTCGGTTACAAAGACACCAGTGACTTACACGCCACCACTCTAGCCTCTGCACTATTAGAACAAGGATATACTCAAATTAGTACCAAACCCACACACGAAAAAGGCAGGATACTTGACTGGGTTGCGGCCCTAAATTGCACCATCTCCCCACTAGATCCGACACCACTAGTATGGTCAGACCACCACCTAATCACCTTTGAACTGCATATCAACAACTTGGAAAAGAAAAAGTCCATTATTGCTCCCCCATGCCTCACAAGGAACAAACGTAACATCACAGCAGATGTTCTAGCTCCATTGATAGCCCCTATACTTAATGCCATACCGGACACCAATGATCCTAACACCCTAATTGACATTTACAACGAGACTATGACTAAAGCCATTGATGATATTGCCCCGCTAAAACTACGTAAAAGTAAACCTATAGCCCATCTAAACTCATGGTTCACCCCAGAGTTGAAAACACTCCGCACTGAAAAAAGAAAATGGGAATCTCGCTGGAAATCATCCCCTACACCTGAAAATAAAGCTAACCTGGCCACTATCACTGATACTTACAAAAATAAGATAATCCAGGCCAAAAAAGAAACCTATAATGACAGAATAGCCCAAGCCAGCTCCAGCACCAAAGAACTATTCAACATCCTAAGAGAACTAGAGAACCCTAATCCACCACCAGACACATGCACCAAGGATAAAGCATGGTGTACCGGCATTCAAAATGCCCTATCCAACAAAATCAAAGGACTGCAGACTAAAATAGCAGACAAAAGATCCCTACTAACAGTCACTACTCCAGCTCCTACACCTACCTCTTAAACCTACTCAGGCTTCTCATTCAAAAAGGTCACCATTCCTGAAGTCCACAAAATCATTGTGTCTCTTAAACCGTCAAATTGCAAGGGCGACAGTTGCCCTGCCCAGATAATAAAAGATGCAGCTAGAGACCTCGCCCCATTTATCACCAAACTTGTAAACTCCTCCTTCTCCAACAATTCCGTCCCAAGTAACCTCAAACAGTCCTGGGTTCTACCACTATTAAAAAAACAGACCCTTGACCCGGCTATACCCACCAACTACAGACCAATCACGACAGTCCCCTTTCTACTGAAAATCTTGGATAGAATAGCCTACTTGCAGATACAAGATTATCTGGAAGCTCACAAACTACTCGGCACCCGTCAATCTGACTTCAGACCTCGGCATGGAACAGAAACTGCACTGGTCGACCTCAAAAGCCAGATTGATGAATTAAAAGACAAAGGAAAGATGGCCATCCTACTTCTACTCGACCTCTCTGCAGCTTTCGATCTGGTGGATCACTCCATACTTTGTAACCACCTTTCCTCAGCGGCCCATTTCTCCAGTTCTGCTGTTGCCTGGATCCAATCTTTCCTCGCAAATAGAACCATGCGCGTGTTTTCACCCTCAGCAGCTGCTGACCCCATCCCCATCACCTGCGGTGTCCCTCAAGGATCATGCGTTTCACCCACTTTGTACAATATTTTTACAAAGCCATTATTTGACAAATTGGACCGTCTGGGTGTCACCTACACAAATTATGCAGATGACACCCAGATACTCCTACCCCTCTCAGGAACCTATGACATAGACGTCGCACGGATTAACGAAGTCTTCATCATCATTCAGGCATGGATGGCCACACACGGCCTCTGCCTGAATGATGATGATAAGACCGAATTACTCCTAGTCGGATCACCTAACAACATCTTTAAACTAAGTCCTCACTACACAAATATAGTTATCGATGGGAACAGTATACCCATTGCCAAACATGTAAAAACTCTAGGTTTCTACTTCGATGCCCAGTCTAACCTAACTAAACACATCAACATGACATCATCGGCCACTGCTTACACTGGTAAGTTGATCAGAGCCTGTAGACCTCTACTATCCCCCACTAGCTGCCTTACGCTGGCGGGAGCGCTCATACAATCCAAACTTGATTAATGCAACAGCCTTTATCTAGGAGCGAACAAAACTATCTTAAACAAACTACAGATTATGCAAAACAACACGCTCAGAGCCGCACTGAATATTCCTAAAAGAGCATATATCAGAAACGAGAAAGTACCACAGGTGGCTCTCTATACAGGATAAAATTGCCCTAAAAACTATGTGTCTCACCCATAAAGCTCTTAACCACCAAGCCCCCCTCTACCTCACAGATAAAGTCACATGGAAGGTATCCAATAGAACCACCAGATCATCCAATACACCATGTCTGGTGGTGCCCAGATTTAATCTAAAAAGAGCCGGAGGCTCCAGCTTCCAAGTATTAGCTGCCCAGCTCTGGAACTCTCTCCCACAGAATATTCAAACCATTCAGACCTTCAACAATTTCAGAAGTCAGGCTATTACCTGGATACTAAATAAAAATTAAAATAACAGCTCCTGATACCACTAACTATTAGGTATCCTATTCCATCGACGTCCGTGATCGGCTCATACGTCTGATCCGACCAAATGTACAACATGTATGTATAATGCGCAATTTGTATATATTTACCATTTGTATATATTTACCATTGTAACCTTTACTATGTATGTTCAAACGTTTAATGCACATAATTGTCAACCTATGCCTTGTAACCACCACTATCCTTAGCGCCCAGTTACCTCCGGGTCAGGTGCGCGATATAAATAAATAAACAAACAAACAAATCTTATATGAAATATGTTAAACAAAACACAATACATCAAATGGATCAATCCTTGGGACTTCTCTAACTCGTTCAGAGTATGTTTAATCTCTTCATAATCAAGTGACAACTGCACTCCATAACTTTAGAAAGACACAGCACTTCACATTGTCAAATATTGATCCTCCGGGAAAGTGTAGATGTCTGTTTTGCATTCTTTTTTTTATGCACATCTTTATCATTATCCAGCTTAGCTAGTTATTCATGGCAACATGTATTTTTAAAGTATAAATCACTTCGCTTCCTGGCATCAAGGTATATACCATCCGCCTGAGACTTTACTCTGGGTGCTTTTAAAATTGCATTTTGTTTCCATGTTTGCGCCACTGAGCGCTGTGTGCATCTCTGCTGCCTGCCGACCCTGTTTCCTAGCCACCCCAGGCCCGCTCCCACCTCCCGCTCCACCGCTGATCCGAATGGGCAGTTTTTCGAATATCAGTCTCTACCAGGACAGACCCCTGCCCGTGCAGCACACTCGGATAAAGACCCAGAGGCCAAGGCAGCTCCTACAGAAGCAGCTCGAGATTGTGTTTGCCAGTGTACACTGGTGGAGCCTGCAGCTCAGCCGTCAACCAGCAGCGACTGACAAGTTAAGCAAGGGGGAACAGCCATTGCTACTCCCTATTACAAACTGTCCCACCACTCATTACTCCTACTACCAAAAAGCTTGTAGTCTGCTGCACATCGCCCACAGTTGTAGGTTATCCATATCTGGCATCTAAGCCAATCGTGCGTGTTAGCCATATCTGGCATCTAAGCCAATTGTGTTAGTACGCCATATCTGGCAGTTAGGCCTCTATCCAGGAATCCTTTGCATTTGCTGTTGCTTTTGATACTTGTGCTCTTTTCCCTCTATCCGGTAAATCCCTCTATTCAGGAAACCCAAATCTAGGTCATTTGCTCTTGCATCTGCAACTTAGGCTCTTTTCACTCTATCCAGGAAACTCGAATCCCGGTGTTTTGCATTTGCTGCTGTGTTTTTTTAAATTTAGGCTTTTCCCCTCTATTCAGGAAATTCGAATCTAGGTGTTTTTGCATTTGCTGTTGTGTTTGAAATATGGGCTCTTCAACTCTATCCAGGAAACTTAAATTAGGTGTTTGGCTGCTGTGTCTTTTTCCCCCCTTTATCCGGAAATCTAGACATCCTCCCCTCCATCCAGCACTGTTCTACCAGCTCTAGGTGCTCCACCGCCTCTACTGGGTCCAGCCCGAGCTGCACCATAGCATTACAGCTGTGCTCCGAGAGAAACAGCAGAATTAAGCCTCCCCATAGGAAGGGACCGCAACCTTAGGTGCTCCACTAGCCCCACAATACTCAGAATCTAGGGCAAGCTAGCCCAAATGATAATGACACCTAGCGCGTGCACCCAGGAAGCTCCATCCACCTCTGCCTCAAAGCGCCCCCTCCCTACCCAATCGGCTAGCTATCAGAGCACAAGAAACCCCCCGCCCCCACGACCACCCCCCCCTCTTCCCTAACAGGCCACCAAAAACCACAAAGTCGTTGTAGAACTACAACCCAAAAAAAACTCTGGAAAGTGCTGCCGAAAGGAAAAGGGCCGCTGTGACCGAAACCCAGGAACGCAAACCCATTAAATCAGTAGACTCCAAAGGACCACAATATGCCACGACACAGAACGGGACAATCCAAGAGAAAACCATGATAAAGAATAAAGCAAATGGAAGCTCACCATGCCAACAGACAACGGACCACACACCCATAAACCTGACAGAAAATAGAACAAACTGCAAAAGAAGGGAACAATCTTTCTACCTAACACCATACCTTGCGACGGGCCACCCACCAGAACAATTCCCAACCACAAACCATGCTAGACAATCCAGCAAGATGCACAGGCCACACAAGATAAGGCCGGCAACATTCGGAAGGCACAAGAGGGAAAATTACACCCTCACTCCATGTATCACCAAAACTCTTGGGCACCAACAGCAACTGCAACAAAAAACAGAAGTCTGGAACCCAATACAAAATCTAGCATATCTACTCGAAAGCCAAAACAGACCCTACTGAACACACCTCACATCCTGAGAGCAGCAAGGAAACCCGCCAACAAGACCACCATAAGCCGAAACCAAGAACAAAACAAAGTACTGGAAAAAAAAACAATACACTGCAATCTAATCAACCCAAGATCAATGTCCAAACATGCTAACATAGATCCACGATCTACTCTGAGATTGTGGAATAGATATTTTATTAGTCACAGAAACCTGGTTAGATGACAACTAGAGAGTCACACTACAGAGCTTTCTACCAGACAACTTCAAATGCACACAGTTAAACAAAAAAGGAAAGAAAGGACTTGCAATAGCCTACAAAGAAAACCTGAAAATAAAAAGATTAACCGCTGAACATCAGAAACTGCAAATCCCTCGTCCTTCACCTGACAGCAAACTCAAAAACAAACCTCAGATTCATACTCTTCTATAGACCACTGACTTACGACGCAACCTTCGTAGAAACCTTCATAGAAGCCATCATAAAATCACCTGATAATCCTCAGGGACCTTCAACATATGGTTGGAAGAAGAGAACGCAAACTCCCAAAAATCACTAATCAGGCAGCACAAGACAATGCAACTATGCCAGATGGTTAAAGGAGCAACACACACAGCAGGACACAATGCAATCTTAGCCAACAAAAAAATAGATCTCAACTGCGCCACCATTACAAATAACTATGGAGCGACCACTTCATCATACCATTTGTGATCCAACTACCAGCCGAAACACCCAAACCGCCCCAAAAGCTCCCCGGGTACTGGAAAAGATACTGAAATACCATCAAAAATAATGACTTACAAGAACAACTGGAATCCTCAAAACCATCAACAGCAAACCTGGATGTAACTGACCTAGACGAAAACGCAGACCTAATTAGTCAAGCTGATGAAACATAGCAACAAAGCAGGCTGCCAATAGACCCCTGTCCTCCAGACATCTATAAATCAATCCTTACACAGGGCATGCCATTGGAATGCCACAGAAACCTTCAACCAATCACTCAACAGGGAAAGTACTGCAGGCTTTCAAATTGGCGTGCATCAAACCACTCAAGAATACTACTGGCGATGTGGAAGACCTATCCAACTACAGACCAATATCAAACATTCCCTGGAACACAGAGAGCCACCAGGCACAAGTCAGCTTCAGACACATGAGAGGGACAGAGACAGCACTTCACTCCATCTTGGATGACCTAAAGGCCAACACAAACTCAGCACCGATACTACCTGACCTCTCTGCAGCATTTGACAAAGTCAGCCACAGCATCCGTATCACGAGACTGGAAGAAATAGGGATCACAGCCACGGCGCTGCTCTGTATTAAATCTTTCCCATCTGAAAAAACGAACAGTATGGATAAAACCATTCAAATCTGCGCCACACGACCTGTGGAGCACCACAAGGATCCGTCTTGTTCCCACTCCTCTTCAACATCTACATAACTCCACTAATCAACCCCATCAAAAGGCAAGGCCTCACCTGCTACAACTACACAGACAGCCAAATCATCTACAAACTCGAAGATGTAAAAGAGGAGAACACAACGCTAGTAGAATGCCTCAAAGAACTCTATGAATGGATGAACACAAACAGCCTCAAAGTGTTTATATCCAAAAAAACAGGGAACAACCAATACATCACTTGGCCCACAGAACTAGGAACAGCACCCACGTCACCCAAAATAGTGCAAAACCTTGGAATTCAAATGGACAACAGGCTTTTCCTAGAACCACAAGTAAACGCAATAAATACCTCGGAATGCCAGATTATCTACTAAAGAAACTGCAACATATACAGAACACAGCAGACAGCAGACAGACTTCTCCTCAAACTGTCACAAAGGGACCACATCACTCCAGCACTAAAGAAACATTGGCGGTCAGTCAAAAAACGAATTGCATTCAAAACAATATGGATGATACACATAGCAATCCACAGCCAAGGAGCAGAGATCTTACAAAAGAAAATGACTTTTTCCAACTAACCAGAACACTCAGATCCAGCGACATCCGCCGGGAACCTAAACCATACACAAGGAAAAACCTAGGTGGATCAGCATTCTCTTGCCTAGCCGCAAACATTTGTAACACCCTGCCGAGAGAATGATCACACAAGTCTAGTCCGAACCACGACAAGGTGCAGAGAGGTGGAGAGATGTCTGAGTGGGAGGGAGACCCGGGTGCACCCGTTCCCATGGAGGGCCCTACCAGAGGCAAGAGAGAGGGGAGCACCTTAGGTTGAACCAGAGACAGAGGGCATTAGAGATAAAGGGGAGAGAGTGGAGACCAAACAGATAGCGCTTTAGAAAGCCATTAGTCAGAATGCGGGGGATGGGGCGTGGAGGAGGCATCACCATTAACAGCCCTGCTGAAAATCCACAACTCTGCACAGGATATAGGAGGAAGCCCTGTCCACCCCCCCACCCCCAGCACACCACAATGCACGACACTGGCAGGGACAAATGACACAGGTGGCCAAAGCAGATGGGGTACGATTGAGTGCCACCACTAACCAGCCCGCTTAAAAAAAACTCATCCCTAATCCCTCTGCTCACATCTTTTCAAACTCTAAACAAAACTCTAAACAAGACATACAGCATCCCTATACAGCACAAACCACACATAGCCTCGCACAACCGCATTTGACAACATTTGACAACTACAGACTGAAAAATCACACCTACGCTCAGTGAAACACCTACGCTCAGCGAACTGTGTAAACTGAACTGAAGCTGCCAACAGCACATCACAGCTCTCTTGCGCTTTTTCCTGGTACATCCTACTAACTTACCCTACCCTCTTGCTTTTCAGATCCACCAGAGCGCCAGGGGACAACTCAGGTGGTGATAGTGCGTGGTATAAATATTCTTGAACATAACATACTGAATTGCATACTTCTGAATTAAAGTGCAAACTGTAATGGATTATCCCTAACAGAATTCTGTGTTCATAGCAAAGTGCATGATGCTCATGGATTACAATGCATTTTATTAAGTTGTCTCTAATACAATAAAAACAGAATGTAAAAATCGATAATAGATTTTGGATAATATTTTACTGCTAATGGAGCAGAATTAAAACATGAGA